>NC_045597.1:165400597-166000597 GCF_009762305.2 Zalophus californianus | reverse complement strand
CTACCATCCCCTGACTACAGGGCTATCACTTAATTATGAGGCTAAGAGTAAATTATTCTGTCAGTTATCCACATTAGTCACTGATTTTTTTTCTGAAGGTTAACATGATTTCACTGCTCTCTCAATTCATAGAGCATTAAACATTTTGTATAGCAAATGGACTATATTTGACTTATGAAGTAGTATTTTCCAAAAGAAATATGAGATATGCAATGTTAGAGTTTCTATACCATCTGCTAATTAGCAGCAATCCTGTCTTTTTGTCTGTTGAGCGATTCATTTCTAAATACGCTATTAGAGGTCCACAGTCCCTTACGCAAAAGCTTTGTAGCCAGTGAGTTTGAAAATTCTGGCTTTGCTACATTTTAAAAAAATATGATACATTTACAGTGTTCCATGTAATAGCCCTAAGGGGCCTGGTGCACACCCTATAATCAAAAACATTTCTATTTCTGCAGTAATACTTATGAATATTTACACTACCAGGGGTAATAAAGGTTTTCAGTCCAAGACAAGTTTTACTGCCTGACGTGTTTTCTGCAAACTCATAAAAAAGACTTCAAATTTTCAGAGCTTTTTGAGTTAAGGAATTATGGATAAGGATTGTGATAATGTATATATGAATCTTGATGAAACGCCAGTCGACACCACGGACCTGCCCACATAAAGAGACTATATAATAAATAATAAATACAAAAATTTATGAGATCCATAAATACTTTGGGCTACTTTTGGCTAGCTGATATTAGTAATCCTTCCTGTCTAGGAGAATAGACCACTTAAAAAGAAAAAAAAAAGCCAGGAAACTAATTATACTCTTAGAATATCAATGGAAAATGGAATTTTTCTCAGAGAAACAGGTTAAAGCAATGTATCTTAATCTAACCCACAGTCTCTAAGCAGCAGGATGAAAACCCTAACATGTAAATTTCAAATATATTTTGACTGAAGCATGTTTGTTTCTTTGTTTGGAGAACAAAGTGGGAGGGGTACACATAGCACTGAAAAATCAGATTCAAAGCAGCAAAACTATAGTTTTATCATGCATTTAAGCAGGACCAGGGTTCAACATGATAATGGCTTTTATGACTAAATATTCATCTGATTGACAAATCCCCTCCTCCCCAAAAAGACCTGTTTTCCAAGACAAGTATCTGACATTTGGCAGTGTTCCGTTGTAAAAAGATATGTCTTTTTGCATCTCATTTTATTAAGTCACGGAGCTACTTTTCAACATTTCACAGAGTGAAATGCAAGAATGGCTTTTAAGTCTTTTCCCATAAGAGATTTGTGACTGGATTCTGAGCAGATCTGAGCTGTATATGATTTCAAACGCTATTGCTTTCATAAGTGTTATGTACATTAAACAAATGTCTTAGAAGCAAAAAAAAAATTAAAGAAATAATTACACTTTCTGAGTTACTAACCTTTGTCGGCCTGTTGAAAAGACAGGCTCCACCCCCTCTCTGTAAAAAGTCTCTATATTCCAAAATGCTGCACTTTGAGAACTTTCGGGAATGGGACACCCTGAGAAAATAAAGAATCAATTATGTAAATAATTTACCAAAAGCAGGCATCAGAGAAGAAAATTAAAACCCTTGAATTAGAACAACATGTTCACTCTGGATCTAGATGATTCCACACAGGTTATGACAAGGCATTTATGTTCAAATTGCCGAATAAGTATGTGTGGTAGAATCTGTAAAAATAGATAGTCAAAGAAAACCACAGATTGGGAGCCAGGTTATAACCTCCTCAGCAACCAAGCCCTTCTGTGCCTGGGCTTGGAAGAGTTTTGGAAAGCTTATCACAAAACTTCTCCACCTAAGCTATATTTTAAAGTGTGGTCATTTTTGTTTGCTCTGTCTCAGTAAAGGCAAGCATTTTTTGCCTCTGTCCTGAATAAAAGATGCAAAGGAACCTACTAGATTTTACTTTGGAGGAAGGAATTGTGAGGGTCAATCTATTAAAGATTATATAATGCAGACTTCAGCAACACCAATGAGGCAAACAAGGAAATCAAGGGAAGAGAAGTATTATACTACACTATATATGCATAGACACAAACATGTATATACATGACTATATATACATATATATGTATATATGTTTTTAGCACATATACACTCGGTAAAAACAGAATTAGAATTAGATAATAGCTTTTTAGGCTCAACCTCAAATATATTCATGACTTAGGAATATGATATGAGCCTCTTTGTGATTTAATTAATCCAATTACTATCTCTATGTCAGTACCTGGGGAGATATTATACACACGGTCAAAGTTAAACTGAATCACACACACTGATTCCTTGGGCATATTTGTTATAGTACTTGATTTGAGAGCGACAGGCCACGGATTCTAGGACGTAATCCTCAAGTTTCTTGTACCCTGATGCATGGGGGTAGTATATGGAAGTAGGAAAAGTTTTTGCCATTGTTGATAGTGATCTCTTAAAGGAACTATGTAGAAATGTATACTTGAGAAAATATATATATTAGCTTGAAATAGTTTTATTCTATCCTCTGGGTGGCCAGTCCAAAAATCCATTTAGAAATTGGGAGTTTTGGGGCACCTGGGTGGCTCAGGAGTTAAGCGTCTGCCTTCAGCTCAGGTCATGATCTCAGGGTCCTGGGATCAAGCCCCGCATCGGGCTCCCTGCTGTGCGGGAAGCCTGCTTCTCCCTCTCCCACTCCCCCTGCTTGTGTTCGCTCTCTCGCTGTGTCACTCTCTGTCAAATAAATAAATAAAATCTTTTTAAAAAAAAAAAGAAATTGGGAGTTTAGAAGACAGAAGGTGCCTCCCTATAGAAGCAATATTATAAATGGTGTTACCTTCCTATAGTAGTCCGCAAAAATGCTGTTTAAGCCGTAATGTTACTAAACTGTGGTAGAACAGTAACGGGAACATGAAGGTCTACAGTTTCAGGTTTAAACTACATTTCTAGAAACATGTTCTAAAGCAGCAGGTAGAATGGTTGACTCTCTCTGCAATCCCTCATGATCACACTCCTCTTTTCCGCCAGGAGCAGGACTCCTGGTGGGAGCGTAAAGAAGGGACTGTACAAGTAGGTCAGAGCCTCTGGCCACTGGGGCTCCTCAGGAGAGGCAGAGGACCAGAAACAGGCAATGTATTGAGCAGATCTCTGGCATGTGCAGAAGAAACAGGAGAGACGCTGAGTGAGACAGCCTCTTACGTCTAGTAGGAGTGGGCTCTAGCTTAGGGAGCCTTGGGTCAATGGCCCCCACAGGGGCAGGGGCTGGGGGGGTGGGGGGTGGGGCAATGTTTCCAGGCCTTGGTTCACAGACGCCAATAGCAGCTCCGGGGCAGTGACTCTAGTTCTCCAAGTATCCTCACAAGAAGAGAGGAGATAGTTGAGAAAATGTTCAAATGTCTACCAAGAGATGATACCTAATTTAGACACAATAAATCTGTCTTAATAAAAAAAAAAGCTGTATGGATCATATAAGCAGTGTAGTACAATTTTTACTAGAGCAAACATATCTATTTGTGAGTTCCTTAAAATATAAATTGATGACAAAATTGACTTTCACTGACTGCTTCAGGCAGACAACCAGCTCTTAGTCTAAGTGCACTAAAAAATTAATGTATCTACTAAACTTAGAAGCATTTAATAATGGGCTTCTTTTAAAGGTTAATAGAAATAGAAGTTGTTACTATATTTTACTCTTACCAACAACTTTATAAAAAATTAAAATATAAGGTGAATCAGTCCTTTCATTTTTAAAATATCAGATAATTAATGATTGAATTTATACTGAGGGCTGAGCCTAAAAGATCAGTACCTGAGAGACAGTGTATCTAATTATATGCAGCAATGTCAGTGAAAAGCATATATCAAAGGCACAAATAATGAAAATTTACCCTGTTTCCTCCATGATACAGCCACCCCAGGATTCTGTGCAGTCACATTCTAGTCCAATGAAATAATAAGAAGCAACAGAAGAAGAGAAAAACAACAAAAGTCACATCTTTAATTTGCACTGCAACTCTTGAGATAATTCCTTATTCCCAATTCCATGTCATGTAGATACAGAATGTGAAGTCTCACCAAACAAAATCTATTTCCATTCAATCAGTATTTCTTTATATCCTTTTGGAAGTACAGGTTGTTTCCTAAGACAACAGCTGGTGAGAAATAAAACTGTCACTCTCTTCATTTTTGTAACTCAGAAAACTCAATTGAGCTCCCAGTTCCAATGTTTAATGAAAAGTAGCCTGGTCTGGAAGTGAAAAGCCTGAGTTCTAGGCCAAGTTCTACCAGACAGGCAAGTCCTGCCGGCAAGTGACTTAGTATTTTTTGGGTCTCAGTGTTTCCACCTTGAAAATGGAGAACAGCCTCTCTGCCTGTCTCCCAGAGTGGTTCGGGGGCTCACACAAGATGAGCGCCAGCGTGCGCTCTGTGAGCAGTGATGCTCTTATCGCATACATGTCATGAGGCATCACTGAAGCCTCCCCAGCAGAGCACACTGGAATTTATAGGAGAGAATTCCATTTGCTAGATTCAAAGTGAGGTTCGGCCAGAGACTTGAAGAACACTACGCTCAAAGGTTTAGGAAAAGAGAGCATTCCAAAACAAAAGTGTAAGTCACTGAAACTAAACAACAATCACAAACTCAACCTAGATGCCAGAGACTGACATACTGATATTACGATGGGCTGTTCTTTTCATTTATTTTTTCCTCTTCTCTTTTCTATCACAGGCAGAGATATTTTTAAAGAAAGGCTTCCAAATGGATTTTTTAAAAGCCAAAGTTCAGAACTAAGGAACTATCTTCCTAAACAAACAATTCACAAAGGAATAAAACATTTTAGGAAGGAACCACTCCGGGCATCAGTCCTGAACCCCTACTTCTCACCCCACCCCCTCACCCAACTCCGTAACATCTCTCAGCTGACCCCAGCGCTGGCCTCTTCCAGGCCCCAGGGTTCTCAAACAAGGTCATAAACCTGGCCCTACTCCTTTCTGATACTAAGGCCATCTATCCCAGATGATGAGACCCAAAACACCTCCTTTAATGTGTACTATGCGTTTCCTTGGGAAAGCAAATACTCTGAGCAAGATATTAATAAACGAAAGTTTGTAGATATTTGCCAAATGCCACCAGACTTAATATACCCATCAACTGATAACTTAATACACCCATAAAGGGAATTGAGAAGCCCCTGGATACGTATTTTGTTTCAAGTTTCCATAACACTATGCATTAATGACAATTATTTGATAGTCGTCAAAAAGGTAGAAAATGTAGGATAATGTTACAGTAGATTTTTGTCCTTTTCTTCCTTGGGGAGCTGAGGTGGGCAGGGAGACCTTTACTTTTGGCGTCTGGTATTTTCACAGAGGGGAGCAGACTTCCACTTAAGAGAACAATTTGAGGGAATACCTCGGTCTTTCTTTCCACAGGATCGCATTATGACTTTTGTGGGTCCTCGGCACTTTTGCCTGATGCCACAAGAAATGTATTAGAAATTGCATTTTACTACTTTGTTGGTCTAAAGAGGAATATAATCCAGGTTGGACTTTATCCTGATTTTTAAAGAAACTGAACTTTTTCATGGACTCCTAAAACCACCGTGGGCTTTGCATACTTTGCCCCTGGAAGCTCAGCCCTGTGCTTCCAACTTCCCCCCCTCTGAGTAACGAAGAGAGTGACGCCAGCAGTCACTGGCTGCATTTTTCCCACTGAGTGGGGTCTGTGGTCCTGTTTGGGCTCCCTCTTGGCACTGCTGGCCCACGAGAGGGTTACCCTCTACCACCCGTCCCCAGGCTTAAAGGGCCCTTAGGGCAGGGCTACCTGTCGGGGAGGCTTCTTCTTGAGCCTTTCTGATGGGACCCTGTGGGTGAGTTCAGTTAGAGGTAGGTAGGTGGGGAAGTTTAATTAGAGTGGGAGCTCCTTTTTGACACTAGATCTAAGCTAGTTCCTGGTCCAGTTGTACTATTATTGACCCCCAGTGGAACTTTATTGACACCTAAGTGTCTACACTCCACTGCTTAGAACCCAGAGAGTGAATATTCACCCCCTCCCTTGAACCCCAACACTCTTGAGATGTGAGAAAGAGCTGCTCCTGTTTTGAGAAAGTGAGTGCGATTTTTATGAATTTTGAAGGGGAACTATCTACAACCCGAACAGATTAAGAATTACCTTAAGTTGCTCGTTTGATCATCTTTTTTAAGAGGAAGGAGGTATACTACAATTCAACTATCATGACTTAGGAATGAAAAATATTCATTTATTATTGACTGGACATGCATTATACAGACAGAATGGCACATGAAAGCGAGTAAGAAGGTCAGTGTACATACTTGGCTTTCTGCTAGAAGGTTCCCATTGGATTCCAAGGTTTTGAGCCAGGCTCTGCGATAATACTTGTGCCACTGCCATTGGAAGACCATACTGTTTTTCAGAGTTGAAAGTGTGTGGGAGACATTTGAGAGAGTGCACAAAGCTAGTTATTATTTCTTAATCATCACCACATATCATCTCAGTTCCCTAAGTAGAGCCTCACAGCATCAAAAGATGGCATATGCTCCTTCTCACTTCTTCCTTGCAACTGGGCCCAAGAAGCAGAAAGCCTCTCTTCCTATGTGGCATCTCTCAGAACTTGATGCTCTCACATGGAAACATAAAATACAAGCCATAAAAGGCTATGCCCTGATTCAACTCATACCAAACCAAGAATAAATTCAACTTACTACAAATATGCCAAGAGCAGTCTCGACTGAATGACGGCTATTGGGATAAGCTGGTATAATATATTCTGGCATCGATCAGGGTTTAGATATAGTTGGTTCGGCTTTTTGGGTGCTGTTGCCAACAGGCGTAAGGATTTCCTTGATATAAATGAAGGTACTGGAATCCAAACAATGAGACTAAGGAAATATTTGTTTCAATGAATTCTACAGAGATACAGGTAGAAGGCATAAAGATGAAAAATTTGCATAGGGAGAAAACAAAGATACTGCTTAAATATAATCATAAACTCTTTGATTTAAATGAGTTAAACCTAACATGCATAGGAGAGCATGATGGCTTAAAGTTATTGGGAAAGGAATAAGTTTATAAAAACTTATCCACAGAGGTGGAAAAAAAATCTCTGGACCAATCTTTGGCATGCATTTGCCTGACAAACATGAAAACCCATCATTATGAAATGAAGCAATACTTCTTTTCTGACACCAAAGACCACTTTGGGTTCCACTTACTAATATAAATCACTCATACCTTATTCTTATGTCATTGTCATTTTAAACAAGCCTGAGAGGGATGGAAGCTAGGCCACAGGGAAGAAAGAGGTCAAATGCAAAGATAAAACTCTACTTTAGGAAAATTGATCAAATTTACCTCATTCACACCAACGCCCCTTGTGCGAGAACAGACGCCTCCGAAGTAACTCAGACTGCTTCTCTTATAGTGGAATGTCATACGCCTAAAGAAAAAGGAAGCGCTATCAAGAAACCAACATAGTGACTATCATATATACTCTCCCAAGACACACCTAATCCCTCTTCTACAGTGAACTCCCCAAACTCATTCTTCCTCAAGAAATCAAAAACTACATTTTAAATACCTTTAGACTTAAAAAAAAAGAATACCTTCAGACTTATGTTGTCATAAATACCTTTAAATTTATGTTGTGTGAAACAATCTCAGTTGAACAAACATTAATCGCGCACCTACTAAGCACTGACCGATTATTATAAATTATTATACATTGCCGACTATAGACTGAGAGAAAAGGAAGTAAAGAGCTAAGGTGAGAGGCAAGGAAAGAGGAATCTGGTGGGTCTGATTCCAGGACAGAACCTTGGAGGACTGTCTGAAAACAGCTCTGCCATGAATGGAGAAGGAAACCACCTATTATATTGAAAGACCGTATGGTCATCCTCTTCCTCAACGATAAAATCTCAATTTTATTCAATGGTTCACCTCTAAAGACTATATTTCCTGGCCTCTCTTGCAACCCTCTCTATGGGTGGCATGTGATTAAGAGCCAGGAAATGATTTGTTGGTAAAATGGATATGTGAAAGCTTTCAGGAAATCTGCTTTAAACGAGCTAACTCAGCTGGAAGGAGGGCTCTTTTGAACTCCTCCGTGACTATATTCCTGGTGCCTGTAATAAAGGCTGGTGCACCAGCAGCCACCTTGAATCATGAGTTGACCCGGAGGATGGAAAGTGTGAAAGTAAGAACGTGCTCTGAAGGTAAGTCTTATGACCACGGAACCACCATCCCAGCACCAGACAACCTACCTCCCTGCTACTTACATAACCAGAGAGAAGAATCAATTCAAGATCAGTACACTTGACATATAACTTAATGGATACAATAAGGGGATAAAGATCAAAGACTGCAGGTACATACGAGATGAGGTGCACAGCATCGGCATGCTGTTTGATACGCTGCCGGTATTTGGAGAACTCATGGAGCATCTGCACAGGGTTGGTGGTGATGTCAATATGATCCTTCTCAGTCCAGGTCTCTACAGCCACCAGGACAACCCTGGTGTTGAGCTGCTCCTTGTAAATCTGAGGGTATACAACAGGACAGGTGCAGGAGGAAAACACTGGGTCAAACATGCACAATCAGTGATTCAGAGTCAGTGGAAGGACAGGAGGGGAGGTGAGAGGGGAACATGAGTTCACAATTAGCTCATTATAAAGAATCTTCTTTTCTTTCTCATTTCCAAGAACAAAAATAAAGAAAGGAAGAACAATCACACAATTCAGCCTCTCCTACAAGACTCTTTCAATCCCAAATCAGCACATTTATTGGCCAGGCATCTCACTAGGGGATGGACAGTAGGTATGTCAAGATTCTAAAGTCTGGACATAAATTCAAAACAGGGTTCAGTAAAATCACTCCCCCAAAGAGTGGCTGGAGCCTGACCTACTGGCTCGTAGTGCAGTACGACCAGTCAGCCCTGCAGGATTGAAACAGGTCACTAAGTCCTTGGACCAGCGCCCAACAACATGACTAACTTGTCCTTGGAGGCCCAGCGCCATGACACGTAAAAGAACACTGGGAGGGAATCCTAGATCTGGGCCAAAAGAAGGAAAAACAGATTCATATACTCACTTGCCCCTCACCATAGGGTGGCCTCACTCCCAGTACTTAAACTGTATCTTTCTCGACTTTTGTCCCAGATGCTAAACAATGCACACAATTAAGCAATTTCAAAGACGGCTGTCATTTTGTCCTATTTTCAGGCTAATTAAGAAAATAATGGGTGATCTTTGAACACACTGAAGAAAAGGAATATCAGCATGCCTAAATCAACCCGAAGCTATAATGATTTTACAACAAGCGAGTTAAATGTAATGTCTTTTAAAAATTAGTTAGCCAGCTTCAGAACCCAATTCCACTTTGCAAGATGTGGTTCTATTCAATCATGGTGGAATGACCAACACAGAGATGCTACCAAGTCAACAGCTTTGGCAACTTCTCTTTTCCATATTCACTTATAGTCTTCTTCTGAGAAGACTGGTGACAAGAGCTAAAATTACAGAAGATTAATAAACCAGGTGTAAACTGGCTTTCAGAATTTCAGTCCTAACTCTATATGGCATACTCTGCCCATCCACCTGTATTATACCATTACTCAGCTGTGCCTACAGGTATTATATATTGTGAGTATTTACGTGATGAAAGGTTTGGGGACTGTTTCGAAGGCAGTTCTTTGGAGGAAATAAGTATCATTTAGACAGTTGGCAATTCATAAAAAGTTTTTTTTCCCAGTTAAGAGGGAACATACCATAAATATCAGATAAAAATAGATTTAACTGAACAAAATAGCACTTGACATTAGAAAACAAAGTAGTATGCTATATTTAATCTATGACTAGCCAAACTGAACTATGTATTGGAACATAACAAATAATATTCACATCTATGTAATTCTACCTAAATCCGGAAAAAGGAAGAAAATCTTAACCATTATTCTCTGTAACTTACAAAATGAGAGGGAAAAAAATATCAATATGAACGATTTATAGAGCTAGAAGTCTTTGTAAGGAGATATATATCTTACTGTTTCAAATTAATTTTATTTGGGGGACTGCACTTAATTCTGTCATCTAGAAATAAAATCTGAAGCATTCACTACTTAGGAAATAAATGTGAGATCTTAAAAAAAAAAAAACATACTCCACCTCAATCAATTAGCTCTCTTGCAATATATTTAAGACAATAAGCTCAACTGGTCATCATTAACAAAGTCTCATTTGCCAAGTGTAATTTACACTCTTTTTAGCAGTTAATTTTCCCTAGTGTTTTTGTCCTTCTAGGCTGGGTGACAAAGAGGTCTAGACATCACTTAGCAGCAACACTAATGCATCTTTGGGATACCGAGAATGACCCAACTGCCCCCCAAACTCTGATAACACTACTTTTCATGGAAACAGACCATATATGTTTATCAGGCAAATATATGGAAATTTCTTAGCCAGATGAGCTTAAGGATGGTGTTTTTTATTAAACCATCCCGTCTTGGGAAAATAGGTTCAAGAAAACTGGGATACTCACAGAATCCACAAGGTTGACCACGGACTTTGCAAAGTTATTGGTGTGTGCATGAGAAGAGCGATATTTCTTATACTGAGGGGAGGGAAAAGGATAAACCAGTCACTGCCAAATCATCATTTAATGGCAAATTTCAAACTTCAGTAAAAGCAGACATTTCACAGTAACTGTACAAATAGGGTTTAAAATAGACAATTCCGCTTGCACCATGTTGGATACAGTGGTGTTTTTTGATTTCTCTATCAGGCAGCAAAGCTCCATCTAAAACACCTGTACCAGTTCCAAGTACGGACAGAACCTGTAGAAATCTGTGTGAGAAGCTTTACACCCGATAAGTGAGTAGTTCATTCAGTCTTAATGTCTACAAATGCAATCTTCTTGTGTTCACCGAAACAACCATTACAGTTTACGAAGGGCTTAGCCAAGAAATTTAGTCCCAACCGGACACCCTTCTCCCTTTAAACTCAAGACCAGACACTGGTCAAGAAAATTTCTCAGGCAGCACTCTAGATACTGGCCATGATATAGAACGCATTTTTTGTACATTTTAGTATATTCTTTCAGAAGAATGCCTCCTCGAAACGAAGCTTGGCTTTTGACTGTTCCAATTCAGAACAAAGGAGGGACAAAAAGTAAAAATGAAGTGCGTGGATAGTTTAAGATTGTTTATGGTTATTTATGATTATTTAAGAAAATAAGTAAAAATAAATTAATAGAATAATTCCATTACAACATCTGGAGGGCTACAGTTTTAGCAAAGAACACTGCACAGTATGTCTTTGAGAGGACATTTGAAAACTGGAGTCTACCACAGGGGGATCACGCCCTCTACTGAGGAAAAAGGAAAACATACTCAACACTACTGAATCAGATTTGCACCATAAATCTTTAAAATCTGTCTTTAATCATAACATATCTTTCATAAAGATTAAAAATGGTTCTACTCTGGAAATCCATGAAATTCTTTTTTTTTCCTCCTCTGCCCACTTTCATACTATAAATTTGTCAGGCTTTCTTCATTTCATTCTCTCTCTACCCTGGTATGATTTTCTTTTTAAGATTTTTTATTTATTTATTTGTCAGAGATAGAGAGCACAAGGAGGGGGAGTGGCAGGCAGAGGGAGAGGGAAAAGCAGGCTTCCTGCTGAGCGGTGAACCCGATGTGGGACTCGATCCCAGGACCCGGGGATCATGACCTGAGCCGAAGGCAATCGCTTAACCGACTGAGCCACCCAGGCGCCCCCTGGTATTACTTTTTTTTTAAACAAAGAATATATGTCTTCATCCTTACATACCTGATATTTATTTTTTATGATACTTTATACAACCCATGACAACCCATGACAAATGTACAATAAATCAGTACTGTGCTATTGGTAGCATTCACTAATTTATTACCATTTTGCATTTATAACACTTAACTATGATGTGAATGTTTATATCCCCCCAAATTCATATGTTGAAATCCTAACTCCCAAAATGATGGTATTAGGAGGTGGGGCCTTTGGGAGATGCTTTGGTCATGAGGCAGAACGCTAATGAATGGGATTAGTGCCTCGAAGGAAGCTCCAGAGAGCTCCCTTGCCCCTTGCCCCTTGCACCAGAGGAAGTGCGGACAGAGCGAGGTGCTGCCTATGAATTGGGAAGCAGGTCCTCACCACCTGCTGGCACCATGATCTTGGGCTTCTCAGCCCCTAGAATGGTGAGAAATAAATTTCTGTTATTCATAAGCCACCCAGTCTCTGGTGTTTTGTTAGATCAGCCCGAATGGACTTGGACTCGGAATGGACTCAGGCTTGATGTTACTGCTGCCACCATGCGTCATAACCTGACCCAAACTGTCTCCATGTGTTCTTTAAGAGTAAACATCAATCTGTGCATGTAACTGGGCCAAAAACATCATATTGATCTAAGAATCTTAAGGCACTTTAACAGGGTTTTCAAACCTGGCATAAAGAAGTTGCTGTAAATAGCTAAGCATTTTAAGTTGTCCAGCAAATTCCACGCGCTAAAAAATTTCAAAGATATTTTTTAAAGTAAAAGCAAAAGCCTCATTAAGTTCCTCTGGGGTGATGAAAATATTAGAAGTCTTGACATTAAGAAGCACATATTACAAAAAGAAATGAAAAATATTAACTGACACCTATTCTAAGGCAGTGGTGTTATATACCTACGACACTTAACTTTATTTTGCTTCTGAACATTAATTTGTCCATTTTGGAGACTTCTTTTTGTAGTATAATGATCATGGGAAAATATGACATGCAAGTTAAAAAATTAATGAGGTCTTTTTTGATGTTGCGATGTTTTTCACTTATTTCCTATTTTTAATCTCCAAGTCTCTGATTTCCTTTATAGAAAGCTCTCTCTGCTGTGGGGTAAGTGAATTAGAAAGGGTCAAGCATGGGAGCAAGAGTCCAGGTAAAAGATAATGAAGGCTGGACATCTGCAGAGAGAAGTGGGTGGACACACTATGAAGGTAGGCTTCCCAGGACTTACTGAAGTATAGGATGTGGAAAGTGAGGATAGAGAAGAATAAAGGATGACTCCCAGGTCTTGAATTGGAATAGCTGGGGGAATAGAGGTGACATTTAAAATAATGAGAAAGACTAGGTGAAGAGAAGCTTAGGACTCAGGGATCAAGAGTGCTGATTTAGAAATTTAAGAGATGCCTATTCAATACTGAAGCTGGCATGCAAGTAGACAGTTGATACATAAGTATGGACTCAGGAGGCTAGAGGCATAAAGTAGAGAGTGATGAATTTAAAGTCATGATATATATTTTTTAAGACTTTATTTATTTATTTTGAGGGGGGAGGGGCAGAGGCCGAGGGAAAGAGAAAATCTCCATCAGACTCCCTGCGGAGCTCGGAGCCCAATGTGGGGCTTGATCTCACGACCCTGAGATCATGACCTGGGCTGAAACCAAGAGTTGGATGCTCAACTGACTGAGCCACCCAGGCGCCCCTAAAGTCATGATATTAATTAAAGACTGAGACTGGAAGTGTTCACATTGGAAGAGTTATAGAGAGAAAAGAGAGCCCCAAACCAAGCTATGAGCACTCCCATAATCCCAGAGGCCAGATGCAAAAGACTAAGAAGGAAGGGCCAGTAAATTGGGAGAGCTGTTGTGTCAACAGAACCCGAAAGATGAAGAAAATGTTTCACAGAGGAGAGCATAATCAACCGTGTCCACTGCGGCTGCGAGCACGAAAGAGAACCGCTAGGGTGCCCACGCGATTTGTTCACTGGAAGTCCCACTTAATTGAGCAGCTAGGGTTTACCAGGATCTATAAGTGTTTCTCAACAAGTATTTGCTCCTCACAACTCTATGAGGTGGGTTTTATTAGACCATTTTAGAAATGTGGACAGTGAGGTTCAGAGAGGACAAAGAACTTATCCAAGGTCACACAGCTGGAATTCAATGTCTACTCTGGGTTGAGATAGGAGATAAACTTGTTCAGTGAACAATTATGATAAAATAGGTTAATGTATATTCCCAAGAAATCACAGTTCTTGATGAGAACTCGTAATTTGTTAATGTGCCCATAAAGTGTAGTGGTTTTCAAATAGGGTTCAAATTGAGGTTTAAATTGAGAAATATTTGAGCTATAACACACTTGCACTCGGACTTATACGTATGGATACAGCAAAAATGTAAGCAAAACATTTTTCGTGCACTTTAAAATATTTCAACCAATTTTCTATTAGAATAAGGCTTTTCATATTTATATTTAGCTCAAGTGGCTCAAAGAAATGTTTGTAGACCCTTATCAAGGCTATAATTGGCTTACAAATTAGGTTCCACCAGCTAGCTACCAAGATGCTTTCTACAAAATTGAGGGATTTTCCTTTCCTAATTGAAAGCCACCGATAACATGATGCTTGTTCAAAATAAGGTGTCTGCCTTTTTTCAGGAAGCCAATATTAGGTTACTCTGAATTAAAGAGATTAGCTTGAATGTGAATGTAGGCAAAATGTTTCTATTTCCTGCATGAATGAGAAATAATTTTGCATACAAAGAAAAATATGCAATCTCCATTTATGATAAAACTGACTTTCACATTTTGTGATCACTGAAAATAATTTACATTTCAAGTGCCAAATTTATTTTTCCTTCCTGAACAATTACAACCCTTAAAGAAATTTGCTTTTTGAAAAAAATTAAAATTAGAGCTTGATTTTCAATCTGAGGGTGACAGTTATCAAAACAACCGTGTTGCCTCATCTGGCACAAAGATCGTATGATGATGAGTCATTTCAAGGATGATCATTCTAAAAGCCAACAGTAAAGCTCCAGGTATTAAAAAAACAGATGTTAATTATTCTAGTTCAGTTTTACCTTCAAAAATGTGAATTTCAGGACTCTGACCCATGTTCTGACTTACTACTTCTTCGTGGCAATCAAATTCAAAAACAATCTTCATTTTCTTCATTTCATATAAAGCACACCTTAAAAAAACTTTTTTTCTCACCTCTCAAAAGAAAAAAAATCCTTATAAAATGACACACTTCTGTGGGCCTAGGATGTAACCTGGTCTCAAAGCAAAAGGAATATTCTGTCCCATTAAAGGCCAGATGTAAGGTTTATTCAAATAGTAGAAATCACTCAGGTAATTTCTTTCTACTTTAGGTATTATTACTACTCAGAAATAAAGCTTTCTTTTTATTTAATTTCTTACTATGTATTCCTTGCAAGATTATCAGTGAAAATTACAATTCTTTTAGTCTAGTTTCAAAGATAGATGAACATATCATGACTAGTTCTCTCTCAATTTTAATAACAATAATAATAAAATAATTACCAAGGTTTACCATTAACAAATTTGGTAGCATAAAGAAGGTAACTTTATCACAGAATATATGGTATAAAGTGCAGAAAATTTCCATATATGAAAATGATATTTTAAATGGGAGGGTGCTGTTTTATATTCATAAGACAGAGACAAGATTATTTGAATGCTTCCAGTTAAAAGGATTAAAATATAAATTCAAAGTAGACAATATTTTTTAAAAATTATTGTTTCCTATTTATACAGTTGCCGATACATACTCTGATTGATGATAGTTTTAGATTATGGTGGAACAGGAGATGTGGAGATAAGAGTCTTGGGTTGGAGAAGGGTTCTATGCATTCCCAGCTCTCTGTGAATGTACTTTGTGAATTTAGAGGCATTGCACGCATCACAATTATTCCTTCCACTACTTCAAAAGTATTTGCATAATGGATATTAGAAAAAGCGGAAATGTCTAACGCCATAGTTTCATGCCACAACGCTAAGGACTGAGAAGTACCTACAAAAACTTTCAATGTCCCAGTCAACAAAAATAGTTCAGATGAAAAATTATCTTGGGGTTTCAAGCAAATTAATGTCCTTCTGAAACGCTTAGTTTAGCCTTCATTATCTAAAATGGCTGTCTACACATTTGGTTTTCCTTCCGACCAGAGAGGATCTCGCCTCTGCTTCTTCTAACATATATCAAGCAATATATTTAAAAGCTACTGGTAAATAAAATAAATCTGCATATATAATTAACAGGTATTCCACTGAATAATACTCAACATAACTGAACCAGTACTTGGCAATTAGTAAAAAATGTCTGCTAATGTAGAGAGTCAAATAAAAGTTTAAAAAATAAGTCACCATATTTTTAAATTTATGGTTTCAAGGCTTTTTCTCAAGTAGGGTCTACTAACAGAATTTCACACTATCATTTTACCCTATCGTCTACTAATCTAATTTGGCCTCCTTAAAGTAAAACAAGGACTTAATGATAAATGCAAAGCAATCTGAATTTTTGTTGCAATCTTTTACAAGTTTGTCACCCATACCTGACTTTTGAGTATTTCTTGATATATTCTCATCTTTCCAGAAATATAACTCAGTTTTCATAAAAACAACTACTCTTTGTCTTAGTTTATACAATTTCTTAAATTAAATTATATAGTTACAACAAGAAGTACAACGAGCCTACACAGTCTGGGAGGTGCAGCAAAGGGGTGCTGGAGCCAGCTCCCAACAGTTCACAAGAGCGAACTGGATGCAACTTTTCCCAGCTCCTCATTTAGTGAGCTCACTCCAGTAGCTTGAAATCAGCCATGATGGGAGTATTTACATCACAGGTATCAGTAACCATTATAAATCAAGGCTTTTTTTCCCAGAGAGCTAGGTGTTAAACATTTAAGCATACCCCAAGTGTTGGTTATACTAGTTATACTAGCAAACACCCTACTGGACAAGACTCTTTAGAAAGCTCTAGGCTTCCGCCAACCTGTTTTACAAGGGACACGATTAAGTAAAACATGGTTAAGAAAGGTTTCTACTTGGGGTGCCTGGGTGGCTCAGTCGCTTAACCATCTGCCTTCAGCTCTGGTCATGATCCCCGGGGCCAGCCTTTAGCAGGGCTCCCTGCTAAGCGGGGAGCCTGCTTCTCCTTCTCCTTCTGCCCCTCTCCCTGGCTCATGCTTGCTTTCTCTCTCTCAAATAAATAAATGAAACCTTTAAAAAAAGAAAGTTTCCACTCTATTTTCAAGAACAGCCAGTGGAGGCAAAAATTATTTTCCATGTCTTTTAAGTGTTATTGAGATGACACACTAAATCACACTGTACTTTGACATAAGTAGCACAATATTATTCATCTTTCCAAAATTTAAAGAAGATAAATCATCAAAGAGTGTCTCTCTGGATATGCCTTTATTATACATCTTCACTTCCTATAATTACATTTGCCACAAGTCATAATAATTAGTAAGAAAAAAATGTTCTCAGAACAAAGACATGGAATAAAATTAGAAAGTAGTGGCCAAATACATAGAAGAAGAAAAGTAGAGAATAAGAATTTTAAATGAAGGTATGTAAAAGATGTCAAACAAATAGGTAAATCCATTCATCATAACCACTAAATATTCATCTATTTATTAGAGGTGTGAAAATTCTATAAAGCCCAGTGTTTCCGAACACCATGAAATAAATCAAGTCATTCAATAGTTCCAAAGAAATAAAGCATCTAAATACATTGGCCCTAATAAGTAAGAAATAATGATTCAATATAAAGTGAAATGTATTCTTTCTTAAGCAAGCTGCCAGGCCTAAAACTCACTGATTCTTTATATTCTTACCGTTTTGTGATCATTAACAATCATAAGTTCCAAGTATTTCATTTCTTCAAACACACCGCGAGATGGCTGTGGAAAATAAAAATATAGTCAGAATGGTGGTGGATATATCTCTGATGCTGACTATTAACTTGTAGATTGACTTTGAATTTCAAAAAGAACGCTTTGCTGCCTACTTTATAAAAAAACACCCTGGAACAAACTTGGTAAGCAAAATCGAAGACAGCGACTGTAAAGTCTGGATAAACATTCAAGTATTCAGAAAAGAACTGTATTTAATTATCATTAAAATAAGGGCACCTGGTGGCTCAGTTGTTAAGCGTCTGCCTGCAGCTCAGGTCATGATCCCAAGGTCCTGGGATGGAGCCCCGTTGGGCTCCCTGTTCAGCAGGAAGTCTGCTTCCCCCTCTCCCATTCCCACTGCTTGTGTTCCCTCTCTCACTGTCTCTCTCTCTCTGTCAAATAAATAAATAAAATCTTTAAAAAAAAAATACTCATCAAGATAGAGAAAACCCTGTGGTTTTTTTTTTAAGATTTTTTTAAAGTAATCTCTACTCCCAATATGGGGCTCGAACTCATGACTCCAAGATCAAGAGTCTCATGCTCCACCAACTGAGTCAGCCAGGCACCCCCAGCCCATGTTATTTTTATATGATTTTCATATGGAAAAATATCCTAGAGAAAAGTATACAGTATAATTCTGCTAAAATAAATAAATCTCAATTTCTTTGGCATTAAAATGTGGTTAAAAAAGATTCTTATCTACTTAAAACTTCAAAGGAAATCTACTTAAAGCTCATTTAACAAGAACAGCACAGTGTATGTGGAAAACAGTTATCAATATAGTCAAAAGAAACATTAAGTCACTGGAGTGAAATTTTAATAATAATGTACTAAATCTTAACCACACAACTTCTCAAAGGAACAAACATTGATAATTACTATTTTCTAAATGCTTCTAAATTTTTATTATTCCTAGATAATTTTAAGAGCAAGTACTAAGCATTTGAATTATCATTTGAGCTTTCTTTTTTCGTAGTTGAAAACCAATAATGGTAACTCTTTTTTTCTTTACGTACAAGGTCATTGATCAGTTTATATTTGATAGGGGTGGACTGTAGTGAAATGTCAGTAGCCTATATAAAACTTATTATTACCAACCACATCTTCAAGAGTAAGAAAAAAACTCTAAGCAAAAAAACAAAATTTGTATCTATAATCACCATAACATGAAGACAGGCTCATAAAGGAGAGGATGATTTAACCTGTAACTAAGTTTCTGATGACTGGTGGTCTAATTTTTTCACAAAAAAATACATTCAGCAAAACATTATCTAAAATGTGCAATTTTCAGTATAATTACTCATTAAGTTATCTAGTAAATTACCATGTAATCTATATGCTGTGGAATTAATTCTCAGTTACATAGTATTCACCATGTAATTACAAAACAGTCCCCATCATTACAAGCTTTCTAATCTATTATGAAAAAGACTAGGAACATAATTTCAGTTACAAAGCTCCTATACACTTATCAATACATGGGAGCTATCCTACAGTTGTTGATTATATAATTACATGATTCGTACTTGGTAACTGTCATGACACCAATGGTCAAAAAGATCCTCAAGAAAACATATCCAGCTTCAAATTTTGGTACAACAGAGCTTTCAATTTGAAAGAGCTACAAATAGGCATCATTAGCCAACATTTCAAAACCTAATACTACCCCTTACTTTTTTGGTGAACAAAAATGCTTCATAATGTTATATAAGCCATATAAAAAAAAGTCTGCTGTACTTTTAATAGAAAAAAATGCACTGTACTTTTCATAAGAAAATGCTTTGAAAATGAAGCTAAAATAATACATTTCTTATATGCCATCAGGGTTCATAGGACACTGTAACCAGTGTACATCAAATAGAAAAAGCTGAATAAAAAGCAATATGCCTATAAGACGCAAACCATAGGAGGAGTTTGGTTTGTTGTTTTGGTTTGTGAGAGGATATTGCCCAAATCTCAACTGCTTCAGATACACTCAGATACTATGTGATTTCAGGCACACAATTTAGCTGAGTGAAGTGGCCCCACCTATGGTTCAATGCCACACTCACATTCACTGCTCTCTTCCTTCTCCTTTTCAACCATTGTAATTCAGACAGAAAGGGCCACTGGTCACTGCTTTCCATACCTGTGTAAAAGAAAAAGGAATACAAAAGTTTATACTTGACTGCAGTTCAATAGGAGTATGTTTTTAAAATATGTGAAAGTACCAAAACTAAAGCAGGAAGAAATAGAAAATTTGAACAGACCAATTACCAGCATTGAAATTTAATCAGAAATCAAAAAACTCGCCCAAAATAAAAGTCCAGGACCAGATGGCTTCTCAGCCGAATTCTACCAAACATTTAAAGAAGAGGAAATACCTATTCTTCTCAAACTATTTAAAAAAAAAAAAAAAGAATCGGAAGGAAAACTTCCAAATTCATTCTATGAGGCCAGTATCACCCTGATTCTAAAAGCAAATAAAGACACCACAACAAGAGAACTACAGACCAATATTCCTGATGAACATAGATGCAAAAATCCCCAACTAAAATATTAGCAAACTGAATCCAATGATACATAAAAAAAAAAAGCATACACCACAATCAAGTGGGATTTCTTTCCAGGACACCAGTGTGGTTCGTTCAATATTCACAAAACAATCAACATGATATACCACGTCAATAAGAGAAAAGATAAAAACCATATGATCACTTCAACAGATGCAGAAAAAGCATTAGACAAAGTACAACATCCACTCATGAGAAAAGTCCTCTGCAAAGTACGGCTAAAGGGAACATACTTCAACATAATAAAAGCCTTATATGAAAAACCCACAGCCAACATCATACTCAAGAGGGAAACACTGAGAACTTCTCCCCTAAGGTCAGGAACAAGACAAGCATGTCCACTCTCACGACTTTTATTCAATATAGTACAGCAAGTCCTAGCCACAGCCATCAGACAACAAAAAGAAATAAAAGGCATCCATCTTGGTAGGGAAGTAGGAAAACTCTCACTATCTGCAGATGACATGATACTGTATATAGAAAACCTGAAAGACTCCACCAAAAAACTACTAGAACTGACAAATGAATTCAGTAAAGTCGCAGGATACACAATCAATGTACAGGAATCTGTTGCATTTCTATACACTAATAATGAAGCAGCAGAAAGTGAAATTAAGAAAATAATCCCATTTACAATTGCACCAAAAACAATAAAATATCTAGGAATAAACTTAACCAAAGAGGTGAGAGACCTGTACTCTGAAAACTATAAAACACTGATGAAAGAAATTGAAGATAACACAAAGAAACAGAAAGACAATCCACGCTCGTGGACTGGAAGGACATGTATTGTTAAAATGTCTACACTACCCAAAGTAATCTACAGACTTACTGCAATCCCTATCAAAATACCAAAGCATTTTCCACAGAACTAGAAACAACCAATCCTAAAATTTGTATTGGAGCCACAAAAGACCTCAAATACCCAAAGCAATCCTGAAAAAGAAAAACAAAACTCAAGGTATCACAATTCCAGACTTCAAGTTATATTACAAAGCGGTAGTGATTAAAACAGTATGTTCTGGCACAAAAACAGACACACAGATCAACGGAATTGAATAGAAAACCCAGAAATAAACCCACAATTATATGGTGAATTAATCTTCAACAAAAGAGGAATGAATATAAAATGGAAAAAGACAATCTCTTCAACAACAGCTTTGTGCAAAAGAATGAAACTGGACCACTTTCTTTGCACCACACACAAAAATAAACTTAAAATGGATTAAAGACCTAAACGTGAGGCCTAAAACCATAAAAATCCTTGAAGAGAGCACAGGCAGTAATTTCTCTGACATCAGCCATAGCAACATTTTTCTGGATATGTCTCCTGAGGCAAGGGAAACAAAAGCAAAAATAAACTATGGGGACTATCTCAAAATAAAATGTTTTTGCACAGCAAAGGAAACAATCACCAAAACTAAAAGGCAACCTACTGAATGGGGGAAAATATTTACAAATGACATATCCGATAAAGGGCTAGTATCCAAAATGTATAAAAAATGGTTACAACTCAATACCCAAAAACCAAATAATCCAATTAAAAAATGGACAGAAGAGGGACGCCTGGGTGGCTCAGTCAGTTAGGCATCCAGCTCTTGATTTTGGCTCAGCTCATGATCTCGGGGTTGTGGGACTGAGCCCTCATTGGGCTGCATGCTGGGCGTGGAGCCGGCTTGGGATTCTCTCTCCCTCTCCCACTGCCCCTCCTCTGCTGTACATGCAGAAAAAAAAAAAAAAAGATTATAAAAAAGGACAAAAGATATGAACACACATTTCTCCAAAGAAGATATCCAGATGCCCAAGAGACACATGAAAAGATGATCAATATCACTCATCATCAGGGAAATGCAAATCAAAACTATCACCTCACACCTGTCAGAATGGACAAAATCAAAAACACAAGAAACCACAAGTGTTGGTGAGACTGTGGAGAAAAAGGAGCCCTCCTACACTATTGATGGGAATGCAAACTGGTGCAGCCCCTCTGGAAAACAGTATAGAGGTTCCTCAAAAAGTTAAAAATAGAACTACCCTACAATCCAGCAATTGTACTACTAGGTATTTACCAAAAAAATACAAAAATGCTAATTCAAAGGGATACATACACCGCTGTGTTTATTGCAGCATTATTTACAATAGCCAAACTATGGAAGCAGCCCAAATGTCCATCAATAGATGAAAGGTTAAAGAAGATGTGGTACACACACACACACACACACACACACACACACACACACACACACACACACACACAGAGGAATATTACTCAGCCATAAAAAAGAATGAAATCTTGTGATTTGCAACA
Organism: Zalophus californianus; assembly: GCF_009762305.2. Classification (NCBI taxonomy): domain Eukaryota; kingdom Metazoa; phylum Chordata; class Mammalia; order Carnivora; family Otariidae; genus Zalophus; species Zalophus californianus. The sequence goes on along the minus strand of NC_045597.1, from coordinate 165,978,012 downwards.
ACAGAGATGGAGTTAGAGAGTATAATGCTAAGCGAAATAAGTCAGTCAGAGAAAAACAAAAACCATGTGATATCACTCCTAAATGGAATTTAAGAAACAAAACAAATGAGTAAAGGAAGAAAAAAAAAGAGACAAACCAGGAAAACTCTTAACTATAGTGAACAAACTGATGTCTACCATAACGGGGGGCGGGGGGAGAGGGGGATGGGGAAGACAGGTGATGGGAATTAAAGAGTATACTCAACCTGATGCAAAAAATAAAATAAAATAAAAGTATTATGTGAAGAAACAGCAACATTGATAGCATACATCATCTCAAAATCAAAATAAACTACGGTGGAAAAGGCATGCCGATCACTAAACATTTCACAGTCTCATGGTCACAAATCTAATTCTATTTGTAATGCACAAATTATAATTTATTATTCAAATATTATTTTCTTCCAAACATCATCAAAAATGTAATGAGATATTCAAGATTCATTAGAATATGCATATTTGACCTACAACCACCTGACCCTCAATATCTGAAAATTTAAGAGAATTTCACTGTGCTTAATTCATTTTAGATTTAAAAATAATGTATGGCATAAGACTTTGCATAAATTATTGAAGACTTTTGGCATTAATATACAGACGCAATATCACATATCCCAATAATCCAAAAGAAGCTTTTGTCAACATCAGTGTCCTTAGGATACCTCGGGACCAGAACATAAGAGTGAGACAATACAAATTGTCTAAAAAGCAGTAAACTGTCAGAGAAATTTAAGGATGAGCCTCATTGCAAATCACCATTAAATTTAGCCACACTGTCTGGTTCTAACAGAGGTTTACTCCTGGGCTGCTTCTTTCAGTATTTCCATCGGCAACGACTCTCCAGGCCTCATTCCACACCAGCCACAGTTCATGCCGCTGCCCACCCACACGGCTCACTGCAGAGCAATTTTACCTCCTGCATGTGCACTGAGTTCCCCCAAGGCACGGCTCCTATTACATAAAATAAAATGGCCATCTTAATTAGAACTTACTGAGATTCTTCATGTGCTTAGAATATTGTCCTGCCAAGGTTTTCTGGATTATATGTGGTCGACCTGTGCTTTTCTGAAACAAAAACAATTGCGGACCATTAAAAAGCAAGATGTGATCAAGCTTCCACGGAAGAGTGTTAGAACTTTCTCCAATATCCTTCTTAAAATGGGAACATTTATATGCTAATGTTTCAGCTATCAAAATGAAAAGTATGTCTTACTGAAACTTTAATTTTTTAAAAAATAGAGCACCATTCAATTGCTCCAGTGTAGATAAAAGCATAGTTTTATTAGCTACTCTGAAACCTTAGCTTTCTTCAAAGCCATGAATAGGAAATTTACAAGAAAGAAACATAAATGGTCAATGAACATATAAAAAAATGATGAATGCTTTAATACTCCTTCAAAGTGCAAATTAAAAAAAAAGATATACCAATTTTCCCCATCCAGTTGGCAAAGGTTTTAAAATTATGATAACCACAGTTAATTATGGTTTCAAGGTAAAAAGCACTCTCATACTCTGCTGATAGGAATAAATTGGGAGCATAGTTCAAAGAGAAATTTAGCAATGTCTATCAATGACCTTGAAAATATTTATATCCTTTGCCCTAGAAACTACACTTCTAGAAACATCTTATTTCCATTCCTATTATTTACTATCAGCTTCCATTACTGAGCACATACTATGTGCCAGACACTGTTAATGTACACATTACCTGATTTAATCCTCACAAGAACTCTATATAATGCATATTTTATCTTTATTTTACAAATAAAAATACTGCAACTCAGAGAGATCCATCATTGAGCTAAAATTCTATTACAGAATAATGATTCAATTTATTTTAAAAATATATAAGACCATATCATTGAAAAACTGGAAGAATGTATACTGAAAGGTGAAGAGAAGTTCTCTCTCCAGGATGGGATCACGGAAAATTACAATGTAGTTAAGTATTTGCTTATTTTGCTTTTCCAAATTTCCTATGATGTATTAGTTTCATAAGCAGAAAACTAGTTATTAAAAAAGTGTTCTTAATAGGTTACATATGAGACTCACAATAATTAAGAGTTTTGCTATTCACTGCTTGAGAGATAACATGAATTCTTATTAGAAATATCCCATCCACATTACTTGACTTACTGTAAAGTATACTAAAACCAGTAATAATAAGCTAAACATCAACAAATCTAAATTCAAGTTCAGTAAATTCTTAATTCTGGTAACAGGTGAAATGATACTCAGAGCAATGAAACTCACAACTGGATTAGAAACACAATTTTAAAAGCCCACTAAAGTTTCAAGCACTGTTCCTTTCCCTCTCCCCATGGTGAAGATGAAGACAGATTGTTACATGAACAAAAGGTAGGCAGTAAGGAAGAAAGCAAAAGAGAAAAGGGAGTAGGCATGGAACAGTCAGCCCCTGAAGAACTTGATTATGGGTATAACAATGTAAAACCAATGCTTTAAATACTATGACGATAACAGTTTGTACTTATAAATTTCTTCAACAGTTTTATTAAACATAGTCACATACATTTCTTAATTCATCAAACCTGCAAAACTGCCCTATTGGGGATGCACTGAAAAAAAACCACCTTATTTTACATATTTGAAAACTATGAGGCTTAGGGAGTCGTTATTTGGGGTTTTTGTTTGGTTCTTTGGGGTTTTTTTTTAGAGTAACAGGGCCATTAATCAGCACAAGAAATCAAAGTCAATTGTTTGTGTACCAAGTCAAATAATCTTGCTGTATACAAGTTATTTACCTACCAACAGAGTAGGGGAAAAACATTTTACTTAATCAAAATGACTTTACCTAAGGGTGGTTGTCTTCATTTCAACTTACTAGTTGAAAAATGATACAGGTTTAAGCAAACATTAAACATTTAAAGTTAAATGACCCTTCTGTCTCAAATTTGAAACTTATGCCATATTTATATATACATTGCCACAGCAAAAAATGTTTGTTCAACTGTGATGATCAATAGCCTAAATGGCTAGTACCTGGGTCAAAACTTATTTTATCTACAGGTGAAATCTCTGAAGATAAAAAAAAAGTTTTCTGCGCCCCATCAAATGATTGCAATATTCTGACTTGATCACTCTCAAAATACTATTTTCCCCTTTAGCAGTTCCTCTCACTGGTCTGATTTCCCTATTGCCACTTCTCAGAGCCTTCATCTCCTACCACTCTCCCCTTTGTCCACTCCTGTCCAACCTAGCTGGGCCCCTCAAAGTTCCTACAACACACACTCCTGCCTCAGGGCCTTTGCATTTGCTCTTCTCCTGGAATGCTCTTCCAGCTCCCTAATTTCTTGAAAGTCCTCCTTCAAAAGTACCATCTCATTTTGCTCTTCCTTATAATTCTACCTCCTTGGCTTCATTTTTTTTTTCTCCTTAGCACGCTAACAAACAGTATGTAATTACTTACTCAACCCATTTATCCCTGTCTGCCCCTGTAGACTATAAGCTCCATAAAGCTCAAGCTCTATGTTTGTCTTATTCACCACTTTATCCCCAGCACCTAAATTAGTACCCAGTATGTAGTAAGCCCTCATTACAATACCTAATGAATACAGATCAAATTTCAGATTTGTTTTCATTCTATTAGTGAGCAACACTAGTAGAGTACATGATTCCTTTTTTAGTCCAATTTTATTGGGATATAATAATATGTAACATTGTATAAGTTTAAGGTGTACAGTATAATGATCTATGTATATATTGCAAAATATATAAGTGTAGTTAATATCCATCACATCACAATTACAATTTTTCCTTGTGATGAGGACTTTTAAGATCTACTGTCTTAGCAACTTCCAAATATACAAAGATACTATAGTCACCAAGTTGTACATTACATCCCAGAATTTATCTATCTTATACCTGGAAGTTTGTACCTTTTGACCTCCTTCACGCATTTTCCCCACTGGCTTCTGGTAACCACTAATCTGTTCTCTGCTTCTGAGTTCAGTACTTTTAGATTCCACATATAAGCAAGATCATACAGTTTTTGTGTTCCTCTGTCTGACTTATCTCACTTAGCATCATGTCCTTACGGTTTCTCATCTAGGTTGCTGGCCTGTGCATGACTCTAAACATTATTTTCTTCCCTATCTCTAAAGAAAACTAAATGCTATCTAATATAATCATAGTTCAACTACAAATTTTCCCACTGAAGATTCTTAATAAAAGTTAAGTATATGCTTATAGGCATACAATTATCTAAAGAAGAAGTGAAAATAAAAGCTAGTTTAAAGGAAAAGAAGTGGGTCAGTACAAAACAAAATGTCCACTCTGCTCAATAGACTGAAAAGAACTGCCATCATTTCCAAAAACCTAGATTTGTTGCTTCTTATCATTCCTTACTGGTATGCGGCCTGGTGTGATGAGAAAAACAACTTGTATTTTTCTGAGTTGTTGCCTAGGCATTTTACAGCATGATAACCCTGCTCACACCCAGCATCTGGACATTTCGATGAGAACTTGAGTTTAGGGCAAAAATTAAGAAAACAGGAAACAACAAATGTTGGTGAGGATGTGGAGAAAGGGGAACCCTCTTACACTGCTGGTGGGACTACAAGTTGGTACAGCCACTCTGGAAAACAGTATGGAGGTTCCTCAGGATGTTAAGAATAGAGCTACCCTACGACCCAGCAATTGCACTACTAGGTATTTGCCCCAAAGATACAGATGGAGTGAAAAGAAGGGGCATGTGCACCCCAATGTTCATAGCAGCAATGTCCACAATAGCCAAACTGTGGAAGGAGCCGAGATGCCCTTCAACAGATGAATGGATAAAGAAGATGTGGTCCATATACACAATGGAATATTACTCAGCCATCAGAAACGATGAATACCCACCATGTGCACTGACATGGATGGAACTGGAGGGGATTATGTTAAGTGAAGTAAGTCAAACAGAGAAAGACAATTATATGGTTTCACTCATATGTGGAACATAAACAATATCACGGAGGACCATAGGGGAAGGGAGGGAAATCCAAAGGGGGAGAAATCAGAGAGGGAGATGAACCATGAGAGACTATGGACCCCAAGAAACAATCTGGGGGTTTCACAGGGGAGGCGGGTGGGGGGAGGGGGTAACAGGTGATGGGTATTGAGGAGGGCACGTGCTGTGATGAGCACTGGGTGTTATACTTGACTAATGAATTGTTGAACACTGCATCGAGGACTAATTATGTACTATAGAGTGGCCAACTGAACATAATAAAAAAAAAGAAATTGTAAAAAATCAGAAAAAAAATATTTGAAATAAAAAAAAAAAGAACTTGAGTTTAAGATTCCCACTCTAAGTTCCCGCTTTGCTTTTCCCGGGACATCTTTTAAAATAACCACTTAGAATTAAGCCCACTAAATGTAGTGATCCGAAGGGATATGTGCACCCCAATGTTTACAGCAGCAATGTCCACAACAGCCAAACCATGGGAATAGCCAAGATGTCCATCAACAGATGAATGGATAAAGAAGATGTGGTATATATATCACACACAGTGGAATATTATGCAGCCATCAGAGAAATGAAATCTTGCCATTTGCAATGATGTGGATGGAACTAGAGGGTATTATGCTGAGCGAAATGAGTCAATCAGAGAAAGACAAGTATCATATAATCTCACTGATATGAGGAATTTGAGAAACAAGATGGAAGATCATAGGGGAAGGGAGGAAAAAATGAAACAAGACAAAACCAGAGAGGGAGATAAACCATAAGAGACTCAGGAAACAAACTGAGAGTTGCTGGAGCAGTGGTGGGGGGTGGGAGGGATGGGGTGGCTGGGTGATGGACACTGGGGAGGGTATGTGCTATGGTGAGCGCTGTGAATTGTGCAAGACTGACGAATCAGAGACCTGTACCTCTGAAACAAATAATACATTATATGTTAAAAAGAAGAAAAAGAAGAAGAAGATAGTAGAAAGGGAAAAATGAAGGGGGCGAAATCGGAGGGGGAGATGAACCATGAGAGACTATGGACTCTGAGAAACAAACTGAGGGTTTTAGAGGGGAGGAGGGTGGGAGATGGGTTAGCCCTGTGATGGGTATTAAAGAGGGCACGTACTGCATGGAGCACTGGGTGTTATATGCAAACAATGAATCATGGAACACTACATCAAAAACTAATGATGTAATGTATGGTGACTAACATAACATAATAAAAAATAAAAGAATTAAGCCCACTAAAAGTTAGGGAACTCCACTCCAACCACCTTTCAAGTAACAGGTGCTTGCTACCCTGTTCTCTATCTCCTGCTCACTAGTGACCTGGGAAGGAGGACTGCCTTCCTCTGGCTTACTGCTCCCCACCCGAGATTCCGGAATCTGTAGGTAATAAATCCTGTGACTTTACTTCCCCTGTGGGTGTGTACTGAAACTGCACCTTCAATCAAAAGAACCATGGGTTTCACTTCCCCAACGTGGGAGCTTGGATGCTGACAGAGCCACCTGCCGAGCCCGTGTAGCTGGCTTATGTTCCCCAATGCAGCAGGTCATAACCTGCATATTTCTAAATTCAATACACCAGTACTACATATAAATGTACACTGACATCCACATTATGTTCTTTATGGCTCAAAGGCAAAGATGCTAAAAGAACAAAACACCATAAGGAAACTGAGGTCACAGACTTACCTCATCGTGAATCAGCTCCAGTGGTTCTATCATATATACAAAGGTATTATCTTCAAACATACCACTATGAGACAAGAAATCGCATGAGGAGGAAATTAACAAATACAGCAAACAGGAAGAACCAGCAAATGAGCTTCACATTGCATCTTTAAAAATGAACAGTGTATCTAAACAAATATCTTTATACTGCCCTAAACCTAATTCATATATCTGTATGGAATCCCACTGTGGTCTCAGCACTGTATTAGACAGAGATAAGCTACAAAAGGTGTTAAAGTGTATACCACGAGCATATAAATTATAAATGTTATAATTAATTTTTGAAACAAAATGGAAACATTAGAAGATGAATCTGGAACAGGACTATTCATACAGTTCCAGTATGTCACATTATAATTCCAAGACAATGTCCAACTAGTACAAATTTCTTCTTACACAAATCCAGTATCACCCATAAGAAAATAGGTATTTTGCTCGTTAGAATAATCTAAAACCATCTGATTCTGAAGAGGCAAACAGAAGCATATTTATGACTGCCAATTGTGAATTTCCATTAAGCAGTATGACTCTGTGTTGCATATAATTTTGAGAGATATAGGAAGATAAGATTTTCAATATCCTTTCTCATCACATGGCCACAACCAGATCTTTACATGGAGGGTTACTATTTGGGTCTAAAAGGTGCTTAGAGAGGTTTTTCTAGAGCCTGCCTTGAAGCCAATGTATGAGCTCCTCTCTTTGCACCCCCGACCCTGCCATCCTCCCGTGGCCAATACCACCTGACTGCTATGTCCTCTGGCATATACCTTTGGGAAACCTTTCTAGACTAGGTTTGGTCACCCTGTAAGTCCCTGATCCATCCCTTCACAGTTTCTACCAAAATCACAATTCAATATTAATCTCTGTAATCACTTGTTAAATCTCTGAATCTCCTGCAGACTCTAAATGTTAAGACGGCGGAGAATACGCCCTCCTTGTTTATGACTCCATATCCAGTCCCTAACGTGCAACTGGCACAGCAGAGTCCCTACAACAAACATTTGGGAAAGAAAAGATGGAAACCGCACGGCTGAAAGCAAGTTCACTCTCCCACATGAGACTCGCACATACTGAAGTCCATTGCAGGTCGACAGAGCTGCCCTGGAGTCCTTGACACCTCGGATGCTGCCGTGGTAGTAACAGTGCTCTCCACCCTACAACACAGAGGAAGGTTTCATTGATGAACGATGCTTTCTGGGTCATCATTCACTCTTACAGATGCTCCTATAAGCCAGAAAGAATTGCAAAGATGGTCCTACAAACTCCTCCTGGTTGATATGAAATCTCAAAGGGCACGAGGCCATTTTTCTGCTTTTCTATGAAGATGCTGTGTTGTTAAATTTAATAAAGGAGAAAAAGCTATTAACAGGAATAAGACACCAACGTAACTGGTACAACTTACATACCTTTCTTAAACATGTAAGGGAGTAGCTACTTACCAGATATTGCTATGGAATAAGGTCTTCTACCGAACTGAGGAGACCCCAGAGCTGTTGTTGTTAATAACTGTGTTTGATAGGGGCGCCTGGGTGGCACAGTCGGTTAAGCATCTGCTTTTGGCTCAGGTCATGATCCCAGTGTCCTGGATCCAGCCGTGGTTTGGGCTCCCTACAGAGCAGGGAGCCTGCTTCTCCCTCTCTTCCCCCCACTCATGCTCTCTCTTGTTCTCTCTCTCACATTAATAAAATCTTTAAAAAAAAATAATTGTGTTTGATAGAAAACCACATAAAATCTTATTATTTGCTTCCCTACCTTTTAAAATTTGTTTTAAAAATTTCTTAGAAGTATTATATGAACTTAGTTTTCAAAGTCAAGAAGTAACTATAAGGCCTATTTTAAAAACACAGGGGTGCCCGTGTGGCTCGGTCTGCGAAGCGTTCTCCTCTTATTTTCTGCTCAAGTCATGATCTCAGGGCTGTGAGATCCCCATGATGGGCTCCGCACTCAGCCGGGAGTCTGCTCAAGGATTCTCTCCCTCTCCTTTGCCCCTCTCCCTGCTCACGCACCAGTGAACATGCTCTCTCTCTCTCTCTCTCCTCACCTCCATGACAATCATTTTTAACTCTTTTATCTGTTTCCTTTGTTGTTTACCTATGTATTTCTGAATGGGATATTTCTACTGCTGCATCCTGGCTACACATACCAGGTCATTTGTCCCATGTATTTTATTCTGGGAGATAGCCCTCTTGTCCCCCTTTGACCTCCCACTGGGCCTGACACAGAGCCACCAGCCAGGAGTTCTGTCTGGGGTCATCCTGGGAACTCTTCTGCCTCCCTTCTACACAGAATCCTGGACCCCATATCTTCTCCATTCATGATCTCATCCTCCCCTTTTTTGAAGGTACACATCTTCTGGTACTTTCTTGAAAAAGTGACCATGGAAGATGAATTTGGTGAGAACTTGCATATATAAAAACTTATTTTTCTATCTTCACACTAGATCAACCATTTGGGTGGGTAAAGAATTCTAGATTAGAATTATTTTCTCTCGGCATTTCAGCACTACCGTGCACAGCTTCTAATGTTGCTGCTGAGAAACGGCTGCTATTCCGATGTTAGATATTTTCTATAAAATATAATTTTTCTCTTTCAAGAAGACTTTAGGGAATTTTATTCATCCCCATTTTCATGAAATCTCAAGACATGCCTTGGTGTGGGTCTTGGCTTATTCACTGTGCTGGGCACTTGGTCAAAACTTTTAATTAAGAAAATGCACACACATCAGTTCTAGGAAACTTTTATTATTTCTCTGATAATTCCCTCCTTTCCATTTTTCTCTATAAATGGAGCTCTTCTACCAGAGTAGAGAAGGGATGGCTGCCTGGCTATATGGGTTATGAAGTGCATCAGGGATGTAAGAGCCCTCCACGTAGACTTTGAACAACCTCTCTGTTTTCATGTACCCTCACTTCCTGGATCTTCAATCGGCTTGCTTCTTGGATTTCCCCAATGGAACTTAGCAGAACAGGAAAAGCTCAAACCTGACAGTTACCCCCCATCCGTTTGCTTTCTATCTCCTAAAATTTTATGAATACCTCTCACCTTATATCCTTTTTTATTCTTTGACTAGTATTTGACTAGGTTAGGTTATTGGGAGGGAAGAGAGATAAATATAAGCACTGAATCCACACTGTTTAACCAGAAGCTTCCTATTTGTTTTCTTAAATAGAATATACTGAACATACTTTGACTTTTCATTGATGATTTACAGTCATTTTGATCGCTGCTCATTATACTATATTACAATAGCCTCAGAGGTTATTTACAGTGATAAGGGTGTCTACCCATATATCAAAGACCACTCCCCAACCAATTCAGTTTGTTTCCTCTTAGGAACTATAATACACATTTCCAGTGCTGGTTGTCTAAGTTTGGTATTATAACCTTGTTAATATTTTGTAAAAGGTTGCTTTTGTATGGGGTTTGGCTCTCAAAAGGCAATTTTTTACAAAAATATTGACTTGTATGCAACATGAGAAGCTTTATTTGTATATTCAACCCTGGAACTTATAAGGACAAATGGTATCATACATCTCAGCAATTCGTGAATCCAGGTCAATATTCTGCAATTAAATTTCAGACTCTTCACATGGTTCTAAAAACAACCACAGGTAACTGTAAATTCCATCAAATTGGTTATTTAGTACTTTGTATCACACCAAGAAGTTCTCTTAAGTCAGGTGATTATTATTAGTGCATAGCAAACATGGTCATATTTACTTGACCTTTCTAAAAAAAGCTATATTTTCCAGATTTTCCTAAAAATATTTTTTCCCAGAAAATACTTCCAAGTCCTTTCTTAGATTTCAATTCCCATTAGAAACTGAAGATTGATGCTCTCTCAGTATAAAGGTCATTGTTAGTTGTTTTAATTAAGGTAGGATATTATCTGAAGGAACTGTTTCAATTTTCTGTATATTTGAAGGTAAATCACCATATTTTCTGAACCTGAAATAAGACTTGAGGTAACATGCAATCCCTGACATCTATTATCATAACAAAGCTTGAATATCTAGATTATGTGGTCATATTAAGCACTATGAGGAATTCAGCAGGCTCTAATTTAGTATTAGTATCTGGTAGTATTAGAGGATTTTCTGAGTTTCTTATTACTAAATTTATAACAAGTTTTTAAGAAAGCATTACCATAAAAATACTATTTGGCAACGCTCCAGGTGTATGCAGCATTTTATAAATACCACTGCAAAGTAAGCTCTTGAAGTATTTCATATTCAAAAAATCCTAGTTGAAAAGAGGCATTCCCTCTTGGGTAACAGGGATAACAGGAGTGAACCAGTGCAGAGAGGCCCCTCCCAGAGGGCGTAGTGAGCAGTGACACTGGAGAGTCAGCTCTGGGTGTACCTTCCACCCAAGGATCTAACCATCTTGAACACTCACTCGCTGTCTCATAGTAACTACTACACCTCCTTGTACAGAGAGGGAAACAATGACAAGGTGTGAAAAGGCTCTGCGAACGATAGCAGGAAGCCAAACTGAAATGACGCGTTTTCAGGCTCTCCAGTTAGTGTTTCTTTCTCCAGGGGGTAAGGTCTCAGACAGTTTGAGAGCCCTGGCCAGCCACTTCACGATCAGTACTGAGGAGCGCATCACAGATCTGTGACTAGGCAATAGGCAGGCAGGACAACAAAAGGGGCTCAATGAGCACATGACAGTAGTCTATGTGTGTCCACACAGGTGTCAGCATTTTTGGATTCGAAATTGTCAGTGAGTTATTTAAATGCAACAAAATAGAGCATACGATAAGTGGAAGTTTTTGGCTAGGCAAAGGAACTTAAAAATCCTAGTAAGTATGCTCCCCAACCTACCACTTCCCCACATCCAAACACTCCACAAGCTAGATGATGCTCAAATAATGGCAACTCTGCTCCACAAGGTTGCGGAGCTCAGAACCCCGCTGGAAACCACCAGGCCACTTCTGCAAATAATGGGACCCTGACTGAATGTGCATCTTTGAAAACACTTCCTAATCAGAAGGGGCTTGGTATAACAGCTCTGTGAGCTAATGACCTAAAGAGGAAAACAGATTTGGTTCCCTGGTATTACCGACTGAATGACAGAAACAGTTTGATTCTTTCTACTCACTTTAAATACAACCTTTTGGAAAACAGAACCTACTGTTTCAATTTGATTTATTTTACAACTGCCCCACCTTTGTGTTTGTTTAATTATCTCGTCTTCTCTTCAGTGAAGTTCGACCAGCCAGTTCTTACCTTCTTCATCATTTAAGAAACCCCCATAAACTCTTGGGGAGCTGGGTGGCGCAGTCGGTTAAGCATCCGACTCTTGATTTCCACTCAGGTCTTGATCTCAGAGTTGTGAGATCAAGTGCTGCATTGGGCTCCATGTGCAGCACGGAGTCTGCTTAAGACTCTCTCTCTCTCTCCCCTCAACACCCCAAGAACAAATAATCCAATCAAAAAATGCGCAGAAGACATGAACAGACATTTCTGCAAAGAAAACATCCAAATGGCCAACAGACACATGAAAAAGTACTCAACATCGCTCGGCATCAGGGAAATCCAAATCAAAACCTCAATGAGATACCACCTCACACCAGTCAGAAGGGCTAAAATTAACAAGTCAGGAAACGACAGATGTTGGCGAGGATGCGGAGAAAGGGGAACCCTCCTACACTGTTGGTGGGAATGCAAGCTGGTGCAGCCACTCTGGAAAACAGCATGGAGGTTCCTCAAAAAGTTGAAAATAGAGCTACCAGACGACCCAGCAATTGCACTACTGGGTATTTACCCCAAAGATACAAATGTGGTAATCCGAAGGGGCACATGCACCCCAATGTTTATAGCAGCAATGTCCACAATAGCCAAACTATGGAAAGAGCCTAGATGTCCATCAACAGATGAATGGATAAAGAAGATGGGGTATATATATACACAATGGAATATTATGTGGTCATCAAAAAAAAAAAAATCCCATGAAATCTTGCCATTTGCAACGACATGGACGGAACTAGAGGATATTATGCTAAGTGAAATAAGTCAATCAGAGAAAGACAAGTATCATATGATCTCACTGATATGAGGAATTTGAGAAACAAGACAAAGGATCACAGGGGAAGGGAGGGAAAAATGAAACAAGATGAAACCAGAGAGGGAGACATACCATAAGAGACTCCTAATCTCAGGAAACAAATGGAGGGTTGCTGGAGTGGAGGGGGGGTGGGAGGGATGGGGTGGCTGGGTGATGAACATTGGGAAGGGTATGCGCTATGGTGAGCGCTGTGAACTGTGTAAGACTGATGAATCACAGACCTGTACCCCTGAAACAAATAATACATTATATGTTAATTTAAAAAAAGACTATCTCCCTCTACCCTTTCCCCCCCTCTAGCCCTCTCTCTAATAAACAGATAAATCTTAAAAAAAAAAAAGTCTCATAAACTCCTGAACATCTGGATAAACATTTGAAACTACGCAGGCCTTAGCTCACAAATGTGTATGTATATTTTGATATTCCAGCTCCTGAATATAATAATAAAATAGGACACTATATTCAAATGATTATTCTCCATGCATATCTTTAAATTCAAACTTTTCAATCATCAGGGTCTATTAATCTATTTAATACATCAGTGGGCTGATAGCAAAAGAGAAGAAGATCTCTTTAACTGGACACATATACCTGAATTTGAATACTGCAGCATAAAGAAATGAAAAAATATATCAGAGAATCAGGGAACTTGAGACCCCAACACCAATTTAATTATTTACCTTCATTAAACTCAATAGGAAAAAAATGTTCAAGTATTAGAACAGTTTAGCTGTACCAATGCTATATAAATTTTTAATAGTTCTTACAAAATTATCCTATTCAAACTTAAAATAGCTTTGTGAGGAGCCAGTGTTGTCTGCTCTCTTGATTTTTTTTTTTTTTTTAAATTTCCCAGCCAGGAGCCATGCCCACAGAGGCCCATTTCCTCCAACAGCAATCCCTGCCAAGAACAGTTCACGGAAGGAGTGAGCTTGAACTGAGCCATGGTGATGATTCGACTTAAAAAAAAAAGTATGAAAACTTCTAGGAGAGTGATGTGATTACAGTGATAAAGCAAAGAACAAAGACAGGGATTTTTATCTGCTTGGTTCACTGATGTACACCCAGTACCTAGAACAGGGACTGGATCATAGTAAGCTGAATCAGTTATCTGTTTAATGAATACGAATGACTTATTCATGTGCCTGAGTGACAAGACCAATCCGAAAGGAGCAAAGGATTCATGTTTGTTGAGAAGGTGGGTAAATAAACCCACCTGAGGGTTTATTTTTCCTTTAAGATATAAGTGACAAGCCATAAAATTCACCCTTGTCAAGAGTGTAATGCAGTGGTTTTTAGTCTACTCACAGGGGTGGTGCTACCATCACCACTAATTCCAGAATGCTTTCATCACCTCAAAAGGAAACCCTGCACCCGTGAGCAGTCATTTCCCACTCTTCCTCACCCCCAGCCCCTGGCAACCAAACCGTATTCTGGACATTTTCAACAAATGGAATCATACAATATATGGACTTTTGTGACTGGCTTCTTTGACTTAGCATAATGTTTACAAGATTTATCCATGTTGTACCATGCATTAGTACTTCCTTACTTGTTATGCCTGAATAATATTCCCTTGTGTGGATATATCACATCTTATTTATTCATCAATTGATGGCCTTTTGGGTTGTTTCCACTTCTTTGATAATTATGAATAATGCTACTGTGAATGTCTATGTACCAGTTTTTGCTTAAACATATGTTGGATATCTACCCAGGAGTAGAACACCTGGGTCATAAGGTAACTGTACGCTTAACTTTTTGAGGAACTGCCAAAGTGTTTTCTAAAGCAGCTCCGCCATTTTACATTCCTGCCAGAAGTCTGTGAGGGTTTTACTTCTCCACATCCTCATCAGCACTTACTATTGTCCATCGTTCAGATCATAGGCATCCTTGAGCGTGTGAGGTGCTAGCCACACAAGTTTAAAACCAAATGAGAGAGTGACCCAGGACTGAAACAGATCAAAGTGTCACCTTCATTTTTGCTAGTGCTATACCGGAGGAGAGGATCAGCTGAGAATCCAGTAGGCCTGCTAATGCCACACCCTGAGTTGGCTAGACTTACCCACCTGGGGATAGACAACATGGAACAAGAAACCCCCACCAACAACACACACACACTAGGCTGTCACTGTGCAACTTAGAGTGTGGAAAAGTACAGAGAACGTGCTCTTCCTGTAGGAGGTGGATCCCATAAAAGAAGGGGAATAAGAACAACACAGACATACCCAACTCCTTCCCATCAGTTAAGTGGCTCTTCCTTCCCGGAGCAGGAGTGAGGAAGGGGACAGGAAGAAGTAAACAGAGCTAGGAAAGGGCATTTTCCCTGCCCAATAATGATAAAGAGTAATAAAGTAGAGGGAAGTGGGAATGGGAGCATAGCATCTATCTGTTCAGTTTTCCATTGCTGGCCAGCTGATACTTCTTTTCCTAAGCACAATTGAAACCAAAACATTAGTAAGCACTCAAAGTTATTGGTTCGCCTAAAAGGAACTTAATAGAAATACGTTAAAGTTGAAAAGGACTTTTACACTGTCGTATTGATACCTAGTTCACTTATGCAAGAACTAAAACACCAAAAATTAACTCGTTTTTAATAGTTTCATCAACAAAGTCAATCAACAAGTCACCAAAGTTGTTTTATCATATACTGTGTAGGAACTCTAACAAAAGCTATTGCTCTGTCAAATGCAGAACAAAAGTGCTTCCATACTCATTCACTGATACCTGACACCTATTCTTAGGTTGTTTACTTAACTCGTTGACCTCTCCAGTTCCTATCTTTGCTTCACAAGGAAAAGAAGTCCCTTTAACCCACTTTCATCCAATAAAAATAAAAGCCTAAGACACTGGCCTCTCTTGGCAAGAAGTGGGAACTAGGTAGGGGCTTGGTGGTGGTGAAGTGGAAAAACTTTGACAAGCTTCTTCAAAGTGTGGATTCATCATTCTGTTTGAAACTAATTCTTGGCATATTTTAAATGTCTCCACTTAAAGTTAAAGCCAAATAGGCTTGGCGTAATTCTTTTCATCTCTAGTGAATAACAGAGTGTGTGTGCATGTATTTTTGTCTAAACAGTGTGTAATCTTTGCAAGAAAGGTTGCACGCTGGGTTGAAACAGGTTTAATTAACCTAACCATCCTTACATGTTAATTTCCTTCGCTGGTACTCTGTACAAAGATTTTCTTAACATGGAAGGCAATCTGAAGTTTAAAAAAAAAAGTTTTAAAAAATATGTATGTAATGGTAGGAAGAGTGTGGATCTAAATAAACCTTCAGAAAGAAAAACTATCAGTATGTACCAAAAGACTTTAAAGAAAGGGACCAATGCTTTGACCCAGCAAATCCCATTCTCAGAATTAATCCTTAAGCAATTATTAAAGATGGGTTCAAAATGCATCAGGAGGGGCGCCCAGGTGGCTCAGGTGGTTGGGTATCTCACTTTTGACTTCAGCTCAGGCCATGATCTCGGGGTCATGAGATCGAGCCCCGCATCAGCTCTGTGGAGTTTGCTTCAGATTCCCTCTTTCTTCTCCCTCTGCCCCTCCCCATTCTCTCTCTCTCTCTCTCTCTCTCTCAAATAAATAAAATCTTTTAAAAAATGTATCAGGAAGGACTTTCCTTACAAATTATTTGTATAGTAAAAGATTGGAAGCAATCTAATGTCTATTGCTATGGGATTTTTAAATAAATTATGGCAAATGAATAGGAAAGAATATTACACATTTTTAGAAATAAAAGTTTAGAAGATTATTTAATACATGTTAAAATGTTCATAATATTGGGCGCCTGGGTGGCTCAGTCGTTAAGCGTCTGCCTTCGGCTCAGGTCATGATCTCAAGGTCCTGGGATCGAGTCCCACATCGGGCTCCCTGCTCAGCGGGAAGGCTGCTTCTCCCTCTCCCACTCCCCCTGCTTGTGTTCCTGCTCTCACTGTGTCTCTCTGTCAAATAAATAAATAAAATCTTAAAAAAAAATGTTCATAATATTATTAGGTTAAAAAAAATTCTGCTTCAACATACTGTGCACCATGTCATCTTGGTTTTGGGGGTTATATATATAAATACAGACACATAAAAAACAGACTGTTACCATTAACTCATTATATAGGAAGCAATAAGTTTGGGTATACGATCTGTTTGAAGAAAATAAGGCATCAAGAGAAAAGCAATGACCACAAAAACAAAGTGCAATAAACACTTCCTTTGCCACAGCTGAACTACCCTTTGTCTTAAATTCTAGTTGTAACTGATATGAGTTTTGATGTGCCTTATTAGTAAGGCCTCCATCTGGGACCTCAAATGACCTCTGGAGGCCAATTAGCTATTCTGCTTCTAAAAACAAACAAACAAACAAAAAAACTGACTGAACTTGTTAGTGAGATGTTCGACTCAGGTTACTGTGGCCTGCAAATGTGGCTCCTTTGCTAAGTCTATAAAGTTCTCGTGCAATTTTCTCTACTCCAAACTCATGATTCAGCATCCGCAGTGCTCAGGGCCCTGGCTCAGCTGACGGAAGCTTTGGTTTGTACAAATGCCAGAAAGCACCGTTCAAGTGCTTGATTTAGCATTTCTGCTCACTTTCCACAGCATCCACTTTTCGGGAGCTTCAACAACCCCCAAGATGCAGCCTGAGGCAAAAACTGACAGAACAATAAGAATAATAACTGGAAGTTCTTAATATGTGGCATAAAATTCAAAGGCTTAAAACACGCATCAAATTACAAATGTGCCCACTGTTAATTGGACAGTTATAAATCCTGAGAAATTCCAGAACCCCCTGGGCAGTATTTACAATGAAGGCCACCCATAAATATTTGGTGAGAAGCTATCACACTGAAAAAACCTAGTTCTCTGCGCTACACAACCCCGCAAGCCCACACATGAAAGGCCCACTTCTGTGCCAATACTCGTTAGCAACGTAGAAAAAAAAAAACAAAGTTTCCCATTGTATTTTGTTTCCCTGTTTCCTCTCCTGTGCCTGTGGTATCTGCTCCATGGACACAGCTTAGGTTCAGTGGTACTCTGTGGACTTCCTACAAATCAGTCTCTGAATGTAGCCATCCCCAGGATTTTCATCCTGACTGGTAGAGATCACTGTCTCCCTTATCTAAACCCACCTGCTCCTTATTGACACTCCATTAAAAGAATAGTTAATCTCCACTGAAGGTGGGCGCCTGGGTTGCTCAGTTGGTTGAGCGACTGCCTTCGGCTCGGGTCATGATCCTGGAGTCCCGGGATCGAGTCCCGCATCGGGCTCCCTGCTCGGCAGGGAGTCTGCTTCTCCCTCTGATCCTCTTCCCTCTCGTGCTCTCATTCTCTCTCTCTCAAATAAATACATTAAAAAAAAAAAATCTTAATCTCCACTGAAGGAAATCAAGTACCCAATTAGCTTTCAATGACAATCCATGGTGGCCTTGGGTAAGTTTATCTGCCCCCTCTTTGCCTCAATTTCTTCCTTCCTTTGCACAACAGAAATAATAATATCCATCTCCCAGAACTCTTGTGAAGATTAAGGACAGTGTTCCCTGAATCTCCCTTCCCCCACCTGTCCTCTGCCCTTCTCAGGCACCAAAGTCTCTTGGACTAAACAGCCATTCTAGTCTCATCATTCAGACTCTATGACCATGAGCTGGTGATCTACTACTTGAAGGTATTGCTATGGAGCTGTATAGCTCTTTATACCATTCATTTGCAGAAGATACTGTATGTATAACCAAAACAATAAACATTTCTTTATTGACCTGAATATACAGAATCGCTAATGCTATCTCGAACATTTATAAGTTTTAAATAAGTCTCTCCTAAACTTATTTTAAATTTGAAAATAGCACTGTTGCACAAGAGGACAGCTCATTTTATTGAGAGAGACATCAAAACAATGCAGTGTGCAATGAACAATTCTATGGGCAAGCATGTTTATGCTGCAGGATTTCCATATGTTCTTAACTATACCTTAGAGTGCTGTGGCTTCCCATTTTCGTAGTGGATCTCCACGTAATCAGAAGACAGCAAACCACTACAAGGGAAAGAAAATAGAGTGATTTCTGCATCCAAGACACTTAGAGGTTTAAAAATAATCAGCTCAGTAGATGGCTACGAGGGGCGTGTAGACCACAAAGAGCCACCCGCCACGGCAAGCACGAACAAGTTTTCATCAAAAGCCTCGAACGTTCTCCAGTAACAAATCTTTCCTCACTCTGTTCAAAAAAAAAAGACAAAATATAGGCTGAACTCTGTTTATACACACTATGCATCATTTGACTGATAGGTTAATTAATATGGAACAAACAGAAAAGGCAGGTAACAGGAGACAGACCTTATAAAAATCCCAAAATTATGTTCTAAATAACTGGAATCTCAAAAACATAATCACTGAGGAAAAGTATAGAATAAGGGCCAGATAGTAAATATTTTAGGCTTTTCGGGCCACATGGACTCTGCCACGACTACTCAATTCTAGACACAGACACAGGCGATGTAAACAAATGAGCGTAGCCATGTTCCAGTAAGACTTCATTTATGGACACTGAAATCTCAATTTCACCTAATCATCCTGTGTCATGACATTTTTTCTTCTTCAATTTCTTCAACCATTTAAAAAATGTAAAAAATATTCTTAGCCTGAGGACTATGCAAAACCAGGTATGCTCGGTTTGGCCTGTGGGCCATAGTTTGCCAACCCCTGGAATAAAATAACAGTTAAAAATAAAGACTTTGAAGTCAGACAAAGTTGGATTTAAAGCCTGGCGCAGCCCCTTATTTGTGCTGTGACCACAGGCCAGTTACCCAACTCTGCCTTTACTTGAGTCAAACGAAGGCGATAGAGAGTATGAATCTTATGGGATGTTGGAGGTTATGTGAAAGCACACACCATGCGTAGCCCAGAACTCAACCCCAAGTCCATGCTCAGCAATGAGAATGAGGCTGCCACTGCTTTTATTTTAATTCAATTTCTCCAAACACACTTCTCCCTATACAATGTGGGGAATGCAAACTATGTGCCTCGGAAAACAGCAGGCAACTATTAGGGCATCTGGGTTCCTCTTTGGGTTCTGCCACTAGAAATAATGATGACAAATGGTAAGTTCCATGTGCTGAACACTCACTAGGTCCTAGGCGCTGTGCTAGGGACTAGAAAGAGGTTAACTCATTTCACCCTAACGATAAGAAGAGGACAAAAGTAGGTCTTACTATGTATGAGCCAGATGTGGGCCCTTCCTACTCTGACATTTTACTTTCTCTAGCTCTGCCTAAGTGTAGGTTTTCCTGTTAGGAAATCTTGACATTACTGCTTTAACAGAAGTATGGAAGCACTGCAACAGATGCAGCTCTAACATGCCCCAATGAGGAAGACTGGAGGTGCCTTGGAGCCAGTCAACAGAGGGGGAGACCCAGGCGTGCACCAGCATGGTCTCCCGCATGAGCTGAAGGTCAACCTTTACAACACAGAAATGAGGCAGATTCTGGCACCTTGGACAACTTTTTCTATTGAAATTACTAATCAAGCGCGCCTGGGTGGCTCAGTTGTTAAGTGTCTGCCTTCGGCTCAGGTCATGATCCCAGGGTCCTGGGATCGAGCCCCACATCGGGCTCCCTGTTCAGCGGGGAGTCTGCTTCTCCCTCTCCCACTCCCCCTGCTTGAGTTCTCTCTCTCCCTGTCTCTCTCTCTCTGGCAAATAAATAAATAAATAAATAAATAAATAAATAAATAAATAAAATCTTAAAAAAAAAGAAATTACTAATCAAATGTGTATCTACTGATGTTTCTACATTTGAAACTAAATAATGGTACATCTACTCGTTCCCTTTTAAAAATCAAAGTTAATAGTCAAAGTAACAACAGTTCTTAACTCTATGTACTTGAAAATACCTGACAGGGTGCAGAAACTTCTTTCATATCTAGTTCATTAAGTCAGCGACTAGCATTGTGAATATACATAAACAGGGCTGTTGATGGTAACACTTCTCTGAGGAACGTTTCCATAACACCAAGGCAGAGAGAGGTTTCACTACCTTCTACTTACCTCTTTCTACAGGTAATTCATTATTTTCAAAATTCTCAACCACACAATCACTGGAGCATGTCTAAGAGTTGAAAACAAATTTATTTGCTTGTGATGACAAGGGCATATAATAGCATTCTAATCATTAATCACCAAATCTGATAAAGGTCACTGTAGGATGGAATTTCAAAGCAAGGTGGAAGAGACAGTAAGAACTGGAGTAAGGAAATTCTCTTGAACACCCTCACTCTGCACCTTCATGGTGAATCTGTACCACTGAGGAAGTGAAAAGAACATGAATTATCTAGAGTCAGACTGAATGTGATTTTACTCAAATATGAAGAACAAGGGTAAACACCTTGAAGATGCTGAACTCTGAGAGCAGGAGAATGGTAAGACTATTAAAACATGGCAAGTGAGCCAAGAATCAAACCAATGAAGGGAGCTGTGGCAGAAATGATGCTATGCGGCCACCATATCCCATTTCACTTTCCCCTTCCTAGCACAGTGAGGCCACATTTCAAACCTTCTCTAGCAGTGAGGTTAAGGCTGAGAGATTGAATTATGGCTCATAAGATATGGTGGGAAGTGATGTCTACCCCTCTAGTGTGGTTATTATACTCCATGCATGATTATCCAAGCTCTCTCTTCCATGGCAACTCTGGAAGCCCCGTGCCCCAGATGGCATGGATACAAGATGGGTGCAGCCTAAGTTCTTACATCATGATCTGGAGAAGAGCTTCCCAGGAAAACCACTCAACTTGTATTGGACCATAAGGTGGGTAAGAGATAAAACTCTATAGTGTTAAAGCTCAGATTTCATCTTTATTTCAGAAACATGGTTTCAACTATCCTAATTCCAAGATTTATCACAAAGAAAAATTTAGAAATGTAATGTTCAAAGAATTTCAGAATCA
This sequence comes from Zalophus californianus, assembly GCF_009762305.2. Lineage (NCBI taxonomy): Eukaryota > Metazoa > Chordata > Mammalia > Carnivora > Otariidae > Zalophus > Zalophus californianus. Next base: position 165,956,299 of record NC_045597.1, on the reverse strand, counting down.
TCAGTAAATGTACAAAGAAAGCTGCTACAAGATCTAAGCATTGGAAATTGACACAAAGAGAGAAATATGCCTTGGGGAGATTTTTCCTATATAAATATATATATATTTGTTGGAGTCCTCAAGTTTGAGATTTCTGTGTCTAACGAAAGTAGGCCCATGAATAGCCAAGTGATCAAAACTCCCAAAGGTTTATATCTTCCACTTAGGCTCATTATGGAGAAGCCAAGCACCCTAGGAACTGGGAAAAGTTACTTACTAGGAATCCCTTCTGCCCAAAAATCTTATTAACCAAAAAGGGTGGATGACTCCTAGGGTTTTGTTTTGTTTTGTTTTTAAAGATTTTATTTATTTATTTGACAGAGAGAGACACAGCGAGAGAGGGAACACAAGCAGGGGGAGTGGGAGAGGGAGAAGCAGGCTTCCTGCTGAGCAGGGAGCCCGATGTGGGACTCGATCCCAGGACCCTGGGACCATGACCTGAGCCGAAGGCAGACGCTTAACGACTGAGCCACCCAGGCGCCCCCGTTTTGTTTTTTTTAAATAACTTGAATCCCTTACTTTAAAGAAAGAAATTCCTTGCTAGGAAAGACAAATGCTGGAGCACAAGAAAACCATCTGGTCTACATGAGTTCAAAGTCATTTACTTCCTTATAAAAAACAGTCAAACTATCAGTCTCTAGAAGCCCAGGTCTGAAATCTACATTCACTGAAACTGAACAACACTGAAATGTGTCGAATCCTCACAGTTTATACCCCTGATTAAAAAATTGTGTGGGTTGCTAGGAGCAGAATGAACTCTTCAAAAAGAACCTAGAGGCCAACAGGGCATTCCTTCATCAGTAGATCTAGGGAAAAGTCGAGAAGAATAGTAGCAAGCACCAAGGCTTACCAACTGGATGGTCATCTAATTTATCATCCAAATCAGGACATTTTGGGGAGTGCAAAGAGGCACATTAATAATTATGCCAGGACAACAGATGTAAACCAAGAAGGTCTGGGACATATGATTACCCTACCTCAAAGTCAAATTTTAGGTACGTACATCAAGTTCTATGTGGAAAGTCACGCTAGTCTGTGAAATGAAAAGTATCCTAAAGCTGAGATGCTACTAAGCAAGCAGTCTGTGAGTATGTCTCCTTTTCCAGTTGCTTTTGGCCTCTGTGATTATGTTTATATGGCCACCATTTTAGGACAACCTTGGGCAGTGTCCTTGGGTTCTCTCTCTGAGTGCCTAACATCAGGAGGTAGATAGTGGGAGACAAGTCAGCAGTCAGAGATGTGGAAGCCAGGAAGCTATAAACCCACATTCACTGCAGTACACTGGACTTGTCAGGTCTCGACCAGCCATGCTTCTTGTCACGCGAGGTCCTCCTTCTTAAGTGAACAGTAGCACAAATATTTTAATTCAGTCCTCAGTAGTAAAACAGTAAAACCCTTAAGTTACTTCCATATGTGTTCAAAACTGGGATTAGAACAGAAGTCAACATTTATGTGAACAAAGAGTAAAAAATTGTGTGTAGAAAAACAAGACTGCCACTAATGTCTACTTTCATAATGTATATTCACTCATCTGATTATTTTCTGTTTGACAGGGCTTAGCTTCTCAATATTGCAAGCCCTGATCATGCCCAGTGGCCCCTGACAGATTTACCCAAGAAGTCTCCTGCTGCCCTCTCCACCAGGTCTCATTCATTCATTTAATAACAAACACTGGTCACTATGGAGATGAGCAACTTCATGGGGCTTTGAGCATAATAGCATTGTACAATGAAGCACCATGCCTGTTCCCTTTTTACACTCGAAGGTTCTCTTTTCTCCTTTTATACACATACATATTTTAATTCATCAAATAATTACTATAACTTGTAATGAAGAGAGACATAGAATTTAAACTCAGTACATTCCTACAAGCATAAGTTTGTAACCTTATAATTATCCTCTGTCCTTATGTTGCTTTCCTTTTTTGAAAACAATAGGCTTAAAAGTCAAATGATTTTTCAATAGCCACTTTTCTCAGGGTTGAGGAAAAAAATTAATCATCCCACCTAAAATAATTTTTATATCCAAAGTGTTTCAGCTAGAAAATATATAATCCTTTGAATGTAAACAATACAGTAAGACTTTTAAGCTGTGCTAAAGGATTGTAGGCATGAAGAGGTTGGAATTTCAAAGAGTAGAAATGATATGTTAAGTGGGTAAAAGTAATTACAGATTGAATAGAAGCTTTGTGTTAAGTCAAACAAAGACAGCCTGCTAGGCGAGGGCTGGGAATGTGGGCATATTTCATAGGAGGAGAGCTGCAGGTGGAGAACACTCCTAGCAGAAGCAGGATGTAGGGTGTAAACCTCTTTGAGTGTCACAACAGGAATTTAATGAGTTCCTAAATCACTTAAGAGGTTGCGGCCAAAATTTTAAGGTGGAGGAGCTCTTGCATCTCATAGGTGATGGCCCTATGCACCATAATAGTAACACCCTAGTCTAATATAACAGGGAACACAGGCAGGGCTGCAAGTTAATAGACAGGGAAGTAGACAAAGGAGGAGCTAGAAGAGAAAGGAGGAATGAACTTGAGATGTAAAAGCTGATGACCACCACCCAACCTGGCTTCATCAGCCAATGAGGGTAGTCAATTAAGAGTTCCCTTCTGAGGAGGTGGTATCAACAGAGATCTTTAACTAAATAAAAATGAAAGATGTTCAATTTTTCCTCCTTGGCTTGAAGTCATACCGTATGAAGTGGCTGCCAATATTTCTGCAAGTATACACCAGTAATTCTGAGATTCCTCCGTAACAGAGTCCCAGGTAGTCTCACATATGTGGTTTACCCACATACATCGTCAAACAAAAAAGATTTTTAAACACAGGGAAAATGGAATCCAAATAAAAACACCATACCTTTTGAACACAATTACACATACCTGAAATGCTTTGATGCACAAATTTAAGCTAGTAATGAATATTGTAATGTGTTGAATATTGCCAATGCGGGTTCTCTTCCGACATTCCCAACATTTCTTTTTTACAGCTATTAAACACACAGCAAAATCGTAGAGAATGGATATGGACCTGTGATCCACCTTGCCTTCCTATAACCTTGTCCAGGACAGACAGCTCTCCTCCAAGTCCAATTCTTGCCATGTCCTAGGATAAGAACTCCCTGCTTCTTCCATTTTTCAGTTTATCAGAAAAACTGCACATATGTTTACAAAGTGTTCCATTCTTTCCAAGTATGCATGAAATGGTCAAAAGAATAAAAAAGAAACTAATGGAAAATCTAACAGAAATAATAAGCATTAAATAAGGTAGCTGGTTACAAGATAAATATGCAAAAAAAAGACCAAAACAAAACATTTTTATGTGCACCAGCAAAAACCACCTAGAAATAGTTTAGGGGAGAAGTTTCTACCAATAATGACAAAAACAGAAAGGAATTTCATATATATACATATGCATAGATGTACATATACCCTATAACTTTAATATTAATTCCAAGCAAGATCCAGCAAATTTTTATTAATTGACAAAATTATTCCAAAGTTCATCTTAAAGAACAAATGCTTATGTCTACCCAAACATTTTTCTTAAAAAAGGAGTTGCAATAGGATATTGCTATTAATTTATATTACTATTATAGTTATAATAACCAAGATACAGAGCACAACCTGATTAGACAAATGGCCCAAAGGGGAGAACAGAAAAGAAAAGACACGAAAAGAACAGAAAAGAAATTCACGTTCATATCAAAAACTTTATGAAAATAATGGCATTTTAAATTGGTAAGAAAGAGAATAAAGAATAAATATGTACAGGACAAGTGACTTAACATTTTGGGAAGTTTAGATCCCTAATCATATCTTACACCAAACTAAAAACATATACATTAAAGATTTATATTTTTTAAAACAAAGCTATAAAAATACAGCCGAATGTTAGGAACAAGATGCCTTTTTAAGCACGATATTAAGCCCAGAAATTATAAAAAACAAGAGATACGACTATAAAAAAATTTTAAACTTCCACGAGTTAAAAAATATGATACACAAAATTTCAAGAGAAACTAAGAAAAAACATTTGCAAAATATATGAAAAACAAAGGGTTGCCATCCTTAACATAAGGAGCCAAAATTAAAACCAAGTAAAAACAGATAAACAATTCCATAGAAAATGGGCAAAGGATGTGGGCAGGCAATTAGCAAAACAGAACGCGCAAAATGCAGTTCACGGAAAAAGAAAACAAGAAATACTAATGGTCTTCAATTATATACAAATGCACAACTGCACTAGTATAAAAGACCTGTAAATTAAAACAACCATGAGAGACCAATTTTTCCCATCGGTTTAGCAAGTAAAAATGAGTAATAACAGCCAGAGCTGGCAAAAGTCAGAAAAACGAGCACTCCACACATTACTGCTGGGAATGTGTATTAGTGCGTCTTGCTGAGGACAATTTGGCAACAGCTATCATATTCACCCTTTAAATCCACAAGTTTTTATAATCTCCTAAACGCTACTCATAAAGGTCTCCTGAGGAAATAACCAGGCAAGAGCGCGCGCGCACACACACACACGCATGCACACATAGGCGCGCGCGCGCGCACACATACACACAGGATGAGTTCCTGAAGATGATGGAGGTATGAGTTGGGTTTTTTTGGTTTCTTTTGTTTTTTGTTTTTTTTAAAGATTTTGTTTATTTGACAGAAAGAGACACAGGGAGAGAGGGAACACAAGCAGGGGGAGTGGCAGGCAGAGGGAGAAGCAGGATCCCCGCGGAGCGGGGAGCCCGATGCGGGGCTGGATCCCAAGACTCTGGGATCATGACCTGAGCCGAAGGCAGACGCCTAACAACTGAGCCCCTCAGGCGCCCCGGTTTTTTTTTTTTAATACGTGGTTTTACAGACAATTGGAAAGATGTTTACAACATTGTTCAGTGAAAAAAGCAAATGAGAGAATATTATGTTTGGTAACTTTTTAAAAGTATGTTTACATTACTGAAAGAAAAAAAAATCTGCAAAGATAGACACTCAAATATAACAGCGAGCTAATGTTTTCTGTGGAACTTTCAACGGTTTTTATTTTCTTTCTTTGGCCACCCCTGAATTCCTAAAGTTCTTACGATGACTATATACTACCTTTTAAGATAAGAAGCCACAATACAAGCTGTATTTTTTTTTTTAAAAGAGGAGGAACACAGTGCCTTTAGGAAGAAATTAATGAAGGGCTAATTTTAGACCCGTGACAGGAAAGGAATTGCTGCTCCTGGCAAGGCCACCAGCAATCATGCGAGATCAGTGGCCAGGCTATCTGCCTCTGTCCCCCACAACTCGCCGCTGCTCCCGCCGTTCCCTGAACACCCGGAGGTTGTTTGGCTAGATGGAGTGCGTGAGGACTCAAGGAGAATCAAACCTAGTTCATATCCTCGAGGTGCCTCTCATCTCATACCTAAAATAAGACAAGGCCTCATGTTGCCTAGGATGAATAACAAAGCATCAAGCTGCCCCCCAAAAGGAAATTCATCTCAACAAGGATGATCAGGAACTTTTCAATAAGAAAGCAAGACCATTTGCAACGACGTGGATGGAACTGGAGGGTATTATGCTGAGCGAAATAAGTCAATCAGAGAAAGACATGTATCATATGACCTCACTGATAGGAAGAATTCTTAATCTCAGGAAACAAACTGAGGGTTGCTGGAGCGGTGGGGGGTGGGAGGGAGGGGGTGGCTGGGTGATGGACATTGGGGAGGGTATGTGCTATGGTGAGCGCTGTGAATTGTGTAAGACTGTTGAATCACAGACCTGTACCTCTGAAACAAATAATACATTATGTGTTAAAAAAAAAAAAAGAAGAAGGTAGCAGGAAGGGGAAAATGAAGGGGTGGAAATCGGAGGGGGAGACGAACCATGAGAGACTATGGACTCTGAGAAACAACTGAGGGTTCTAGAGGGGAGGGGGTGGGGGGATGGGTTAAACCAGTGATGGGTATTAAAGAGGGCACATACTGAATGGAGCACTGGGTGTTATACGCAAACAATGAATCATGGAACACCACATCAGAAACTAATGGTGTAATGTATGGTGATTAACATAACATAATTAAAAAAAAAAAAAAGAAAGCAAGGCCAAGGCAGCTTCGTGACCAAACACGGTCAGGGAAACAGAGGCGGGGAAAGAGCAGGTCATACAGAAAGAGGGACCAGGCGGTGCAAGCAGGGAGGTATATTCCGCTAAAAGTCCAGCAGGGCCAGGGCATCAGGCATGGTGGTGGTGCTGTTACAAAGGCAGATTTGGGCCCAGGTAGGACACAGGGTGCAGCAAAGAGCTATAAAGAAGGGTGCGCTAGAATCAGGAACTCAGAACCTGGGAGGCCAAACTCGGTTTTCTGTCAGAGCAGAAAGCATGCAGTACATCCTGTGTCCTCAGAAGCTGCAGAGACTGTAAGGCCTGGGAAGGGCTGAACACAGATAAGGTTCTTTTATTGGGTCAATTAGAGCCATCTGCAAAGTAATTAATGTTAGCAGCAGGAGAGAACAGCAAGAGCCCAGCAGAAACACTAAGAAAAGGCCTTCCACAGATGAAAACCTGTAGCCTTAACTTTCCTTCACTCATTCAATTAACTGGCTGGAGAGGGAGAAAAAAACAGTGGAGGGACAAATGATTAACAAAGTCTATGTAATTTTTACCTAAATGTTTTCATTTCTTTAAATGGTTTTACTGTAAATTATAGATATTTGTCCTAACATCTGCTATGCAAATGCTACTGTGAACTCTGCAATTTTATGTTCTTTTAATAGTTCAAGGAGAGTAAGATTTTTGTAGAAGAACCACAGTGATCTTTTGTACGGTTTCTTCTTCTCTTTCTGCTCTACCTGGGAGGAGTCTAACCCTTTGTCTGGCTGGTGCTCCCCCAACCTGAGGCTGGAGGGTGTCTGCTGGCTAAACTGAGCCCCAAGGCCACAGAGCAGGTCTCATGGGACAGAATGACCACAGGGCTGCGCAGCCATATGAAGGAAAAGGCATTTGAAACTGTCATCCTAGATTTCTCTGTACTAAACAGGAAACAACATTCTATGCAATGGATCCTTCATACATAAAACAGGGGAGGATGTTTAGCGATCATAACCACAGTCCTTCCTAAATAGTACAGGCTTTTAAGACACTATCACAAGGGCACCCCCCCCGTGGGTCCCCTCCCTCCTTGGGATCTTTGTACCATCACTTTGCTATTGCTCAATAAACCTTGCTTTTGCTGCCCCCCCCAAAAAGAAGAAAGAAATTATCACAATGTAGCACCTACGAACATACTTCTGCCATGACATCAAACCAAGATGGCAGACAAGAACACAGAATAGCAACAAGAAGAGGAGGAAAATGAGAACTTTTTAAGGATTTCTTCAAGTACAAAATTACTATTATACAAAATAGCACCCATTTTTTAAATTACCACTTATAAAAATGATCTTCAAATTCATCGCATACTTCATGGCATCAAAAAATGATCCACTGGGCCTTTGTTAAAAAAAAAAAAAAAAAAAAAAAAACATGAATTCCTGAAGCCCAACTAATTGCTCTAGCCAGAGAATTTTTCATACTTCCAAATTATGTACCATTTCAACATAATAGCAAGATAACGGGCCTCTGAAGAGTACAGAATTTATCGGAAAAACTATTTGTAGCTCCTGTGGAAAGGGGATTCCTTCCAACTGGTGTGGACTTTCAGATTCAGTGTAGGTCACTGTAGTGCTACCCTGGCCTTTTTTACTTTGCACACGGTTATATCCTCAGTTATGAAAGAATGCCTGAACTAAACAAGTGCCCAGATGTATTTGTTGTAGAACGAATTAATGTCAATGAATGAACAAATGGGCAAACAGGAACCCAGAGATCCAATTCCTGGCCTGACTGACACTGATTGTCTCTGAGACCTTGGAGAAGTCCCTAATATTGTGGAATGGTAATATTGCAGAACAGTATTAGGTAAGTTTTCTTACAAAAAACATGAATGTTGGGTTATAGGATCTCTAAGGATACTTCCAAATTTAAAATAGTGAGTGTGAGTATGACTACCATCATCCCCTACCCTAAAAATATACCTGTGCTAAGCTGGGAGTTGGGGATCATTAACACACCCATCTCATCTAGTCAGTACACGCTTGGTGAAATAAACAACGGCCATGTACTGGGATGACTTCAGCTAACATTTTCAAGAATGGTGCTAAAAGAAAAGTTCCATCCATATTCCATACATACTGTAGAAAGCCTCTTTACAGTTTTTTTCTAATTCTACATGTTTCTATGTACCTCATCCAAAAAAGAACAAACACCTCAATTTCCATGATGTAAAGTGATAAACTTCTCTACAGATTAGATTAATAATAAACAAAAAACTTTTACATAGAAACTAATCTAAGAGCTAATATTTAAGAACTGCTGAAGCGATATCTGTGTTAACACCAACCTATTTAAGTGGTATGCTAAAAATCAGATAACAATTACAAAACCATTACTTGATTGTAACTAAAAATAATTCAAAAACTTAAAGTCATACTAACATGCTTTATCGTAAAGATACTGAAAACCAAAGATAACAGGGAAAAATAAGTATCCTGCTTGAGTAGCTTTTGATAAGCAAATTTGATGGCATTTCATGTCACTTTGAAGGATATGTATAAAATAATGGTCACAGGTGAATAATCTATTCCAGTCTAACTATACAGTCTGGACATTTTGCATAAAGCTAAAACTGAATTTTTATCTCTTAAAAGCTATTAAATCATCAACTCTTGACACTTGATTCTCTAAATTTATGTCTTAAAAGTCACTTTAAATAATTTATAGGCAGACATATTCTTTCTATCTTAATGTATATAATGTGTCAGTGCCAAAATCAAATCAGTGGTACAAAAAAGCAAAACAACAGATATCTGAAACAACAGAGTTTTAAAACAATTTCTATAAATGGGCTTTTCCTCTAGCCAGACAACTTTCATTAAATTGTCTTAAAATGTTAAGTCCATGTAGACGACCTTACTTTCACAATTAAAGTACCTCTCAGTGTTTGGATCAAAAGCAAAACTTTTGTTAAGATTCTAGAAGCAGCCAAATCCCGGAGAGACTGACACAGAAAAAAGGAGAAACTATGCTATTTAGGTCCTTTCAGAGAAGCTATATTTAGTTTAATCTTAAAACCAGACATTTTTAGAACCTTGTGAAAATTCAAACAATTAACGGTAATCCATAGTGGCAAATTCACTACGTATCAATAGTAAGTTCTAGAATCATGAGTTGGAAATGATAGGGAAGGAGAAAGATCCTAAATGAACTGATTCACACCCAGGTTGGGTAACTCACAATAGGGGTAGAAAATGGAGTGGACTACATTCAGAGAAAAATCCAGAAGCTACTACTCTGGGAGAGTCAAACTCTGTGCCAACAGAATATTCAGGAGTTGAAATGCATAGAGTCCAGAGATCACACCAGCATGTGAACACCAGATAAGCAAAGGAAACTCTCCAAACTACCATCCCAGAGAAATGACAGGTGCCATGTTGTATCCACAGTTTTTTTTATATTATCGCTTACACAGAAGAGGTATCCTAACAAAGTTCTGTCAATGGTGAGTCCACAAGCCAGGAACTCTGGAAGAAATAAAAGACAAGACAAGATGGTACATCACACTCCAGTCTGAAGAACCCACAGGAACTGAGGGTCCTACAAGCAGACCTCAGCCCCAGGTAAGGAAGGTGAGGCCTGAGACAATACATGGCAGCAAGAAAACTGAGAGTCAGGCTACTTTCTGTCTCTATCTTTAGGTAAGTATCCATGAAGTCAAAAGCCAATCCCAGGCAGTCTGCCCATGAAGAGTGGGAATGTATGGCTGAAAGAAGAAAGGGGGTGCCTGGGTGGCTCAGTCGATTAGACGTCGGGACTCTTGATTTCGTTTCAGGTCATGATCTCAGGGTCGTGAGATGGAGCCCCCAGTCAGGCTCCATACTGGGTATGGAGTCTGCTTAAGATCCTCCCTCTGCCCTTCCCCAATGCCACCCCCCAAACTGCTGCTCGCATTCTCTGCCTCTCAGAGAGGAAGGGAGGGAGGGAGGGAGGGAGGGAGGGAGAAAAGAATGAAGGAAGGAAGATGAGAAGAGATGTGATAGTAAGATTACCCTAAAAGCACACCTCTTTACTATTTCAACTGCTACCTGGAGCTTTATGAAAGGCGTGTGTGTGTGTGTGTGTGTGTGTGTGTGTGTGTGTTTGTGTATGCATAATTTCTTGATGGGCTCTCTATGACAAATTGTAAGACATGGAAATGCTACTAGTATGTATCCTCAAGGACCAGGAGTCAATGAGGTAAAGAGAAGTCGTGTGTTCTCTAGTTGAGGGACCAATATAGGAAATTTCTAATCATTACTTAGACCATCAGACAAAGGTATGGGGGGTGTCAGTCCACTGAATATTTTCATTGTATATGTTTGAAATCTTCATTTTACTCTATTTCTAATTTCAGTAAGTCAGCATGAACAGCTGAACCCTTTCCATACTATTCCTACTTACCATCTTACACAGCTTTCTTTTTTTTATGGAATACAAGGAATAAACCTGCATCCGCATTTTCTTCTGAAAATTCTATTGTCATTACTTATTGCTAATTTTTTGGGTTTGTCTTTGGTCTTGTTTTCTGGTAAACAAACAAACAAAAAACAACTCCCAAATCTCCTACACAAGCTTAGACACTAGGAATGTTCTGTTTTTCAACCTGCATGCTGAGTATGTATGAATGTCCATTTCATTATTATTCCTTGAACTGTAAAAACATGTTTCCACTCTTTTATGTATGATATTTCATAATTTTAATAAATTAGAGGAAAAGGAATCCAAAATATCTGTCAATAGAAATAGAAGAGCCCAGTCCAATTCTGACATTAAAAATTTTGAATATGAGACAAATGGAGCCAGAAATAACCAAGGAAAAGGCATCTGGAATTAGAAAGCTCTCACTACCAAGACCAGAGGGGAAAAAAGTCTAAAGAACATGTGGGAAGTGAAAAGCACAGAGAGAACAAAAGGCAACTTTCTCCTCCCCTAAAAATAGCAGGCTTATTAGGCCATTTTTAGACTCCAGTGTTTGTGTAGGAGTCCATTTCTATTAAGAGTAAAACTTAGAAAGGGGAAAAAAATGTTCTTGGAGAACCCCAAAGTACGGAAAAGAAAAGTTCAGAAATATAATAAACCATAATAGAGCAGACAGGATTTGAACTATCTATGACTTTATTACCAAAATATTTAACCTTTGAACTAGACAGCTAATGGAACAGAAGATTAAAGGCATGAGACAAACAAAACCCTCCCATGCACTGATTTTCTGTGGAGCTACATAAGGACAGAGAAGGATGTGTGTGGCACAAGGTTGAGTAGACCCCACAGGGAGCTGCCATGGCCGGTAACTGGTTTCAAAGAACATGGTAAGTGATACCATCCCATGCCCTTCACTGGAATAATCTACAAATTTAAATCTGATTTAAAAAAAAACAAACAAACAAATACTGGCTTTCAATCACCAAAACTACCATGGCTGGGAAAAAAATCAATCTCAGTTGTTTTGATAGTTATTTTAAAACATATTTCTCAATTCACAATGAATTTCTGAATTCTGAATTAATAATGCCAACAAACATCTTCCCTTTCTCACTCCCACCTTCTCCTACAGTTCAAGAAATTTATTTGCACACAGGAAGGTGGAATTCATGAGCAATAACACCAACAGTGGATCTAAGGAAAAGCAAGATCAGTGTCACACTGTACCAAAGTACACTCATATTATAAAGCCACTTGTAGACATTTTTTTGCTCAACAAGATAAAATCTTTTTCAGAGTTCTTATTTTTTCATCAAAGAAAATACATTACAGTGCTAGAATATTCAGAACATCTAATAATCCTGAAATAGGTTATTCTGCATGCTCAGAGGGTCAGATCATTATTATAAATTGCTCAATTTTTATGCACAATTTTAAAAATTCTGAGGCCATGTAATGGCATTTAGCCTTTCAGATGACTAATAATATCTAAAACCAGAGGATATTTTTGAGATGACTAATAATTTGAATACACACACTACACTACAATCCAAAATCAGAAAGGATGAGTGAAGTAATAGTACAATGAGGCTTTTTCCTTTTTTCTGTGCCTTACACCTGGTCAGCCTATAATTCTTAACTAAAAAATAATTTTAGTTTGCTTATTCTTTAAGAAGATATTAAAGAGACCGTTTTAAAAATGAAAGATAATTCTAATTTTTTAATCCCATAACCTCAGATAACAAGCACATGGATATCAGTTCTCTTTCGCTCTTTATCTGCATTCTAGGCATTGGATTATTTTTTAGAATTGCCCAAATTTTACCACAGGTGTCACTGAAGCAGTGATCCAAACAGTCCAACCCCAGTCATCTCTACCTAGCATTGGATAACTCAGTGAAGGTTCCTAGTTAATAGATCCTCGTTGTTACTGACTCATCCATTCTACAAATCCAAGGCCATGATAACAATACCTAAGAGAAATGCATACTGGTCAAAATACTTCCAAGAACTGAAAATGTTTCCCTCCCTCTCATTTTCTATCTTAAGCCTGTCATTGTTTTTTTTCCATGTCCTGTTCCTTACCCAGATTATAAACCCCTCATACACAGCAACAGAAGAATAAAGAAATAGGGAACAAAAAACTACCCCACGTTCCCTACAATGAGAAATGGTCTTAATTTCAAGTTACCAAAAACCATGAAGCTAAATACTGAAAACTCTGAGCCAACACATATCTCCCCAGAATCTGAACTGGTAAAAGGACCATTCAGATGTGAAGTAAAGGAGGCAAAGGAAGGTAACAGGGCAAACTTCTGTTCAACACATAGAGCTCCCAGGAGCTCTGCAATGAGCTCCACTGACCCTCTCATGCCCCCAGTAAGATGGCCTCTCCCCAGGAGAGGAACAGACTGTGAAGAGTGAACAGGGCAACAAACCTAAACAAACTGTGGGGTCCTGGGCTCACTGCTCCCTCCCTGTTGCCACTCCCTCACCTCCTACACAATGCTTCAGCAAATAGCTGGTCCCAGGCATGGAGTCATCATAACCAAAAAGAAAAGAACAGGGGACTAGAGTGTAGAAATGAAAGAAGAAAAGAAAGAAGGAAAGTACCAAAGCCAGGGGAGATGAAGGACATACATCACAAGGAAACAGAGGAAACGCTCAGATAAATACTTCCCTATGACCTCAAAGAAATTATAGACATGACCTCTTTTTTAAAAGCTCAAAGAAACATCATAAAAGAATATGAATAAGATAAGAAAAATAGAATAAGATAAAAAGGAAGCTGGCAAACTCAGGAGGAAAAAAATGAAATAAAAAGTAAGTGTTCTAAAGATGCAAATCAAGTTGGAAACAGAAAAAGAAAAAACACAGGAATCAATAATAAAAGTTTATAGAGATGACAGATATAGATCACCTATACACATTGTTATTATTCCTGAAGAAGAAAATAAATAACATGGAAGAGAAAAAAATAGACAGAAATGGAACATAAATTTCCTAAAATCAAAGAAAGCCTTGAATTTGGAGCTCAAACAAATCATGTTCCTGGAAAACTTTATAAAGCACCATTAATACTGAATAGTGTAATTAATCTTGGGGAAGCTACTGATATGGAAAAATCATATAATCATGTTAAGCCAGAAGAAGCAATCTCTCTAAAGAGAGAAAACGAGATTGCCTCTGACTCATCCACAGCAATTCTCAATGTCCAGGGACAGTGGGGCCATCCCCATACAGTCCTAGGGGAAGTATGCTCCAAAAATTTTATATCTAGCCAAGTTATTCTTTAAGTATAAATATGGCAATAAATAAACATTTTTGTACATTCAAGAATTCATGAGCTACAACACTTAAAAATCTATCTTGAACAACAGACAATTCCAGTCAAGCAAAATACAAATAATTCAGGAAGAATGGAGAAGCCATGGTAAAAAAAAAAAAGGACTCAAGTTGGACACCGAACCCCTTAAGTTTAAGTTATGGGAATTGTAAGGATTGAACAAAACACAAATGTTACAAACCTTGACAATGTAAAAAGAATATTATAACTAACAGGTAAGGAAGAAAGTGGAAGAAGGATAAATATGTTAATTTCTTCTTCATTCTAATATACAATCTAGTTGAAACGTTCTTTTCTTCAATCACTCTAAACAATGTTCTTCCTTGTTCAGCAAGTAACATTTCATCATGAAGAAATATTCATCTGACCTTCATCAATTTCTTTCATTTCGATTCTTTTTCTTTCATTAAATTTAATATTTATTAAATTCCAAGTTTGTTAAATTTAATCACTTATGTTTAAAATATCATTATAGAATAACCTCTCTTCTGTAAATGATCTACCAAACCCTCCCATCTGTATGCATAGAGTTCTCTGAATTAAGTTTACAAATGTTAATAATGGCGAGTTCTGAATGGTAATTTTCAACTTTTTCTTCTGTACTTTCTTGTACTGACTTTGAATTTTATAATAAGCAGTATTGTTTTTACAAAAACAATAAAATATTTCCTTCGGAAAATTACTTTCGATGTAACAGTTACTCTTCTATGCCTCAGAAATATAAAAATTTCTGACAATTAAAAGGAAACTAATCTAAACATCCTCCATTAGCTGCTTTTTATATGACAGTTCAGTAACAACAGGTCTGTAAATTCAGTATTGCGGATGAAGAAGTAACTTGGGATATCCATTACTTTGTCATGGCAAGCTGCCATTCTAATGAACATCAGCTTTTGGATGGAAATCAGTAAGACTGAACTTTGCCAGTGATCTCAGAGAGGAAAGTTGAGAGAATGATCCATTGAGCTACTAAGGTGCTTTGTTACAAGTCATGCTGTTGCTGACTTCTCAGAAATAAGAAAAGATCTTTATTCCTCAAATATGCTTGAAACTTGGTAGGTGCTCAATGCATGCTAACATCTACTTTAAGAAGTAATACCTGAAAAGTAGAGGACTTTATTGAGCCCTTTACTTTTCTAAATACTATTGGGAAAATAATTTAAAACGAACTAGGCAATGAAAAAAAAAAGAGGAAAGCTACCTTTTTTATCTCTTCTTCCCCATTCTCTTCATACCCTTATCTCGATTGGAAAACAGATCTAGAAGTGAAGGAATTCCAAGCAGGCTGCACAGTGATCACTGCCCTATAGACCTGTGCTCTATGATCACCATCTCCTCCCAGCTTAGATATTAAGGGCTTGAATAAAGTCTAGCATGAAATAAAGGACACTCGTGCAAAGTTTAAAGACAACTACAAACTGAAAAGCATGTTTGCATTTTTATATCAGTGAGACCAAACACAAACATAAAATTATGACTTGAAAATACACAACACTGGACATTCAGACAAAATCCCCCTAAGAAAGCACACTTTTGAATGATGCTTCTGGTAAAACTCCATAAAGTAAATCCCATCAGCAAGGATCTGACCACCATTTGTCACCTAGAATGTCATGACTTTATCAACTGTCAAAGCTTTCAATATGCTTTCTTCTTGTTAAAAAAAAAATAGACCTGCATTTATTTCTAACTATATCAATGTTGAAAAGCAAAAAGTCCTTAAATAGGTGTGAATCTCCTTTTATTGCAAGATAATGTACAGTCCCACAATGTTTCTCAGATCCTCTGAACACTCTTACATTTTTTAAAATTATTTCAACCAACCAACCCTCTTTTGTTTATACTTCCAGGTTTAGTGAATCATTAAGTTAGGCAAATGCCTACTGTTCAGTGTCAAAATACAAGATGGCTAACTGGAAAAGATTTTTCTCATTCCACAAAGACAAAGCTAAGAGTCGTAATTATGCACCTGTTAAGAAATTAACTTTCTTGTCAGCAACAGAAAAATTAAAATTGTTTCCAGTTGATTAGGAAGCATAGAGGCTTTATCCTTCCAACGGCAAACACCCATAAAAATAAAAAGATTGAATCTGCAACAGTAGAAGGTAAAATTCAAATGAAGGTAGCCTGTTTACCTGGACATGCAAATATGGATGTCAAGCTGTAACTGAGGAAAAGTCTGACAGAGTGAAGACCAGAGAGTGGGAACATAGGAATATTAAGGTGCATGATGGCTTATATTGTAAGCGGGTGGAAGAGCCCTGGGGAAAGACTGCCAAACTGAGGTTCTCCGCTACCTACCAAAAAACACCAACCACTTGCTGCACCTCAGGAACAGAGGCTTAAGACCACCACATCTTACTTTTCAGCTGAAGTTGCTACTGCTCGCATCCCCAGCCTGTTCCCTCTTTATTCCCCCATCATCCTGCCTTCCCCAGAGTCAGCACGTGGTAACTCATTCCTCCCCAGAAGCCCTTTCCTCTGCAAAACTCGCTCAAATATGACAACGAATAACTAGGAACATAAAGATTGCCTTTTTTCTTTGTAGAGACTGTAGTGATGGAAAATAACGCATGGCTTATCTAGAGCCTTGATAAGAAATTCCAAGGAGCCTGGTGGCCTCTGAGAGGCATATGTTAACTTGGGGGAAAGAAACAATGCAGTCTTGTGAGAGAACTCAAAACTTTTAAGTCTAACCCTTCTTAATGTGATGATCCACTTTATGTCAACACCCAACTAGGCTAGCCCCTCCTAGGAATCAATGTGAGTCTGTGTTGCCCCTAGAGATTCCAAACTCTCTCCCAAGGAGAGGACAAACTGCGTGAAAACCTGGATTTCCTTGCACCTAGATGGGGCTGCCTCTTTAAAGAGACCATGCAACTCTAGAGCTAATATATTGATTAAATCCCAGGCTACCACTAACTAGATGTGTGATCTTAACATGAAAGATCTAATTCTCTTTGCCTCGGTTTCATCATCTGGGTTCATCATCTCCTGGGTTGTAGTGAGGATTAAATGAATCAGTTCACATAAAGCACTTTGAACACACTGGAAGTTCTCAGTAAGTCAATTATTATTCATTTTTGCCTGAATCCCAAGTCTTGCTAACTTCATCCATCCGAGTTAAAATTTTTATCCTTTGGCTGATAGTTCTGGAGATGAAAACCATTGTTCTAA
Organism: Zalophus californianus; assembly: GCF_009762305.2. Classification (NCBI taxonomy): domain Eukaryota; kingdom Metazoa; phylum Chordata; class Mammalia; order Carnivora; family Otariidae; genus Zalophus; species Zalophus californianus. The sequence continues at coordinate 165,939,202 of NC_045597.1, read as the reverse complement.
TCTAAACCATTGTTGCTAGAAGCCTAGGGTTGCAAATATACCCACCTGCAAATTTAAGAGCTGGTAGGTTTGATAGCCCTTCTTGCTCTGCAAGCCACCTCGCTCTACCAAGTCAGGAGAGGAAACCTTATGGGAATCAAGTCTGGTATTTAATACATTGAAATCTACATTCTTAGTCCCAGAGTCCTCATCAAATTTCTGAACACCCACTTTTCCTTCTATTTAATCTTTACTATTTAAATAACTTAAAAGATTTATTACAGGGACACCTGGGTGGCTCAGTTACTTAAGCCTCCGCCTTTTGATTTCAGCTCAGGTCATGATCTCGGGGTTGTGAGATGGACCTGCATTGGGCTCTGTGCTCAGTGCAGAGCCTGCTTGAGGTTCTCTCTCTCCCTCTCCCTCTGCCCCTCCCCTGATTTGTGCACACACACTCTCTCTAAATAAATAAAATCTTTTAAAATAAATAAAATAAAAGATTGATTATGCAGTGTACAGTTTTATAATTCCAAACACATAATCTATAGTCACATACATAAGAGCCCTCTAGGAAATACACTCCATCCTGGGAAAGGAAAACGACAAGAGCTACGACCTGGAAATTCTAGGTTCCAGGACTCAACACATAGCAGAGTCACCCTGGGCAAAAGAGTCTATTACTGAATTTCAGGGTCTTCATCTGTAAGTGGTAAAATTTGGTGCAAACTCTATAAATTACAGAGTATGTATCAGACTGATAGGTATGTCTCTAAAGTTATTCTGTTATAAAGTAGAATAACACCCCTTATTTTCCAGACCTCCGATTCCTGATCCTCTTAACCACCTGGAAAGTGGCCAGCATTCAGGACACAAGGCAAAAGACTCACTGAGTCTGAAATCATTATTTTAAAGGTGGTCCATCTCTTACACTTGGCTAGAGAAGACTTCAAGTCTTTATTCAAGGTTATTAATTCTTGATTTACCTAAAATGCTAATAATTTTGGTTATTTCTTATTCTGGCTATAACATATTAAAAAGCAAAAGAGCTGGGTTGACATAGCAGTTTCACTGGGAGGCGAAATTAGAGCCCACAGCACAAAAAGACCCACGATGCCTATTACACTGCTGGTCCAGCAAGCAAACAACCTTGTATGTTAAAACCAAAAAGTGAAAATACATCTAATATATATTCTACCAAAGAAACAGAAAAATACCCATTTGGGGAGGATTCTTTCAAAAATAACTCATTTTTTTAAGTTTAGCATTTCAAGGAAGAAACTATAGTTATCTTCAAAACCCCCTTACAGTGAAACAATCCATGCCCCAGCAACCTTATATTTTTTAAGTTTCACAATATTAGACCTTTAAAAACAGCCCTTTGTAGGCTTTAGGTGATGGAAAAAGATAGGTCAAAATTTACATTGTTTCAGCATACACAATTTTGTAAGTGAAGCCGTGATAAATTTGAGCGGTTTTTAAATAGAACCTTACTACAGTTTTCAATCAAGTGCTTCCATGAATAGAAAGATACACAAGAGACTGTTTAGAAATGCTTACACCAGGCAAGTCCAGAATCAATTTATGACAGAATATTGGGCGAGAGATCATGAAGCATCAAGAAGTAGAAAGTGCACTTTGTTGGAGGAACCGAACACCTATTACGGGTCTGTTCCACATGCTGGTCTCCCCCACACTGCCACTCGGCTGGTTCTCCGTGTACCATTTGATAAGCCAAGGCTCAGATAGTGCCATTATTTCTCCAAGTGGCAGAATTAGAATGCAAATTGAAACATTTAGCTATAACCTGAAGCATACTTTCCACCTCACCACACTATTTTCTCGCTCCTTACACAAATCCTGACTGACTGCCCCTCTACCTTGTGTCCAGCAATGTTCTAGTTGCTGATGGGTCATGTATTCCTTCATCCCTCCTAGTATTCTCACCTCTTACCATACAAACTTTTCTTCTTATTCCACAGTTAGAAAAGGCTCTCTTGGCATATGGTATGACACTTAACTTTAAATTAGTATGAATCCAGGGACTCTTGGGTGGCTCAGTCGGTTGAGTGACCGACTCTTGATTTCAGCTCAGGTCATGATCCCAGGGCGGTAAGACTGAGCCCAAAGTGGGCTCCGTGCTCAGCCGGGAGTCTGCTCCAGGATTCTCTCTCTCCCTCTCCCTTTGCCCCCACCACTCACTCACACGTGTGCGCGCTCTAGCTCTCTCTAAAGTAAATAAATAAATCTTCCAAATAAATAAATATGAATCCAATTCTTTAAAGTGAATATGCTTCTCCTTTGTAATTATGCAAACTTTTCAAATTAATACCGTGACAACGTCGAAAGACACAGTGCACTAGAAGAGTAAAATTTCCATTACCCGAAGGCTCAGGGTGGCCTGACTAAATTAATGCAATCCCAAGGGAACCAATTTATACTGAAGGAGATGCTGCTTCACCTTATATGGTTTAATCTTATATTTCTGAAATCATTAACCAATAAAAATAAGCAATAGCTCCCCAACATACAGAAAATAACTATGCTTAGAGGAAAAAAACACTTGCCCCATCCTACAAATGAATGGGATTTAAACACTACTGAGCATTATGCTTTGCTCAAGAGGACTGTTGCAGACTTTCTATAGAGCAATCCTGCAGTACTACATCAAATTACGTATATATCTGTCCTATGACCCAGCAATCCTGCTCCCGGGTATATGCCCCTGAGAAATTCTTACACAGGCAAAGGGTTCATAGGTCCATTACAATATGGCTTGTGGCTGTAGAAACCCGAAGGAAATCTAGATTTCTTCCCATGGGGAAATGGAAGAGTGTTAGATACCCTCCAGGGGATACTCTCTAACAGTTAGCTAGGTTGAGAGAGATATACACAGTTACAAGCATAGGTTTTTAAACATTGTGTTGAGTAGAGATCTGTGGTATAACACTATTTATAAAATAAAATTAAATGCCCACAAAACTATAATATCTATGTTTATAAGAACACGTACAAATTGGGACGCCTGGGCGGCTCAGTCGGCTAAAGCGTCTGCCTTCGGCTCAGGTCATGATCCCAGGGTCCTGGGATCCAGTCCCGCATCAGGCTTCCTGCTCAGCAGGGAGTCTGTTTCTCCCTCTGCCCCTCCCCCCACTCATGCTCTCTCTCTCTCTCTCTCTCTCTCTCTCTCTCTCTCTCAAATAAATAATTTTTTGAAATTATTAAAAAAAGAACACATACAAATAAAAGACCATATAAAACACCTGAGGATGATTGCCTCATTAGGATAGGAGTGGGGAGAATAAGAAGACTGGAGATAGACAAGAATGAAAACATCCTACAGTACTGGGCCTCATCCTGGCCAATGACGTAGTGTGCCATGAATGCGAAACATGATTAATGACCCAAATGTTTGTGTACACCAACCCTCTGCACCTGAAGTTATGTGAAAATTAAAGGGATATCAGTCATAATCACCAAAGCACGCTCTTTATGAGTGCTTGACTTCTACTATTCTTCAACTCAATGCAAAATACTGATTTTTACCACTAATATTTGTTGTACATAGTAAAGATTCAATGTTATTGAAAAGAACACGCATTCAAAAAATATTTATTTCATAAACTCGGAGGAAATGTTTTTGCTGGCTCACAGTAACACCGGAGAAAATCACTAGTTATTTATGAAAAGTTTTTACATGAATTCTTCAGAAGTTGACCTGTTTTGAACAAAGATAAATGGTTAAAAACTTGGCCAATTTAAAGGGCACACCCTTCAACACAAGGTGCCTGCTGTGTGCATGTTAAAAGAAAATATTCAATCAGATTTGGATGCTAGGTCTGTTAAGAATAATAAATATAGGGGCGCTTAGGTGGCTCAGTCGTTTAAGCCTCCGAGTCTTGATCTCAGCTCAGGTCTTAATCTCAGAGTCATGAGTTCAAGCCCTGCATTGCGCTCCATGCTGGACATGGAGCCTACTTTAAAAAGTAATAATAGTAAATATAAAAAATAATAAATACAAAGTATGTTCTTTATATATTTTGGATATTAACCCCTTCTCGGATATATTATTCACAAATATCTTCTCCCATTTGGTGGGCTATCTTTTTGCTATGTTGGTGGTTTCCTTCAGTGTGCAAAAGCTTTTTATTTTGGTGTAGTCCCCAGCAGTTGAATTTTGCTTTGGTTTAGAGTACATTTATCATGATGAGCACTGAGTAATGTATAGAATTATTGCATCATTATATTGTACAACTGAAACTAATATAATACTGTATGTTAATTACACTATAATTAAAAATATAAATTTAGAGGCATCTGGGTGGCTCAGTCAATTAAGCATCTGACTCTTGATCTCAGCTCAGGTCTTGATCTCAGGGTCATGGGTTTGAGCCCTGCACTGGGCTCCACGCTGGGTGTGGAGCCAACTTAAAAACATATATATATATACACACACACACACACACACACACACACACACACACACACATATATACACATATATACATATATATGTAAGTCAGCGTGTTTTTTATATTATTCTCCCCAATACAATCAAATAAGTAACCGATTATCAAGTTTGATTTTTGAAATAGCCTAATATTGTCTCCGAAGAAGACATTAAAAATATTTTTAGGTTACTGCATTTCAATTTTAACCAGAATACTAAAATATTTTAACATACTTGTATGCAATTTTAAAAAAAAACTAAATTATACTTAACACATTGGGTCTTATGTCTACTAATGGGTAGTCAGTTATTAACTGTTCTCTTAATAGACTGTATTGAGTTCAATTCATCTGTAAAACACATTGAGACAAAAAATCTGGCAGAATTCATCCTGAGATTGCTTTCACCTTGTAGAAAGTTCTTCCAGACTTCAAAATACCATTTTTAAGCTGCAAAAGGCTCCTGCTGTTTAATAGTACTAAGCACTGACAGGGACAAACTATAAATAACTTATTACATGCTTAAAAAAATACTTTTCAATTATTAGAAAAATTCTTTTTATAACTTTCCAATCTTTTCTTCTTGAAAAATGATCTGTATTCTTATTTCATCTTCTAGGGGAACACCTACAAGCAGAATCTTGGCTATTTTGAAGTAACAATAGCAATCTCATGACCAATTTCTAGAAATTGCTGATAATTGAAGTAGACTAATATTCAGTCTCTATGAGTGAGAGGTTTTAAGTGCAAAAAGTGAAAGTGAGAGGTAAAAAATGACAGAGAGATAGAAGAAAAGGGCTTCATAAGGCAGCCACAGTCTAAGAATCAGCCACCTCAGGCTTGGAGGTGTTCTGGAACACACTAGGAGACCACTCAGTGGGGTAAGAAGGATGTGAAAATCAGCTAGGGAATTGGACTGCATGATTCTCAATGCATGTAAGCCCCATCTGTCATGATTCAAAGGAAGTTCAAGAAGAAGCTGTAAGTTGTTCTTGAAAACAGGAACCAAATATACAAAACACCTGTAATCATTTTCACTCAAGAGTCACAATTACAGACTTTGTAAATCCCTCCAATTTCAAAGTGGAGACTGAAAAGTAGAACACTTCAGCCAAGTCAGCAAAGGCAGAAAACTTGCCTAACTCTGTCTCCTTTACTACAAGAAACAAGACCTTTCAAAAGGGCATTTATTTTATTTTTGTGTTTGTTTCCAGTGTTTATTTAAATTCTAGTTAGTCAACATATAGTGTAGTATTAGTTTCAGGAGTAGAATTTAGTGATTCATCACTTACATATAACACCCAGTGCTCATCACAAGTGCCCTCCCTAATACCCATCACCCACTTAACTCGTCTCCCCACCCACCTCCCTTCATCAGCCCTCAGTCTGTTTCTCTATAGTTAAGAGTCTGTTTTATCGTTTGCCTCTCTCTGTCTCCCCTACTCCCTCCATCGACTGATAAATGGATGAAGAAGTTGTGGCATATATATATGTATATATATACATATATATATGATATTACTCAGGCATGAAAAAGAATGAAATCTTGTCATTTGCAATGATCTGGACTGAGCTAGAGTATTATGCTAAGCTAAATAAATCAGTCAGAGAAAGGCAAATACCATATGATTCATTCATATGTGGAATTCAAGAATTAAAAGGACATTTATATCTTGACTTTAGACTCTGAAGAACACCAGAATAGAAAATATTCTGTAATTAAATCCAAGTCTCAAAAGATAATTTGGACTATGCTTTCTTCAAATATTAAGAAAACATCTTCTATTTAAAATAAATAAATAAAAGCATGAGGCTGCTATATTCAAAGCCCTAACTGAGAAGTGGAAGATGACAGAGGGATCAATGGATGGAAAAGCATGGCAGGAAAGTATCCCGCAGCTACCCAGACTCCTCTCCCAGGTGAAGGCAGATGACAGTGGATTCAGCTCAAAGACACACGTGCTTACATTCTTGGACTTCGCTTAATGCCAAGAACGCAGCAAAGACTGACCCTCTGGATTTCACACAAAGGAAGGAGATGGGCTTCAATGCTACTCTAGAGAAAACATTGCTACAGTGCTGTTGGTCAAATTATACGGAGGAAAACATTTGGATTCCAGGGTCTGTATCATCCACTGCTGTGGCAGAGATAAGTCTTAGCACCAATTTTCATGAATGTAGTAATATCATCCATTAGCATAGTTAACTACCCACATACCTGTGCGACACACCTGCTCAGTAACACTTTAAGGATCTGTGGATTTTTTTACTTTAAGAGCCATGTAATTTAATTATTACCCACCAGGAAGTGGATTTCAAAGAAAGAGCCAAAAATATTGGTTCTCTTTTGGCTTTCTATATAGCTTTGCTATAGGACAGTGGGTACAACGTTATGAGATACTCTACACTGACATTAGTATCTCCTAATCAGTATAACTAGGCATTAAGCAAGCCTTCTATACTGGGCCTTACAGGAAGAAAAACAGAATTTTCTGCATATAAAACACACAAAAAATAACTCTTTAAACAAGTTACACAATTTTTAATCATAAAGAGTTCTTCCACACCGCAGATCTTGAGGAGAGGTATCAAGTCAAAACAAGGAAAATGTTGTATGGGCATTGTGGTGATGGTGCCGGCTGCAGGAACACTTGCCCCCTTTAATCCACAGACCTGAAAACCCTGCCTCAAACTGCTTTCATCAAAAAAAAAAAATCTAATAATTTTTGCAGTTTATTCATTATTTATAGTTCACCAAATTGCAAGGACACAAAGAGCCCAGGTGTTCAAAAGCTGGATGAAAAGACAGATATAGTATTTACTTCTCAAAGCAGTGCTGTCACTAAATGTTTCTATCCAGTCATGAGTACATTAGTGATCGTATAGGAACAGAATTAACTAAACCTCCCAAGGGAAACAGGCACATCTGCATTGTTAACCTCGGTAAAATATCAGTACTTCATTTTTACAGCTCAAAAAACTACTCCTGGCTGGAAAGCTGGTTCAGGTAGAGAGATACTAGTGAGAAAACGATGCAAAATAACTCCCTGTATCATCAGCCCATCACTCGTATGTATCCAGTAAAGACCATCCCTTATCAAACATTGACTCACCAGCAAGAAAAAAATGAGTGCTCAAAAGAGTTACTGCCCCACACCCCAACCGAAAGTATTATCTACTCATCCTTGAATTATTCCTCCTTCAAAATTCAGCTCAACCAACTCTTCCTCTTTGTAGCTTTCCCTAATCCCACCCTAAATTATGGGCTCCTTAAAGAAGTTACATCTTCTTCTTCTTTGTTTCCCCATAATGTAGCATAGCGCAGCAGGATGAGCGAGGGCGGGTGAGCGCTAATAGTCACATAAAGAAACCCTTCACCATCATCTGAATAGCTTTAAAGAGCAAAGCATCTCCTTAGGGTCAAGTACCAGGTCAGTCAGTGCTTAATGAATAAATACTGAGTAATGAGGAAGAGCCTCAGACGCAATTAAGTCTCTAAGAAATTCTAGGGATTTATAAGAGACATAGTCTTGTCCTTATGCTGTGAGATCCTGCCTGTCACATAGTTTAGTCTGATTTATTGCATGTGTGAAGTCATTTGGGCAAAAAATAAAAGAGGAAGACATGAAATGTGCACTCTACAATGTGTTAGAGATTTTCTGCCTCTCATTTGAAAAAAATATTCCTGTAAGAAAGATAAATATATTTTTCATTTAGAAATTATCTTAATTGAAATGAGGACTTGAAACTACTGCAGAAATTGTCTTATGGAAAAACCTATATAGATTGGTTTGTTTTTAAACATAACCAAAATATAAAGCACATAGATATCATCATGGTAGATGAATTAGGCTGATTGTTTAAAGAGCTCACTTTTATAAACAAATCATAATAAACAATAGTTAGGATTCTAATACTGGGGATTCTAATATTACAAGTAATTTTAAAGGATAAGGGAAAATGACTCTAAATGATGATTCTAGCCTATGAATCATCAAAAACAATGGTTCTAGAAATAACACACTCCTTATTGGTAGCAGATGATGGCCAAGAATCTTAATGAGCCTTTTATCTGATGTTAAGCTCTTACTTCATATAAATCTTTACAGTAGTAAGAGGAAATGTTTTTTAATTTATCTTTATTATGTTATGTTAGTCACCATACATTACATCATTAGTTTTTGATGTAGTGATCCATGATTCATTGTTTTCGTATAACACCCAGTGCTCCATTCAGTACGTGCCCTCTTTAATACCCATCACCAGGCTAACCCATCCCCCACCCCCTCCCCTCTAGAACCCTCAGTTTGTTTCTCAGAGTCCATAGTCTCTCATGGTTCGTCTTCCCCTCTGATTCCCTCCCTTCATGTTTCCCTTCCTTCTCCTAATGTCCTCCACGCTATTCCTTATGTTCCACAAATAAGTGCAACCATACGATAATTGACTTTCTCTGCTTGACTTATTTCACTTAGCATAATCTCCACCAGTCCCATCCATGTTGATGTAAAAGTTGGGTATTCATCCTTTCTGATGGCTGAGTAGTATTCCATTGTATATATGGACCACATCTTCTTTTTTTTAATAATTTTTATTGTTATGTTAATCACCATACATTACATCATTAGTTTTTGATGTAGTGATCCATGATTCATTGTTTGTGCATAACACCCAGTGCTCCATGCAGAACGTGCCCTCTTTAATACCCATCACCAGGCTAACCCATCCCCCCACCCCCCTCCCCTCTAGAACCCTCAGTTTGTTTTTCAGAGTCCATCGTCTCTAATTGGACCACATCTTCTTTATCCATTCGTCTGTTGAAGGGCATCTTGGCTCTTCCCAGTTTGGCTATTGCAGACATTGCTGCTATGAACATTGGGGTGCATATGGCCCTACTTTTCACTACATTTGTGTCTTTAGGGTAAATACCTTGTAGTGCAATTGCTGGGTGATAGGGTATTTTTAATTTTTTGAGGAACCACCACACTGTTTTCCAAAGTGGCTGTACCAACTTGCATTCCCACCGACAGTGCAAGAGCGTTCCCCTTTCTCCACAACCTCTCCAACATTTGTTGTTTCTTGCCTTGTCAATTTTTGCCGTTCTAACTGGTGTAAGGTGGTATCTCAATGTGGTTTTGATTTGAATTTCCCTGATGGCTAATGATGATGAACATTTTTTCATGTGTCTGTTAGCTATTTGTATATCTCTTTTTGAGAAGTGTCTGTTCATGTCTTCTGCCCATTTTTTGACTTGATTATTTGTTTTTTGGGTGTCAAGTTTGAGAAGTTCTTTATAGATCTTGGATATCAGCCCTTTGTCTGTAGTGTCATTTGCAAATATCTTCTCCCATTCTGTGGGTTGCCTCTTTGTTTTGTTGACTGTTTCCTTCGCTGCGCAGAAGCTTTTTATCTTGATGAAGTCCCAAAAGTTCATTTTTGCTCTTGTGTCACTTGCCTTTGGAGATGTATCTTGAAAGAAGTTGCTGTGGCCGATGTCAAAGAGGTTACTGTCTATGTTCTCCTCTAGGATTTTCATGGATTCCTGTCTCACATTGAGGTCTTTCATCCATTTTGAATTTATCTTTGTGTATGGTGTTAGAGAATGGTCAAGTTTCATTCTTCTGTATATAGCTGTCCAATTTTCCCAGCACCATTTATTGAAGAAGATTGTCTTTTTTCCATAGCATATTTTTTCCTGCTTTGTCGAAGATTATTTGACCATAGAGTTGAGGGTCCATATCTGGGCTCTCAATTCTGTTCCATTGGTCTATATGTCTGTTTTTGTGCCAGTACCATGCTGTCTTGGTGATCACTGCTTTGTAATATAGTTTGAAATTGGGCAACATGATGCCCCCAGCTTTGTTTTTCTTTTTCAACATTTCCTTGGTGATTTGGGGTTTTTTCTGATTCCATACAAATTTTAGGATTGTTTGTTCCAGCACTTTGAGAAATGTCATTGGAATTTTGATTGGGATGGCATTGAAGGTATAGGTTGCTCTGGGTAGCACAGACATTTTAACAATGTTTATTCTTCCAATCCATGAGCATGGAATGTTTTTCCATCTTTTTGTGTCTTCTTCAATTTCTTTCATGAGTGTTCTGTAGTTCCTAGAGTATAGATCTTTTACCTCTTTGGTTAGGTTTATTCCGAGATATCTTACGGGTTTCGGTGCTATTGTAAATGGAATAGTTTCTCTAATTTCTCTTTCTACAGTTGCGTTGTTAGTGTATAAGACAGCAACTGATTTCTGTGCATTGATTTTGTATCCTGCCACATTACTGAATTGCTGTATGAGTTCTAGTATTTTGGGGGTGGAGTCTTTTGGATTTTCCACATAAAGTATCATGTCATCTGCGAAGAGAGAGAGTTTGACTTCTTTGCCAATTTGAATAGTAAATTTGCAAATCTTAGAACCAAGAAGACCATCTTAAGGGCAGTTGGGGGAAGAGATTCCTTAAGTAAGAGGAAATTTTAATAAATTATTGTTTAAGGCTAGATTTATATAAGGTATAACAGTACTGAAAATAAAGCAAGATATAAAAGACAAGTGATACAAAATTTATTTATCTGAGGTTCACTTTTGTAGAGCTTTTCAAACATAACTTCAGTGGGATTCCTTCATCACTGAAAAGCGTCTCAACTCTAAAAGGCTGTGATAGTGGGCACTCCTGTGTTCTGATTCCAACTCTGTCACTCATTAGCTGTGCGATTTTGTTAATTTCTCCAAGCCTGCCTTTTCTCTCACTCCATGCCTCACCTCTCTTGCTTACCTTCAGACTCTCACACTCTGACCCTCAAAACTTTGTCTGGCTAACTCTTAAGTCTTAGAACTGAGCTTAGACATTTAGCTTCCCATCCATTCCCATCCCAACTACACGTGATAAAAGCATCCTTTCTAGCCCCAACCCTGCCGTCCCCCGCCATGGCACAACTCAGACTGTCATTTAAACAGCTATGGACTTCTTTCTCCTCCATTGTTCTGTAAGCTTCATGAGGAAAGGACTTCTCACTGGTGGCTTCAACAGTGTCTGGCACTTAGCAGGTACTAAATACACCTTTCTGAAATAAGAAGTGCTCAGAATGGTTTATAAAAGGTTTCAATCCATGGAAATCTATTGATCAATCTACTGAGGCTAGAAAGAACTTCACGCACTTGGCTAATACAGAGTGTCAATATGAAATGTCCATTTAAGTGTAACATTTCTGGTCATTCACAAAACCATGGTTGCAGACACTAACCATTATGCTACCTAACATCCTGGCAACATCAGAACCAAAGGGATGTTCCTCTACGACAGGAAAACGTTTATATCTCCAAACAGACAGATAAACTTCTTCTATCACATAATGGTAATTACACGCCCCAGAATGTGGCTTTTCTCACCTGTCAGAAAAGTAAGATCTAAATTCAGTAACTACCATAATTAACTCATCTCAGATGCCTAGTATCATCTAATCCTCTCTGCCTTCCAATTTTTTGTCAAGATTAACTCCTGCTGCAATTTTTATAAATTTGTCTGTCTTCAAAAGACCAAGCAGTGGAGGTACCTGCCTGGCTCAGGCAGGAGAGCATGCAACTCCCGACCTCAGGGTCGTGAATTCAAGCCCTATGCTGGGTGTAGAGCTTACTTAAAAAAATAAAAAATAAAAAAGACCAAGAAGTAGTCCAAAGAATGAATCAGGTCCAAGTTTTACTTGCCCACATTGTGCCTTAGGGTGGATACCTGCAAAGGGTCTTTTTTAATCATCAGTGAAGACACAGTCTCTTAATTTGCTAGACATGTCTTCTATTTCCTCGATTAAATAGTGCAATATGATCCCACTGACAATTAGATCCCTTTGATTTTGCTAGAAATTCTTAGATGACTTTTTTCCCTCTGTGGTGTTAGAGGCTATTGCCACAGATGGCTCCTTTCTAGACAATCACAGTCTTATCTCTGGGATCTTAAGAGTCTAAATCTAGCTCCTATGACCCTCCTGATTTTCTCAGCCTGGTGTTTAATTTCCCTGGGTTCCATCACCCATAACAATTATTGTCAACAGGCAAGAGGGTATGGGGTAAGGAAGTCTCATAATTACCACAGGCAGAGGGCAAACATCCACTGTCCTTAACCACCCAGGAGTTATACTAAATCTCATCTACCTGTGGAAATAAAGAATCAGTACATAAATACCAATGGTTTAATTGGGATTTTATTTTTAATGTTTCTGCTATTATTATGTTTAATCGTGAAAGTCATTTCTCAAACTATTTTGAAATTAGGTCGGATACATTTCCTAAAAAATGGAACTAGAACCTATTAATATGTGGCAATACTTTATTATATATTTTTCAAGAGTTTCTGGACCTGATCTACCAGCATAAAGATGGATCATCAAAAGCAAATGATAGTGATAACATCCAAAGCATCTAAAGCAATATAGGGTTAACTCTCCAACCCTAATGCCAAAGGAGACCTTATAGGTACTCACCTCATTAGAGAAAATATGGCAAAAAGAAGAGCTACCCAGCACTACAGAATCAAAATGTTTAGACCTAAACAGGAAAAGATGCCTTCGGGAAAGAAAGCCCACAGCAGCTCATCCCTGACAGCAATGAGAACCTTAGAATACTCTAGGGCCTCTAGGACAAATGAAAATCAATATTCATCCACATCATATTGCACGTGACACAGTGGCAATCAATACTTATGGCAACTTTGGGGACCTCTACATCTTAAGATTCCTTATCATCACAGAAATGTTTTCAAAGCCGCCAAAATAGTTTGGCCTTCCTAAAGCACATAAATGCAAAAGAGACCATAATCTCTCAAAACAGCACTTGGAAATTACAGTAGGAATATTAGCTAGGAAAGATCTACCAATTAACAAGCAACAGCTTACTGCTGAATGTCTCACTGCAATAAGTAAACAATAAATGAATTGGGATGTGTATTCATTTGCTAGAGCCACCATAACAAAGTACCACAGCCTGGTGACTAAAACAACAGAAACTTATTTCCTCCTAGTCCTGGAGGTTGGAAGTCCAAGATCAAGGTGTGCTCAGCGTTGGTTTCCTCTGAGGTCTCTCTCCTTGACTTGCAGATGGCCACCTTCTCACTGTGTCCTCACATGGTCTTTCCTCTGTGTCCAAATTTCTTCTTATAAGAACATTGGTCATATTGGGTTAGGACCCACCCTAAAGACTTCATTTTAACTTAATTACCTCTTTAAAAGAAAGTCCTTTTCTCCAGGAGCACCTGGGCGGCTCAGTCAATTAAGCATCTGATTTCGGCTCAAGTCATGATCTCAGGGTCCTGGGATCAAGTCCCATGCATCTGGCTCCCCACCCAGCGAGGAGTCTGCTTGTCTCTCTGCCTCTCCACCAGCTCATGCACATGCTCTCTCTCTCTCAAATAAATAAAATCTTAAAAAATAATAATAAAATCCTTTTCTCCAAATATGGTTACATTCTGAGGTACTAAGGGTTAGGACTCCAACATATGAATTTTGGAGGGATACAGTTCAGCCCCACAGCAGATGGTCTGCTCAACAAACAGGATTATTTTAAATCCTATTGGGGACTTCGGGGTTTTCTTTATATTGTTAAAAATTGACTAAAATAGTTCAATTCTTTTTTCCTACTTAATGTGAGCAGATGAGCAATCATTAGCATTATGCCCGGCTCACTTGTAATTTAACAGTCCAGTGCTGTTATCGAAGCAGACACAGAATAAGGCTCCAGACTGACAGGCCACGCTGAATCCCAACACGTGACTAAATCTCCCCAGGCCTCAAGCTGCTCGGCTGTAAAATGGGTATTATTACATCTTCCTCATGGGGTTCTAAAGGTATTTAAGTAGGAGAAAATGGGTAAAGGGCTTAGCAGAGGGTCCATCACCATTATTGCTACTGTAGCAGAAAGCTTTCCTTCTGCAGACCTCAGAAGTCAGGAAATAGAGCATTTAGCCTCTGAGTTAGGACCAATGGGCAGAAAGTAGGGAGGGGTCAGCACTGGCACGCTTGGCCAGCCAATCTTGGTTCAGAAGTCCCACAGATTCACAAGCTGACATGGAAGACAGAACAGCTCAGTGTCAGGCTAGCATACAAGCCATCTGCCTCATATTCTTTTCCAGCCACAGCCCCTAACTCCTGGTCCTGTTCACTCATGAAAGGAAAATGGGGCAGGAGGCCTGTCTCGTCTCTACATGTTCCTTCTTACAAACCAAATTTAAATTCAAATCTCCCAATCTGCAGAGCTGAAAGAGACTAAATTTCCCACTTAGAATCCAATGAATCCAAATAGGCAGTTCTCCTTCCATCTGCTCCTTGATAGTGTCTTCACCAGTCCTCACTCCCAACAGGAATCTGATGCTCTCCTGCTCCCACACCTTTGCTCCTGCACTTCCCTTGGGTGCAACACGCTTTTCCCCCTCCCATGTCTCCCCAAGTGGAAAGCATGCAGACATAGCAAACTCTGCCCTGCCCCACCTCTGGGCCCTCAGCAGCCACCTCAACACACTGCAGGCAGCTGACTGGGAAGACCCAGACTCCTGGTCTCAGGGCATGTTCTCTATCCAAGAGGAGGCACCGGAAGTACTCAAGAATTATTGCCCCCAGAAACAGCCCTCAACCAACAACAGACTGGCAGTTAGTGGACAAAACTCCAGCTTCCTCGCCTCTCAGGTGAGTCAGTCAGTTGGATGACATTCTGGGGAAGAATCCCCCAACTGCCAGGGTGCCCCCAGCAGAAATGAGCCGCAGTGGGAAATCAGGTTTTTTTGGCTCCCTTCTCTTCCACATCTCATATCCCCACTCCCTGAAGGTATTTCCTGGAGTGTTTGCCTCAGGGTCCGCTACCCGGGCACCCAAAGCCAAGACAGCACCCTTTAAGATGAACATCAAATCCCACCTTCCCCAGAAAACCTCCCCTCAGCGCCAAGGCCTCACTTCCTACCATATTTTAATACTATTTGTATATGTTTTCATCTCATTTTTCCTACTGTGGGTTCCTGGAGAGAATTCTTTTACACAGCTCTGAATTCCCTGGCCCGCTCAGCACAGTATCTTATGCAAACAAGATACTCTCAGTAAATGTTGACTGAATAAAGAATAAATTAACCATAATAATCAGCACAAAAGTCAGGTCCTTTATTTAACCTAACCGAAACTATATCAGTGTAGCTGTTTTCTTCTTTCAAAAGCATTGCATGAACTACTTTTAATGAGCAAATTACTATGTGCATATATTTCTTTAAATCGGCATTTTCTAGATATTCATCTCAAATCAAACACCCCTGATGCTCAGAAAAAATCAGAACAGAAACCTTTTCCTAAATCCAGAACTACCTTACTGAATGCATTACTTTGACGTTTACATTGTGCCTTTACACTTACTACTTCTTTGAGTGCATCCCTTTCCATACGGTGACAGTAAAGCCAGTTCAGTCATCTGCATCCTTGCACAACCCCACCGTTCTGCACACATTCATCAGTACACACCTCAAACCCCATCCCTGGGTGAAGAGAAACTTCACTGTGAGCCAATGCAATGAGCTCCACATAGAAGAGCATTGTAGTTGAGGTCTGTGTACTTCTCTCAGCTGGGCATGCTATACTGATTTTCCTCTTCTGAGATTCCTGGTGGCCCAATGTCAAATATCACCACCACCTATGTATGTATCCCAAGGCCAAATCTCAATATGATCCAGTCTAGCGGTGTCTTCCTGTAGGGTTTGTTGGAGGGTACAGAAAGCTTAACCTTTATTGGGGGGCCAGTTACCACTCCATGTTCTAGCCAACGGAGTATGTACATGAAAGAATGGGGCCGTATAGGACAAGCTTTGACTCCCAGATACAATTTTCCTAATAAGTGACATTGGAGAAAGTGGCTGGAGCCTTGGACTAAGGGATTTTCCCATGAGCCCGCAGAAGTAGACTGACTCAGCCCAGCTACCCAGTTCCAAGCAGAAGAGCTACCATAACAAGTTTCTGAATATTTGTTCTGATTGCTAAGTGGAATCTAGAGGCACCAAGGGATTCCCCACCTTGCCCAGAAACAGATAGGTTAGTGTAAGAAGCTCTCAAAACCTAGTTCCATCATTTTAGATAAAGCAACCCTATCTATTAATACCCCGATTATGGCCCAGGGGATGTCAGGTTCTGCCCAACCGTGCTCATTACCTTCAGTGCGTACCAACCACAGGCCCACCTGTTCCTAATTTTTTTCTTCAGTCCCCTTTCAGCAGGGAAAAGATCATACAGTACACCACCCTCCTCTCATCTACAAAGTCAGAAAAAATACTGACTGAAACAGAAGTGGACTTGTGCCATTCTCATCAGGTCAGAAGCTCAATGAGATCAATGACTCTCTTCTTCAATGCTGAATCCCCCAACACACACAGACAGAAGAGAGGGAGGGCTTTCTGATGACTCTTCTTATAAGAACACTAACCCTATCAGATCAGGGATCCACCCTATAACTTAATTTAACCTAATTACCTCCTTATAGACTCTATTTCCAAATACAGTCATGTTGGGGGTTAAGACTTCAATATAGGAATTTTAGAGAGACACAATTCAGTCCACAGCATTGAACCCACCCTTTCCAATAAGCAGACATGTATAAGTACCACACACCATCTCATTTAATCCTTACAACAACCTGCAGCTTAAGAAGAAAACTAAAGCTTAAGAAGTTAAGAATATATCCACACAATGGCATATTATTTATTTCTAGGAACGTCCTTCTCCTTTTTAAAATTTATTTATTTATTTATTTATTTATTTATTTATTTATTTATTTGAGAGAGAGAGAGAGAGAGAGCGTGCATGTGCGCAAGGGAGGGTGGGGTAGAGGGAGAGAGAGAATTTAAGCAGGCTCCACACCCAGTGCGGAGCCAATGCTGGTCTCGATCCCACAACTCTGAGATCGTGACCCAAGCTAAAATGTAGAGTCAGACACTGAACCGACTGAGCCACCCAGGTGCCCCACAATGGCATATTATTTAATACAACATAGATGAACCTTGAAAACATGCTAAGTAAAAGAGGCCAGTCACAAAAGGCTACAAGTTGTATGAATCCATTTATATGAAATGTCCAGAATAGGCAAATCCACAGAGACAAAAAGTAGATGAATGGTTGCCAAGAGTTTGGGGAAGAGGGGAAAAGGAAATGTACAGGGTTTCTTTGTGGAGCAACAAAAATGTTCTGGAATTAGATAGTGATGTAATTGCACAAGTCTGTGAATATAACAAAAAACACTGAATGGTACACATTAAAGGAGTGAATTTTATGGCATGTGAGTTATTCAAGCTGTTATTAAAAAGAAGAAACTTGCCCAAGGTCACAAGGCTAGTAAATGGCAGCCCCCAGATTCAAACCCAGGTCTGTTTGATTCCAGAACCTGTGCTCTCAACCATTATGTAGCTCTGATTACTGTTACTCCCTAAAACATTTGCTGAGGACACCAGCAAATTTAATGGTAGGTGATATGGGCTTTGGCATAATTCCAATCACAAGTATGAAGGAGACAAACATTGGACTCCCCAGGACTTCCAAGGATCGATACACATTAAGCATTGTTAATCTAGTAAACCTTTTTAAACATTCTGAACTTGGAAAAACAGTTATTCTAGAAGAAAAACAAAAGAAAATTGAAAAGGGGAGTATCCTAAAAGGAAAATGACAAAAGTCCTATGAGGCCACGGCAAGGATTTTTTGGGCTAAGTAAAATGTAAATCCAATGGTATGACGTCCATGCTTACTGCCCTCCAATGGCTTCCCACCAAACACATCTCCACGGATGATGGCCCTTCATGATCTAGCTACATGGCTTCCTCTCTGACCTCATCTCAGCCTACCTCCACTGCACTTACTGTCCCCACTGTCCTCAGCTTTCCAGCTTTGGTGGTGGCTCATCTTTGACAATCAGTTTCAGCTCAATGTCCCTCCTCTGACAGACCTTCTGGCTTCTGTGACATCCAAATCATGTTAGACACCCCCACGTGCTGTCCCTCTGATCACATATGATCTGTCTTTATTTAGTGAACAAAACTCCATGGTGGGAGGTGGGGACCCCACTGCGGTCCCAGGCATACAACAGATGCTTGCTCAACATTTGGTGAACAAACCAATAAAACACACATCTCTGCCATGAGATGCCTCAGCAAGCCAGGGCCTCACTTTTCCAAACTATAAAAGCACAGAATCAAAAAGACTCCCCTCTCAGGAACCCACCTCAGGGTAGTCTTCACAAGCTGGTAGTCCAGGCCTGGTGAGCTCATTAACCATTTAGATTCTATGGCCACTGCTTCGATTAGTTTATGTTGATAACCGTATGCTTTCTTCCTTCACCCAGATTACATACTTACCATATACTTTTTTCCTTTTCCATTCTCCAACAATTTTAAATTGTTTAAGTAGTGTGGCCACTCCATGATGGATATGAGATCCCTCTTTCCTCAAAAGCTCTTTCAGTTCCTCTGTGACTGATTTAAAAATTCTCCTTATTCTAACCCCAGCCATTGAAAGTCATTTAAACTAGAGATGTACCCTGGTCCACACACATCATACTCATACAATTCCCCCATCTCTAGGGCATAAGAGAATCGCACACTCATGCTGAGCTCAGAAGGTGCGAGACTCTGCACAAGGAGATACCACAGGAGTACAGACAGCTCTCATGCCTCCCTCCCACTGCATTTACTTTTCCCTACAGAGACCTCCATTTTCTCCCAGTTCAGTCCCTAAGCCTCCACCTGATCTCGTCTACCTTCTTGCCCAACCCAGATCTTGATACTTAACTACCCAAGTTATTCACCAGTATTCAAAGAGCTGTGTCTCCACTCTTCTTCCCCTGTGCTACCAGCAGAAAATCTGAGCCTTGATCCACAGTCTGCCTCCTTTCCTTCCCTCACATGCTGCAGTGATGGAGTGACCCAGATTAAGGAAAAAAAGAAAAAAAAAACACCATCAGGAAGAATGACTCAAAGACCGACACATAACATTTCTGACAACGGTTGCTCATACATTCTTCAACATGACCTTGGTAAGCTTCTTCACACATCCCTCCCAGCAATTGGCCTAAATTTTCATCATTTTCCTCAAGCCTCAACCCACCCTCCCTGTCCATCACAACCCCTATGGCAAATAATGCTGTCCTCAAGAAGGAAATCTCAAGAAGCATTTCCTGAATGCCATCCCTTCACCTGCAAACCCATCTCTACCTGCACACACCCCCAGTCTGGGAATGAACTGTCCCTCCTGGTTCAAAACTCCATTCTGCCCTTGTGCTGTTGATCTCACCTCAGTCTCTGTCGCTTCACGGGCTCCTCGTCCTCTCCTCAACTCTTAACCATCCTCCCAGTTATGTTCTTGTGCTACCTACCCTCCCTGGGAAATCTCAGTCCCAACCATGCTGGTCATTAACATTATATGGAAATAACTCTCTACAGTCCCCAGCCCCCATCTCTTCCCTGAGCTTCAGATTGTTACGTCCACCTACCTCTTAGACATGGCCTCATGTATGTCCCAAACCCCTCAGTCAATTCTGATTTCACCTCCTTTTCTCTTCACCATTTAGCCAGTTATTCCTTGTGCTGCCCATCTCAGCTGGATACAACATTCTACCTAGCTATCCGATCAAGCCTCCTGTCAACTTTAACTCTTCTTTCTGCCTTGTCATCCACATCAAAGCAATCCTGTTGATTTTTATCAACTGAAGATTTCTTTTTATTTTATTTTATTATGTTAATCACCATACATTACACCATTAGTTTTTGATGTAGTGTTCCATGATTCATTGTTTGCGTATAACACCCAGTGCTCCACGCAGTATGTGCCCTCCTTAATACCCATCACCAGGCTAACCCATCCCCCCACCCCTCTCCCCTCTAGAACCCTCCATTTGTTTCTCAGAGTCCATAGTCTCTCATGGCTCGTCTCTCCCTCCTATTTCCCCCTTCATTTTTCCCTTCCTATCTTTTTTTTTAACATATAATGTATTATTTGTTTCAGAGGTACAGGTCTGTGATTCAGCAGTCTTACACAATTCACAGCACTCACCATAGCACATACCCTCCCCAATGTCTATCACCCAGCCACCCCATCCCTCCCACCCCCCACCACTCCAGCAACCCTCAGTTTGTTTCCTGAGATTAAGAATTCCTCTTATCAGTGAGATCATACGATATGTCTTTCTCTGATTGACTTATTTCGCTCAGCATAACACCCTCCAGTTCCATCCATGTCATGAGGTACCACATCAACTGAAGATTTCTTGAGCGCATTCCCTCTCCATGCCTCTTAGCACTTTCTGAGAACAGAACTTCTGTTTATTACCCTTACTTCATTTTTCAGACTCCAGGAGATAATGGTGAAGCTCTTAAGCATGACATACAAGATCTTCCATGACTTGAGCTGTCCCTGGGCCTACCTATCCTGACTATGTCCCTCTGCCTCAACCTTGTAATTTACCATGAAGGTCAATGAAAATCTCATGCTTCCTTAACATGCCACACAGCAACCTGTGCCTGCCTCCTTAGTATACACTCTTTCCTCTATCTAGACACAGCTCTCCATTTCCTCCCCCTTTCCACCCATCCCCAACAATTCTCCTCATGAACTCCTGCCCTCCAAGATTTAGCTCAACCATCACCATTTCCAGGATGACTTTTCACACTACTCCTGCCTGCAGAGCTGCCTCTTTAGTGCTCCCATAGCATCCCATGTTTATCTCTAGCACAACAAATCTCACACAAATCTCTTCTAAAATTCTATATTTATCTATCAATGTTTCCCGACTAGACTATAAGCTCCTCAGGGCAAGGGCCACTCAGAGTAGGTGCTCAACTTGATTCCTCTGCATGTTAAATACTAGTGGTAAATAATGTTCTGAGGTGTCTTCAGACCTCTACGTCCAATGGACATCCCATGTAAGCCTTCCTCAGTTATGTGACTGGGGAGCTCTGTTGTGGCCGTGTTGTCTTCATGTTCAAAACACATGGCGATGTTGGTTGCTATCACCACCCTTTAGTCTGGAATGAGTCTCCATTGCAGTAAGAGTTAAAGGAATAGAGGGCCTTAAACAAACTAAAATTAGCCATTCCTTGCTACTCAACACTGTCTAAGGTTTGGCAAGACAAATCTCTTGGGCAGGTACAGTGCTGACACAGCAGAGTGAAAAGACACTCAACCAATGCTCAGCAGACTCAAAGAGGAAAACCTGCAACACCTTTACCACAGGAAACTCTGAGTTCTGCTGACTCATTCTGACTTAAAGCGCAATAACACTTGAGTAAGGAGCACCCAGGCTGACTCTGCATTTTTTTTCTGCAGAGCTCACAGAATTTGGCATACAAGAAATTTAATAGTTGTTCTTTATATTCCTTTGTAATTTCTCAGATATTGACTGTGGTCATCTACATTATAGTGTCTGATAGTACTACATGGTATTTTTCTGGCAAAGATGCAGTCCTAGTCAAAATACTGCTAAGAATTTAAAATACTAACTGGAGCTCCCTCAGCTACAGAAAACCATACAGGAAATCTCTTTCACCAAAGAAAGGCTCATTTAGAGGCTAAAAAGTCCTGCTTAAGTAAATAGCTCTCGTTCATGCTTTGTACAAAGATATCTGTACAACTGGTTCCAACTTAGGAAACAGCATTTAAATATCAACATAAACACATGCTCAGAGAAAAACTGGGTAAATTTTTATCAGGACCAAATCTCTAAGAAACTGTATTAAAGAAAATTATGAAGCAAAGAACCTTCTCAACATCGGGTATTGCAAGTTATCCTTTTCTTTGTTCTTTGTACGGAAGCTATGTGAATTGCATAATGAAAAGTAAAATGGAAGAAATTTCTAGACTGAAGTCTAATTATACTTGAGTCAGTAATTTGTCATGCTTCCTATATATAGTAATGATTATAGTTAACATTTAATTAACTAGCATTACTTCAAATATTTATTCCATTTAAAATCATAATATCTAAGTACTATATTTGAGATATTTAAACAAGTTAAATGTTAAATGCCTTTTCTTTCAGGAAAAGAAAAAAAAGACAGAATTAACTTCAGACTTTTATATTTTTCTTTAAGTGCATATGACATAATCTGCTAGGAAATATCAATTGCTTCAACAAAGACACTATTTTGACTAATCATCATGAAGTAAAGTTTCACTGCACTTGCTTCTTAGCAGCATTATAACTAAATACTTACTTGTTCAGTGTGAGGTCAAGAATGAATTTGGAGCCAAAGGCTTCAATCTGGAAGCTTGCCTGGGCCAGATGGACAGCCTATGGATTCAAAGAGACAGAAAGAACCTTAGCTTACTTTCCTGTCTTTAAAGCTGATTATATTGATATCAATGATATTAAATAAGAAAAACATTTTTATGGATTGACGCACTTCTTTTGGGATTCTTATGTAACAATCCATTTCTTTAAAAGGCTACTTGGTGCATTGTCGTGGCTTCACTTGGAAGACGTAAATATCTGTGTAGCAAGGAACTAATAAAAGACAATAAATGAACACATTGTGATAAAAATCAAGAGCATATTCAGCTGGACTTTCAAAGTGACTATGATGAATTATGCAAAAGTCTGACTAATTAAGGCTTGATTTCAGCCTATTTTGTGCACAAAGCTAACCAATTCTTTCTGCACACCTAAGTGAAAAATCATGTCAGCACTCTGCTCTTCATCAGAAATTGGAACTTTCTCTAAATGGTGTATCAGCAGAATGTGGCAGTAAAATGCAAAAGCACAACCTTTTACCTTCGGAAAGCACTTAGAACCTTGCCCTTTGTGAATACTCAGAGTTTCTGTCCCCCTTTAAAAGTCACACATTTACAAATACTGTCGTTATTGTGCCTTAACTCAAAATACAAAGATAATCTCATCCAAACATGAGTCATATGTACTAGGTGTTAAAGATTCGTTTAGTTCACGGAAGTATCTCGAAAAATGTAAATTAACAAATCAATGTAGTTTTGTTAAAGTACCACCAAAGATAAAATTCTCCTTTATCCCCCATCAGAAAAAAACAAACAAACAAACAAACAAACAAAGAAGGATAAACGCAACACCTACACTCCCTCCCTCTCCCTGCTCACAAATATCCTTCCTGCAGACTTCATTCCTAAGGTACAGTGATGTCACAAATCATCTAAGAAGTGGTCCCCAGTCAAGCACAACTACTGATGGGATAATCACTATCATAACCAAGACACAAAATAAAAAGGAAATTTACAAGTATTAAATTTTAAATACAAAGCAGTGAGAAAGAAGGAGCCCAAATCCCTGACACCTCGGCATACCACGCCAAACCACAATCATGGAGAACAGGGTCATCCTACTTGATCTGGGCTTCCTGCATCCAGACAACTACATGACAGAGAAAGAAATTTCTCTCTTGTTAAATGAGGTCTCCATCATCTGCAGCAGAACCTCTATCTTCTGACACAAATATCATATACTCTTTAACCTAATTCATTGTGTCTTGAAGCCTTAAATTTTGCATGGGAAGATTCTGATGAATAATTTGTACAAGGGGAAAATTTTTTTCATTTTTCATTTCTGTGTCCCGAAAGTGTAAAAAAAAAAGCAAAAACTTACTTCCTGAGGAATAAGATAGGCCCTTAGGCATATTCTCTATTAAGAATATTAAACAGCAAAGAAGAGTTCATTAATGCCACCCTGGCCTTAAAAAGGTGATAAATGTACCTCCTTGAGCAAGTTTATAAACACTAAAAAGAACCTGACAGTAACCACTAAAAGGCTGTTCTAACACCAAATAAGCAATGAGACAAATACAAACCCCAACAAAAGCCTGTTGTAAAATAAAGTAGCCGACAGGAACCACTTACCCCATGTTCTAGACACAATTTGATCGTCATTAAATAAGTTTATAGTGAGTCAATGTGACAAGATTCAGTCTAATAGAATTTAATGAAGGACCTAGCAAATAACATTAATACTGGGATTTTCCTTTTTTTTTTTTTTATCCATTCACTCCCCACACAGGTGGTAAGTCCCACTGTGTGCATAAAGGGGGCCGGGACACAGCCCCTGCCTTCAAGGGAGCTGCTGTCTCCAGGGAAGCAGGGAGAGCTGAGAGCCTCAGTGGGCCTCAGGGGCCACAGGAACCAAGACTTCACTGACAAGGTGCAGTTTGAAGAAAATTCCAAAAGATGACTAAGAATCCACCTTCCAGGAGAAGAGAAGACGTTCAGGGCATGGGGAAAAACATTTGCAAAAATAGATTTAAAAATGAATATGGGAAAAAAGCCTTTTTTAATTTTTTAAAAATTAGTATGGCCTATAAAGAAAACAGCTTTTGGAGGAAATGTCAAACACTGAATCTGAAAAGGTGGACTTTGTGTGATGTGCTCATGACCTGTCTGGTAACACAGACAGACATGTGGCCAAGATAGCAAGCTTGCCTCTAAATGTGCCCCCCGCTTACTCTTCATGGTGTCTGGCACATGACCTAGCATCACCACCATCACTAGTACCAGCACCAACACCACCATCACCATCATCACTAGTACCACAACCACCAGCACCAGCACTAGCACCGTTACCACCATCACCACCATCACCACCACCACCAGCACCATTACCACCATCCATCCGCACCAGCACCATTACCAGCACCAGCACCAGCACCAGCACCACCACCATCAGCACCACCACCATCACCACCACCATCACCACCACCACTACCAGCACCAGCACCATTACCACCACCACCACCACCACCACCACCAACATCAGGACCATCACCACCAGCACCAGCACCATTACCACCAGCACCATCACCACCAGCATCAGCACCACCACCAGCATCAGGACCACCACCATCAGCACCAGCACCATCTCCACCAGCACCAGCATCATCACCATCAATAACGACATTATGAGGCAAACGTATTGACAGATTATTCTCTACAATAACTGAAACAATCACAATGCCATCAACAACATCCCTGTTTCTCCATGGGGAAAGAAAAAATCTAACTGTAGTACCTTAATCAGTAAGAAGGTTTTAACATTTTAACTTATTGTAATAAAAAGAGGCAGCACATTTTCCTATAAAATGAAGATTTCCTCAAGCATTCATCTTCCTTGAACATACCTCAAAGAGAACTGGTATATTCATCTGATATCTTTGTATCCATGTTAAGAAATTTCAAAACAATGGTATATGTTATTTTTCTTATGTTCTGTTTTCTCTTTCCACTGCTATACATACATACAATCTAAACAGAGTATAGATTCTTCTCTATATCGAAATAAATACCCGACAAATGCTACTTTTCTCTATCATTCTGTTATTTCTGCTCTGTCTTAGACATGATTGAAGTAGCTTTTAACTTCTGGAATCTCTGCCATTCCATATCAATTGATCATGTTTTATTTAACAAAATACTATGCAGTTTTGATAACTGTCAAATTTAAATATGTTTTCAAATCAGGTAAAATGAGTCCTTATCACTATTGTTTTACAAATTACATTTTTGGATATTCTTTGTTTTTACTTCATATTAACCTACTTCTTCCAAATGACTGAAAAAATTTGAAGAATGGCCAAGATGAGTAGAAAGCTTTATAATACGCAGCCACATCACTTAGTTTATTAAATATTTTAGAGATGACTAAGTGACCAGGACCACTGAAACCCCTGAAAATACAAAGACTACTTCAAGTATTGCTCTTCTTTTACAAAGAAGGAACCGTCCATTGAGGTTTAGAAATGTGTTCAATAATACATAATTGGATCCTAGGAATACTTCAGAGAAAAGTTCATGAACCACACATAAGATCATAATGGGTTATTTTCCCCTTTGGGATATCTTTTAAAAGGACTTGATGACTAACACTTGATTTTACAAGGACAGTCACTGTAATAGCACTGGGGAAAGAACGCTGCGTTTTACAGTCAAAGAGCATCATTTCACGACAAGAATAAGCACAGCCCTGGGCTCAGAATTACCACCCTGAAGGGTTGAGAACAGCTGTGCCTAAGCACCTTGATATTTTTCTTTTGACTCAGAATCTGGCACAGGGAAATTACAGGAGCTATATAAACAAAAACAACTAAACTCAATTATATACACAAACCTCCTTCACTGAAGAGCAATTTCCACATTTAACAATGTGCTTTTGCTTTTCTAGTTTTGTTTTGTTTTTTTCCCTTTTAGGAGATGGCACCTAATGGTATCATATTAAATAACTTTAGAAGACTGTCAGGTTCCCTAGTGAAGACTAGCTTTGCAGCTTATCATCAAGCAATGTTATAATATTGAGCAATCGTGTACATTACATAAGCTGAAGACACACTGTTACATTTTCTTGGGACTTATATTCTAGAACAGTTGACATTAATATAGACACGAAGACAAGAGAAAAAGATGACTCTCTCTACTTATAGAAATAGAAATCAGGCATTTCCAGAGTACATATGTTTTCATGCAAAAATGCCTCACACATAATGAGTGTTCAATCAGTATTCTTTACTACTTGGCAAGGTTCTTGTGTTCTACACAGTGCACACATAACCAAAACTAAATATAGGGAGTGGAAAGTTGACACTTTCCCAGAATTCAGAAAATATTATAAGACTGAATGTCATAATTCAGTTAGAAAGTGAGCAACTTGAATTAAGGTATCGAAGCGATCAATCACAACATCCTCTGAACAAGTGATGTACTTTAGTATGGTCTATAAGGTACATGGTTTGGGAAACAGAAGAAAATTTGGAAGAAGTTTTCCTGCTCTTAAGATAGATTCAGTTTATTTAGGGAGACACTCATTTAAGTAATGGAGAAAACTTAGCTGGAGTAGCATATCAATAAAACAAACAATGTTTTACAAATGGACTGCAGAAGCCCTGAAGAGAATGAAGCAGGTCTAAGCAGACATCAGTAGGATCATTCCAGCACTGCTTTCGAAAGAAGAAGGTTGAGG
Organism: Zalophus californianus; assembly: GCF_009762305.2. Taxonomy (NCBI): domain Eukaryota; kingdom Metazoa; phylum Chordata; class Mammalia; order Carnivora; family Otariidae; genus Zalophus; species Zalophus californianus. The sequence continues at coordinate 165,911,822 of NC_045597.1, read as the reverse complement.
GCTTCTAGGAAAGAAGGTGCTAGAAAGATCACAATGTTGTAATTAGAGTTAGAACCCAAGATTAATAAACTGTTTTTCCAACTGGAAAGAATCATGGAAAAAGTAAAACAGCTAAATAGCTGATTATTAATGAGACTACAGGTAATTTTTTTCTTATTTTTCTTCCTTCACATCTATAATATTGTTCATTCTATGTTCATTAAAATATTTTATTTATAGTGAGTGTGTGTCTGCATCTGTGTGTATAAACCATAACTTTTTCAGGAACTGTTTTCCTCTTCCTTTATCTTTCTGCTTAGGATATTTTCCCCAACTCTTGATTTTTCAATAGACCCTCCAAGAGTTTCTACTCCTTTCTCTTCAAATATACTGGGGAAAGTTCACAGAATCTCAAATACCACTTTCTTTTGAGTTTCAGGACATTTTATGGTGTTTCAGAGAAGGTGGATTTGGGAATTCACTGACTAAGAAGGAAGAGAACAGCTAATCATATCCTAGAAGGAGCCCGCTTTGTTGTAATGGGTTGAGTTGTTGAAGGAAGAAGCTCCACTATGGAGCCTTGCATCAGCTTGGTTACATAGAGTGGTTTTCTCCTCTTTCTGCATTATAGGAAACCCAGAATCCAGTGACTTGAATAATTAAATTCCAATAAGAAATAATCAAGTTTAAACCGGAATAAATTTGAGGAAAACACATCCCTTTCTTTAGATAATACAGGCTTTTCTGTGAATAACTAATCTGGGTCTATCCCACACACAGCTAAAGAAACACAGAAATCTAGCTTGGGGATCTTTTTCCTGTACAATGTAAAAACTCAAATATGTAAATATATCTTAGGAGTTTGAAAGTCCAAAAGGAAACATCAATTGACCATTTTTAATTACACCTGATTCCAATTCTAAGTTTGCACATTGGTGATCACCAATATGATTGAGACTTTCATATATAATAAAAATAAGAATGTCCTAGGGGCACCTGGGTGGCTCAGTCAGTTGAGCGTCCAACTCTTGATTTTGGCTCTGTTCATGATCTCAGGATTGTGAGATCAAGCCCCACGTCCGGCTCTGTGCTGAGCATGGAGCCTGCTTGGGATTCTCTCTCTGTAGCCCTCTGCCCCTCCCCCTGCTTGCACACGCTCTCTCTCTCTCAATCACTAAAAAAATAATGCCCTATATTTCTTGTGTTTTAATTATCTCAACCAATCAGAATAACATGGCACCCTGTGCAGTTAAGTTAGTAGACAGATGTTCTGATTGTCCTTTTATAGAAGAAAAACATTTTTAGAAGGCACACAGAAGTTAAATGATTTTTTTGTTCAAGGTCACACATCAAAGGAAGAACGATGAAGCGTCTGCTTTAGTTCAGTGAGAAAAAGTGCCAAGTTCATGCTAGAGGTCCTTATCCCCCCAAACCTCAATGTTTTCTGTCATTAAAATATAAATAATAATAGTTTACCAACAGGATGAGGATGAAGATTAAATTATATAATAATGTAACAGAAAGTTCCTAGAAAAGTTTGGCCACATGGAAAGAGTTCAATAATTTAGGAAGAAGGGGGCAAGGTAGGAGGAGAAAGGGCAAAAAAGAAGAAGAAAACTATGTTAATGTTTTGGAAAGGTTATCAGTCCCTTCCACCTTAAAAGTTCCCTCTCAGTAGAGCTGGCCACCTTCTAGAAAACCCAATGAGCATCTATACTCTGCAAAATTTGCAAATTTTATGTTTTTTATTGCTAATTACCATTAGGCATTATGCTTTGACTTTGTTCAAGTTGTCATGTCTTTAAAATAATATGAATCATTTTCCTGAGATGTGGAACAGCTGCAAATGTTACATGAAGGCAATTTTGCAAATTAAGGTAATTTGCTGAAAATTCTTCCCAAGATGCATTTAAATAGGTAGCTTGTGGGAGAGAATATCATCATGTTTCCTTCTAGCATGTTCCAATTCACAGGATTACTGGTTAACCCATTAACAAATTTGCACTGAAACCCAACCTTGTGTGAGATAATGGGGCCGATGTAAAGATAGAGAAGAATTAGTATTTATATCAAAGTTTATAATGTAGTAAGGAGAAGGAGATGAGAAACCACAAAGAGTAAGAAATATAATACTTCAATTAAATAATAATAATAATGAATATTATTTGTAAAGATGCCACATACAACTTAAGCATGATTAATTGCCCCATCTAATATTAACCGGTGTATGGTATGGGTAACAAGCGCATTAAATTTAAGGGGCCAGAACCCTAAAGGCTGCAGACAGCTGAGAAAAGCTTCCCGGAGGGGCATCTGGGTGGCTCAGTCATTAAGCGCCTGCCTTCGGCTCAGGTCCCACATCGAGCCCCGCATCAGGCTCCCTGCTCATCAGGAAGCCTGCTTCTCCTTCTCTCCTCCCTCTGCTTGTGTTCCCTCTCTCGCTGTGTCTCTCTCTGTCAAATAAATAAATAAATAATCTTTAAAAAAATATAAATAAAAAAATAAAATTCCTCCTGGCCAGCCAAAGAAGAGAAGCTAATAATAGTTGGGACCTGGCTCTTTTTAGCCCCAAAGAGCCACACCAAGATCTTCCTTAGTGATCATTTAGTAACCCAGAAGAACTCTGGAAAAATATATCTTCAGTGACAAAGCATCTTTGGACATTTCTATGAATTGTCTCCCATACTTTTATCCCTAATGATTAATGTTTGCTGGATTTTAAGCTGACAGTGCCAACTTGAGAGAGATGAAATCATAAGCCTCTAGAGCTCTTGCTATTTGAAATGGGCAAATCATTAAAAGTATCACTACAGCTATATTATTTAGCTTTCATATATTTTCTGAAAGACGAGTAAAATACAACTATGACAACAGTTACCATGGAAACCGTTTCTTGCTGCTGCCTTCCTGAATAGTAACATTTAATTTGATGCATTAATCTAGTAGCTGAGGTGTGATTCACCTTTTTTTCTCATCAATTCCTACATCACCAAACCGCACAACTCCAAGGAGTGATTCTCTCTCTGCTAACACTCTTTGTCATAAAGTGAGAACATATTTTGTCCTTCTAGCCATAATTATTGAACACCCACTAAATAATTTAAATAAAAGAATAGAAATAGAGTATAAGTTTTAAAAAACAAACAACACCAAGCTCCATGCTGAATGTCTGTGACTCATTACATGACAGATTTTTAAATTTGCTTATATAACATTAATACTACCCCGAAAGAAAAAAAGCTCCTTGTAAGGCAGCACTCCATGAAGAGCCCTATTTTCCTTGTCTGTCCACTCTGGTCCTTGGAATGCTAGCTACAAGAGCCTAGTGGGCTCAAATATCCATCCAGAGCAAAAGAAAATTCTTTAACTTGGATCTTTATGATGACCACGTAAGGATTAGTTAATAATGAATGAGTCTGAAATACAAAAAGAAAATTATGATAGAATAATTACACAGTTCACTTGAGCATTTATACCCAGCAAATCACAAATGATATAAATTCAAATATTAACTTCTAGTTTTCCTCACTAAGAAACTACTAAAAATGTATAACCAAGGGAAGCTAAACAGACCTGTCCAGACCAGATCTCTGGTCTCTTGAGATATTTTGATTCTCTTGATCCTCATTGGTGTGTCTCCCACTATTCTTGCTCAGAGCTGATTGTGTTGGGCTCTCTCTACCAACACCATTTATTTCTATTTGAAGAAATTTCTCAGGCTACACTTATGAGTTCATCAGAAATACACAGCTGTGTGACGATGGTATTCCTAAGAGGTCTTTGTTTTCCTTAACTACTCTCTGCAAGATATGTGTCACAAGTTGTACGTTACTGAGTTGATCCTCCTTTTGTATTCAGGGACCCAGCTCCATCTACATTTATGGATTAGAGAGAGTTCTGTGTTTTCTGGTTCTTAGTTGTGTCTGGTTCTGTCCTTTGCTCTGAATTCTGACCTTAGTTATGGCCATGGATGCAGTGCATTCTGCCCTTTTGGATGGTAAGAGTAACTTTCAAATGAGAGGCCAACCCAAAAATGGATTTTCCCATTTTACAAACATGCAGGTGCCATGAGACTTCCTAAGTAACACTATTAAGACCTATTCCTGGACATAGAGCCTCACAATTATCATGCAACACAATTTTACTCAAAACAGGCATAAGTGTGCTACACATACTTTACTCAAAGCTAGAGATGGAAAAATTAATATTTATGTGACCTCATTTTCTCTAACATTCATCTTTCACAGAATTCTGCAAAATGCCAACCATTCAGCATATAGTCATGTAATTTTTAAAGCTATAACATTTAGAATATTGACAGTAACACAGAATATCATGCCCATTTTGGTAAGCAAATGATAGATCTCACCATGTCTACAGAATGTTTCAGGTTCATTAAAACTCCATTTTAACTTCCAAATAAGAACCCAGAATTACACGGAATCTTGAAGACATACAAAAATAAAAGTAGTACTTTGGAATATATCTATTGCCTCAGATCACATGCTACCTCATTAGCATCTACATATATGAAATAATTTACTAATTCAACAAATAATTATTGTGTCTACCATGTTTCAAGCAGAAACCCTGGTTTTTTGGAGTTTGCATTTTAGTGTGTGTTGGGGGGCAGTAGGGAGTAATACAATCAATAAATTAGATGATGATAAATTAGTGATAAATTCTACAGATAAAAAGAGAGAAATTGACAGTAATACAACAATAGTAAGGGACTTTAACATCCCACTTACAACAATAGATAGATCACCCAGACTGAAGAGATCAACAAGGAAACAATGGCTTGAACAACACATTAGACCAGATGGACTTAACAAATATATACAGAACATTCCATCCAAAAACAGCAGAATACATATTCTTTTCAAGTGCACATGGAACATTCTCCAGTATAGATCACATGTTAGGCTACAAAACAAATCTCAATTAAGTTTAAGAACTGAAACCATATCAAGCATCTTTTCCAATCACAACAGTCTGAAACTCGAAATCAATTATAAGAAAAAAACTAGAAAAACACAAACACATGGAAGTTAAACAAGATGCTACTAAAAAACAACGGGTCAATGAAGAAATCAAATAAAAAATTTAAAAAATACGTGGAGACAAATGAAAATGAAAACACAACAGTCCAATCTTTGGGACACAACAAAAGCAGTTCTAAGAGAGAAATTTATAGTGATTCAGGTCTACCTTAAGAAACAAGAAAAATCTCAAATAAACAATCTAACCTTACACCTAAAGGAACTAGAAAAAGAACACACAAAGCCTAAAGTTAGTAGAATAAAGGAAATAACAAAGATTAGAGCAGAGGAGTACCTGTCTCAGTCAGTAGAGTATGTGACTCTCAATATCAGGGTTGTGAGTTCAAGCCCCACATTAGGCACAGAGCCTACTTAAAAAAAAAAAAGATTAGAGCAGAAATAAATAAGATAGAGACTAAAAAAAAATGGAAAAGATTAATGAAACTCAGAGCAGCTTTGTTTAAAAGATAAACAAAATTGATAAACCTTCAGCTAGACTCATCAAGAAAACATGAGAGGTCTCAAATAAAATCAGAAATGAAGGAAGAGAAGTTAACAACTGACATCTAATAATACAAAGAATTATAAGAGAATACTATAAAAAATTATACGCCAACCAATTGGACAAACTAGAAGAAATGGGTAAATTCCCAGAAATATACAATCTTCCAAAACTGAATCAGAAAGAAATAGAAAATTTGAACGGAGTGATTACTAGTAATAAAATTTGAATCGGTAATCAAAAAATTCCCAACAAACAAAAGTCCAGGACCAGATGGATTCACATGTGAACTCTACCAAACATTTAAAGAAGAGTTAATGCCTTTTCTTCTCAAACTATTCCAAAAAATAAGAGGAGGGAAAACTTTCAAATTCCAAATTCCAAACCAGACTTACCCTGAGGCCAAAACCAGACAAAAATACGACCAAAAAAGAGAACTACAGGTCAATATCCCTGATGAACACAGATGCAAAAATCCTCAACAAAATATTAGCAAGCTGAATTAAACAATACATTAAAAGGATCACTCACCACAATCACGGGGGATTTAATCCAGAGATGCCAAGGATGGTTCAATATTCCACAAATCAATCAATGTGATACATCATCACATTAACAAGAGGAAGGATAAAAACCATATGATCACCTCAACAGATGCAGAAAAAGCATTCGACAAGATTGATCATCCATTCATGATAAAAACTCTTAACAAAGTAGGTCTAGAGGGAACATACTTCAACATAATAAAGACCATATATGAAAAACCCACATCTAACATCATACTCAGTTGTGAAAAATGGGAAAGCTTTTCCTCTAAGATCAAGAGCAAGACAAAGATGTTTACTTTCACCACTTTTATTCAATATAGTACTGGAAGTCCTACCCATAGCAATCAAACAAGAAAAAGAAATAAAAGGCATCCAAATTGGTAAGGAAGAAGTAAAACTGCCACTACTTACAGATGACATGATACTCTATATAGGAAACCCTAAAGATTCTGTTAAAACACACACACACACACACACACACACACACACACACACACACACACACAAAACACACAAAAAAACTATCAGTAGTAATAAATGAATTCAATAAAGTTTCAGAACACAAAATTAATATACAGAAATCTCCTGCATTTCTACATAGTAATAAAAAAGTAGCAGAAAAAGAAATTAAGAGAATAATTCCATTTACAATTTCACCAAAAAGAATAAAATATCTAGGAATAAATTTAACCAAGTAGGCAAAAAGAATAAAGTAGGTAAGAGGTGCAAAAATTTAGGAGCTGTATATTATGGAGAGGTGACAATATTAAGTGGGGGGGGACAAAGGAGGATTCTGAAAAGGTGACATCTGAGAAAGTTTGGGAGGTGAAGGAACAAGCCCCACATGGATAGCTGGGGAAGAGAACTCCAGGCAGAGGGAACAGCTAGTTGCAAAAGCCCTGAGGCAGGAGCATATCTAGTATGTTGAAGAATAGGCCAATTCAGGTCAAGTGGAGTAACTTAAGGAGAGTATCATAGGCAATGAATAAGAGAAGCAATAAGGTGTCAATCGTGTAGGGCCTTATGGGCCACTGTTATGAACTTTGCCTTTTACTCTTAACGAAATAGGAAGTCACTGAGGATTTTAAGCTAAGGAGTGACATGATCTCCTTTCCATTTTTCAAAGTCCAAAGTTGACTATTGTCAACACAATAGTCTGAGGGTTGGCTGATGGTTGGAGGGGCAAAGGAAAAAGCAGAGGGTCTAGTTAAGAGACTGTTGCAATAATCCAGGTAGGAGGTGATGACAGACTGGACTTGGGAGTAACACTGGAATTGACAGGAAGTAGTCAGATTCTGGGTATGCAGTGAAAGCAAAGTCAACAGGAGTTGCTTACAGATTGGATATGGTTAGAGGAGATAAGAAATAGAGGAGAGAAGGAAAACCTCAGAATTTTCGGCCTGAATAACCAGAAGACGCAAGCAATGTATCAATATGGGGAGCACTGCAGAAGGAGTAGGTGGGAGTGAGAATTCAAGACTTCCATTGGGGACCACTAAGTTTGATATGCACCTATACACACGTGGAGATGCGGAGTAGGCAGGTAGATACAAGACACAAAGATAGATCTTTCAATTAATGTTTATTGAGTGATTAAGTGAATTAAGAAGTAATAAATGAGTAAGTGAATGATTAAGCATTGAATGAATGAGTGAAAAAATGAATGAATATTGGGGATACAAAAATATTCCAGTAAAAAAAAACTAGTGAGGAGTGTATAATTCAGCAGACAACTTACTGTCTGAAATAGCAAGGGCTTAAATGAGAAAACTAAGATAACAGCGGGGGCAAGGGGGCACTGTAGAAATCAGTACAAAGCAACCCACTCACTGGGTTTTAAAATAACATTTAACATTTTCAATCAAAACCTCAATGAGAGGGGCGCCTGGGTGGCTCAGTCATTAAGCATCTGCCTTCGGCTCAGGTAATGATCCCAGGATCCTGGGATCGAGCCCTGCATCAGGCTCCCTGCCCGGTGGGAAGCCTGCTTCTCCCTCTCCCACTCGCCCTGTTTGTGTTCCCTCCCTCGCTATGTCTCTTTCTGTCAAATAAATAAATAAAATCTTTAAAAAAAAAAACACTTCAATGAGATACCATCTCACACCAGTCAGAATGGCTAAAATTAACATGTCAGGAAACGACAGATGTTGGAGGGGATGTGGAGAAAGGGGAACCTTCCTACACTGTTGGTGGGAATGCAAGCTGGTGCAACCACTCTGGAAAACAGTATGGAGGTTCCTCAAACAGTTGAAAATAGAGCTACCAGACGACCCAGCAATTGCACTACTGGGTATTTACCCCAAAGATACAAATGTAGGTACCCGAAGGGGTACGTGCACCCCGATGTTTATAGCGGCAATGTCCACAATAGCCAAACTGTGGAAAGAGCCAAGATGTCCATCAACAGATGAATGGATAAAGATGTGGTATATATATACACAATGGAATATTATGCAGCCATCAAAAGGAATGAAATCTTGCCATTGGCAACAACGTGGATGGAACTGGAGGGTGTTACGCTGAGCAAAATAAGTCAATCAGAGAAAGACATGTATCATACGATCTCACTGATATGAGGAATTCTTAATCTCAGGAAACAAACTGAGGGTTGCTGGAGTGGTGGGGGGTGGGAGGGATGGGGTGGCTGGGTGATAGACATTGGGGAGGGTATGTGCTATGGTGAGCGCTGTGAATTGTGTAAGACTGTTGAATCACAGACCTGTACCTCTGAAACAAATAATACATTATATGTTAAAGAAGAAGAAGAAGAAGATAGCAGAAAGGGAAAAATGAAGGGGGGGAATCGGAGGGGGAGATGAACCATGAGAGACCATGGACTCTAAGAAACAAACTGAGGGTTCTAGAGGGGAGGGGGGTGGGGGGATGGGTCAGTCTGGTGATGGGTATTAAAGAGGGCACATACTGCGTGGAGCACTGGGTGTTATACGCAAACAATGAATCGTGGAACACTACATCAAAAACTAATGATGTAATGTATGGTGATTAACATAACATAATAAAAAAAAAAAGATTCAAAAGGGCAAACCCAAGTGAAGGTAGAGAATTTGTACCACAATGCTAAGACGGGAAAGAAAATAGAAGAAAAAACAAAACAAAACAGTGTCACTTTGGAACCCAAGAGGTATATTATGCACCACAAACTCCCTCAAAAGAATTCAAGTCCAAGAGCATCATTTTTATATGTCTTGAACATATGTGCTAAAATTATAAACAAATGATCAGCAAATGAAGAGGGTAGTTCCCTAACAAACGACACGGATTGCATGCATGGATGTATGTAAATACATATTAAGTATTCTTAAGAAACAACACAATGCTGATCTTTGATTTCCCACAAAATGATTTTCATATTCTGGAAGTCATTCTATCTTAACTGCTCTTAATATCTTAAATGTGTCACTGCTTTTAGGTATACATTGTTATTACACCTCATTTTAGAAATGTTTAAAGGTATACATTTACTGATTTTAATTTGCTAACTGTATCTACCATCTTAGGGGCCAGATCTTAAGTCACAGAAATTAAGGTGTATCCCACGCCCTACTAAATAATGTACGTTTCTCAAAGCCTCTCACCAATTTGTTATTAAAGTCTATATTGCAAAATTTAGAAATGAGAAGACTCAGGAGCATTGTATAAATCTCTTCATTCCTACATCTGTTCCTTGGGCTGCTACTTACATTAGCAAATGACAGGAAGGAAATTTTTCTTCAATATTTTTTTTAAATCACAATGTTTTTATTTCAATAGTTCCAACGAATGAGAAAGAGATAAAGCAATTTTTAAAATTTCATTTTATTTCAATCATAGTTATTTTAGGTATTTTTTTTTACCTAAAATAAGCAAATAACTCTATCAGGGCAGTATCTAATTCGTCATGACTAGAGAGGGCATGATGTTAGGAATACTTGATAAATAGTCCAAAATAAAAACTTCGTATAGAATATGAAAATCTTTCCATAAGTATGACTATAACATTTAACACTGTTTTATCTTAGCCAAGAAAGAAAAGAGGCATTTAAATTAAGACTTCAAGCAAGCTCTTTTCTTTTAGCTCTCCATGCCAGTTAACATTAAATTAGCTAGTTTCTCATAGAATAGAAACTATAGAGTCTACAAGAACGTTGTAGTACCTATGTCAGGGCAGCAAAAGATAAAGTCTCAGTGCACAACTAGATTTATGTAGGAAGCAGTTCTTATGTTAAAGGACAGAAAGAACATTGCTCCCATTTTCCTAATCTATAGGTTTAACGAAAGTTCTAGAACATGGTTTCTCAACCTCAGCACTATTGACATTTGAGGCTGCATGCATCTGTGCACTGCCAGACGTTTATCAGCATCCCTGGCCTCTATCCACTAGATGCTAGCAGGATCCCACCCCCAGTATGACAACGAAAACTATCTCCAGACATTGCCAAATGTCCCCTGAGGAGAGCAAAACTGCCCCTGGTTGAGAACCCTTGATCTGTCTCTTCAGGAAATACATGAATTTATGTAGATTCCCCCAGATGTGTTGCCTTTATACAAAATTTAACCTTGATTTCAAGGTTCATTTTCAGCTGTCACCAAAGCCCTTGAAACAAAACAGCAGGAAGCAGCTGATACCAACAGAAAAGGGGAGTTTGGTTCTTTCAAAAGTTAAATGTTATGTAACCAAGAAGCAAAGTCTTAAAATTTATACCATGGAAATCCCCCCAAATTAAACTATAGGTTTAAATCTGTTAAATGAGCTCACTGGTATTCTTCCAAAAATAATGAAGAAATACTGCAACTATCTACACCGTCCAGAAACTTGATCTTCTAGAAGGATGCTTAATGTTGCTTTTTTTTTTTCCTCTCAAAGTGGCAGCTTCTTATTATCTTTTGAAATGTCATTTGGTGACTCAAAAGAAAACAACTGTAATTTAAACAGCAAGAAATGAGGGGGGAATAAGTCAGTATGTGGCTCCCATTTAGAAGTTACTAAACTGTCTTGCCATGATTAATGTAATATGCTTTCTCCGTGGGCATAAAACCCCAAGTCTCTAAATCCCATTTAGATACTGGCTGCCCCCATATTTCCATCTCATCCGGACCTGTCCCTGAGACCATGGCCAATTTGCTCATCAACATATCCACATAGATGACCAACAGGCTGCCAGAAGGGAGCACTTTCAGTTTTCTCTTAGCATCATTTTCAAGTTCCCTCCTCAGGCCTTTTCCCTCTTGGGAAATAGTAACATTTCTCCCCAGGAAAAAGCCTTACAGTCATTCTTGATTTCTGCATTAATTTCCTATTACTGCCATAACAAATTTCCATAATTTTGTGACTTAAAACAATACAAATTATTATCTTACACTTCTGGAGGTCCAAAGTCCAAAATCAAAGTCTAGAGTCTAAAGTTAAGGTGGCAGCAGAGCTGGTTACTTTTGGAGGCTCAAGGGGAGAATCTGTTTCCTTACCTTGTGCAGCTTCTAGAGGTTGCCTGTTTTCCTTGGCTCCTGGGTCCTTCCTCACATGGCTCCAACTTCTGCTTCCCTCATGACATCTCCTTCTCTGACTCTGACTCTGACTCTTAGGACCCTTGGGAATACATGGGACCCACCCAGATATTCAGCCTCCAGTTTCAAGATCCTTAACTTAATCACACCTACAAAGTCTCTTTCCCCACATACAATATCGTGACTTAGAAGAAATATATATATTTAGTCATTTAAATGACCAAAAGATATTTCTCATACATTTGGTCGTCATCCACTGTTCCTGGCTCACAGCACCAAAAACCCTTGGAACTTCCTGAGATAAAAGCAACAGGAACATAATTTGTCATACTATTTGGTCTCTTGTCCTCAGTCCCTGAAATCACTTCAGAGCTATAAAGGTGCAATGATGTCTTGTTATTCATGACAGGCTCCTTTCTACCACAAGGGGTTTATGTTAATGAGGTGACTTTTGGAAAGCACCTAAGGATGGGGGCTGGTTGCCAGGGGAACCAACCATGAAGAGAGGGTTGGAAATTTCGGTCCCACCCCTTGACCTCTCAGGAGGACAGAGAGGTTGGAGGTTGAATCAGTCACTGATAGCTAATGATTTCATCAATCATACCTATGTAATGAAGCCTCAATAAAAACCCAAAAGGAGAGAGTTCAGAGAGCTTCCAGGTTGGTGAACACATGAAGATTTGGAGAGAGTGGCCCACTCCAAGAGGACAGGAAGCTCCAAGCTCTTTCCCCATACCTTGCCCTAGACATCACTTCCATCTGGCTGTTACTAAGTTATATCCTTTTATAATACATCCATAATCTAGTAAGTAAAATGTTTTTACAAGTTCTACGAGCCACTCTAGCAAATTAATCAAACCCAAAGAGGGAGCTGTGGGAACATCTTTTTTATAATTGGAAGCACAGGTGGTAACCTGGGGTTGCAACAGACGTCTGAAGTGGGGGATCAGGAGCAGTCTTGTAGGACAGACCCTTTACCCTGTGTTATCTCCAGGTAAATAGTATCAGAATTGCTGGTGTCCTGAGAATTACTTGTTGGTGTGGGGAACCCCTCCACACATTGGAATTTGGTGATCAGAGCCACTTTTGACCATGTGAGGTAACACATTCACTGGTTCTGGGGATCAGGATGTGGGCATCTTTGGGGGGGGCATTATTCTGTCTACCACAATTCTTCCCTTTTTCTAGTCCACCCACCTTCAAATCATCAACAACCTGGAAGCTCTACTTCTAATATACATCCCAAACCAACTATTTCCCTGTAATTCCTCTGTGACCACCCTAGTGCTGGCCACAGAAACTCTATCCTGGACAACGGCGAGCATCTCCTAACTGGTCTCCTTGCTGCCACTCTCGCCCCTCTGCGGCCCATTGTCTATGACGCAGCCAGAATAATCTTTTAAAATACAAATCAGATAATGTTATTTCTTTGTTTAAAATTCATCAGCAGCTTCCCATTATAACCAGCACAAAATCCTAATTGGCCCTTCATCCTCCAGACCCTTCTTATCTTTAAAAAATAATGGAGGAGGAAATACATAATTTGTTCCTCCACAAAATTTCTCTCCCTCCCTCCCCATCAACCTCCCAAGGCTGAGCAAGAGCTCCCAGCAACTCATTGAAGGAGGACACATGTGCTTCCACTGACCTTCCTGGGTCTCTCCAGAGGCAGAAGACAGCAACTTACCACTAATTCTAACCCTAAGCCCTCCCTCTCAAAGTCCATCTTCACCATAAAATTCCTGATAAAACTACCAGAAAATTAAAAATATGTAAGAAATAAAAATTAAGAGGTAAGGGAAAGAAAGGAAGGAACATAACATAGTGTGATATATTCTTCACATTTCATAGCAAGCAGAGAAAAGATAATATCTTAGGTTGATGGGTCTAAAAATAGGGCAGAGATAAATTATTCAATGTTAAAAGAACTAAAAATAAAAATTTAGCAGCCTTTGGGGAGTGTTGGGAGAGAGAAAACTCTCCCATTTTATTCTTTTATGAACTCTGAATTCTTAAACTATGTAAATAGAGTAGAGTAACTACTAATTTTTCACAGATATTTACACTAATTTTACAAGTGAGGGTGTGGATGTTTATATATGCAAATTTGTCATCTGTTTTTTCGCCTACTGTAATATTCCTTTCCCTCTGATTCCTAAGACTGCTCTTCAGAATTTCCCCACTGTGAAACTCCCACCAAGGACCTCTTGGTGATAAATCAGAGGGCACTACGATCCCAGGAGCAGCATTTCTCTGGAACATTATTCTTTAGGTCCTTCCCTGACTCTATTTTTCAAAAACTCTTTTCTCCTGGAATTACCTCACACCAGCTATTTCTGGAGCCAGCTACTCTTCTCACTTTCAGATAATAAGAGTCCACATTGAATAATTCTTACTCATCTTCCAACATGCCAGAATCTCAGAATTCTGAGAAACCCTAGTGATGTCATACACACACACACATGCACGTGCACACACACACACACACACACACACACACACAACTATTAAAACTAATAAATGAATTCAGCAAAGTTGCAGGATACAAAATCAACACACATAAATTAGCTTCATTTTTATACACTAGCAATGCAAAATCCTACAAGGATATTAAGAAAAGAGTTCCATTTACAATCGCATCAAAAAGAATACTTAGGAATAAACTTAACCAAGGAGGTGAAAAACTTGGACACTGAAAACTACAAAGCACCTATGAAAGAAATAAAATAAAACACAAATAAATGGAAAAACACCCTGGGTCCATGGATTGGAAGACTCAACATAATTAAGATGTCAATATGACCCAAAGCAATCTTAGATTCAGTGCAATCTCTATCAAAATCTCAATGATGTTTTTTGGCAGAAATTGAAAAATCCATCTTAAAATTCATATGGAATCTCAGGGGACCCTGAATAGCGAAAACAATCTTGAAAAAAAAATCAGGAGGTCTCACACCTCCTGATTTCATCAAGCTACAGTCATCAAAATAGAGTGGTACTGACATAAAGATAGACATATAGACCAATGCACTAAAGAGCCCAGAAATAAATCCACACACATATGATCAAATGGTTTTCAACAAGGGTGCCAAGACCATTCAATGGGGAAAAGAGAGTCTTTCCAGCAAATGGTGATGGTAAAACTAGATATCCACATGTAAAAAATGAAGTTAGACACTTAACTTACTCCACATGCAAAAATTAACTAAAAACGAATCAAAGGCCTAAATGTAAGAGCTAAAACTATAAAACTCTGAGAAGAAAATATAGGGGAAAAGCTTAATGACATTGGATTTTGCAATAATTTCTTGGATATAACACAGAAAGCAGAGGCAACAACAATAACAATAATTTGAACTTCATCAAAATTAAAAAATTTTGTGCATTCAAGTACACTATCAATAGAAAGCTCAACTCATGGAACAAGAGAAAATATATCCAATAAGAAATTGATATCCAGAATATATAAAGAACTCCTGCAACTCATCAACAAGAAAACAAACAACCCAATTAAGAAATGGGCAAAGGACACTCTGGAAAACAGTATGGAGGTTCCTCAAACAGTTGAAAATAGAGCTACCAGACGACCCAGCAATTGCACTACTGGGTATTTACCACAAAGATACAAATATAGGGATCCGAAGGGGTACGTGCACCCCAATGTTTATAGCAGCAATGTCCACAATAGCCAAACTGTGGAAAGAGCCAAGATGTCCATCGACAGATGAATGGATAAAGAAGATGTGGTATATATACACAATGGAATATTATGCAGCCATCAAAAGGAATGAGATCTTGCCATTTGCAACGACATGGATGGAACTGGAGGGTGTTATGCTGAGTGAAATAAGTCAGTCAGAGAAAGACATGTATCATATGACCTCGATGATATGAGGAATTCTTAATCTCAGGAAACAAACTGAGGGTTGCTGGAGTGGTGGGGGGTGGGAGGGATGGGGTGGCTGGGTGATAGACATTGGGGAGGGTATGTGCTATGGTGAGTGCTGTGAATTGTGCAAGACTGTTGAATCACAGATCTGTACTTCTGAAACAAATAATGCAACATATGTTAAGAAAAAAGAAAAAGAAGAAGATAGCAGGAGGGGAAGAATGAAGGGGAGTAAGTCGGAGGGGGAGACGAACCATGAGAGACGATGGACTCTGAAAAACAAACCGAGGGTTCTAGAGGGGAAGAGGGTGGGGGGATGGGTTAGTCTGGTGATGGGTATTAAAGAGGGCACATTCTGTGTGGAGCACTGGGTGTTATGCACAAACAATGAATCATGGAACACTACATCAAGAACTAATGATGTAATGTATGGTGATTAACATAACAATAAAAAATTTTTTTAAAAAAAGAAATGGGCAAAGGACAGAACAGACATTTCTCCAAAGAAGATATACAAATAGCCAATAAGCCAATGAAAAAGTGCTCCCCATCATTAATCATCAGAAAAATGCAAATAAAAACCACTATGAGATATCCCTTTACACCCATTAGGATTAAGATGGCTGATGTCAAAAAGAAAATAAACAGGAAACAAGTGTTGACACAGATGTGAAAAAGTTGGAACCTGGTGCATTGCTGGTAGGAGTGTAAAACAATGCAGCTGCTGTGCAACATGTTGTGGTGATTCCTCAAAAAATTAAAAAAAGAATTACCATAAAATCCAGCAATTCCACTTCTGGGTGTAAACCCAAAAGAACTGAAAGCAGAGACAAAAAGGTATTTGTACATCCACGTTCATAGCAGCATCATTCACAATAGCCAAAAGGTGGAACATTCGAAGTATCCATCAACAGATGAAGGGATAAACAAAATGTGGTAAAGACATACAAAGGAATATTATTCAGCCTTAAAACAGAAGGAAATTTTGATATATGGTACACATCATGGATGAACCTTGAAGACATTATGTTGCGTGAAATAAGCCAAAAAAGGACAATTACTGTGTGATTTTACTTCTATGAGGTACCTGGGATAGTCAAATTCACAGAGAGGAAAAGTAGAACGGGAGTTGCCAGGGGCTGGGGAAAGGAGAGAGTGGGGAATTAGTATTTAATGGGGACAGAGTTACAGCTGAAGAAGATGAAAACATTCTGGAGATGGATGGTGGTGTTGGTGCGCAATAATGTGAACTTGCTTAATGCCACAGAAATATACACCTAAAATGGTTAAAATGGTTGACTGTTTTTAGCCATAATTTGCAAGAGAAAGGGAATCAGTATGTGAACTCTTCTTGGTTAAAGGCAGCTAAGATGCAAAGTCCAAAATGCTACTTCCTGGTCATAGCATGTTTAGTAATATCCCAGCATCAGAAAGAACAAGAACCAGAATTGTATTTATGATATTTTCACCATGTTAAATGTTTCTGGTTGGGAGGTCTATATACTATTCCATTTGAGATGGTTTTATAATTATTACATTTCTTTCCAAAGCCAGAAAACAATCAATCACAGATTAAAGTATTTCTTGGGTTCTGTTTTGTTTGGGAACTTGGGGAGTGAGGAGAAGGAGGAGAAGTATGTAGATATTTATCTAATTGGGACATTCCTTAGGGAAATTATCATACAAATCCATGCTATTTATAGTATTTGGCGCCACACCATACCCACCTTGGTAATTAGCTCCACAAGGAAAACAGTTCACCTTACAACAAAATGCCTGATTGTAAGCCTGCCCTGGAGAGCCCTGATTGTTGGCAGAGGTTTAGGGAAGGCTCCTCTATCCCCTGGAATACAAACACCATGCTGACATACTACCGCCTCAACCTGGCATAGAAGATCGTAGCCCTAAGACACCACACCACATCTTTGAGTATTTACTCCTGCCTAAGTACACCACTCTCATTGGAGGTGACTCAGTAAAGGTCAGCTGCAGCCATAAAACCAGGGAGACACAGAGCGTCACCCCGCCCCACAAATGTCCTCACAATTACTTCTAAGCCCACCTTCTTTTTTAATAAAACAATCCTTTATTCATAAAAGAGCAGTTCATAGCTTGGACTCCCTAGGCCTGTACTTAGTAATTAATGGGTAACATTTACCGAGTCCTACCTATATGCCAGGTACTGTCCCAACCACTTTACATGGGCAACCCATTTCAGTCAGGCACAACCTCTGGGGTGAGTGCTATCATTATGTCCATGTTATTGATAAGAAAACTGGAGTTTCAGAGTAGCTGGTATTAGCAGATGTGACCCTTAACTCCCCAACCATTCTTCCCCCCATGTTGCAAACAAGTTAGTAAAGAAAGTCAATATCTGACATTCTAAACAGCCTAGCACAAATCATATTTACCAATTTCCCTGCCTTGCACTGAAATAACATCATGTCTGTGTAGGAACACTGGTTATCACATGCTGACAAAAAGTTTAAATTGGGTGTTAATAAAAAATAGAGGGTAAATGAACCAGTTCTTATTAAATTCAACTTGTTTCAAAGTTTCTTCAGGCTGCAGACTCCTATGTTGGAGAATGTTTTTCCAAAAAAGAAAAGCTTTTCTAGAATGGTCAAATGTCTAACTTATAATTTGGGAACACCAAACATGAACACCCTTGGTTCAGTTAACAAGGAGGAAGGAAATCTAAGAGAGGAAAAAAAGAAAGTCAAGGAAGTGTAACAAGAAAAGGTAAGCAGATAAGCAACATACTGTAAAAATGTCAGGATTTTAAATAAGATTATTTGTTTGAAGTTCTCATTTAGGAGGGAACAGAAAGACAAAAAAACACAACTGGTTACAGAAGAGGGCCAGGGTATGTGTGATTGTGTACCATGGTGTAATTAGTTTATAGATCCTTTTCTTAGAGAAGAAAGTTGTCTAAAAGGGACAGAAACTTCCCTATTCAACCCACAAATATGGTGTGATAAAAGAAGAGACTGGAAGTTCAGGCCTTTTTGGTCATGCCAACAATTCCCAAGACCCGGAGCAACTGACCTGACCTCTCTGGACTTGGTTTTCTCATCTAGAACACAGAAATAATAATCACTAATAATATAACCTGTTTTGTTGCTGTGAGGACCGTGTGAGACAATAGATATGAAAATACCTTGATAAAACTGTTTGGATTCGCTACAAAGGTAATATATTATCTTTGCTATTACCAGTGTATTGCAGAATGAGTTGCAATTTGATTTAATGCATTCTACTTAGCTGAAACAGTAAAGAGCAAGAAGACACATAGAAGATGAGGGACTCCCCTAAGTGTTGATTGATTTATATTATTAATGGAGCCCATCTGCAAGACTCAAAAATCAATTTATTCATGGCCCTGGAATATTTTTTTATGAAATGCCTCCAGGTGCACTTAGATTTGACTTCTAAAATTAATCTTTAGCCCCACTGAGGGCAAAAGGAAGTGATCCAGGAGCATGTGATTATGCTGTTCTCACTACCTACCAAGGGTTAAAAATGGGCTCAGATGACTCCCTCAGGTGGACACACCATGTAGATAAAAAAGAAGGGAATGTCCTCAACTACATAATAATAGATCAAAATTAAAGAGCAATAGAGGGCATCTGGGTAGCTCAGTTGGTCAAGCATATCTGACCATCGATTTTGGCTCAGGTCATGATCACAGGGTTGTGAGATTGAGCCTCATGTGGGGCTCCACACTGGCCGTGGAGCCTGCTTTCTTAAGCTTGATTCTCTCTCTCCCTCTCCCTCTGCCCCTCTCCTCCCACCGTGTGCATGTGCTCTCTCCCTCCCTCTCTCCCTCTCTCTAAAAAAATAAATAAAAATTTTAAAAGAACAATATAGTCATTAGTTATAGGGTCCTATTTATACTTCTGTTCATTGGTTTCTTTGAACTTAACTCTCTATAATTAGTGTCTATCAGTAGAGGAGACTTATTTGAATTTCCATCCTTTTCATTTTTAAATAGAGAACATTTAGTGTTGTTAGATCTTGTTAACAAATAAATATCTTCCACAACAGAATCGAAAGTAGACCTTGAATTCATTAATTTGTAATGTTCCAGATGGGGAAAGTAACCTCTGTCTACTCTTTAGCCAGAGGAAGCACCTATTAAAACAAAACAAAACAAAACAAAAAACACCTTATTTGGTGCATCAAGCCAATTCACAGGTTTGGCTCTGTACCAGAATGGGTGTCCCGTGATGGAGAATGCACCTTTCGTGTTACTCTATAAAAAGCAAAACTACCCTAATTTGCTATGAGTGAACATGATTGTTCTTAACTTCTCATTATTTTGAGTAAACCATGGTAACTGGATCTATCCTTTTTATAATAGAATCCCTAGCATTAGCTTTGATTAAAATTGTACCGAATTCATATAAATTCTAAACACAAAGTCTCCTTTGTAAAACTACAAAATTCAGATGCTGAATGGATTTTGAATGAATGAATTATGTGAATGAATGAGTCTTTCATAAGGTTAAAGGGTATCCACGTCACTTGTGAATTGAATACTTTATGTGAATAAAGCCTTATGACTATGTACATTTTGGAGAGGAATAAAATATTTTTATTCAGAAAAACACACTCTAGGAACAATTCATTACTCAGATCTTAAAGATGGAGAAGACAGGATCTTCTAAAGCAGGAATTTAACAGTATTTGAATCTAAAACAAACGCCTGAGAAACATTACTGACAGATTCAGTTGTTGCCACTGATCACAAGGATTTTCCCTAACTAGTCCTGGAATTTGGACAGATATAAGCAGAACCATCCAGAAAAAACTACCTCCTGCCATGGGCTGACTTTTATGTAAACAGGCCTGGAAAAATGCCAAAGGATTGCAGAACAGCAAAGTGTATAGAGTATACAGAAGAGGAGCTCCTTTCCAGAATGCTTCACATTCTCTCCTTCGCTGCCCAAGTAAAATTCACTGAGCTAAAATCATGCTTGTTGCATGTGGATAAAGGGAGTCACAGGATGAAGTCAGTGTTCCAAGATTCATCTGTCAGCAGTGGGACTGATGGACTGACAGAGAGAGACAAGAGGTAATGACAAGAACAAAATAGAGAGAGAGGAGGAGGAATGTATTCAAGAGAGAAACGTCAAGACTTAATAAGTGACTATTTATAGACAGAAGATGGAGAGAAAAGAGTCAAAGATGACTCCCCAGGTTCACTGTCAGATGGCTAGAAAAACAGCCGTACCATGGAGGAACATAAGGAAGGCACACGGACAGCCCTCTTCCGGCCTGACTGGACTCTCAGATTGGGTGATGCCACCACGCCTGGGCAACTGCATCGGGCAATTACGTGGTTCTGGATTATTTTTTGCCTGGCTCCAGAGAGAAGGACAGTGGCCCAATCTGTTACCAAAACCTGAGAATGAGTGAAGACAGGATGACACTAGTAGTTACATAGTTGGCAGGAATGAGTCAAACCCTGCGCAGAAAGAGCAGGAAACCTCCCCAGAAACACGCACTAAAGCAAGACTTGGGACATACAGCTCAGTTCAGACTGGGAAGAGCCAGTGGCCATCACATCAGTCCAGGGTGAAGTGACCAAATACAGTCTGGACTTCATGGGACAGAAGAGTCAAAGAAACACCTCTAGGGGCCAGGCAAGGAGCAGAAACAAAGAAGGCTGAGTGTGCCGTAAAGGAGGGGCAGGGGACTGAAGTCAACAGTGGAGGAGTGACGGGAGATGGGTTACTCCCACCCAAGACAATGGGCCCAATCTTCCCACTCTTCAAGGGAATCAGCACACTCACTGTCTTCTAACAGATACGTTATTTCATCCTCAAGCACTTGTCAGTGCCTGACATCTTTGTGTCATTGTCGCTGGTGTTGTTCTTGCTGTGTTTACGGTCCGTCTCCTCCCACAAGGGAAGAGAAGTTAAGTTCCCTGAGGAGCCACAGAACTGACACTTAGTCAACATTCAACCAATAATGTGCTCACCTCCTGACTTCTTGGGACTTCACCATCTGATGCAGAATATCCAAACCCCTTAGCTCTTCACACTCTTCACAGCCTTGCACACTCACCACCACCACTCCCATGGACCTTATTCTCTCTCCCAAGTGGGCTTTGCAAAGGATAAGACCTGGGTTTAAATCCTGGCTCTGTCCGCCACTGACCAGCTGTTTGTCCTCTTTGAAGACATGAACTATAAATTTCAACTGCTACATCTATAAACATGTACATTACTGGGTTTCTAGAGGACTTAGTTTATTTATTTTTTTAATTTTCTGAGAGTGCGGGGGCGGGAGGGACAGGGCAGAGGGAGAGAGAGACTTTAAGGAGGCTCCAGGCTCAGTGCAGAGTCCAATGTGGTGCTCAATCTCACAACCCTGAGATCCTGACCTGGGCCAAAATCAAGAGTCAGATGCTTAACTGACTGAGCCACCCAGGCGCCCCTAGTTTTTTTTTTTTTTAATTGACTACAAATGTAACACTAATGCCCAATTCTTTTAAATTTCCCATCCTTGGCTTTCCCCTTCTCACACTGACCACACCAAACTCCCTACTGCCTCTCAGCAGGCCGGAGGCTTTGCCTGCTGACTCTGTAGGTCTCCTTCCCCTCCTTCACCCTCCACTCTCTCTCCACCTCCCGATAACTTACCTTCTAACTGCTCCTTAGGGCCAGTTCAATTGTTTCTTCCTCCATCACGTTTTCTTTGACTTTCTTGGGTGCCCACAGATTTTTGTTCTTACAACCACCACCTGCACTGACATGAACCACACACCACCAATTGCCTTGTTTCTGACGCCCTTTCAATTATGAGCAAGGGTAGGGACTCCGTAATACTCTTCACCACTTTTCCCAGAGTTTAGCACAGCGCCAGATTCAAAAGGCATTCAATAAATGTTTAGTGAACCAAGCAGAACTAACGTCCAACAGATGTAAATCTGATTTATCAGAAACTATATGGGTGGATTCAACTCTTGTTTCACCACTGAGAATTAACCCATGGCAATAAAAAAAAAAAAAAAAAAAAAAAAAAACCTCACATAGTCAGCTCCTGATTATCCACATTAATGGTTAATAGTGGTTGACAGTGATAGGGATGATCTAAAATCTGTCAATACAGATATTTTCACTATTTTAGGTAATGTAAACATACAGTGTGATTTATGCAGCATTGAAAACTCAAGATCAAAATTACCTCTCGTAGTGATCTGTCACTGTGCCAAAAACTCTCAACAGTAACTTGAGGCTCTTTTGAATTGTCAATTTGATTATAACACAAAATTTCACAGAAAGCACTGTACTCTTTCTATCCTATGAGTGTTCAATCATCAATTCATTCAACAGCTATTTACTGACAGCCTACCATATACCAGGCATTACAAGCAAAACCATTACAAGCCTGAATTCTATACACGACAATTCTGTAATAACTGCTTCGGAACACCTGGAAAACCTGGAAAGAAAGTTGAGGCCAATATAAAAGTTTGTATTATCATATAACCATATAATCACCACTCTATCAATTCTGAGAAAGGACGCTATAACTCTTTCGGCTGGCCTACGCCAAGAACAAGGAAGCAGCTGGATGGTCAGGAAATGTGGAACCAGCCTTCTTCTAATGTAGAGTAGGATGCAGTAATAATCATCATGATCTAAATTCATTTAAACATCTCTCTTCTCTCCTTTCAATCTGGGGTGGTAGAGAGTAGATCTGATGAAGAAAACAACTTCTGTTTTTCTGAATTGCTGCCAGGCATTTACAGTGTGATAACCCTGCTCACACCCAGAGTCTGGACATTAGGTAAGGACTTGAGTGTAGGATTTCCAATTGGCGATGAGGATGGGATTGTGGGCAATTTGTGCGCTCCCCCCCCCCAAAAAAAAACCAATGCCACTGAGCTGCAAATGGCTGGCTAATTCCCTCTCCCAGACTGCTCAATCTCTCTGGGAAGGAAGCACTCCTTGCTAGTGGTCTGTGCTGTTGCTTTGTGCTGCTGTGTATTGCTCCTGCTGGGTATTGCCTTGAATATCTGACCTAAGTTGTCAGTTCTATGAAAGGTCAGACACCCCTGCCAGGACCAACAAGCAGGATTCAGTCTGAGGTGGGTGGGACCAACAAGCAGGACTCAGTCTGAGGTGGGCGAGTTGCCCAATAGTCTCTAAACAAGACCTGCAGGTTATTGGGTCTGGAGATGATTGGCTATAATTACATGTGAAAAGTTCCAGCATGGAGCCAAGGTGAGATAACTAAGGATGGTAGGGCTCTGTCTCTTTCCCTCAGGCAGGAACCAGGGGCTCCAGCCATCAGGTCTTGGAAACCAAGGAGAGATTCCTTAGGTCAGTGCCTGAAGGGGAGGCCAGCTGCTGGGCCCCAGTGCATCAGTGTTCAGGACAAGGTGCTGAGCTTGGAAGCCCTATCCTGTGACAACTCTACCAGGGAGAGGCATCATGGCACCCACCTGGGTGGGCAACACTGCTGAGGCAAGCTTCTTCATGTTGCTGCATTTCTTGCTGCCCTCACAGATTGTCCCCCAACTCCATGGGATACCAGAAATCCCACCCCTGCCATGGTGTGGCAAAACAAATTCTTAATAAAAGCAGGGCCCCCAAGCACCTGGCACCAGCTCTTCCTAAGTTCCCAGAGGAGGTCTAAAAACTATCAGATACTTGTAAGACCCCTGCTTGAATGGCTTAGGCTTTACTTAGCACAGTGGCATACCTACATGTGCTACGTTCTTGGGGCTTGGGGGCTTTCCCAAATATGCTGGCTAGTATTACACTAGTGGAGGAGAACCCCAGCCCCTTGGAAGTTGACTGGGACACCCTAGAAAAGGAGGCAGCAGCCCATGAGCAAGGGAAGAGACAATCTCCGCCCCAGGTGTCCCCTGTGACTACCCTTCATACCAAAACATCCAATGACAACCAGCATGAACAAAAAACAGAGACACCTAACTATACCATGATACAAGGGCAACATTTTCTAGAAAAATATGTCCAAAGGGAGGGGAAGAAGGGCACTGATTGGCTCTCATGAGTCCAGAACTGGCTTCAGCTTTTGCTTACAGCAGTTGAGATGTACAAGCTGGCTAGACTGCTCAAAGACCCCAAAATCAATAATTTGTTTCAAAATCCCATGGTATTAAGGGCCCATTTTATTAGAGACACTTTAAAGGAGCCCCCAGATTTGTCACCACAACAAGGGCACTCCCAAATATATTTGCCATCAGGAAAGGAGACGCAAAAGAAATACAAAAGGGCATGGACTCTGAAGAAAAGACCACCTCACACCTCTAGAGCCCACAGGGATAAGGAGGATGACACTCTGCCTCTCCTGACTTCAACGTTTATGGCTTGGCACGAGGCCCATCAGTCTGTCGCATTATTACTGAGTGAGTTTGGGCTCACTGTGAGTGGACAACTCTAGATAAAGTGTACCTCCTCTTACGTAAAATTGGGATGGTTCAATGGGTATATCATTTTGCTGAGTATCATGCTCCCACAAAAACCCCTGACCATTTCCAACCCAGAGGAGATGCCCTTGGAGCCTGAATCTAAGTTCTTCTTAAAGGGCACTCCCCTTAATTATAAGGCCATGCTGTTACAACTCATAAAAATGTTAGACACAGGACAACAGGCATTAGACTGCATCAGTGTTGTAGCTAGGCATGAAAACAAGTGCTCCTGAAGCCCAAATCTTGTTTTCTGGTAAAGGCAAATGGAACCCACTGCCCCCTCAGCCAGGAACCCAGTGGAGGGGCCCTAGGGAATTTGGGAATTTCTAGGCCCCTCTTCAGTCCCTACTGACAGGTGGTGCCTTGACCCAGCTCCCTCCATCTCAAGACCACCAAGAAATCTCACTGTATTGGCAACTCTGGAGATCTGGGGTCCCTAATGATTTAATCTCTGGACAGCCCAAAAACAAGTTAGAAGCCTTTACTCGGGCAATGAGGGCACCTCAAGGGACGCCAGCTGCCCCCCACAAACCCCACCAAGGACAGATGCCATCACCTCTCGGAGCACTCCAGCCCTAGGAGTAGGATCCGGAATCCCATATCCTCATCTCTGAGACGGACTGCCAATGCCCCTGCCCTAGGCACCCAGCAGTTCCCTGAACTTATCCCTCCTCTGATAACTTTTCTAATTATCCATTGTGACACACATAACAGACATTTTACTACTCTCACTGACACTGGATCCCAAATTACAGTGCTGCCCAAGAACCCCTCCAAACATAAGCCAGGGGCATTCTTTAAATTACAAGGCATAACAGGAGAGTAGAAGGCATTCAATTTCCATTGGATGTCACTATTGGAACAATCTTTATGAAATATCTTTTAGCACTGAAGGCCCCTTTGGCCCTACCCTTTCCTGTTACAGGTATGGTTGCCTTGACATGGCATTGTGCCATCTGGAACAAACCCAAATTCCTGACCTTTCTAGTGGGAGCTGTACACTGGGAGCCCATATGACTGCCAGCTTCCAATTAAGATGGTAAATACCATCCCTTGTGACAAAGGACTGAGGGACTGCAGTCTATAATGCAAAATGTATTAAAGGAACTCATTAAAGACACCATTTCTCCTTTCAATTCTCCCATTTGGCTGATATTAAAGCCCACTACTAATGAGTAGCACCCTACAGTTGACTACCGAAATTTAAATGCTCAGGTACCCTCTATTATGGGAGCTCAGGCTCCCATTCCCAAAATTTTCCAGTTAAGCAAGGACATTCAGAGGGCTCCAAGAGACTGCTTTGCCATGATGGATCTAGCTAATATGTTCTATTCAGTATCAGTCACCGAGGAATCCCAATGGCAGTTCACCTTCACTTTTGAAGGGACCCAATATACCTTCACCTGGCTGCCTATGGGCTTTCATAACAGCCGGCTATTGTCCACAGTCTTTGCCAGAAAGACCTGGATACCCTTACAGTGGTCTACTTGCACCATGTGGTGCTGGGCTGATGACCTCCTGATGTAGGGCCCCTCAGAGGATGGAGTGTGAGAGGCCCCAACACAGCTGGTGATCCACCGACAACATAGGGTGGGCTACTGCTCCACATAAGATTCAAGAGCCAGCCACAACTGTTTAATTTCGGAGTACTAATTGGTCCTCTAAAGGCTGGAAAATTCCACTTATGGTTAAACATCCCAGTTGGTAACTATTCAGCCCCCCACCACACTATGACAAGCTCATAGAGACAACACATACCATACTTACCCATCATTCTTAAACCCATTTATGTAATCACATGCAAATCCCCCACATTTCTTGGGGAGAAGTTCAACAACAGCCTTACAAATGACGCAAAGATCAATTCATCAGTTGACCCCCAGATCCCCACAGCTCCTCCTTCTGGGTTGAGGCACTGGCCACCATGCACTATGCATCTTGGAGTCTAACTATGGACTAAACATGGCTCCTCCTGGCTGCCTTACAGGCTTCTGCGCCATACAGCTGCTCTCCAGAGCCACCCAATACACCCCCTTAGAACATCAATTCTGTTTGCTTATTGCCTTTGTTAGAAACAGAGGCCTTTGTGGTAATGGAGCCCATTCTCTTGAGTACCCACCTTACCATTACTCCATGGACAAGGGACGCCTCCCAGTGGTGGCTCACACAGCTACAAATGCCTCTCTGCGAAAATGGTAATGGTGCCTTCACGAACAGGCTAAACCTGATGTGATGGGTCTTTCCAAACTGCAGGAGGATATGGCTTCCCCGCTCCTCAGTCCCCTGCCCAGAGACCTTGAAGAACTGATGGACAGTGTCTTCAGTGCTTGAATCTCTGGTAGCCCCTGGAAGAGCTGATGGAATGAGAAGGGGGACTGTGTATTTCCCAATGGCAGCACCATCACCATACCCAGTGGAGCCTATTGGAGAGCAGCAGCACACTATCCTGCCAGTGGCACCATGCTTATTAAAGATGGCCAGTCGGGTCAGCTCAGCTCACTGAGCTTATAGCAATACAAATGGCTGTGCAGAGCACCACTGCCCATGACAAGCCTCTTGTCCATATTTTTACTGATTCGTGGGAGGTTGCTAACAGGATAAAGTATTGGTCAAGCCAATGGCAGCAGAACAATTTTCCCATTCAAGGCCATCCCATTTGGGCTGCCCCAATTTGAAGAGACACTGGCCAGGCACTAGTCACAGTTAAGGTTACCCACCTTTCAGCACATTCAAAGGCTACCACTCCAGAGACTGTCTTTAACCGGAAGTGACAGCCCTGGCGCATATCCAGGTCACCACCAGTTGGGGCTCTCGGCCACCAATTCTTGACCAAACCCTCCGCCACTCCACCCACCACCACCAGCAAACCACAACCCTCCTCCAGCCCCCTGCATACATGCATCAGTCAATCCTTGGCTCCACCATTCTGACCTTTCTTAGTCACCACTTCCATGCTCCTTATTCCCTGGCCCAACTGTCCCATATTTCTTCAAGTCATGGGGGAGCTGCTGCCACAGTGACCTGGACCCATCACAGGGCATTCCTCTTGTTCTAAACTGCAAATTATGCTCCCAAACACTGCACACTGTCCTGTCATGCTTCGGTTCTATGACGGGACCGCCCTTTTAGCCTCTGACAGGTGGATTTCATAGGGCCACTTCCTCTGTCAGTGGGCACTATCCACTTCACAATTGCATGTGTGGATCCCTTTAGTGGCCTATTGCTTGCTACACCCACCAGGAACACCTCTACAGAGCAGATAATCTCTTTCTTTTCTAAGTACATCCTGTCCCCATTCTGGCCCAGCAGACATCATTGACTCAGATCAAGGATCTCATTTTACTACCCATGTAACAGCGCTGGGCTAGCACTGGGCTCTCCTACAGGGCATCCAGTGGTACTCTCATCTCTCAAGTTGCTCCTTAAGTTACAGAGCAGTAATTGGACTCCTTTTAAATGGACTTTCCAGCTGCCAGGGGCACTTACCACTTTAGACTCTAGGCCACATGGCCAGCATGATCCTCACACCAACTGGGCTCCCCGGGCCATGCTGCCTGTGATTGTGATCATGGGGGAATCTGATGCCTTCATCTTACAGGACAATATTATCTACATATTCCCCAACTGTTTTGAGTCCCTTTACAGATTTAAAATGTTGATCATCTCACTTTCCAATACTCATTGGTGACCAAATCAGGGACACGTGGTTAGCTATGACCCCCTAGTCATAGTTAGTCCTGGCCCATTAGAAAAACACAGACCCACTGTGCTACTTCTGGAGCACACTTACCAGCTTGATATGCAAATTCCACCTGAAAGTCCAATGTAATAGTGGCTTTAGTGGATGGCTCATTTCTCCTAACCATAGCTCCCCAAAGGAGGTGGAAATAATTGCGCTGGGACCCACAGAAGGGATGGTGTAGAGCTCTAAAAGGGGAAGAGGCACTCAACATCAGAAGATGACAGCATGGCAATACAATTACACTTGGTCCTACCCCACTTTGGAGGAAGCTACCCGTGAACTGTTGACCCACAATAAATCTTCACTATGGGGCAGTCAGTGGGCAGATGCACAACGATAAAATACAGATACTCACTGCTGCTGGCCTTACTCTGTGCCTTGTGTGCCATCTGGGTCATGGGGCTTCTCTTCCACCCAGAGAAGCAATGCTAGAAAGTTGCTGGACCATACAGCACTCACCCACAATTGCACCCCAGTGTGGGGGGACAGCAAGAGTTGGAAGTCAGCCCTTAGAGGGGCTGTGCCCAAAAGTCTCCAGGTATGGATGCTAGCTTAAAGGCCACCATGTTCATCCTGACCTCTGGGCACTGATCATTACATGGACCTGATTTCAAACCTAATTGGATGATCAGCTTATGTAGTTCAGACCCATCTCTGGTAACATAGAGCCAAACGTTAAATTGTCAGGAGCATATGACTAAATTTTCTTTAAACCAAGCTACACAGGTGTCTCCAACCCTTACTATATTTTTAAAAGATTGATTGATTGATTGATTGATTGATTGATTTAGAGAGACAGAGAGAGGGCACGCATGAGCAGGAGGGGTAGAGGAAGAAGGAGAGAGAGAGAGAAAAGCAGACTCCACGCTGAGCGCAGAGCCCAGCGTGGGGCTTGATCTCACACACTTAGATCACAACCTGAGCCAAAACCAAGAGTCAGACACTTAATTGACTGCACCACCCAGGCGCCCCTTCAACCCTTACTATTTGTGAATGGAGACCTCTTTGGAGAATAGTACTGCCTAATTATTTACAAGATGCATCCCAAGGACCCCCAAAATTTACTGAAAATGCTCCCAACAGTTCAAGCAGACCTTAATCTGGGCACCCCAAATCTATGCAACCTTATTAGGTCCCTTGACCCCTTCAGTTCCCCTCCTGGGTAACCACCTGGTAGAGCCACCCCTCTTTGGGATGGCTCCCTCCACCCGTGACATGAATACGGATGGACATGAATACCCAAGCCTACAACCTCATCCCAAACACTGCCTCTGCAACCTTCCAGTATAGCAAAGACAACACCCAGGAAGACACAGCAGCTGATGAGGGCGAGCACTCCCCAGGACTTGGTTGCTGAACCGGATGCCTGTTTATCTGAATTCCCTGCTGATGACCCCCTTGAGTGACGTTTTGCACTTAACTATGTGTTTATCCCAGAGGCCCCTGCTGGTCGCTGTGCTTGCTTCTCAGGTGTGAGGTGGTACTCTGGCTGTCAAGTTGCTCTCCGCTGTGCCTGTGAGCTTTGGAAGGCCAAGGTATAAGACCATTTCACAACCTTCCAGGGACCCCTTTAAACCCTTCACTCAGATGCGTGCCCTCACCACACCCATTAGATTGACCCACACTATCCATCCTCCTGGGAGTCCATGAATTTAATTTCCATTGAGAGGACCCCTTCCTGGCTGAAGATCCTGCCACCACCACAGCAGCCCCCTCTACACCTTCTAGAAGGACCACAGTTACAGGGTACCTCTCTACAGGGGACCTTCCCCACGGCCACCACTCAGAGCTCCCGTTCAAGGCTTCCAATAGTCTTAATATTTTTATACAATGGACAGAAATCAAAGCTCACTTTTGGGGGCTGCTGTAACTGCTTGGCATGTCGCTGGACTCCACCAAGGCTATTTCCCATTAGTGGTCTACCCAGCTGATTTATTGACTCGGCCCTCATCTGGCCAACAGAAGGCACTTTACCAGTCCCTGCAGCTTGTCCGGCACCTCTCTGTGGTGCTCAACTGCTCCCACGCAGGATACTTTGCAAGACAGTATGTAGCACCTGTCAGGAGCCCACACACACCCTTTCCAATCCTCCCTATCTCCCCAGGAACCAACACCACTTGGATGAATACGAACTAGACTGTGTCCCCAGGAGCACAATCCCCATGGTCTTGGGCCTCAAGGCCCAGACATTCAGGGGAAACCTCAACTTATTTCAGGTACCTTGATCAAGCACTTGATATCCACTGTGGGTCCAGTGCCCTGAGGCATCTCACACATACGTGGTTCTCCATGTGTGCACATCTCCTTCCCTCAACCTCCAACGCATTTGCGTCCCTGCTGGCCCTGGGAAATCCCCTCTGTATCAGTGCACTTTAGTCTCCCTGGGACTACCCTTTCAAACCACTGGATGGAAGCTTCAATCTGTACTTCTGCCTCCCTGACATCAAGAGTGTGCAGCGTTCACCCCCATTATGTTGGGCGCAGGCCTGGTACTATGCCTCACAGGGACTGGGCAAGGCGCTGCCACATTAGGCACCTAAAAGTAAATGATTAAGGCCAACACCAGCCTGTCAGCCACCTTGGCTGAATACATTGGGCTGCCACACCAAAGCCTAATCTTAATGCAATGACAACATGATTCTGAGCAGAGATGGTTTAGATAACCATTTAGCTTCAGATTACTTACTGGCCGAGGAAGGTGTATGCACTATAAAAGGCACCAACTGCTGCACATGTATTAATAATTCTGGACAAATTCAGAGAAACTTATGAAAGGCGGCCCAACAGGTACAAGTGTTTCAGAACCTCACCCAAGTTTGTAACCAAACAACTACATTAACCTTACCCAAGGGCTTTATTTTCTTGGCCAGATCTCAACAAAAGAAGGCAATGGTTATGGACAGGATTTCAAACTTTCATTTGTCTACTGATACTGCTGATTGGCATTTTTGCTTTGCTCAGATGTTTCATGTGCTGGGTGACCAAAACTCTGACAGTGGATTTACTATCCACCATCTTGACAGTGCCTAGAATTTTCCCTAAAGATTAATATCTAAGCATCACGGGGTCAATTGTGATGAGAAAAACAACTTTTTTTGTTGTTTCTGAGTTGCTGCTTAGGCATTTTACAACATGATAAGCCCACTCACACCCAGAGTCTGAACATTAGATAAGACCTTGAGTTTAGGATTCCCATGCTAAGTTCTTGCTTTGCTTTTCCCAGAGCACCTTTTAAAATAACCACTTAGTAGGTGCCTGGCTGGCTCAGTCGGTGGAGCATATGACTTTTGATCTTGGGGTTATGAGTTCGAGCCCCACGCTGGGTGTAGAGATTACTTAAAAATAAAAATCATTAGGGGCGCCTCAGTGGCTCAGTCAGTTGGGCATCTAACTCTTGGTTTCGGCTCAGGTCATGATCTCAGGGTCATAAGATCGAGCTCCATGTCGGCTCCATGCTCAACAGGGAGTCTGCTTGAGATTCTCTCTCCCTCTCCCTCTGCCCCCCACGCTCACTCGCTTTGTCTCTCTAAAATAAATAAATATCTTTATATAAATAAATAAATATCTTTAAAATAGCCACTTAGGAGGTAAGTCCTCAAAAAGTTAGTAACCTTGACCTCAACCACTTCATAAGTAGTAGGTGCTTGCTACTTTGCTCTCTATCTCCTGCTCAACCATGACCTGGGATAGAGAATCACTCAGGTGCTACGGGAGCTACTTGCCAATCCCTATGGGGATGGCTTGTGCCCTCCCATTCCGTAGGTCATAATCTGCATATTCACACACCAGCTCTAGCTCCCCACCACAGTAGGGTAGGTCTGTGTGCAGGCCAACCAAAGTCAAAGGAGATGACTTTCGTCTTTCCTAGACCCTGTGCTATGCATAGTGTATCTCTTCCAACCCTTCCCAATAGGAAGAGAAAAGAATCCTAAGGGCGTAGGATGCAAAGCAAGTAATCTTTGACTAAAGGAAAGTTTCAGGAAAAGGTTTGAGGGGGAGAGAATATACCATCCTAAAATATGCTTCTTTGGCATAGGGATTATTTTAGGCTGATTATTTCTAAGAAACAGCAGACACAGGAGAAGTTCTGAAAATGGGAGTAGAAGTCCTTCTGTAAGACTCATTTACATTTTATAGGCAATCTCCACTTCTAAGGGTCTCTCTCTCTCTCTCTCTCTCTCTGTGTGTGTCAAGAAGACAATGATTCTAAATCTCTAAGAACTCTCATCAATGGAGAAGGCAGACTTACTTTACCATTGTTTACTGTGCTTTTCCTGACAGTCTCCCACAACTGTGTCCCCACCTCTCACCCCAACATCTTCTTTTGTCTTTAGCTGGAGATGTTATCTAAAATAGTGACTTGGGCCATTCTGGAGAGATACTCAGTTTTCCTGGGTCTTTCCCACATACACAGGAGATATACACGTTATAAAACTTCTGTTTGTTTTCCTCCTGTTAATCTGTCTTTTATTTGTTTTTATTTTGTTATGTTAATCACCATACATTACATCATTAGTTTTTGATGTAGTGTTCCATGATTCATTGTTTGCGTATAACACCCAGTGGTCCATTCAGTATGTGCTTAATCCGTCTTTTATTGCACGGTGTGGTTCAGCCAAGAATTTAGAAGGGTAGAGGGAAAATTATTTTTCCTCCCCTACAGGTTCATTAACTTTCTTAGAAACAGACCTCATAGGATTATCTCAGAATGGATGAATGAATGAGTGCATGAATAAATGAATAAATCTAAATTGTTTCTCCCTCTTTTTAAATGTATGGCCCATTTCATTAATATATTGCATTAGTGGTTCAAAAATGCTTATGCTCAGTAATCATAAATTTCCCTTTTTGCTTGTAAAAATCTCTACACATATAAAAGACAAGTCTTGGTAACAAAGCAAAACTAAATTTTTCCATTTCATGTCCTGATACATCTACAAGGTAGTAAACTGACTTCCTAGCAAGTAAGAAAAAATTTACAATAATTCATCAGAAAATAAAACTATCTATGAAGAAACTTGAATTGGGGTAAGCACCAAAACTCAAGGAACATAACCATTTAGATCTGAGGTGACCACATGTCCCATCTGCTCTGGACCAGAATCTTGGTTTATGCCTATTATCCTAGCATGATTATTAAGCATGCTCACTGTCACTCTCAAAAATGGCAGTTTGGACAGTAAGTTATACATCACCCTAATTGGAGACAAAAAGGTTTCTAGACAATCTTTGACAAAGAGAACTTTCCGGTTTTCAGAAACACTGGTATTACAGAGGTGCTCTGCACAATTGGTTTTTAAGCTCACAAATTTTGAAAGAGTTAATAACATTTTCACTTCCACAGTTGTAAAGTAATAAGGACTGATCAACACTGACTATTTATGAAATAAATACAAAGCCCTGCCTGGCAACCTATATCTGGGAACTCCCCTCTCCACCTCTACCCCCAATCTAAGGATCCATGGGAATGGCACAGTGATTCAGCATTTCTAAGGCATTCATTAAAATGTACTTGAGTGCAATGAAATCAGGAGAGGAAAAAAGGTACCTAATACACAGATATTAAAATCAAAACTTCTTTTATAAAAGCAAAAATGATGAAATTCTATAGATTCTCTCTTACTGAAACATTTGTAAAGCAGCTAAACTGACAAGTATCTCTCATCACTATTATTAGGCAAGTCATCCTAAGATACAGCAGAAAACATATGGCATACCTTTTGTCAACTAGTTCAAGAGAGGCTTAAAAACAGAAATAAAAGGGAAATCACAGAACACAAAGGGAAATTTCAGGGCATCCACAATACAAGCCACTGTTTATACTTGTGTGGGGGCACCTTTTAGAATCTTGCTTATCTCATTTTTGTGTCTCCTGGAGGACAGACCATGTCTTCTTCATCCTTGTACCCCTTATCTCTTATCTCTGAATCTTTAGCCTACTCCTTTGCACAAGAGAAATGTGCAACAATTGTTGGTTCAATTAAACTTATTAGAAAAGGAGAAAAATGCTCTCAAATATAATTTCTGTGTAAGCATTTTTTTCTAAGATAAAAGAAGAGCTTCCCCCCCCCCACCCCCCAGCCCATGGAAGGTGGAAATGGAGAAGAATCATTTCAACTGCAAGTATGTGTTCCATAGTGAGAAATCTATATGAGTGGCAGGAGAAAGTTTAGCAAACCTTAGTATCATAAAAATTAAGATATAGAGTAGTCAAACCATGTCGCCCCCCAACAAAACCCAACATAACATTCGGCCAGAAGACAGGCATCAGCCATTGCCTCCAAAACTTGAGTTATAAAAATACTCCACTGAGATTTTTTTTTTTTTAAGTCTCAGCTCAGGAGGGCTTGAGCATTCTTTGAAATGGGCTTTAAGGCAGTTTTTGGTTTGGTTTCGTTTGGTTTTTTTTCCTCCAGCACCCTATGCAAAGGCACTGGAGTTTGAGAACCTGCCATTCAACCATAGAAGATCTCTTTAATTAAGAAAGCCATAAAATGGGCCCCAATTCATTTATCAAGAGGGTCTTGGAGTCTTCTTCCTTAAAATCACCACCCACTCCTCCTATCAACAAGTCAAATGGGCAGACAGGATCCCGGAGTCAACCCATGAAGTTACATTGGAGCAGATGTCATAGACAGGTACA
Source organism: Zalophus californianus (assembly GCF_009762305.2). Taxonomy (NCBI): domain Eukaryota; kingdom Metazoa; phylum Chordata; class Mammalia; order Carnivora; family Otariidae; genus Zalophus; species Zalophus californianus. The sequence continues at coordinate 165,876,524 of NC_045597.1, read as the reverse complement.
GCCACTTCATAATACTGCTCCAATAATAGTCAATACAAAGGAAGCATTTTCTCAGAAACCTGACTTGTAAAAAAATAATAAAAATGAAATGCTCAGGCTTCTTGAAGTTCATATTAGCTGTTTTACAATCTTGGGAAAGACACCCAAAAGCCTTAAATTTCTAACTCCCCGTTTGTAAAATGGGAGTAAATACCATTACAACCTACCTATATTTTAGAAAACTAATAAAAACAATGATATAAATCACAGATATTTTTCTTAAATTCTAGATGTTAGACAGTTACTACTTTTCTCCATTGGACAGGTATAGTCCAGAGTAAAATACTTGACATACAGACTCTATTCTCCGCTCCTGATAGAGAACAGAGGCACTGATGACTAACCCATTGTGTAAATCTGCTTGGTGTCCAAAATATTACTAACTCAAATAAAGAACAGTAAGCAAGAAAAAAAGATCCTTCAAACTCTTTGAACATTAAGCCCCTTCATCTTCTGTTGAATGCCTTGTTAAAAATCAGTGGCACTTTGTGAACCAACTTGAAAGTAAAGCAACCACTCACAATGAATACAGATAAAGTCTTGAGAGACTATGCTGGCCCAAACTGGTCTCTACATTATAGAAACTGTTTATATTTGCCATAATCTTTTAAAATGTCAAATTGTTTGCCTATTGAAAACACATCAGGAAAAAAAGTATTATCTCCTAGTGATCAATTAAAGAAATTTAAAATTAAATTTAAACACTCAATTTCTTTCTTTTTTTTTTTAAAGATTTTATTTATTTGACAGAGAGAGACACAGCGAGAGAGGCAACACAAGCAGGGGGAGTGGGAGAGGGAGAAGCAGGCTTCCCGCAGAGCAGGGAGCCCGATGCGGGGCTCGATCCCAGGACCCTGGGATCATGACCTGAGCCGAAGGCAAACGCTTAACGACAGAGCCACCCAGGCGCCCCTAAACACTCAATTTCTAAGTAAAGAACTGATAGGCAAACTGCAGACAAATAGGCTGTTACAGCTATCTTGTGTGTGCAGCCTGGAAGCAGTTTTCATCATGGGAGGTAGAACACTGCACCCTTATATAAAGCCTCACAGATATAAGTCAGGACTATAAACATACTCAACGCCTGTTCAGTGCCCAATGCGCCTGAAAGATACCTGGACCACATTCCAGCTACGAGTTTAAAAAGCCATAAGAAAATTCAAGTTCCACATTAGAGTCAGAGAGAAAAAAAACGCACAGCAATCCAATCTCAGGAGATCCCAGGTTTACTTCCTCCAGTTTCTCCCCTATCATAATATTAATTGATTTACTAATAAACTGCTGCAGTAAAATTTGTGACATCAGATTCTAGCAGAAAATCAAATCAAAGGAAAACTCTTCATGGCAGCTACTTTTGCATGCCCAGACCCATGCCTACCTTGTTATGTTTTTGCTGGTGTCTTGCCTTTGTGTCAAGAACATGATAAGGGCTTTCTGAGTCCTGGTTGATGTAATATATGAGTCTTGAAGGCAGCGTGAGTTCTTTCTGCATTGCATTGCTGTAACTGATTTTACTGCTGCTATTCCGTTGCAATGTGTTGTCTTCATTTGCCAGGACTCCCGAATTTTTTTCTGCAGTTTCATTCCAGTGCGGAGCTGGGGGGGAGAGGGAGTGCACAAAGATACACAAATACACACATATACCCTATAAACACATAAGTACTACGATGTGTTTTTCCATTAATTGCAAAAACAAAGTTTTCTATGTCTAAGCAGGTAAGAAGTAGAAACATAACATAATAATAAAAAAATATGTAAAATGTTATCCTTTGTTAAACACTGCCCATTTAGGTACCATCATATGCCCTAAGTAATAAAAATAATAATGATAAATAAAAATAAAAAAAAGAAGAAGTAGAGACACAGCAAAGCAAGTTAACAAAACAGTGAAATGGCCTGGACAGTTTAACAGCCAATGAGCCTCATACAACAATGTACTATTTCTTCCTATTTGTGTTTTATATGTACATTTCTAACCAATCTCAAATCTATACTCCTGAGTATGGGGAGCGGGGATGGGACGCGGCATGGACTTGAAGGAAGACATTAAATGAACATGCTCAGAGGTTCTGTTCTGACCCTCACGTCCACCCCTGCTCTGGAGTCTACAGGAGCTCCATGGGACTCTGACTAGAAGTATCCCATCCGAGAGCTAAGAAGGCTCGCTCCTAAGATAACTTGAGTGCTGAATTCATGGATTCGGGTTGTTAATTGAATCATTAAACAAAATAGGCAATTCCTTTTGCTTTAAACTTTGAGATGAGCAAAACTCCTTTGCCATAGTGGGAAGCAGATGCTAGCTAGCCGCTCTCCAATTGCTTTCATTTTTCTGCCAAGGCCAGCTTTCTGCTTCCACTGATTTCCAATCACCCATGTATTGACTATCATATTATCTTAATTGTTCATTATGATGACGAGCATTTTGAGAATTACAAACCAAAGGTTTATACCTCCAAAGTTTCCCTCCCCCATCTTAATTCCAACAGCAGTGAATAAACCCAGTAGGCGATTTGAGGAAACAGCACATTACCCCTAATTATTATTACATCCTCCCGCATTCGCATTCAGGCTCTCCACCCAAGAAGCAACTTGCTCCCTCGCTGCATTTACCGGCCACTGGTTTCCCCTCCGCCAAGTTGCAGAGATCGCTGAGGGACCCCGCATCCACTAATTACCTTCCAGTGGAACGGACAGTAATTGGAATGGGTTTTTAGTGAATGCAACAGAAATGGACTTCAAAAAGTGAACTGGAATGAACGGGGGCTTGGGAAAGAGAGGTAGAGAGGCAGGCAGGGTGGCTGGGAAAGGCCGAGCCCGGGACGTGTCCGGAGCGCACGGACCCGCGTGCCCTTCGCTTTCCTCTGCAGGGCCCCGCGGGCAAGGCAATGCAAAGGGCACCGGGGCCATACCCACCGCTGGGTGCAGCAGCCCCCCAGGCGCGGGGCCAGGACGAGGTGGCGAGAGGAGGCAGCAGGAGAAGGACGAGGAGCAGGCGGCAGGGCGGCGCGCGGGCCAGGGCGCGGGCAGGTGCCGGGCCGGCGGGGCGGCCGTGGGGGCCGCCGGAGGCTCGGGGAAGGCTGTAGCCCGCGAGGGGCGGCCGCCGGGAGCTGCTGCCGGGCGGCTTCATGGCTCATAGCTCCCGGGCGCCGCTCGGTGTGGCCCGCGAGAACGCCGGGCTAGGCTGCGGGGAGGCTGCGGGCGGAGCCGATCACGCCGGCTCGGCGCGCATGGTGCGGCCGCGGGCAGGGGGTCCGGGCTCGCGGCTCGGGACTAGAGACTGGGCGGCGCCCCCTCCCCTGCTCGCCTCTCAGCCCCTCCCCGGCGGCCGCTGAAGAGTCCGGGGGTCCTAGTCGCTCCGCCAACTTGGAGCCTCCCCAGATGCTCCTCCCTCCCTGCGGCGGGCGCGGCCGCTCCAGCAACTGCGGGGGCTGCTGCTGGGGCTGAGGATGCTGAGACGGCGCGTGAGAGCGAGCGGCGCGGGGGCGCGCGGCGCGGGGGTGCGCCCCGCCCTCGAGAGCGCGCCCGAGCGCGCCTTCGGGCCCTGAGGCTGATGCTGATGCTGATACTGATGCTGTTGCTATTGCCTGGCACAGGACGCACTGCGCATGCTTTATCGTGGAGGAAAGGGGGGGGAAGCAGCAGAGTGATGCAGCATCCCAGGCAGCATCAGAGGTGACGGTGGCATCTTCAGAGGTGGGGGCAGGAGAGGGGGAAGGCTGGCAATCAGAGATTAGCCAGAGGGGAAGAAAGAAGCGTGAGGGGGTTTCCTGGCCAGAGACAAAGATGATCTGGAGGAAACACTCAAACCAGAGAAATCTACCTGCCTCTTCCACCACCCCAAATCTTACATACTACCCCCCCATTCCAACCCCCTCCTTCTCCGGGAGAAAGTAAGGCCAAGCATTTCCTTCCTAATCCTTTATTTCCTTTCTTCAAATAAATATAAAGGATTGCGGCCAGGGTGGTAAAAATAGCGCCGCTCCTCAGTCAGCTCACTCCTAGCTGGTGAAGCGAGGGCTGCGAGGCACGTTTGCTGGTTGCAGGCTGGCGGGGGCTGGAGGGCGCGCTGAGCTGGGCGGCCTCGCGGAGAGTCAGACCTCCTGCGCAGGAATCCCCAGAGCTGGAGCGCTCCACCCCGGCCTCTGTCCCCTGTGCCTATGCCTAGGGGCTTTGCGGAAAGAAGAAACCGGAAGATGTTTACTCAAAAGTTCAGAAAACGTGACTGGGTGTATTTGGGAAGACTTAGAAATTCTGGAAGCAAGAAATACAGAGATTAGAAACTAAGTGTATGGCAGCTATTTGGGCAAATCCATCATTTGACAACCATGTGGGTGGGCATGCACTGGAGAGGACACATTTCAAATTTTGAGATCTAGTCCTGACTTCCGCAGAGAAAGGGGGAGCTTTTACTCTTGTTGCTGTAAAAAAAAAAAAAAAAAAAAAAAAGTAAATTGAGAGTCCCTGAGTTAGGTAGGTTAGCAGCCACTAACTCCTATGGTTGGTTTCAAATCAGGGCCTGTGGCATATTTCTGCCCCCAAATTCCCACAATGCAAGCATTCGTGTATTCATCCAACCAGTAACAGTGAGTAATAACAAAGTTGTCTTACTCCATTATTTGTATATAAAATGGAGATTATAACATCTACTATGCGGGATCCAGAATTCTACGAGTAAAAGAAAAAATACGAGTATAAAGCACCATAGTGATGACAGGGCTTAGTGTTATTAGCCATATTCTCCACTCCAAAAGGGTCAGAACAAGTCTTCCCAAAATGTGCCACTTTGACATGTGGACTATTTTGGAAACCCTGTGGGCTCAAGAGAAAATTTTGCCCCTTCCTTAGCTACCTAGAAGAATTTAAATTGGGGGTCTTTCCCGGAATAAGATTTATTACCAGGGATAACTTTTTCTGAGTGACCCCCTGTACAGCAGGGCAAACATCTAATTACCAAATAACTGCTTTTATTTTTATTGCCTTGTGAATTGCCCTCCTCCCCTCTGAAGCCCCCAGCACCCATCCCATTCCTTAGCCCAGGAGAGCAGATATATCTCATTTTACCTTTCTGTCTTTAGAACTCTCATGTATGTGGAGTTCCTGTATGTATGAAATTTAATTTATTTTTCTCCTTTAATCTGTCTCATGTCAATTTAACTCTTATACCGGCCATAGGAACCTTTGAAGTACATGGGAAAATTTTTCCACCCCAACAACCCCCACTTAACAGAGAAGGAAGAGGGAGGGAGGTGGGACAGAGATAGCAGAAGGGAGGGAGAAAGGCAGACACGTATACAGAGATCAAAGGTCACAAAGTTGTTAGGGGATTAAACACTAATATTAGTTCTTCCTCTCTATGTCAGAGCTAGGATATTAACTATCACCCAATCAATGTAAACTTGTAATTGATGCTACTTCCCCCAAATGAAGGCAACAATAATGTTCCCTTTGGCTCAGTATCGTGTCCCTAGCACCTAGCATAGTGTTTGTGGCACATAGAAGGCTCTCAGAAAATACATCATGAATGAATAAACAAAAAGTATGTGGTGCACTATGGCAGGAGTCACACTGGTGCAGGCTGGTGAACACTCCCACCTCCCTGTAGTTCCTCCTTGTAGGTCAGTGTTCTTGGGGGTGTCTCAAGACAAGCATGTCCTGGCTAGGTTCTCCCAACTTATATTTGATATAATGATATAATCTTGAAAAACGGCTTGGGAGAAAGGAGGTGTACCAGCAATGAGAAGAAAGAAGGAAATGAAAGCGGAAAGATGCTGAGATGTAGTTTTTTGAAAGGACTCTCTTGCAATTGAGTGCATCTCAAAACCTATTCCAATAAATAAAGCTATGTGTCAATGAGAACCAACTGAACACCCACCAGTTTAAGCCCCATTCCATGCACTTGGGGAACAGCATGAGGACTCATTTCAGTTTCAAATAAGGAGCGGGAGTTTTTACAAAGCAGGATGTTGTCTTTTGCACTATCATCAAAAGACTGCATTTATTTGTAGAAATTTAATGTTTACAGACATGGCTGGAGGCAAGATAATGTATCAGCAAATGAGACTGTGAGTTAGAGAAGGAGTAAATCCCTCAGAAAAATTTACCAGAAGTTTGATCCTTAAACCATATATTTAAGGGAAGGTTAAAAACAGAATCAAATATTCGTTAAGTGGATAATGTGTTAGATTTAGTAATAGTCTCATTAGGTAGTTTGGAATATTTATGGTTATACAGTTTAGTTCCAAATATTTTCTATGCTGTCATGATATTAATAACTTTGTTAATCGCTACCTGCTGCTTTGCTCTATATTCATGTTTGTGCATACCACCTTTCCACTGAACTGGGCTGCATCTTGGTCATCCCTGGTCCCCAGAGCCTATGATATAGTACCCAGAATGGAGTCCAAATTTGACCAATGTGTGTCGAGTAGAGGGCCAGTCACAGGCAGGAGAGAGAAGGATTCAGCAAGCTGGACTAGAATGTAGAAAGGAATGTACCAGGAGTTTGAGTGCTGTGATAGCTCTGGTTAGATATGTGTGCTGGATCCCACGGGCATCCGGGACCATTGGAGTGGCCTGGTCAACACGGCAGACATGATAAACTGTCGCAGTCACAGGTGAAGGCAAGAGGCCAGAAGGTCCATGGGAAGGAAATTACACCAGGGAATGTGGACCCCAAGTGAACACAAATAAGAGTGTGCGCGACCAGTGCCCAGAAAGAGTAGCCATACTGCTCACAAACATGGTTGCGCTGGTCTGGTTCTGAAAGATACCAGAAGTCCTCTCTTGGCTACAGTCTGTTGCAGGGGCAGAACTGGACCCACTTTGTAACCAGTGAGAAAACTGGGCTTGGTCAGAAGCACGCAAAAGGTAGGGGTAGGGGGCACCTGAGTAGCTCAGTCGGTTAAGCATCTGCCTCCAGCTCAGTTCATGATCTCAGGGTCCTGATCAGCAGGGAGCCTGTTTCTCCCTCTCCCCCCTGCTCATGCTCTCTCTCGCTCTTGCTCTCTCTCAAATAGATAATAAAATATTTTTTTAAATAAAAGGAAGGGGTAGAAAGATTTGGAAGGCATCTGACTCTAAGGGGCTGAGACTGGGGGAGAAGGCAGATAAACGGATCGCAGAAAGAGGGCCTTAGAAGGCGAAAGCTGGAAAAAAAAAAAAAAAAAAAACAGGAGGGCAATGCAACAGAGCAGATTCACAAGAGCAAGTAGAATGGAATAATCATGTGGCCAAAAAGCCAAGGTCGAAGAAGGCACGCAGCAAACTGGTGGATGGCGCTGAGGCCGAGGGGCCGTCTGCCGAGTGAAGCAAGAGCACAAACACTGGCAGGGGTGGCACGGCTCCCATTTGGCAGAGCTGGCTGAGGGCAGATCCTGGGACAGATTCCGCTCTGGAAGGTTTCTCCTTCTCTTTTTAGAATGGCTGTGAACACTGACTTTACAAGTGGAAATGAATATCACCAAGGACAGAAGACAATGTGCTTCTCAGGGAAAGTGAAAAAAGAGTGAGATCTATTATTGGTGCTTTCCACATGGTTCAAGGGTCAGCAAACATTTTCTATAAAGTGCCAGATAGTAAATATTTTAGGTCTTGTGTGCCATATGGTCTCTGACGCATATTCTTTTTTTTTTTACAACCCTTTTAAAAATGTAAAAAGCATGCAGCCTGTAGGCCCTCATTTGTCAACCTACCATTTTTAACTACATGTGTGTATAAATATCTATCTTAAGCTTAACATTTTTCATCAACTGCATTATCTCGTCTGCTTGTGAGCAGAAAAGCATGTGCAATAATAGACATGGTTCTAACTCCCAAAAAGCCACCTCTTTGCTGAAATTTAGCTATTCATCTCATTAACAATGCCTTTGTTTAATTCTTAATACACACGCATCCCTTCAAGGGATTCCTAAGGAGAGAAGCATTCCTCTATTTAGAGATAATTCCCAGACTTAGACAATGGAGGGGAATACCAGAAATCATCCCGTGCCCCCCCCCCGGCCAAAAAAAATACAGATACCGAAAGATCCCAAACTGTTCTCTTGTTTTGCCAAGATATATTTTCCAGTGAGCAAGGAAATGCTGAATATATGCTACAGTCATGACAGGTCAAGGGACAGAGTCACACGCGCAGTGGCAGCCCTTCCTGGAGCCTGCCACCATACGCGATCTGCTTGTATTCCTCAAAACTCCGTCCCGAGGAGGCTCTGAGGCAGCAAGTACGTTCTCCAGACACGGGGCCACGCCCGACGTCTCGGGCAACCTTCAAGTGCATGAAAAATAAGTCTGCAAGTCTATGTTAAATATACCTCTGCTCATTCTGAAGGACTGACCACAGTGAGACAATTTCGGAAGTGAAGAGGTAACTTTATCCCCTTTATTCCTGGGGCGGGGAGGAAAGAATGCATTACCAAAACTGCAATGGCCACAGGCATTTCTAGTGGAAGAGTTGAACAGACAAAAATGTATCAGACTGTCAAAGCATGAACATATCTAAAGAAAGGTAACCACTGTTAAAAACCTAAAATTAAGTTCTGCCCGGATTTGATGTTAAATGAAGGATAATTAGGACTTCCTGACAGAACAGGATACATTTGAAAAACAATTTAATTTTTTTCACACCATGCAAACACTAGGCTAGTTTATCCCACAGTTTAGAGCATTTACAAGCTGTAGCACAAAGGGATAAACAAGCATGTCCTGATGATTTGTGGTGATGACATATGTTATTCAAAACTTGGAAGAATTGTGTTTATTAAGAATAATCTGAGTCAACATGTAATCATTAAGCCCTCACTGTGTCACAGAGCAACACTAGAAGGAAATTGCCACATACTAATTGGGTAGGTGGGCGGAAACCTCAACTACTTTTAGAGACAGCAAGTGAATTTTATCTGAAAAGGTTAGAACTCCAGCAGCAGAATTAATATACCAATGATAATCCCTAACATTTGCATAATAACAATAGTTAAGCCCTTTAATAATGTCTGCTTTAATAATTACTGTGCATTTACACATCACAAAGTGCTTTTATCTGTTTTATTTTATTTGATCCTCAATTCTGTGACACAGCGAGGGCAATTACTACTATTTTTTTAGAAGCTCCATCTTAGATGTGAGGACACTAAGGCTCATTGGTTTTTCAGTGATTCTCCATCCTGGCTGCACATCCAAATTACCTAGAGAGCTTCACCAACTTTTCGATGCCTGACTATTTAGAATCTTCAAGAGTGGAATCCAACATCAGTGTTTTTAAAATCCTCCTGGATTAATTGAATACGCAGCCAGGGTTAAAATGCACTGGGTCAAGGGATTTTCCAAGATCACTTCAGAACTGGAATTAGAACCCTGATTTCAAGTCCTGTTCTGTTCCCAAGGTCTTTTCCCTATGTATGCTCTTTTCACAAGAGAGATACAAAAAAAAAAAAAAAAATAGTTTAGTACAACTGTCACAGGACCTAAGAAAATATAGAATTAGGAAACATTTGAACCAGAAGTTACCTTTGAGATTATCTAGGAATCCAAAGTTATTATTGTACAATTGTAGAAGCAAAGGAGCAGAGTCTCAGCTTGTTGCCCAAGGCCACATCAATCTGTGGCAGAGCTGGGACTGGATTCAGGTTTCCTTTCTCCAGGCTTTCCAGTACTTTCCATCATGCTTTGTATGTGGTTTGTTTAAAAAAAAAAAATTTGGCAAAATTCCTGGTCACTCTACAATGTAATCCATTTCCTATCTCCCATAGGACCTTGCTTTGTAAAGACAAAGAAGGTTGTAGCTATGAGGTCTGGTCCCAATATGATCAGTCCCTCTACGCCCAGTTCCATAGTTCGGCCACATAGAAGAACCTCACGCTATAGCCCGGAAGTAGCCCAATATGAATGAAAAGTACTGCGGGGGGGTGGTCTCACACATCCCTGGAGGTAAGCCATCCAAATAAAATAGCTATCCCTACACATGCATAGCCACCTCCAATATGACATCCCCTTCCAGAGGTACATTTGTTACAAGTGATGAACCTACACTACTTCTCTTGCCTTTCATGTCTCAAATATTTCCAAGGGGTAATTTTCTCATCTAGTGAATTTCTTGTACTACTTTCAGTATATCTTCAGAATTCAACAACTGCAGCTTCTTAAATCCTGTTTTAGATAGTCCCAAATTTGGTGAGAAACAGGAAAGAACACAGGAAAGAATAAAAACAAAATAATAACAAAATAACAAGGAGAAGGAGGAGGAAGAAGAGGAATTATTTATACAGCACCTACCATGTGCCGGATACTGAGTTAAGCACTTTTCTGGATGATCTCATTTAATTTCATGCAATTCTATGAAGGAGCTACTATTGTAACCCCCATTTTGACTGATGAGGGAACTGAGACTCACTTGTCTGCAGTCATGTGACTACTAGGAAGAAGAGCTGGGTCAGAAGCCATGTTTGCCTGACTCCAAAGCAGAAACTGCCACCCACACCAGAATGGCTCACCAACACTATCAATCTATCAAGTGTGATAAAAAAATTTACCAAAAATATTACTAAAATTTAATCCTCTAGGGCGCCTGGGTGGCTCAGCTGGTTAAGCGTCTGCCTTCACCTCAGGTCATGATCCCGGGGTCCTGGGATCGAGTCCCGCATCGAGCTCTCTGCTCCTTGGGAGCCTGCTTCTCCCTCTGCCTCTCTCTCTGTGTCTCTCATGAATAAATAAATAAAAATATTAAATAAATAAATAAAATAAAATTCAATCCTCTACCTATTCCACATTTAATTAACAATTCATTTGTTTAAAACCAGGGCTGAGAAACGCATTACTACATAATCTATTTGACCACTGCCCCAAAACAAAAAAAAAAAAACTAAAATAGTCTCTTGGAAGGATCTATAATATTTTTAAATCATGGCATTTGGCTACAAATAAAATTTTAGATTTTATTTTGTCTGTTTAAAACCACTGACATAAGGGCACCGGGGTGGCTCAGTTCTTTAAGTGTCTGCCTTCAGCTCAGGTCATGATCCCGGGGTCCTCCCTTCAGCAGGGAGTCTGCTTCTCCCTCCGCCCCTCCTCCCGCTCGTTCTCTCTCTCTCTCTCTCTCTCTCAAATAAATAGTCTTTAAAAAAAAAAACCTACTGACATATTGATCCCTACACGGAACTGTTCTGAATTATGTCCCTCACTCCACATAAGAGATTTCTGAATATAGACATTCTATACAATTATTTGCATAATTCCAAAACAAAACCTAATTATGGACCAGATATTGGTTTCTTCCACTGAAGCACCACTCCACAAGAGAGGGCCAAGATCCTCACTTACCAGAGAATTTAATTTTTTCTAAATTTTAAATTAACCACATAGCAACCCATTAGATTTAGCTTAATCTGATCAATATTATAATTAGCAACATTTATTAATCCACCCTATGAAACAATATTAGATTTTGCCAATATATTAACATGTTGAAATTTCTAAAGACATAACTATGAAAGCTTAAACCTTGATCAGTGGCCATTATATATTTGTATTCTGTTATTCTAAGGCAAAAAGAACAGCGAAGATTTATAGAGCACCTTAGATCACATAACATGCTTTTGCTCACCTTTTGTGGTTCACTATACTGCAGCATGTAAATTAAAACCAAGCTTCCTGGATTATCCCTGTTAGCTTGCCATGGGATTAGATATTCATGTCATGGATACAGACGTGGTTAGAGATAGAGAATAAATGATAGACACGATCACTTCTCCAAAAGGAAAAGAGAAAACTCGAGGATTCTCCAGAGACAAGTTTTAAGACTTTTTATTTGCTATTCTGTTAAATTATCTGAGGGGTAGATTGCATGCCAAAATGCCCTATCCTGCAGAAAACATTAAGTTCTTCCATGTAAGAAAATGTTTGAGCAAACTGAGATAAACTATAAACAAATTTCCTGAGGCTGTGTGACATGGCCAAAAAAAGAACTAATAAAAGAATGTTATTATCAACAAGTTTTGGAATAAGTAATCTAAACTATTTACATATCTAAATAGCTATGCATCCCACCTTCAAACATCCCTGCACACATGGAAGATTATCCAAGTTATAGCTGGCAATAACACTTACACGCATGCACACGCACACACACGCATACACAAACTCCTTCAATTCCAATGTGGGAAACAGACTGTGGAGTTGACTGTCCCCTGAATAAAACAACTTCATCTAAAAATGACAACAAAACAATATTGATAATCAAATAGAAAATATGATCAAAATTACACCAAATTATGATGTACAAACCCTATAAAGGAATTAAACATGATCCAGGGAAAAGCATTTTAAATGACCAAGCTGCTGCCAGATGAAAACACCTAAAAAAGTAAGAACCATACCATCTGGCATGATAAAGAATGAGAGAGGATATTTTCAAAGATTTTAACGTCATGATCAGTGTAGATAAGGTGAGAATAACCATCCAAATCCTAAAATATTTTCATGAAGGGTAGCATCTGAAATTTGAGAAATAAATTTTGTGCAAATAACAAGTAGCACCCCTCGTAGTGTTAAATTAATTTTTAGTGGACCTCTCTTTGGAAATGTTCCCTGCTCAGAGATCTCCCCACTTATGAAAGTTTTCTAAGAAACCCATTCCCATGATTATGTCTACACTTCATGGTCTTGCTCCCCAAGTTCCTCTCCAAATCCAGCCATAGCTTGTTCATTTAGAATTAATTAGGTACTTGGGGCACCTGGGTGGCTCAGTTGGTTAAGCGACTGCCTTCGGCTCAGGTCATGATCCTGGAGTCCCGGGATTGAGTCCCACATCAGGCTTCCTGCTCAGCGGGGAGTCTGCTTCTCCCTCTAACCCTCTCCCCTCTCATGCTCTCTCTCTATCTCATTCTCTCTCTCAAATAAATAAATAAAATCTTTAAAAAAAAAAAAAAAGAATCAGGTACTTGACCTAAGTAAGATGGACCACTCACAGTGTTTCATCTTCCAGGCACACTTGATTGGTTCATTATGGCCCATCAAGTCCTCACTTGAAACTTTTTTTTATTAAGACTTTTTTAGAGCAGCTTAAGGTTTGCAGCAAAATTGAGGGAAAGGTACAGAAATTTCCCATATACTCCCTGTCCCCACACATGCATAGCCTCCTTCAATATGACATACCCTCCCAGAGGTACATTTATTACAATTGATGAACCTACACTGACACATAATCACCAAAGATCCATAACTATCACTCTTGGTTGTTGTACATTCTATGGATATAGACAAATGTATGACATATATCCATCATTATGGTATCATACAGAGTATTTTCACTGCCCTAAAAATCCTCAGTGCTTTCCCTATTCACCCCTTCTTGCCCCAACTCTGGACAACTACTGAACTTTTTACTATCTCCATACTTTTGCCTTTTCCAGAATGACATATAGTTGGAATCCTACATTATGTATCCTTTTCATATTGGCTTCTTTCACTTGTTAGTATGCATTTTACAGTTCCTTCATGTTTTTTCATAGCTTGATAGCTCATTTATTTGTAGTGTTGTATAATATTCCAATGTCTGAAAGCACCACAGTTTATTTATCCATGTGCCTACTGAAGTATATCTTGGTTGCTTCCAAGTTCTGGCAATTATGAATAAAGCTGCTATAAACATCTGTGTGCAGGTTTTTGTCTGAACATAAGTTTTCAATTCCTTTGGGTAAATACCAAGAAGCACGTTTGCTGGATCTTATGGTAAAAATATGTTGAATTTTTAAGAAACCACCAAACTGGGTCACCTGGGTGGCTCAGTTGTTAAGCATCTGCCTTCAGCTCAGGTCATGATCCCGGGGTCCTGGGATCGAGTCCCACATCGGGCTCCCTGCTGGGTGGGAAGCCTGCTTCTCCCTCTCCCTGTGCCCCTGCTTGTGTTCTCTCTCTTGCTGTGTCTCTCTCTGTCAAATAAATAAATAAAATCTTTAAAAAACAAAAATAAAGTATCTTACTTTAAAAAAAAAAAAGAAGAAACCACCAAACTGTCTTCCATAGTGAATGTTCCATTTTGCTTTCCCACCAGCAATGAATGAGAGCTTCTGTTGCTCCATCTCCTCACCACCATTGGTGCCATCAGTGTTGTAGATTTGGGCCATTCTAATAGGTGTATAGTGGTATCTCATTGTTGCTTTAATTTGCATTTCCCTGATGGTATATGACATGGAGCATCTTTTCATACACTTATTTCCATCTATATATCTTCTTTGTTGAGATGTTTGTTCAGGTCTTTGGCCCATTATTGTTGAATTTTAAGCATTCTTTGTATATTTGGGGATAATAGTCCTTTATCAAATATGTCTTTCAAAAATATTTTCTTTCCTCTGTGGCTTGTCTTTTTCTTCTCTTGACATTGATTGTTTTCTGCAGAGCATAAGTTTTTAATTTTAATGAAGTCCAGCTTATCAATTATTTCTTTCATGGGCTGTACCTTTGTCAATACCCACAAAATAAGCTGATGAAATTTTGATTGGGATTATACTGAATCTGTAGATCTAGTTGGGAAGAATTAACATCTTGACAATATTAAGTCTTTCTACCATAAATACGAACTATCTCTCCTTTGTTTCTATTCATCAGGATTTTGTAGTTTCCCTCATATAGATCGTATATATTTGGTTAGATATGTATGTAAGTATTTTACTTTTGGAGGTGCTAATATAAATAGTATTGTGTTTTTAATTTCAAATTCCACTTATTCATTGCAGTATATAGGAAATCAGTTGACTTTTGTATATTAACCTTGTGTCCTGCAACTTTGCTATACTTGCTTATTAGTGCCAGGATTTTTTTGTTGTTGTTGATGCTTTTGTATTTTCTATATAGATGATCATATCATTTGTGAACAAACATTGTCTTACTTTTCCTTCCTATCTGTATACCTTTTATTTCCTTTTCTTGTGTTATTGCATTAGCTAGAATTTCCAGTATAATGTTGTAAAGGAGTGAGGAGAGGAAACTTCCTTGTCTTGTAGGAACTTTTCTTACACTGAAACTAGAAAAAGAGAGTGGGTCCCTCTATGGGGATATAAAGCTCAGCATTTTTGTTCCCCATTGTAAAGAAGTTGGGGATTAGTGCCCATTTGCAGTGAGAAGCACTAAAAGGATCCTAATAAGGAGAAGAGAAAATTTATTTTCCAAACTGAGAAACTTTTGAGAGTGAAACAGGTGCTATTAATACTTAAAGCCAAGAGAGGAGGCATAAACCAGAAATGTCTCAGAAAAAGCCAGGTGCATGGTCCCCCTAGTCCTTACTAATAAACAGACAACAATGAAAGAAATGAACAATGCCCAATCTTACATGACTTTTGTATGCAGAATTTGAATATTGCAGAGGCTGGTTTTGAAAAAAATAATTTTCACTTTAATTGTAGTACTAAAGTTAACTAAATGATATTCTATTATTTCTGGTTGCTATAAAGAAACATTAAAAAAATAGGGGCACCTGTTTGGCTCAGTTGGTAGAGCATGCAACTCTTGATCTCAGGGTCATGCGTTCAGGCCCCTTGTTGAGCATAGAACTTACTTTAAAAAAACAAAAATAGCGAAAAGATAGTATAATTGACATGAAGCTGAGATGCCCAGAATTCCCCTTAATAAGGGCTTGTTGCTCTAGCTGCTGGGAGTGGTGTCAGCAGACACCCTCAGATGTCAGTCCATTTAGGGATTGCTTCAGTGGCAGAGAGTATTATCACTCCCAGTGGTGCCCAAGATCACACTATTCCATGGGTGATCCACATTCAACTGGTTGAGGGATGGATATAAATGCCTGGCCATTTTGAAAAAAAGAGGAAGGACTCAAATAAACAAAATAATTAATGAAAGAGGAGGAATAACAACCAACATCACAGAAATACAAACAATTGTAAGAGAATATTATGAAAAATTAACTTAGAAGAAATGGATACATTCCTAGAAACGTATAACCTACCAAAAGTGAAACAGGAAGAAATATAAAATTTGAACAGACCAATTACTAGCAATGAAATTAAATCAGTAATCAAAAACTCCCAACAAACAAAAGTGCAGGGCCTGACGGCTTTACAGGCAAATTCCACCAAACATTTAAAGAAGAGTTAGTACTTACTCTTCTCAAACTCCAAAAAATAGAAGAGGAAGGAAAACTTCCAAATTCATTTTATGAGACTAGCATTACCCTGATATCAAAACCAGATAAAGACACCACAAAAATGAGAACTACAGGCCAATATCCCTGATGAACATAGATGCAAAAAGTCTCAACAAAATACTAGCAAACCCAAATGCAACAATACATTAAAAAAAAAATCATTCACCACAATCAAGTGGGATTTATTTCCAGGATGGAAGCATGGTTCAATATTCATAAATTAATCAGTATGATACATCACATCAATAAGAGAAAGGATAAAAACCATATGATCATTTCAATAGATACAGAAAAAGTATTAGACAAAGTACAACATCCACTCATGAGAAAAGCCCTCAACAAAGTAGGGTTAGAGAGAACATACCTCAACATAATAAAAGCCTTATATGAAAAGTCCACAGCCAATATCATACTCAAGAGGGAAACACTGAGAACTTCTCCCCTAAGGTCAGGAACAAGACAAGGATGTACACTCTTACCACTTTTATTCACTATAGTACAGCAAGTCCTAGCCACAGCCATCAGAGAACAAAAAGAAATAAAAGGCATAGGAATTGGTAAGGAAGAAGTAAAACTTTCACTATTTGCAGATAATATGATATTATATATAGAAAACCCTAAAGACTCCACCAAAAAACTACTAGAACTGGTACACAAATTCAGTAAAGTTACAGGATACAAAATCAATGTACAGAAATCTGTTGCAATTCTATACACTAATAATGAAGCAACAGAAAGAGAAATTAAGAAAATAATCCCAGGGGCACCTGGGTGGCTCAGTCGTTAAGTGTCTGCCTTCAGCTCAGGTCATGATCCCAGGGTCCTGGGATTGAGCCCCACATCGGGCTCCCTGCTCTGCAGGAAATCTGTTTCTCCCTCTCCCACTCCCCCTGCTTGTGTTCCCTCTCTCCCTGTGTCTCTCTCTGTCAAACAAATAAATAAATAAAATCTTAAAAAAAAAATCCCATCTATAACTGCACCAAAAATAATGAAATATGTAGGAATAAACTTAACCAAAGAGGTGAAAGATCTGTACTCTGAAGACTAGAAAACACTGATGAAAGAAATTGAAGACAACACAAAGAAATGGAAAAACATTCCATTCTCGTGGATTGGAAGAACAAATATTGTTAAAATGTCTATACTACCCAAAGCAATCTATACATTCAATACAAGTCCTATCAAAATACCAATATCATTTTTCACAGAACTAAATAGAACAAACAATCCTAAAATTTGTATGGAACCACTAAAGACCCCAAATAGAGCAATCATGAAAAAGAAAAACAAAACTCGAGGTATCACAATTCCAGACTTCAGGTTATATTATAAAACGATAGTAAGCAAAACAGTATGGTACTGGCACAAAAAATAGACACAGGGATCAATAGAACAGAATAGAAAACCCAGAAACAAACCCACAATTATATGGTCAATTAATCTTGAACAAGGAGGCAAGAATATCCAATGGGAAAATGACAGTCTCTTCAACAAATGGTGTTGGGAAAACTGAACAACTACATGCAAAAGAATGAAACTGAACCACTTCCTTATGCCATACATAAAAATAAACTCAAAATGTATTAAGGACCTAAATGTGAGACCTGAAACAATAAAAATCCTAGAAGAGAGCACAGGCAGAGATTTCTCTGACATCAGCCATAGAAACTTCTTTCTGGTTATGTCTCCTGAGGCAAGGATAATAAAAGCAAAAATAAACTATCCTTCTGCACAGTGAAAAAAAACAATCAACAAAACTAAAAAGCAACCTACTGAATTGGAGAAGATATTTGCAAATGACATATCTCATAAAGGGCTAGTATCAAAAATATATAAAGAACTGATACAACCCAACACCCAAAAAACAAATAATCCAATTAAAAAATGGGTGGAAGACATGAACAGACATTTCTCCAAAGAAGACATATAGATGGCCAACAGACACATAAAAAGATGCTCAACACCACTCATCATCAGGGAAATGCAAATCAAAAACACAATGAGATATCACTTCACACTTGTCAGAAGGGCTAAAATCAAAAACACAGAAACATTAAGTGTTGGTGAGGATGTGGAGAGAAAGACTTGTAAGCTTTAACATACTGCAAACTTGTCAATTGTCATAGTTTGGAATTTACACTTACTTAAATGTTTTCTGATTGATATAAATTATTATACCAAAGTAATAGGTTTGGTTTATGCCTCTGATATTTAATATTTATGTCATGGAAGAAAATGATGCTTTATTGTAGCATGAGCCTTGGGAAAAATCACAAGTTGTAGTTTGGTGATACCCAAGAACATGTATTCTATTTCATTTTCTGGGACTATTCCCAAAAATGGGGCAATTTTGTGAGTGAACAGCCACCCTACGGGGTAAAACACTGCAATACTTGTTATAATATAGTGGTTTTATTATTATAAATATACATATTCCTCAGTATCTAGGGTTTCTTTTCCCTTTATCACCATATCAAGTGTTCACCTATTTTATTGACTCTCTATCAATCACTATAAAGAAATAAGATACAAGCCATGTGCAGTCAACCAGGTGAGGCAAACACAAAAGGAACCCACCTCCAGTCTAGGACCAATGATACCTAAAGGTAATGCAGTAATTATAATCTCTACTTGACAAAGTTCATCCTACCCCCACTTTGCCATGTACCCACACTTTGCTCTGTCCCTGCCCTGCCACTGCCCCCTTTGCCATCTTGCTTCTCATTGCTTCTAACCCCTCACTATCCTTTTCCTCTCTCCTTAGCTTCTCTAGAATCATTTCCTCATTTATCTACTCCCTTGGGATCAGTACTCCTTAGGCTGACTATGGAACATATAATCTTTCTGTCTTGGCTTTGAAATAACTTCTCAGAAATTAAACCATGCTAAGTAGTCCAACAGGCCAACCAAAACCATGCAGGGTGCTGTGGGGCTTTGTTAAGCAATGACTAGTGAGGGCAAGCTGAAAGAATGCATCCAGAACAAGGGGGCCTCCATTCTCAGTGAGGTAGTGCTGGGAAGAGGGAGAAGCAATGCCTCTAACAAATTTGGCCATGTGCCCATTTTGCCTGGGATCAAGCCTCTCTGCAGATTCTGTTGGCTGTTTTTTGCTTATTGCAGATGAAAAGCTCACATGGTTGCTCCAAAGCAAGAAGAAATATTACTGGAATCATGAAAATAGCACATCACAGAAGGAAGCTGGCCATACTTAAAATGAAATAAAGTTAGACAAAAATGGCCCCAAATCATGAATTCAGAGAAGCTATGGGTCAAAAGTCATTAAATTCATCCTCCTTCCCAGAGCTGAGATTCCCTGTAAAACAAGGATAGAAAAGTCAAATGCTTATAGAGACCAGGCAGGCAATGGAAAAAGTGAAGGTACTGTGCCATTAGAAGTGGTGTGGACCATGGCAAAAAGGGGGACAACATGCCTTATCTACATGGGGCAGCCCCTACACAGCTCTGTCCAAATGTGGGCTTCAGGTAAATGGGCCCATTGTTGCTAGATCTTCCAATTTTTTGAGAGGAATGGGAAATCCAAATTTTCAGTGACTTTTAAAAGTGATTCAATATTAACTACTTACTCAAATGTTTTTAAATACCTCCTGAAGTCAAAGACAATATAAAAGTGGATGAGATTCGGCTGACAAGAATGATTCTTGCTCTGTGAAAAACCTTACTGATGTCCTGACACACATTTCAACAGCTCTAATCCTGAACTCTTTCTTACACTCAACCAAGGACCGTCTTGGCATAACTTCCATGCTAGATGATATTAATTCTCTCCTCTGGATCAAGACAGAACAACCCTGCTCCTTGTATCTCCTTTCTGTTCTTGAAATATGATCTTCAAAACCAAAATGCCTACGTCTTTATAACCTTTCTTTTTCTTATCCATCCAATCCCTTTTTGCTCTCCAAATTATCTTTTTTTTTTTAAATTTGTCACTGGGTTATGCTTTTCTTTAAATTTTGTTTTGTTGTCATCTTGCTCCTTCTCAAGTACCTGCAGAGACTCCCTATTGCCTTTGGTTTCAAGTCCCTCTGTGATCTGACACATGGTTACCTATTTTAATCTCCCAGTTTGTACCTTCTGCTCTAACATACCGTTAGTGAGAAATTATTCTTCCATTCTTGATGCTTCTTTCTAAGGGAGTGGAAGTCTATTGCATGCTACTCCTGGCTTCTCTCTGTCCTTTTACTGCCTCCACCCCTGGGGTACAGAAGAGATCTATCTGATGAGAAAATTTGAAAAGAATAAACTGGGCATGCTCAGATTAACTTGCCTTTCTTCTACTGGGACTGAGCTACCCACGGAGAATAGAAGTCCTCCATCAGTAATAGAGTGATGTTTCACCCTCCAACCTTCTTTCAATTTGTACAGAATCTGTTTAGAGAAATGGGAGCTATTTATTGGGCCCTCTGAAAAATATGATCCACCACATGCTCAGAAGATTCTAAAATGCCACAGATCACTGTAACAGAAAGGTACCTTGGAGAATATTAGTTCATTATCATCATGTATTAGAGATAGGAAAAGTGAGTCCCAGAAAATTTAAGTAACCTGCCCCAAACTAGCCAGTTGGTAGTAGACACTAAACAAAATATTTAAAACAGGATTTGGGGGGCACCTGGGTGGTTTAGTCAGTTAAGCGTCCAACTCTTGATTTTGGCTCAGGTCATGATCTCAGAGTCATGAGAGTGAGCCCCATGTTGGACTCCATGCTGGGCATGGAGTCTGCTTAAGATTCTCTATCTCTCCTTCTGCCCCGCCCCCTTCCAAAAAATTTAGAGTAACCATTAAAAAAATGTTTATTGATGTATGGCAAAATTCAAAGGTATCATCTTGGTTAATAATTATAAATTCCAATTAAATAATTTTGCTGTAATATTTATATGCTCTATTAATTTTATGAGTACATTAAAGAATCTAAACTCTAGCTAGTCTTATGGCTTGGAACTCTGGTAATTCATATTACTCAAAGAAGCACTGTATTAGAGAAAAATATATCCAATATGATATATTCATATTGAACCAATAGGAGACATACACACATACATAAATATATACTTACACACACATACACACACACATATGTAAAGGGATTTATTATAAGGAATTGGCTCACCCAATTATGGAGACTGAGAAGCCTCAAGACCTTAGTCAGCAAGGTAGAAACCCATAAAGGTCTATATATAGGGGAGGAGTCCAAGATGGAGGAGGAGTAGGAGACCTTAGTTTCAACTCATCCCAGGAATTCAGCTAGATAGCTATCAAATCATTTTGAACACCTGCAAACTCAACAGAAATCTAAGAAAAGAATTGCTGCTATCCTACAAATAGAAAAGTGACCACTTTCTGCAAGGTAGAAGGTGTGGAGAAGTGAATCTGAGGCGATATATGGGAAGGTAAACTATGGGGGGAGGGAGCCTCCATCAGCTGGCTATGGGAAAGTGATATATAGCAGTGGAGCACAGAATCAGAACTTTTAGAAGTCTGCTCCAGTGAGGGACGTCCCTGCCCAAAAGGCCCTTAGGTGGCAAAGTGGGGTGAAATTGTAGGTGGGATACTGTGGTCCCAGGATCTCCAGGGTCACAGAAAGAATGGGGGTGCTGGAGTGCAGCAGAGCTCCCAGGTATCAGAGAGGGGAAGCCAGCTGCAAACAGTGAGCCCAGGAGTGGGCTCTCAGCTCGGGGTTGCCATAAACCATGAACCGAGGCCTGCTCGGGCCATTGCTCTTCAAGCAGGGGCCCAACAAGCAGCAGAACCTGGGGGAGTCCCTCCTCCTTCCTCTGGGAGGAGCTGTGTGGGTGCATGCAGGATCCAGCAACTGCTCCTGGAGCGGGGCCCTAGGAAGTGGCAGTATCCCAGCAAGACCCCCTCCCGGGAAGGAGGGTCATGGGGGCCCACCGCAGGAGTCTGCAGGGTGTGGAGACTCGAAGCAGGCACATATCTGAGATAGAAATGCTCAGACACAGGCTGAGCGAGCATGGAGTGCAGATGGAGACCAGGGAGACAGGAGTGATCGGCTGCTTTTCCCTGAGTGTGCACTGAAGAGTCGGGGGTGGGAGCTCGTGGCTCCGGGGCTGGAGATTGGGAGGCCACCATTTTCATTCTCATCCTCTAAAGCTGCGAGGAAAGCCTTCACGGAACAAAAGCCACATAGAGCAATCCCAGAGCAGATTACTTAGCCTGGCCCCCTGGCAAGGGTGGTGCAATCCAACAGGGGCAAAGACACCTGAGAATCAGCACACCAGGCCCCTCCCCCAGAAGATCAGCAAGAACATCCAACTAAAACCAAGTTTACTGATCACACAGAACTGCGAAACTCCAGGGCTAGGGGAAAATAGTATATAGAATTCACTGTTGTTGTTTTTTTCCATGAAACCTTAGTCTTTCAATTTTAATTTTTTTCTCTTTCCTTTTCAACCAATTTTTTATTTTATCAACTCTTTTAAGTCTTTTTTAATTTTCATTTTTACAGTTACATTCTATCCTTTCATCATATTTAATTTTATTTTTGTGCATATATGTTTTTCTTCCTTTACAATTTTGGGATCTAGTTTTCTATCAAACAGCCCAAAATACACACAGGATCCAGTGTATTCCTGCTCTGTTCTGTTCACCTGTCTGATTATATTCTCTCTCTCTCTCTCTTTTTTTTTTTTAATTTTTATTTGTTTTTCGGTTTCGGATCTATTCTGATTTATCTAAAGTATATTTCTCTGGGGTCATTGTTGCCATTTTAGTATTTTGTTCTTTTGTTCATCTATTCTTCTCTGGGCAGAATGACAAGACAGAAAAACTCACTTCAAAAAAGAGAACAAGAGTCAGTACTGACTACCAGAGACCTAATCAATATGGATATAAGTAAGATCTCAGAACCAGAGTTCAGAATAACAATTATAAAGATAGTAGATGGGCTTGAAAAAAGCATAGAAGACACTAGAGAATCCCTTTCTGGAGAAATAAAAAGAACTAAAATCTAATCAAAATCAAAATCGAAATCAAAAAGGCTATGAATGAGATGCAATAAAAAATGGAGGTTCTAACTGAGAATAAATGAGGCAGAGGAGAGAACTAGAAAACAAAATGATGGAGAATAAAGAAGCTGAGGAAAAGAGAAATAAACAACTACTGGATCACAAGGAGAAAATTGGAGAGATAAGTGATACCATAAAGTAGAACAATTTTAAAATAGAAGAAGAGGAAGGCGAAGGGGCGGGGGGCGGGGGGCAGAAGATATAATGGAGCAAATTATAGCAGAGAACTTCCCTAATCTGGGGAAGGAAACAGGCATTCAAGTCCTGGGCTGCAAGGGTGGCTTAACATCCTCAAATCAATCAATGTGATATACTACATTAATAAAAGAAAGGACAAGAACCCTATGATTCTCGCAATACATGCAGAAAAAGCATTAGATAAAGCACAGCATCCTTTCTTGATTAAAACTCTTCACAGTGTAGGGATATAGGGAACATACCTCAATTATCATAAAAGTCATATACAGAAAGTCCATAGCAAATATCATTCTTAATGGGGAAAAACTGAGAGTTTTTCCTCTAAGGTCAGGAACATGACAGGGATGTCCACTATCACTAGTACTAGAAGTCCTAGTCTCAGAAATCAGGCAACAAAAGAAATAAAAGGCATCCAAATCAGCAAAGAATAAGTCAAACTCTCACTCTTTGCGGATGACATGATACTCTGTGGAAAACCCAAAAGACTCCACCCCAAAATTGCTTGAACTCATACAGGAATTCAGCAATGTGGCAGGATATAAAATCAGTGCACAGAAATCAGTGGCATTTCTATACACTAACAATGAGACAGAAGAAAGAGAAATTAAGGAGTCAATCCCATTTACAATTGCACCCCAAACCATAAGATACATAGGAATAAACCTAACGAGAGGCAAAGGATCTGTACTCAGAAAACTAGAGAACATTCATGAAAGAAATTGAGGAAGACACAAAGAAATGGAAAAACATTTCATGCTCATGGATTGGAAGAACAAATATTGTTTAAATGTCTATGCTACCTAGAGCAATCTACACATTCAGTGCAATCCCTATCAAAATACCATCAACTTTTTTCACAGAGCTGGAACAAATAATCCTAAAATTTGTATGGAACCAAAAAGGACCCCGAATAGTCAAAGGAATGTTGAAAAAGAAAACCAAAGCTGGTGGCATCACAATTCCGGACTTCAAATTCTATTATAAAGCTGTAATCATCAAGACAATATGGTACTGGCACAAAAACATACACATAGATCAATGGAACAGAATAGAGAACCCAGAAATGGACCCTCAACCCAATGGTCACCTAATCTTCAACAAAGCAAGAAAAAATATCCAATGGAAGAAAGACAGTCTCTTCAACAAATGGTGTTGGGAAAATTGGACAGCCACATGCAGAGGAATGAAACCGGACCATTTCCTTACACCACACACAAAAATAGACTCAAAATGGATGAAAGACCTAAATGTGAGACAGGAACCCATCAAAATCCTTGAAGAGAACACAGGCAACAACCTCTGTAACCTCGGCCACAGCAACTTCTTGCTAGACACGTCTGTAAAGACAAGTGAAACAAAGGCAAAAATGAACTATTGGGACTTCAACAAGATAAGAAGCTTTTGCACAGCCAAGGAAACAATCAGCAAAACCAAAAGACAACCGACAGAATGGAAGAAGATACTTGCAAATGACATATCAAATAAAGGGCTGGTATCCAAAATCTATAAAGAATTTATCAAACTCAACACCCAAAGAACAAATAATCCAATCAAGATATGGGCAGAAGACATGAACAGACATTTCTGCAAAGAAGACATCCAAATGGCCAACAAACACATGACAAAATGCTGAACATCACTTGGCATCAGGGAAATACAATCAAAACCACGATGAGATACCACCTCACACCAGTCAGAATGGCTAAAATTAACAAATCAGGAAACGACAGATGTTGGAAAGAATGTGGAGAAAGGGGAACCCTCCTACATTGTTGGTGGTAATGCAAGCTGGTGCAGCCACTCTGGAAAACAGTATGGAGTTTCCTCAAAAAATTGGAAATAGAGCTACCCTATGACCCAGCAATTGCACTACTGGGTATTTACCCCAAAGATACAAATATAGTGATCCGAAGGGGTACGTGCACCCCAGTGTTTATAACAGCAATGTCCACAATACCCAAACTATGGAAAGAGCCAAGACGTCCATCAACAGATGAATGAATAAAGAATATTATGCAGCCATCAAAAAAAAAAACAACGAAATCTTTCCATTTGCAATGACGTGGATGGAACTAGAGGGTATTACGCTAAGTGAAATAAGTCAATCAGAGAAAGACAAGTATCATATAATCTCACTGATATGAGGAATTCTTAATCTCAGGAAACAAACAGGGTTGCTGGAGTGGTAGGAAGTAGGAGGGATGGGGTGGCTGGGTGATGGACATTGGGGAGGGTATATGCTATGGTGAGTGCTGTGAATTGTGTAAGACTGATGAATCACAGACCTGTAACTCTGAAACAAATAATACATTATATGTAAAAAAAAAAAAAAAGATAGTAGGAAGGAAAAAATGAAGAGAGGGAAATAGGAGAGGGAGGGGAACCATGAGAGACCATGGACTCTGAGAAACAAACTGAGGGTTCTAGAGGAGAGGGGGTGGGGGGATGGGTTAGCCTGGTGATGGGTATTAAGGAGGGCACGTATTGAATGGAGCACTGGGTGTTATACATAAACAATGAATCATGGAACACTACACCAAAAACTAACGATGTAATGTATGGTGACTAACATAATTAAATTAAATTTAAAAAAAAAAGAACATTCACTTTGTTCTGGTGCCTCACGGCAATCCAGCACTCTTCTTGTAGAACTGAAACTCTGAACTTATTAAACCATAACTTCCCATTCTCCCACCCCCAGCCCCTGGCAACCACAATTTTACTTTCTGTAAAATGTCTATGAATTTGATTACTCTGGGTATCTCATATAAATAGAATCATAATGGTATTTGTCCCTTTGTGACCAGCTTATTTCACTCAGAAAGATGTCCTCAAAGTTCATCCATACTGCAGCATGTGTTATATCTCTTGTCTTTGAAAATGAGAACCCGGAAAGCTGAGTCAAAAGGCAGCAGTAGAAACAGCAAAGATATGATTCAATATAAACATTATAACTGCCAAAAAGCTCAAAAATCGATGGTACCAGAAAACCGTTAGAGTGAAAAAGAAAGAAAGATATGGAATATAGGAAGTGGGGGATGCAACAAAGGAGAAAAGGTATGAGAATGCTCAGAATGAGGGTAAAGAGAGATGCCTGAGTGACAATGGTTCTCAGATAGAGAGGAGCGACTGGTCTAGATCAGAGAAGGTCGGGGGACTCCAGGAGAGATTTTTGTCAAGAAGATGAATTGATAAAGGACCTAATACATCTGAATACACTAAAAAGATACTTAGACAACTGGAGGAACTTGGCCTTGAATTAGTGATACATACATAGAAAAATAAGCAAACATAAAATGCAAGATAAATATTAAGTCCAAGGAAAGCAAATTTGGGTAGGAAAGGAAAAGTCATCATATGACATCAGCTATCAATAACATTTTATAACAATATAATAATATAAATAATACAAACTCCAAATATTCACCTAACCAAAATTACAATATGACTATGTTGGAAAGTCAGATATAGGGGTATGTTCTCTTGTCTGCTATAGTGTCTTCCATAGCAGGAAAACAATAGATTATGTATAATCCCCTTTTTAAAAGTAGTAATATAAGCATGTTATTTAGATTATGAAGGTAAATACCAAAAAACTCAGATAAAATAGTTGAACATATTTTTAACATATGATTCAACATGGCATTTCTTATTTTAAGTTGTTATGTATGGTCATTCAAGAACATGGGCACATGGCATGCTTAATTATAAAATTAGCAGGTTCAAGACAACTAAATACAATATGCAATCCTGAATTAATTGTGGACCAAAAGAAAGATCTATTTATTTGTCGGTCCATCTATCACATTATTGGAAAAATTGCCAAAATGAGAATAAGGTCTGTAGATTAGACAATATTTTATCAATGTTATTTCTTGATTTTGATAACTGTACAATGGTTATGTAAGAGAATTTCCATCTTCTTTAGAAATACAGACTGAATAATTTAGGGATAAAGGAACATCAGGTCCACAGTTTATTCTCAAATAGTTCAGGAAAAAAAATTTACATCTATATCTATCTTTCAATATAGAAAGAACGATAAAGCAATTAGTGAAAAGTGTGTATTGGAGTTCTTTGTACTAACTTGACAACATTTCTGTAAGCTTGAATTATTTCAAAATAAAAATAATGAGCAAGCCAATAGGCAAGAGTAGTATGTGGCTAGGTAGATGGCCCTAAGACACTCACACTCAGTTTAACCCTCTAATGATGAAATGCTACTCCCGTTCTGAAAAACCCGTTTCTGAACTCACAACTCCAAGATCCTAGTGGTTTGAACATTTAAACAACTCACTTAAATCAATCTAGTTTTCATCAGGGTTCGGTGTTTACACTGACACATCCATTCAAAAACTCTTCTAGCAATAGTTATGAGGGAAGTGTTTCCTATGCTCTTTTCTGTGAGCATGTATTCTTATCTAGTGCAGATGAGTTAATATGTGCTTTTTTTTATTCCAGCCTAGAATTCTTCTAGCCATTTTACTCTTTCAAAATACAGATTAAAGGAACCAACTATTCTATTTCCACTCTCTATTAGTGAGAACTACATATGGCTAACAGTACATTGATAAAAACGTACTTTTCTGACTTAACAAAATGTCAAATAGGAGGGTAGTGCTAGCATTTACCTAGCATTATGTCACGGCTAGTATTTCTGTGATTCTCTTGGTCTTTCCCTCATGGTCATAAGATAGTTGCCCCATTCTCAAACATCAAGTTCAAGGCAGGAGGAAAGAGGTAAGAGCAGCACTAATTATATCTCTCCTCTTCCTAGTAGACTTAAGGGTGGTCACATGGCCACCCGTAAGGAGGGTTAGGGGAGGCAGGGAAAGCAGAGAACAAGGCTGACACAACTGGCTTCTTAGACCATGGATCTCACCTGGGGTTCCTTCTTGCTTAAGGCTGAGCACATTGCCACCCTGAACAAAATCGTGATTCTGTTAGAAAATAAGGAGGAATTTTAGGGAGATTGGGAAAGCAACCAGAAGCATCTCCGAAACATTCCCACTTCCAGTCCTCAGACTATTGGTTACAGCCTAACAGTTCTAAGAACTGCCATTCATTCCATTTGATATAAAACTCCACTTGCTAACCAGATTCCTTTTTCTTAAGTCCAAGCACATACATGGTCCCATAAATAGCTAAAGACCTGTTCTACTGGCACTTGAATTTGCTTTCTGGATTGTTCAGCAAATTTAACCCTTTGAAGTTGGGTCTACCTCCTTAATTGAACTCTGAAAATGAAGAGTCTTCAAAGTAGATGCATGTAAAGACCTTCCTGTCAGTTAAGACCTAAGTCTTATAGACAATTTTCAAAATTCAAAAATCGATTTTATGAAGGGAACATATTGGTAAAGAGAAGGTAAGCTTGTCAGAATAATTCTATAAGCATAACTTATATGTCATATGAATACATGGAGCCTCTACCACTTATTCATCATAATGCCTGTTGCAGAAAGGCGGGGGAGACATTAGAAGCCAATTTGTGGCAAGTGTAACATTTCTATTGGCTAAATAACAGCTTTACTATTCTAGCAAACTATTCAATAATAAAAGCTATAGTGGTCCGTGTATCATCTGCTGTGTCTGCAGTTACACATAATTGTACAATTATTCTTGCGACTAATATTTTCATGTCTACCGGCTGTAGGAGAAAATTGAAGACATAGGAGAAAACAAGTTGTGTAGAAAAAAAAAAACACATAGAATGAGAAAGCTAAGAAACAGGGGTCAGTCTAACAAGGGCTTTCATGGACAAGACTATCAGAGGAAAAGGGAAAAATGTAGTATTATTTGGAATATTACTCAGTTCCAGCCCACTAAAGTGCTCTTCTACTGTGTCCAAAATAGTGTTTATTAAGTTTTTTGCTTCATTAATTTATTTTCACTCTCACAATTTTTTTAAAGATTTTATTTATTTATTTGACAGAGAGAGACACAGCGAGAGAGGGAACACAAGCCGGGGGAGTGGGAGAGGGAGAAACAGGCTTCCCGCGGAGCAGGGAGCCCGATGCGGGGCTCGATCCCAGGACCCTGGGATCATGACCTGAGCCGAAGGCAGACACTTAACGACTGAGCCACCCAGGTGCCCCTCTCACAATTTTTTTTAAGTAAGCTCTATACCCAATATGGGGCTTGAAGACATGACTCCAAGATCAGGAATTGCGTACTCTACCGAATGAGCCAGCCAGGCGCCCCTTGCTCTCACAATTTTAATTGTTTTTTGTGTATAGTCCATCAGTTCTTTACTCAGATCTGCCTACTTCTATTTCGTAACTTCTTGTTCTTTATCTCTTTGAAGATTTGGAACATAATTTTTTAAATCCTTTGATATGTTTCTATTATATTGTATTTCATTAGGAGTGAGTCTGATTGATTATATTGTTGACTATCTTTTGTAGCAGTAGCTTCTTGAAAGTGAATTTATATTTGGGGTTGGTAGGCTAATCGTGGCTGGGGTTGGTCTTGTTTTGTTGTTTTGTTTTCTCTTTCTGTGACCACTCCTCTCTTAAGTTTTACGGTTGCCTTCACTCAGCCCCCAGGGAGACCTACCACCCGAGTCCAGAACCAGATCTTACGCTAACAACTCCAAACACAGAATGACAGGGTTATTTTCGATCAAGTCACTAAGCCAAACGAGTCCCGCTGCTGGGTTTGTTCTACTTCCTCCTGTCCCCTGCAGGGACTCAGCTTTAATAAAGCCACAGCTTCAAGCAGTGATCAGAGCTGTCTCAACCCCTTTCCATGGTCAAGGAAGGCCCCCCCAGCCTCCGCTTTTAAACAGTGATGCTTGCCCTGGTGCCCCACTACATGTGGGTCACTTTGGTTTTTTTTTGCCCTGCAGGAAAGACACTCCTAACACTGCCTATTTTGAGACCTATAGCCCAGCAGGCTGATGCGGCAATCCCAGCTTACTGTGGAGTGTTTCCATTTCTGGCCCATGAAAAGGTTTAATTATTGTTTGGTTTGGGTGTGGTTTTTTTTTTTCATTTTTAGTTTTGGATTGTTTTTCCCCATAGTTATGTCTTCTAAGTTTGGAGCAGAGGTGGAAATTTGTAAGGATACACTCAGAGCACCACTTGATGGGGAAGTCTGGAAAGAAAATAAAGACAGATGTAGCTTATATTCCCCATAGTCTCAATTTCTTGCTCATCTCTATTTCTTTTTCCCCCACCAGATGTCATGTGTTTCTTTGGTTAGTCAGCTGGCTAGTTGTTTGAAGCTGGGGTATCATCTATGCTAAAGACATGACTGGTTTAGATATGGAGTTTTGAGTCTTAACCGCTCTACATCCTGGGTTAGATTCCCTTCTGCCTCCATATATGTACCAGCAGGAGAATCTTCCATAAATGTATTCTTGAGCTGGAGTTACCATGGGTGACGTTTCTCAAGCTTTTAGGGGTGCAGAAAATAGCTACGTGTCTCCTCTGATGTGTTTTCTAGCTTTCTTTCAGGCCAGCACAAATACTGCTTTCTCTGCCACTTTTTCTGTGGTGGTGCAACCTAATTCCTTACTCTTGTGCTCTGTTTCCATTTCCCCCCAGAAATCCATATTTCTTCAGGTAGAATCAGATGTTTCTTTCCAAACTTGCACTGTTCCCAGGTTGGTCCCATTCCTCCTCTACAACACATGGGCTCACACTGTCCCACCGATGGCATGCTTCCTGTTATGTTCTCTTTCCACTTGGTCTCAAGACAAAAATGTATTTTTAAAGCTAGTGCTGTTCGTTTCCACACTCCAGACTTGTTCCTTCCAAAGCCCAAGAAATCCTTTACTGATTCTATATTGGATTTTGAGTCCTTCTCCCTCTTGGTCTGCAGTGTTTCCTCTGACTCTGAGCAAATATGCTATCTAGAGGCAAAGTATTCTGCCACCATAGGCCAAGAAGATGACATAGCCCTGTAGAGAAAGAGTCTACTGGGGGTTAGAAAAATATATATAGCTACAGATACAAATATACGGATATCCTTACAAACCTACGGCAAAGAGACTTTCCTAAATAAGATGCTAAAAGTAAAATGATTAAAAAAAAACATGAAAATGACTGGTCAACTTGGTTACAACCAAATTTAGGTCTGAATGACCCAAAGGTACATGAACAAGGCTGAAAAATAAGGAAAACTGATTAGGAAAAAGTATTTCCACACCACATACTTAACAAAAGATAATTTTACAAGGTCATCTGGGTGGCTCAGTCAGTTGAGCATCCAACCCTCAGTTTCAGTTCAGGTCATGATCTCATGGGTTGTGAGATCGAGCCCCATGTAGGGCTCCATGCTCAGTGGGGAATCTGCTTGAAGTTTCCCTCTGCCCTTCCTCCGACTTGTGCTCTCTCTCTCTCTCTCTCTCAAAATGAATAAATA
The DNA here is from genome assembly GCF_009762305.2 of Zalophus californianus. Classification (NCBI taxonomy): domain Eukaryota; kingdom Metazoa; phylum Chordata; class Mammalia; order Carnivora; family Otariidae; genus Zalophus; species Zalophus californianus. The sequence goes on along the minus strand of NC_045597.1, from coordinate 165,844,736 downwards.
AAATATTTTTAAAAAATGAAAATAAATTTTTAAAAGATTATTTTATGGAGTAATAAGAAAAAGACTAACAACATGACAGAAACGCAAATAAGGTTATGAACAGAAGATTTACAGAAGATACAAATGGCCAACACACATATGAAAAGAGGCTCAGTCTCACCAGAAACCACGGAAATACAAATGAAAACAATAATATGTCATTAATAAAATTATACATTTAAATAAATATTATTTCTCTCCATTAGATTGGCAAAAGCATTTGATTTTATTAATGAGCTTTTGCAAGGTTTTGAGGAAGTGAGTACTCTCAAATCCTGCTAGAGGGAGTGTAAATTAATTCTATCCTACACCCCAGCAGTTCCAGATATAGATTTCTAGCTGGTAGAAACTCTGGCACATATGCCCAATACGGCACAGATGTTTATGTGAAGGTTCCATGCAGCACTATTTGTCAGAGATAAAAATTATTAACATTTTAACTGTCCATCAAGGAGAAAATAGCTAAAGAAATTATAGATACATAATAGTACATTGTATAGCAGTTAAAAGGAACATACTAGAAATAATATAACACTGTATGTTAACTAATTGGAACCAATATAAAAACTTAAAAATAAATTAAATTTTAGAAAAGGAATACACTAGATCTATTTGTGTCAACATGGATAGATCACCAAACATCATTGCTAATTGAAAAAGGCAAGCTGCAAAATGCTATATATAATATGATATCATTTTGTCACACAAACACACAAATGATACTAAAACGATATTCTGAAAGTTCGTAATAGTGGTTATCACTGGAAATTGGGGAGAAGTATATATGCCTCAAGTTGGAAGTGGTATAACAGCAGCAAACATTTATTAAGCTTACAAAGTGTGATATGGTATTTAAGTGTTTTACATATATTATTACATTTAATCCTTAAAACTACCCTATGGAGTAGATATTAATTACATTTTCATTTTCCACCCAAGGAAACTTAGGCACAAACAGGCTAAATAACTTGCCTACAGGTGCACAGTCAGTTAATTGGTGGAGTTATATTTGAGCCTGGGCAATCTGGCGCCAGCCTCCCTTTAGTTACTCTGCAACCATGCCTGCAAGACAGCACGGGGGCGGGGGTGGGGGGGGGAGTCGTGCTGCAAGGGGCCTTCTCAGCAGCCTTAACTGTAGGTTCTCGGGTTTTTGGAAGGAGAATATAGTGTTCAGGAATGATTTATATAGTTAAAAGTTAATTTTAAATAGGAAAAGCAATTATTGATATGATGGAACCACCTCCAAAAGAAAAGGAAGGTTGAATGAACAGAAGGAAGGAAGGAAGGAAAGAAGGAAGGAAGGGAGGGAGGGAGGGAGGGAGGGAGGGAGGGAGGGAGGGAGGAGAGGGGAAGGGGGAAGGGAGGGAGGAGGAAGAGTGGGAAGAAGGGAGGAAGGGAGGGAGGAGGGAGAGTGGGGAAGAAGGGGGGAGGGAGGGAGGAGGTAACAGAGAGAAGGACTTTGACCCCTCGTCATCTGTTTAGTGATGACTTTCAGAGCTCTGGTTTCTCAGACACTTCTAGTGCTCCAAACTCCATGCCATTATCAAGATTTATCTGAGACCAAGTTAAGAATAAGGAGATAAAAAGAAAAACAAAACATTTGGATTGTGAATCCCCTCTCCTGTCCACAAATGCCGACAGCATCCGTCCAAGGTTCTCTACGGAGAAGCTCTGTTGTGAAGAGCGCTTCTTTGCCCTTGAAACGAATTCCTAACCTGCTGCCCATTACCCAGAGGACGTTGCTTGGGCGGCAGTCATCCTCATTGTCTGGCTCTGACCAAGAGAGAAAGACAATTCCAGTCAACCACGATTAAAGCAAGGGAGGAAAGAAAAGGTTTTCCTAGTTTCTAGAAACCACCCACTGTCCCCAGGCCCTCCGAGGGGCAGCAGGCACCTCCCCCTAAGCAGGGCCCCTCCTTATCACCACAGCTGTGTGGAGAAACCGGTTTTCATAAAAAGCCATTTGAAGAGACAAAACCCTACAAAATGAGGAGCCAAGAAGAAATTCTGCCACCAGGAACTGCACGTAACTTTTCCTTCAGCACGGAGAAACTTCCAAGCGCTAGCACGACGTCCTAAACTGTGTTCTTGGACTTGGCCAATACAATGTCTGTGGTCAACCTCTCTGGGGGTGGAGTAAGGGCTGAGGGAGGTGAGATGTGAGCTCCCCCACGTGGCTGAAGCTGTCCACTAACCTGGATGGGGTGAATGGGTTTTTGCAGAGGATTCCAGATTTCTCAGGTCTATGTGCAATCCATTTATCTTCTTCCGATGTGTTTTTATAGCGTTTTCAGAAATAACATCATTTTGTGATGAGTTCTTGTCCTGAAACATTGAATACTGCGGTGATTATGGCTGGGGTTAGCCCAGAATATTTTTCTCAATAATAAACAGTACAATATGCTTATTCCCATTTCTTTTTGCCAATCCACACGACACTTCTTACGTGAACTCATTTTTTGAGCAAGTTATTGTTTTCAGGGCTGTGCTACAATTAATTTAGTATCTGACTTACCAAATATTCTATGGTCAAGGAGAAAAATAACTCTAGTGTGTGTCATTTACTCTAATGTAGTCCTCACCTATGATTAAAAACAAAATATACCAGATGGGGCTTGATACATGCTCCTCACCCCAAAATACCTCAAGAACACAAAACACAGAGCCCCTTCGCCAAAGCTTGCAGTATTTCCTTCCTCCTCTGTCTTAGGAACTCCTTCCAGATATAGAACAAGCCCTGAATTTGGCAATTCTTCTTGCTGCTACAGCATATTTTCTCATTCCCAAGAAAATGTTCTTTCTCAAAGAGTAAAATGCCCAAAATTAAAAGGCAAGCTGGCAAACTAGGGAAATACTGCAATGACTATGATGAAGCACTTATATAAAACTATCAGAGAAAGGCTATTACCCTTATAGATAAAAAGCTATGAAAATTATTTCTAAGAGAGGAAACACTAGGGGGCTAGAAAATTGTATATACTTCACCCTCCAAAGAAATCAAATAAAATTTAAAACAAGATAACATTTTTGCCTATCATATTAACAAAGCTGTTTAAAATGTTAAAAATGGGTGCGCCTGGGTGGCTCAGTCGGTTAAGTGTCTGCCTTCAGCTCAGGTCATGATCTCAGGATTCTGGGATTGAGCCCCATGTCGGGCTCCCTGCTCCATGGGGAGTCTGCTTCTTTCTCTCCCTCTGCCCCTACCCCACCCCTAGCTTGTTCTCTCTTGTGTGCTCTCACTCAAATAAATAAAATCTTTAAAAATAACTTAAAAATTTTTACATGCGAAAAATGATACATGTACATATGGTAAAATAGACCCTGGGATATTTATTTTTTGAAAATGATTTGGGAAAATATCAAAAGGAGCCTTAAAAATATTCATACCCTATGACTTCTGGGATTGATGGGAAGAAAAAATACAAAGCTAGGGGAAAACCTTATATACAAAGATTCATACTGAACTATTGTGGATAGAAGTCACCTAAATAGTCAATTTTAAGGCACTGGTTACATAGTTTTCTTAGCCTAGTCGTTGTCAATTCCGGCTGCACATGAGAATCACTTGGGAAACTTTATTTTTACAGTAATGATGCTTAGGCCTCATATCAGAACAACTGATTCAAAATTTCTGGGGGGTGGGACCTGGGCATGTATATTTTTTAAAACCCTGTAAATGATTCTCACATGCGTCCAGGGTTGAGACCTATCAGGCTAAGGAAACTATAGTAGTGTTATTAAGTAGTATATTATGCAGCCAATAAAAATATGCTTTCAGAATTTTTGAAGAAATATTTTATTTCAAAACAGTTCTCGGGGCACCTGGGTGGCTCACTCAGTTAAGTGTCTGTCTTTGGCTCAGGTTGTGATCTCGGGGTCCTGGGATTGAACCCCATGTTGGGCTCTCTGCTCAGTGGGGCGTCTGTTTGTCCCTCTCCCTCTGTGCTCTCTCCCCCTCACTCTCTCTCTCTCTCAAATAAATAAATAAAATCTTTAAAAAAAAAACACAGTTCTACACTTAACAAAAAGTTGTAAGGTTGACACGAAGAACTCCTATTTACACATCACCCAAGGACCCCGTTCAGGTTTGGTCAGTTATTCCAGAAATACCCTTTTCAGTGAAGGATCCAGTCCAGGATCTCATATTGTTCCCAATGTCTTTCTTGACTTCTATCACTCTGACATTTTTTTTCCACTCTGACATTTTTTAAGATTATAGGACAATCATTTTATAGAATGTCTCTCAGTGTGGGTGAGAGACCCCCAAGATCACCCCTATTTTGATGATTTGCTAGGAGAAATCCCAGGGCACAGCATATCATCTTCCTTACAGCTATGATTTATTACAGCCAAAGGATACAAAGTAAAACCAGCGGAGGGAAAATGCACAATGGGCAAGGTCCGGAGAAAACCGGGTATGAGCTTCCAAGAATCCTTTCCCCGTGAAGGTACATAGGACATATTTAACTCCCCCGGTAATGACTTGTGATAACACATGTGAAATGTTATCTGCCAGGGAAGCTTATTAGGGACCCAGAGCCCCAAGTTTTGACCGGGGGCTGGTCACATTAGGCACCTCTGCCTAGCCAATTTCCAGACTCCCAGAAGGAAAGCACATATTCAGCATAAACCACATCCTTTGTACAAACAGTTTAGGCACAGTGAGCTACCCTTGTCAGTTAGTGTGCTGGCAACACTCCTGAAATCCAAGTTCCCAGATGCCCACCAAGGGCGAATCTTATAAGCAGGGCTTTCTAAGAAAAGGCCTTTTCTAAAGCCTGTTGTGTGAACTCTTTTCTACATAGATTTGTCTGATGTTTCTCATGATTAGACCCAGGTAACGTATTTTTGCTTGACTATCACAGACGTTGTATTCTTCTCATTGTACTTCCTGGGTGGAACATGGCATCTACTGAACTCAGAATGTGACTCCTGGGGCGCCTGGGTGGCTCAGTCTGTTAGGCATCCAACTCCTGATTTTTTTCAGCTCAGGTCATGATCTCAGGGTGCTGAGATTGAGCCCAGAGTCAGGCTCCGCATTCCTTGAGATTCTCTCCCTCTCCCTCTCCCCCTGCCAAATAAAATAAATGAAATCTAAAAAAAAAAAAAAAAGAATGTGATTCCATTTTAGGTATTTGACTGGTGATAGCTTTCAAGTTCTATCCCTCTCTCTCCTGCCCCGCAGCTGGGCAAGCTGATAGGAAAGCCCAGATGCTCCCTCTTTTGGTGCAGGTGAGAAATTCAAACCACACAATCCCTGGTCCGGGCCTAGGAACCCCATTCCTTAAACAAAATAAAAGTCAAAAACAGTCACTCTCCTTGCCCTCTCAAGACATTTTCAGACCTGCTTGGGGTGCTGCCCTGCTCTCCCCAAAAAGCCTCTATCATCTTGCAAAATGATGACCACCATAAAGTTAGTCAATACTTCCATCACTTCACATAATTACAATTTTGTGTGTGTGTGGTAAGAACATTTAAGGTCTACTCTCTCAGTGATTGATGATGAAATATGATGAATACATATTACAGTATTAACTATAGTTACCAGGCTGAATATTGGATCCCCAGAACTTATTCATCTTATAACGGGAAGTTTGTATACCTTGACCAACATCTCCCCATTTCTCCCAACCCCCAGACCCTGGCAACCACCATCTTATGTTTCTATGTTTCTCTGTTTCTATGAATTCAGCATTTTTAGATTCTCTTTTTTTTTTAAGATATTATTTATTTATCTGACACAGAGACACAGCAAGAGAGGGAACACAAGCAGGGGGAGTGGGAGAGGGAGAAGCAGGCTTCCCGTGGAGCAGGGAGCCCGAGGCAGGGCCCGATCCCAGGACCCCGGGACCACGACCTGACCCGAAAGCAGACACTTAATGACTGAGCCACCCAGGCGCCCCACATTTTTAGATTCTATGTATAAGCAAAATCATGCAGTATTTGTATTTCTATGACTTATTTCACTTAGCATAACGTCCTCAAGGTCCATCCATATTGTTATGAATGGCAGGATTTCCCTCTTTGTTATGGCTAAACAATATTCCATTGTGTATATGTGCCACATCTTTTTTTAAAGATTTTATTATTTATTTATTTATTTATTTATTTATTTATTTATTTATTTATTTATTTGAGAGAGAGAGAACACACACATACGAGCAGGGGGAGGAGCAGAGGGGGAGAGAGACAGACAAGCAAACTGTTTGCTGAGCGCGGAGCCCCACTTGGGACTCGATCCCATGACCCTGAGATCATGACCTGAGGGGAAACCAAGAGTCGGATGCTCAACCGACTGAACCATCCAGGTGCCGCTATGCCACATCTTCTTCATCCATTTATATGGCGATGGATACCTAGGTTGATCCTATGTTTTGGTTATTGTGAATAATGCTGCAGTGAACATGGCGGTGTAGATATCTCTCCAAGATAGTTTCATTTCCTTCAGATATATAACTAGAAATGGAACTGCTGAATCATGAGGTAAATTCAATTTTAATTTTCAGGAAATGTCATACTGTTTTCCATTGTGACTCTATCGATTCATATTCCCACCAACAATGTACAAGTCTTCCCATTTCTCCACATCATCATCAACACTTGTTATCTCTTGGGTGTTTTGTTTGTTTGTTTGTTTTGAGAATAGCCATTTTAATAGGTGTGAGGTGCTATCTCATTACAGTATAGATTTGCATTTCCCTGATGATCCTGTTGGCCTTTTGTATTTGGAAAAATGTCTATTCAGTTCCTCTACTCATTTTTTTAATTTTTTATTGTTATGTTAATCACCATATATTACATAATTTGTTTTGGTGTACTGTTCCATGATTCATTGTTTGTTCATAACACCCAGTGCTCCATGCAGAATGTGCCCTCCTCAATACCCATCACCAGGCTAACCCATCCCCCCACCCTCCTCCCCTCCAGAAACCTCAGTTTGTTTTTCAGAGTCCATCATCTCTCCTGGTTCGTCTCCCCCTCTGACTTACTCCCCTTCATTCTTCCTCTCCTGCTATCTTCTTCTTTTTCTTTTTTCTTAAAATATGTTGCGTTATTTGTTTCAGAAGTACAGATCTGTGATTCAACAGTCTTACACAATTCACAGCGCTCACCGTAGCACATACCCGCCCCAATGTCTATCACCCAGCCACCCCACCCCTCCCACCCCCGACCACTCCAGCAACCCTCAGTTTGTTCCTGAGATTAAGAATTCCTCATATCAGTGAGGTCATATGATACATGTCTTTCTCTGATTGACTTATTTCACTCAGCATAACACCCTCCAGTTCCATCCACGTCGTTGCAAATGGCAAGATCTCATTCCTTTTGATGGCTGCATAATATTCCATTGTGTATATCTACCACCTCTTCTTTATCCATTCATCTGTCGATGGACATCTTGGCTCTTTCCACAGTTTGGCTATTGTGGACATTGCTGCTATAAACATTGGGGTGCACGTACCCCTTCGGGTCCCTACATTTGTATCTTTGGGGTAAATACCCAGTAGTGCAATTGCTGGATTGAATGGTAGCTCTAATTTCAACTGTTTGAGGAAACTCCATACTGTTTTCCAGAGGGGTTGCACCAGCTTGCATTCCCACCAACAGTGTAGGAGGGTTCCCCTTTCTCCACATCCCCGCCAACATCTGTCGTTCCCTGACTTGTTAATTTTAGCCATTCTGACGGGTGTGAGGTGGTATCTCATTGAGGTTTTGATTTGGATTTCCCTGATGCTGAGCGATGTTGAGCACTTTTTCATGTGCCTGTTGGCCATTTGGATGTCTTCTTTGGAAAAATCTCTGTTCATGTCTTCTGCCCATTTCTTGATTGGATTATTTGTTCTTTGGGTGTTGAGTTTGATAAGTTCTTTATAGATTTTGGAGACTAGCCCTTTATCTGATATGTCATTTGCAAATATCTTCTCCCATTCTGTTGGTTGTCTTTTGGTTTTGTGGACTGTTTCTTTTGCTGTGCAAAAGCTTTTTATCTTGATGAAATCCCAATAGTTCATTTTTGCCCTGGCTTCCTGTGTCTTTGGTGATGTTTCTAGGAAGAAGTTGCTGTGGCTGAGGTCGAAGAGGTTGCTACCTGTGTTCTCCTTTAGGATTTGGATGGACTCCTGTCTCACATTTAGGTCTTTCAACCATTTGGAGTCTATTTTTGTGTGTGGTGTAAGGAAATGGTCCAGTTTCATTCTTCTGCATGTGGCTGTCCAATTTTCCCAACACCATTTGTTGAAGAGACTGTCTTTTTTCCACTGGACATTCTTTCCTGCTTTGTCAAAGATAAGTTGACCATAGAGTTGAGGGTCTATTTCTGGGCTCTCGATTCTGTTCCATTGATCTATGTGTCTGTTTTTGTGCCAGTACCATACTGTCTTGATGATGACAGCTTTGTAATAAGAGCTGGAAGTCCGGAATTGTGATGCCGCCAGCTTTGCTTTTCTTTTTCAACATTCCTCTGGCTATTCGGGGTCTCTTCTGGTTCCATACAAATTTTAGGATTATTTGTTCCATTTCTTTGAAAAAAGTGGATGGTATTTTGATGGGGATTGCATTGAATGTGTAGATTGCTCTAGGTAGCATTGACATCTTCACAATGTTGGTTCTTCCAATCCATGAGCATGGAACGTTTTTCCATTTCTTTGTGTCTTCTTCAATTTCTTTCCTGAGTATTTTATAGTTTTCTGAGTACAGATCCTTTGCCTTTTTGGTTAAATTTATTCCTAGGTATCTAATGGTTTTGGGTGCAGTTGTGAATGGGATCGACTCCTTGATTTGTCTCTCTTCTGTCTTGTTGTTGGTGTATAGGAATGCCACTGATTTCTGTGCATTGATTTTATAGCCTGCTACTTTACTGAATTCCTGTATGAGTTCTAGCAGTTTTGGGGTGGAGTCTTTTGGGTTTTCCACATATAGTATCATATCATCTGCAAAGAGTGAGAGTTTGACTTCCTCTTTGCCGATTTGGATGCCTTTGATTTCTTTTTGTTGTCTGATTGCTGTGGCTAGGACTTCTAATACTATGTTGAATAGCAGTGGTGAGAGTGGACATCCCTGCCGCATTCCTGACCTTAGGGGAAAAGCTCTCAGCTTTTCCCCATTGAGAATGATATTCGCTGTAGGTTTTTCGTAGATGGCTTTTATGATATTGAGGTATGTACCCTCTATCCCTATACTCTGAAGAGTTTTGATCAAGAAAGGATGCTGTACTTTGTCAAATGCTTTTTCTGCACCTATTGAGAGGATCATATGATTCTTGTTCTTTCTTTTGTTAATGTATTGTATCACGTTGATTGATTTGCGGTTGTTGAACCAGCCTTGCAGCCCAGGGATAAATCCCACTTGGTCGTGGTGAATAATCCTTTTAATGTACTGTTGGATCCTATTGGCTAGTATTTTGGTGAGAATTTTTGCATCCATGTTCATCAAGGATATTGGTCTGTAATTCTCCTTTTTGATGGGATCTTTGTCTGGTTTTGGGATCAAGGTAATGGTGGCCTCATAAATGAATTTGGAAGTTTTCCTTCCATTTCTATTTTTTGGAACAGTTTCAGGAGAATAGGTATTAATTCTTCTTTAAATGTCTGATAGAATTCCCCTGGGAAGCCATCTGGCCCTGGGCTTTTGTTTCTTGGGAGATTTTTGATGACTGCTTCAATTTCCTTAGTGGTTATAGGTCTGTTCAGGTTTTCTATTTCTTCCTGGTTCAGTTTTGGTAGTTGATACATCTCTAGGAATGCACCCATTTCTTCCAGGTTATCTAATTTGCTGGCATAGAGTTGCTCGTAATATGTTCTTATAATTGTTTGTATTTCTTTGGTGGTGGTTGTGATCTCTCCTCTTTCATTCATGATTTTGTTGATTTGGGTCATTTCTCTTTTCTTTTTGATCAGTCTGGCCAGGGGTTTATCAATCTTGTTAATTCTTTCAAAGAACCAGCTCCTAGTTTCGTTGATCTGTTCTACTGTTCTTTTGGTTTCTATTTCATTGATTTCTGCTCTGATCTTTATTATTTCTCTTCTCCTGCTGGGTTTAGGCTTTATTTGCTGTTCTTTCTCCAGCTCCTTTAGGTGTAGGGTTAGATTGTGTATTTGAGACCTTTCTTGTTTCTTGAGAAAGGCTTGTATTGCTATATACTTTCCTCTCAGGACTGCCTTTGCTGTATCCCAAAGATTTTGGACAGTTGTGTTTTCATTTTCATTGGTTTCCATGAATTTTTTTAATTCTTCTTTAATTTCCTGGTTGACCCATTCATTCTTTAGTAGGATGCTCCTTAGCCTCCATGTATTTGAGTTCTTTCCGACTTTCCTCTTGTGATTCAGTTCTAGTTTCAAAGCATTGTGGTCTGAAAATATGCAGGGAATGATCCCAATCTTTTGGTACCAGTTGAGACCTGATTTGTGACCTAGGATGTGATCAATTCTGGAGAATGTTCCATGGGCACTAGAGAAGAATGTGTATTCCGTTGCTTTGGGATGGAATGTTCTGAATATGTCTGTGAAGTCCATTTGGTCCAGTGTGTCATTTTAAGTCTTTATATCCTTGTTGATCTTTTGCTTAGATGATCTGTCCATTTCAGTCAGGGGGGTGTTAAAGTCCCCCACTATTATTGTATTGTTGTCAATGTGTTTCTTTGCTTTTGTTATTAATTGCCTTATATAATTGGCTGCTCCCATGTTCGGGGCATAGATATTTACAATTGTTAGATCTTCTTGTTGGATAGACCCTTTAAGTAGGATATAGTGTTCTTCCTCATCTCTTATTACAGTCTTTGTTTTAAAATCTAGTTTGTCTGATATAAGGATTGCCACCCCAGCTTTCTTTTGGTGTCCATTAGCATGGTAAATGGTTTTCCACCCCCTCACTTTCAATCTGGGGGTGTCTTTGGGTCTAAAATGAGTCTCTTGCAGACAGCATATGGATGGGTCTTGTTTCTTAATCCAATCTGATAGCCTGTGTCTTTTGATTGGGGCATTGAGCCCATTTACATTCAGGGTAACTATTGAAAGGTATGAATTTAGTGCCATTGTATTGCCTGTAAGGTGACTGTTACTGTATGTTGTCTGTGTTCCTTCCTGATCTTTGCTGCTTTTAGGCTCTCTCTTTGCTTAGAGGACCCCTTTCAATATTTCTTGGAGGGCTGGTTTCGTGTTTGCAAATTCCTTTAGTTTTTGTTTGTTCTGGAAGCTTTTTATCTCTCCTTCTATTTTCAATGACAGCCTAGCTGGATATAGTATTCTTGGCTGCATATTTTTCTCGTTTAGTGCTCTGAAGATATCTTGCCAGTCCTTTCTGGCCTGCCAGGTCTCTGTGGATAGGTCTGTTGCCAATCTAATATTTTTACCATTGTAGGTTACATAGCTCTTCTCCCGAGCTGCTTTCAGGATTTTCTCTTTGTCTCTGAGACTCGTAAGTTTTACTATTAGATGTCGGGGTGTTGACCTATTTTTATTGATTTTGAGAGGGGTTCTCTGTGCCTCCTGGATTTTGATGCCTGTTTCCTTCCTCACATTAGGGAAGGTCTCTGCTATTATTTGCTCCAATATACCTTCTGCCCCTCTCTCTCTTTCTTCTTCTTCTGGGATCCCAATTATTCTAATGTTGTTTCATCTTATCGAATCACTTATCTCTCGAATTCTGCCTTCGTGGTCCTGTAGTTGTTTCTCCCTCTTTTTCTCAGCCTCTTTACTTTCCATCATTTGGTCTTCTATATCACTGATTCTCTCTTCTGCCTCATTTATCCTAGCATTTAGTGCCCCCATTTTTGATTGCACCTCATCAATAGCCTTTTTGATTTCAACTTGGTTAGATTTTAGTTCTTTTATTTCTCCAGAAAGGGTTTCTCTAATAACTTCCACGCTTTTTTCAAGCCCAGCTAGTATCTTTAAAGTCATGATTCTGAACTCTAGGTCCAACATCGTACTAATGTCCGTATTGAGTAGGTCCCTGGCTGACGGTACTACCTCTTGTTCTTTTTGCTGAGGTGATTTTTTTCGTCTTGTCATTTTGTCCAGAGGAGAATAGATGAATGAGAGAACAAAATGCTAACAGGTTTACAACGTCCCCAGCAAATATACTGTATACAAATCAGAAAAGACCTGAAACCAGGGGAAAAGAAAGGGAAAGAAAGAAAAAAGAAAGAGAAAAAAAAAAGATAAAAACAAAAACAGAACAATACAAAAAAAAGCAGAATGTGATCAAATATGATCAGGCTAGTGCATAGATCAGTGCCACACACTAGATTTTGGGCGTATTTTGGTCTGTTAGAAAAAAGTGCCTCCTAAAATTTTAAAGGAAGAAAGACATATATGTACAAAATAAGGGTTGATACAATGAAGGGATAGAAGATGACTGTAAAGATGAAAATTATGAAAGATTTTATAAAAGGACTTGATAATATAAGAAGTTGTTTGAAAAAAGAAAGAAGATTTAAAAAAAAAAAAGAAAGAAAAAAGGGAGAGAATGTGATCAGGCAGGAGACTAGAACAGAACCATACACTAGTGGTTTAGGGTATATTTTTATCTGTTAGAAGAAACTGTATCTCAAAATTTTAAAGAGAGAACGACTTATATATATATGCCAAAAATAAGGGTAACTACTATGAAGGGATAAAATATGACTCTAAAAATGAAAAATAAAAAATGTTTTGTTTTTTTTTTAAAAAGAGATTGATAAGATGTTGGTTGAAAAAGGGAAAAAGAAAAAGAAAAAAAAACAGTTAACAAAAATTAACTTTGATGAACTAATGAATCATGGTAAAAAAAAAAGCCATGAATTCTATGTGCAGTATTCCCCTAGCGCTGGAGTTCTCCCGTTCTCCTTGATCGGTAAACTTGGTCTTGGCTTGCTGGCTGTTCGTGCTGATCTTCTGGGGGAGGGGCCTGTTGCTGTGGTTTCCAAATGTCTTTGCGAGGCTGAATTGCCCCGCCCTTGTCGGTCCGGGCTAAGCAAGCTGCTAGGGTTTGATCTCAGGAGCTTTTGTTCCCTGCAAGCTCTCCGTACAGCCTTGGAGGACCAGGGCAAAAATGGTGGCCTCCCAATCTCCACCCGGGGGAGCTGAGAACTCGGGGCCCCGCTCCTCAGTGCGCCCCCAGAGAAAAGCAGTCACTCCCTTGTCCCCGGTCTCCGGCCGCACTCCGTGCTCACCCGGCCTGTGACCGAGCGTTTGTATCTCTGGCACCCGACCCCGTGTGGAGTCTCCAAACCCAGCAGATCCCTGCGGTGCGTTCCCGCGCCGCTCCTCCCCGGGAAGGAAGGGGAGTCTCCCCGGATCTGCCGCCTGTTGGGTCCCTGCTGGAGGCACAGTGGTCCGACTGGGCCGCGGATCACAGTTTATGGCAACCCCGAGCTGAGAGCCCGCGCCTCGGCTCCATCTCTGCAGCCGGCTTCCCCGCTCCGATACCTGGGAGCTCTGGCGCACTCAGGCTCCCCCGGTCTTTCTGTGACCTCAAGGGTCCTGAGACCCCACTGTCCCACGAGGGTTCCACCCCCCGCTTAGCCACTGGAGCGACGTCCCTCAGCGGAGCCGACTTCTAAAAGGTCCGATTTTGTGCTCCGCGGCTCTAGCACTTGCCAGAAGCGGCCGACGGAGGCCCCCTCCCCCGCCGTCTATCCTCCCGAATATCGCCTCGGATTCACTTCTCCGCACGTCCTACCTTCCAGTAAGTGGTTGCTTCTCTGTTCAGAGAGTTGTTGCTACTCTCCTCTTTGATCTCCTGTTGAGTTCGTAGGTGTTCAGAATGGTTTGATCCCTATTCAGCTGAATTCCTGAGACCAGACGAAATCTAGGTCTCCTACTCCTCCGCCATCTTGCTCCGCCCCCCCTACTCATTTTTTATTTAATTATTTATTTTTGTTATTGATTTGTATGAGTTTTTATATATTTTGGATATTGACACCTTATCAAAGAGTTGGTTTACAAATATTTTCTCCCATCTGTAAGCAAACTTTTCACTTTATTAACTGTTTTTCTTGCTGTACAGAAGTTTTTTAGTTTGACATAGTCCCACTTGTTTATTTTTGCTTTTAGTTGCTTGTGATTTTGGTGTCATATCCAAAAGCTAGTTGCTAAAACCAATGTCAAGGAGTTTTTCCCCTGTTTTTTTCAAGGTGTTTTATGGTTTCAGATCCTGCTTTTAAGTCTTTAATCCACTTTGAGTTAATTTTTGTGTGGTCTAAGACAGGAGTTAAATTCATTCTTTTGCATGTGAATATCTGGTTTTTCCATCACTATTTGTTGAAGAGACTGTTCTTTCCCCATTGAGTTTTCCTGGCTCCATTATAAAATATTAGTTGACTGTAGATGTGTAGGCTTATTTCTGGGCTCTCTGTTCTGTTCCACTGTTCTATATGTCTATTTTTATGCCAGTACCATACTGTTTTAATTCATATAGCTTTTGTTTCTGTGGCAGCCCCTTGGTTGTGAGCCTGTCTGCTCAAAACAGCTCTCCTTGGTCTTGGACTGCACCGGAGTTTCATCATCTTCTACCTGTTACTCCGAGTTCTCATGAAAGCATTTTGCCCATGGATTTTTACTCTTTTTCCAATGTTATGCTGATACCACACTGCCTTGATTACAGTATCTTTATAATAAGTCTTAAAATCAAGCATTGGAAGCCCCCCAAAATTTCTTCTTTTTCACAGTTGTTTAGTTATTCCAGGCTCTCTTTGTATTTTCATATAAATTTGAAAATCAGATTTCCAATTGCTAAAAAACAAAAAACAAAAAATCCTGTTGGCTCATACTGGATTGCAATTTGGGGAGAATTTACTCCTTAACAGCACCTAATCTTTTAATTCATGAGCATGGCTAAGTCTCCATTTACTTAAGTCTCCTTTAATTGCATTGTTTCCTGGATGAAGTTTGTGGTTTTTTTCACATGTCTTCTTTTTATGATTTTTCTCTTTATCACTGGTTTTAAGCAATTTGATTATGAGGTAACTTGGTGTAGCTTTTTGCATGTTTCTTATGCTTGGAGTTCCTGGAGATTCTTGGATCTGTGGGTTTAGAGTTTTCATCAAATTTAGAAATTTTTTAGTATTTCTTTGAATGTTCTTTTCTGTCCCCACTCACCTCATTTGGGATCTCCCAATATATGTATATTAAGCTGAACTCGTCATAAGTTCACTAAAGCTGTGTTCAGTTTTCTTCAGTCTTTTTTTTCTGTATTTCATTTTAAGTAGTTTTTATTGCTGTTCTTTAAGTTCACTAATCTTTCTTTCTTTGGTGATTCATCCACTGTTAACTCCATCCAATACATTTTTTATTTCAGATGTTGTATTCTCAATCTTTAAAAATTTTGTTCTAAGTTTTTAAAAATATCTAAGTCTCTCCTTAATCTATGAGTCTTCATATTAAGATTAGAAATTCTATTTATTTAACTTCCCAAAATGTCACCACTCACCATCACCACTACCACTAAAAATGTAGTGGTGGATCCAAGGATCCAAGATACTTCTAATCCCAAGTAAGATGCTACACAATACTAAATAAAACTGCCTTCTCACTTACACTGACCTGAAGACTGATGATAGCCAGTGGCCAAAGGCTCTCTGGCATTTGATATGTATGCCAGAAATTTGGCTCCAGCTATCTAAACTCTTGGTTTAATGCTATGATGCCACAAGTAAGTTTTCAGCGTGGATGTTGAACTTTACAGTAACATTTAAACTCCATACACTTCAAAGAAAAAAGGAAAGAACAGCCAAAAGAACAAACAAATCTGTAGGGGTTACTGCACATAGAAATCTAACTCTCTTTGCTAGACTGATATGTAGCATGTCCTCCACCCCTCTTCCTCTGCAATCTTGCATTGATAAATT
This sequence comes from Zalophus californianus, assembly GCF_009762305.2. NCBI lineage: Eukaryota > Metazoa > Chordata > Mammalia > Carnivora > Otariidae > Zalophus > Zalophus californianus. Next base: position 165,828,871 of record NC_045597.1, on the reverse strand, counting down.
CAGTGTTTGTAGGATTTAAAGAAATTTTGTGTAAAGATAGTTTATCTAAATGAACATAAACAAAATAAAAATAGTCTTTCCCCCAAAAAACAAACATTTTGCCTCTTTGTTCACTAATTCCCTACTAAAATTCAGTGTTTCTTCTTCTATATAAACCTTGTATTTGCCATGGCTAACTCAGTTTTCTGCTATCCTGTTCATACATATTAAAGGGCTCAATGACATAATTGGCTTTGCTTTTCACTCAGTTGCTTAGGGCTTATAAAAATAAAACACAAATACCCACAGCTGTTCTAGGCAATCACTCAGCTCTTTGAGAAAAAAATACAGATATAGGGACAGGTGGCCTCACTCTCAGCACAATGTTCAGAATCAAGGGAACAGGGACTGCAGCTGTGTTTCCAGGAGAACACTAACAAACTCCCAGGCTTTCTAGGCTAACTAGAGTTACATATGGACACCCAAGATGAAAAGAGTTGTCTTTCCTGAGTCTTGTTTCTTCTGTAAGTTGACCAACTGATATCCAAGGTCTTCCTCTATGAGAATACCTTAGGATTCCTGATTACCCAGTGGAGGTAGTTCAGGAGTCCAGAAAATAGAAAGTCAGCGGCAAACCAACTGTGAGGTGGTAAGGTTAGTAACGAATACAAAAAGAGATGTACCTGCCCTTTCTACCTGCCTTTTCTAACCTGATTACAATAACTTGGTTTTCTAAGTACAATTGATCAAAGGCATAGAGACATAGCAAGGGAAGGTGTTAGCTTAGATGGTTTTGAAGGAGATTAAGTGAGTGATACTGTCTGATTCTACTCCTTTTTTTTTAAAGATTTACTTATTTATTTGAGGCAGAGAGAGAGGAAGAGAATCTCAAGCAGACTCCCCACTGAGCACAGAGCCTGATATGGGGCTAGATCTCACAACCCTGAGATCATTACTTGAGCCAAAACCAAGGGTTGGATATTCAACTGACTAAACCACCCAGGCGCCCGAGTCTACTCTTAATATACTCACAGCACCCATCCTAATCAAAGCTTCTGATTGCTACCCAGGAGATGTAAAATCACAGAAGTCATGATTCAGTTTCAAACACTGGCTCTCCTAGCAGCCTCCAGCTCTTTTCAGCTGTGGTTGTCCCCAGAGCTTGCCTAATGACCCACTGAATCTCAGAACTCGTACACAACTGTTTTCAGCTTTATTTACATCTTTGACTTCAGATTCACCACGGAATTGGATTGGGAGTTTCCACTCCATCTCTCAGCCCTATTGGCCACAGCCATGGCCCATCACCTTCTCCAAGTGGTAAGTGAATCAGATAGCAGCTTAAGTCTCTATACCATCTTTCTACCCTAAACCACCATAAAGCCTGTCCAAACCAATCCAGCCATTGAGCTATACTGACGCTTCTCAAGCATTTTCTATAACAGTGCATTTACTCCATCCATTCCTAATTTCCAGTGGAAGAAGAATTTGAGAATAGTCAAGATGATGATACGAGATAAAAAAATCTAACAAATGGAAAACATAATGGTGATTTTTCATATATGTTGGTATTTATTAAATGAATATAACAACAGAAAGCCATTACCAACTCAATCAACATGTATGCTGCACTCATAAAGATCAGCCCTCTCAAACTTTACAGAGAGTCCAATCATCTCCTTTTATGAATTACAAATTTTGGTAAACCTTAAGAGGACAGAGGATTCTGAGAAGATGGCAGAGTAGGAAGCACCAGGAATCAGTCTCCTTACCTAGATAATTGCACTGGCAGAATCTGACAAATGTAACATTTTTGGAACTCTGTAGTCTGAGGATTTGCAACTTCCAGGGCAAGGCTTGGACAGTAAGTTGTGGTTAATTTCAATTTTATCTCTTGGCACAGGAACAGCTACTCATCCCACACCTCACAGCATGCAAGCAATGGGAACCAGGATGGGTAAAAATGACCCTATACACCAACTACTGCGAATCTGTTCTCTGATAACTGATTGGTGCTTCTGATCACAGAAGTGAAGACAAAAAGGTAGCAGCATAGTTGTTTTACCTACCTCAACTGTTACAAGTCTCTCCCCTTGGGCTGAAATGATTCCTATGACATTTAAAAGGCCAGCACATTTTCCCCTTCCCCTTTTTTCTTTTGTTCTCCTTTTGGAAGCAAAATGTTGAAGACCAGGACATTAAAAAGCAACCACATATGCAGGGGGAATTAAAAAGTCTCCACACATGCCAGGGAAGTGTGCAGCTTCTGAAAAGAACTGAGAAGACTAAGTTTACATCTTAGGCTAATACTTGGTACAAAGACAGCCTACAGTAATCAAAAGCAAAAATAGGAAAACAAAACAAAAACAGCAAACCCTAAGGTAGGAGAAGAATGTGATTTCCAGAGTTATCATACAATTAGATTCAAATGTCCAGTTTTTAACCAAAAAAAATCAGAAGGCATTCAAAGAAACAGGAAGGTGTGGCCCATTCAAAGGGCAAGAATAAACTAATAGAAATTGTCTCTGAAAAAGACCTAATGACAGATCTATTAAACAAAAACAATTACTAATCTAAAAGCTAGCATTATTTTAAATTTGGTTTGTAACTCCACCTTGTTTTCTACATAATTTAAAAGACTAATGCATTTTTTTATGTTAGTTCATATTTCTGAACACACAACACATAAGGATGTAATTTTGTGACAACACCTGAAAGGGATTGGGACAGGCTGTAAAGGGACAGAGTTTTGTGTGTTACGAAAGTTAAACTATTATAAATTCTAATTAGAGTGTTATAACTTTAGGATGTTAAATGTCATAGCTATGGTAATTACACACACACACACACACACACACACACACAACTATAGAATATACACAGAAGAAAATGAGAACTTAAATGTTTCACAAAAAAATAAACTGAACACAAAAAGACAGTAATTCAGGAATAGATGACTACTACCTCAAGTAATAAAAGTCATGTATGAAAAACCCACAGCAAACATCATCCTCAATAGTGAAATACCAAAAGCTTTCCTCTAAGATGAGGAACAAGGGAAGGATGCTTACTTTCACCACTTCTAATTCAACAAAGTATTGAAAACTCTGGCCAGAGCAATTAGGCAAGAAAATAAAAGAGATCCAAATTAGGAAGGAAGAAGTAAAATTATCTCTGTTCACAGATGTTAGCAATCCTTAATACCAGCGCTGTCCAAGCCATATTAGAGCCTATGGCAAAAGGAAAACTCAGTTATACTTTCTTTCTTTAAAATTTTGATATTTTGTTCATCATCAATTTTTTACATTAATTTTTACTTTTTAAATGTAATTTCTCTTGACTACTGTGTTTTTTGGCGCTCCCTTAAGTTTTGTACCTGAGGTGAGTCCCTTACTTACCTCACCCTAGACTGGGCCTTGGTTAATATTCAGTAAGTTTCTAATAAGTAATCTTAATCATACCCGAAAATTATGTCACTTGCCTATAAGAATGGAGGGAAAATCTTATAACTGCAGATTATTTTCCAACCCATCTTGAGGTTCTTCACCATCAAGGCCTTTGAACTTGCTGTTCCTTATGCCTGGATCATCTCTCCATCTTCACATGGTTGGCTACCTCCCACCCTTCTCAGATTAAGTGTCTTATCAGAAAAACCTTCCCCAAACCACTCCTTCTATAATAGGTCTTTAAATAGGTCTCTTTATTATTTTGGACCACAAAGTCCTTTTTGTTTCTTTCACAACACTTAAAATATCACACTTATTGACTTGTTTGCTGGGTTCTTCACCATGTGTACCCCCCATCACTCTACAAGCTCCATGAGAAGAGGGACCCTGTCTGTTCACCATTGCTCACCATTACATCACCATCACCTAGAAGCAGGCCTAACACATAATAGGTACTCAATATATAATGACTGAATGGATTAAAAGCCTAAGAGGGACTTAGAAACACCCAGATAAGTTGGGGATCTTCATGGGCAAAAGACTTGTTCTGCTTCATGCTGAATGTCTGGAATACAATCACCTTATCTGCCAAGGACACAAGCTCCTCAAAGTGAATCAAGTGGTGAGCATGGTGTGGGAGATGTGGCCTAGATGGAATTCAGTTATAGTTGAAAGCCTGGAGAGGGAGTTTCAAGAAAAAGTGCTAGTTGGGCAGAAGATGAATGTACAGTGGGAGGGAAGAGAGTTATCGGGCCAGACCCAAATGGAAGTCATAACTAAGCCTCAAGGGGTTTCCACAAAACCCACCGGGACTAGGGCAAGACCCAGTTAGCCAGGAAACCACTGGGCCTGGACCAAACTAGAGAGTCCAGAATAGAAATTACACTAGGACATGGTCTCGGCCTTCAATGATTTCAGGTCTGGCAGTAACCGGGTAGATGATTATTACCACAAGGAAGCAGAAGACACTGAACACAAGGACTTCCTCCATTCAATACCATGGGATTATATAAGCAAACACACCAAGACACGATCTTGGAGTGAAGCAAGCAGGGAGAGGAAGGGTAAAAACTAAAAGGCCAAAGATCAAGAAGACTAATTAAATCATTGAATTGGGCTAAATGTGTTTATCCTTCTTTCTCCTACCTCGCAGGAATTTGTAAAGGAGATCACTTCAGTTTTGGAGAACTAGGGAATCTATATTTTCTTAATGCATTCAAGCGATAGTGTAAGGAAATTGAACGATTTTGCAGCAAATGAACAAAAGAACTCTGATGGGCTATGGTTTGGTAACATGAGTCTATACAGCTCATCTGAATATGACTTCTTATTGCCTTTTGTCTGGTCCTGGAATGATTGACTTACAGACCACCAGAGTTGGGAAATACTTTAGAGCTCGCGCGTTCCAACCTTCCTCATTTTATAAATAAGGAAAGAGATCTTATTATTTATTCATCCCAGTCTGGTCCCTTTAAGAACCATCCCACCTCAGTGAGGTATGCCAGAATTCATGTGAAAGAAACCACTAGGTTACTTGGGTCTCCCACCTTCACTTGCCCTCCACCCCAGTCCTTGCCTCAGGCTCTCAGTCTCTGTTAATGCTTCATCCAAGTGCTCCATCTGATGCATAACTTAGTGCAGTATCTCCCCCTTCCGTGATTCTGACTGCAGATCCAGCTCCATTTCTAAGGACTTGTTCTTGCTTTGCTTCTGTGATAAAACAATCTTATGAGCAGCTCTACAAATAATCTTCCTCCTGGCTTAATCTGGCCCTGAAGATCTCACACCAGTATAATGACCAAGAGGCAACATTCTCACATCCGTTATGACCTTGACAATGAGAATAACTGCCTCTTTCATTTTTCTACATCTCAATCTCTTCAATGAAATTATAAATTCCTTGAAACATGAATTATTCATCTTTATATTCTTTCCCACATTACCTAATACAGTTCCTGGCAAAAATATTGGCTAATTGATTTAAAATCACTCCTCAAATCACCAATACAACCCCCACACCATATTCTGAGTGAGCAGGGTAGGCAGCTGTTGGCTTGATATAAATTTAGAGTTTAGGAAAGCTCTCCCAGCCCAAGGACCGTTTCTCTCTGCCAGGATACCTAAAATAACCACATTACTCACTCCTTTGAGTCAAGGCCTTGAAAATTCTTGTTAAAATGCAAATGTCATCTGAGAGGGATAACATGAAGTTATCAATGCCTATTAATAACACAGAATATTATTAGCTTAGCAAAGAATAAGAAAGATCCAGAATATGGAAGGGCAGGCTTAAGTCAGCCCCAATATTTAGGACCTGGTGAAATCAGGAACATCTTGGCTATTGGTGGTTGCATAGTGGAAGGAATAAGGATCTCAGAAAACTCAAATGAAGTGATAATAAAAAAGCACCTGGTAAATGCAAAAAAAAAAATTAATCTTAATAATAATGGCCAATATTTTTAAGTACATACTCAGTGCCAAATAGTATTCAACATGCTTTACATATATTAGTTCACTTTTCAATTCCTCATCTGTAAGATAGATAAAATAATTATGCCACACTTTAGTGATTTGCTCAATGTTACAAAGCTAGTGAGGGGTAGAGCTGGAATTTGGAATAATTTGTCTGGTTGTAGGGTCTCTCTGTTGAACCTCCATGCCACAGCGTCACTGTGTTCCATTGTTGTTTCATTAATATGGTCATGATTTTAACCACAGAAGGGGGGCCATTCGTTCCTCTTGACCCTCCTCACCTACACTCTACAAGTCCCTCAACATGTCTATTCCTTCCCATCTCTCCCACATCCCAGTCCAAGTCCTCTTTATTTCTTCTCTATGCAACACCCTCTGCCTGCCAGTGCCTCAACTCATGTCAGCCTCAGCTAAAATACTAATAATTTCTACATGAAGAAACTAAGGCACAGAAAATTTCATCACCTCCCTCCCAACCCAAATCAAGTCGTTCTGTAAATATTAGTCCTGGGATTTGAACCCACAAAGGCTGGTTCCAGAGCCCTTACTCACATTTCCCGTGTAACCTCACTATCCTAAGGGTTTCCTAACTTGCCCCCCTCTTGCTGGTCTTTCCCAAACCCCAACCCCCCCCCCACACCACAGACCCTAAGGTCTCACCTTCCCACCCTAGCTCCTAACCTGGCATTCAAGCAAGTAGCTGCTGAGATTACCACCTTCCTCATGCTGCTCCAGACATAAGTATCTAGAGAAAAGTTACTGATTTGACAACATAAAAAAAAAAAAAAAAAAGTTAAACATTTCTGCATGGTCACAAACAAGTCAACAAACAAAAGACAACCTGGGAGGGGCACCTGTGTGGCTCAGTCAGTTAAGCGTCTGCCTTTAGCTCAGGTCATGATCCCAGGGTCCTTGCTCAGTGAGGAGTCTGCTTCTCCCTCTCCCTCTGCTGCTCCCCCTGCTCATGCTCCCTCTCTCTTGTGTTCTCTTTCTCTCCCAAATAAATAAATAAAATCTTTAAAAAAAAAAGACAACCTGGGAAAATATTTATAGCATACATGACAAAGGGTTAATTTTCTTAATTTATACATAGCTTTTAGAGATATGTCCCCAAAAAGAGGGGGGATAATATAGGATATAAACACACAATTCAGTGGCTTAAATCCAATTTAAAATGTTAGAACTGAATTATAATTTTTAAAATGCTATTTTAATATACCACAATATATTATTTCTCACCTATTATATTGGACAAAATTTTATTTTTTGTTCTTTCTTTTTTAAGTAGGCTCCACACCCAGCATGGAGTCCAATGTGGGGCTTGATTGAGATCAAGACCTGAGCTGAGGTCAAGGAGCAGACGCTTAACTGACTGAGCCCCCCAGGTGCCCCAAATTGGACAAAATTTTAAAGATTAATACCTAGTTTTATAGGTAGTGTGGGAAAGAGGCCCTTATAGACTATCATTTGGAATGTGAATCAATGTAGCTTTTTTGTAGGGCAATTTAAGAGCATCTACCAAAATGTAAAATGCATATGCCATTTGATTCAACATTACTCCTACAAAAAATTCACTTTACAGACACAGTCAAACAATTAAACAAGGATTTCTGTCCAAGAATGTTCACTGCAGGATTTTTTAATAAGAAAGCCCAATTGCTGGTAAGTAGATCATGGAAAATAAATCATGATATCACGGACACATTTCCAAAGGTATCTATGCTAAACTGCAGTGGTCTCCAAATTGAGTTATATCTACCAAGGGTACATAAAACAATCTAGTGTGAAATGGGAAGAAAATATTAGAACTAATATTGAATATATATTTATATATTTTAGCTCATCTTTCTTCAATCTATTTTCATGTATGTTTTTAAATGTACATAATACGGGGAGCCTGCCTGGCTCAGTCAGCACAGCATGCGACTCTTGATCTCAAGGTTGTGCGTTGGAGCTCCATGTTGGGTGAAGAGATTACTTAAAAATAAAAAATCTTTATAAAATAAATAAATGTACATAATGCATGAATGTAGTGGTTGAAGGGCTTCAGAGTATCACACCCCAAAATATGCCACTCTGGCATAAGGACTATTTTGAGCTGAAAACAACTGGGAAGAAATAGACACAAGAAAAATTCTCTGGGGCGCCTGGCTGGCTCAGCCGGAAGAGCATGTGCCTCTTAATCTCAGGGTTGTAAGTTTGAGCCCCACATTGGGTATAAAAAATACTTAAAAATGTAAAAAAGTCTTTAAAAAATAAACCTTTCTTGGGGCACCTGGGTGGCTCAGTCGTTAAGCGTCTGCCTTCGGCTCAGGTCTTGATCCCAGGGTCCTGGGATCGAGCCCCGCATCGGGCTCCCTGCTCCACCGGGAAGCCTGCTTCTCCCTCTCCCACTCCCCCTGCTTGTGTTCCCTCTCTCGCTATGTCTCTCTCTGTCAAATAAATAAATAAAATCTTTAAAAAAAATAAAAAATAAACCTCTCTGTCCTCCCCCTCTCTACCAGGAAGGGAAGTACCATTCTTAATCACTGGAGTCCACTCTATACTCTTTATCAGCCCAGAGATGGCACAAGAAAAACCTACATACCTTGCTAAAACATTCATGAAATAACCCTCATCTTCCATTAGTTTTCTCCATATATTCACCTTTCCACAATTTGCCACCCCCTAGAAGATTTCAAAGTCCTTTTCTTTTTTCTTAACACTTTTCCACAAATTTATGTTCTTTATTAAAATGCTATGTAAGTCCTGCTGGTACCTTGACCCTGGACTTCCCAGCCCCCAGAACTCTGAGAAGTTAATGTTTGCTATTTCCGCCACCTAGTCTTTGGTATTTTTTAAAATATTTTTTATTAAAGATTTATTTGTTTACTTATTTATTTGACAGAGAGAGACACAGTGAGAGAGGGAACACAAGCAGGGGGAGTGGGGAGAGGGAGAAGCAGGCTTCCCGCTGAGCAGGGAGCCCGATGTGGGACTCAGTGCCAGGACCCTGGAACCATGACCTGAGCCAAAGGCAGACCCTTAACGAGTAAGCCACCCAAGCGCCCCTAGTCTTTGGTATTTTTGTTACAGCAGTCATACAAAGGCCCTTAGCAGTGGGACTTCTTATTATTTTACTTCTCCCCACTCCTTCCTCATTCCTTTTCCTTGTCTCCAAGCCAATGCACCATATGGTCCAACAAACCAATTTACTCTCAGATTCTCACTCACATGTGTTGAGAGCTATTCCTCCATGGGTCTCTTGTGCTCCTAAATATCTTGCTGGGTGTCCCAAGAATGCAAAACCCTGACTGGTCTTTACCAGGACCATTTCTCAGAGTTGTGTCTGCAGCAAGCAACCTTTGGAAATGAGGCAATGTCTCCCTCTGGGACAAAGAGCAAGCTTGTTTACTGCTTGCTATAAAAGAACAGGCTCCCCAGCTCAGTGTTCTCTCCTGTAACAACCTGCTGTGCATGCAAACATCTATGTGGGCGCTCCATGTCACTGTCATGGGGCTTAGGAAACCAGGGAACTGACATAATCATGCTGATTGATGCTTATGCTACTTGCCAGGCTGTGAGTAATAAAGTCTTTTGTATCTTATCCAAGAATCTTGTGTCCTCTGCCAACATCCATGAAGACATAATAGACTTAGTTATTAGCATTTAAGTAGAGTAAAATCAAATTTCAGATCTGACAATAGAATATCTTCACTTCTGTTCCATTGCCCACACATTCTCTTTGTTTGAAACATTCTCTCCTCCTGTCTTTGCTTCTTTGCTTCTTTGTATTTCCCTTCTTTTATGGTTAGCACAGTTTTAAATTTTTTTTCCTGCTGATTTCGACACTATACTTTATAGTTTTATTCTCTTACTAGTTATCTTTAGGTCATGCTTATATGCCTCCAACAAAAGTTTAATCAGTATCTCCTCTCTTCTCTCAAACTCTATAAAGATTTCAGAATGGTTTAACACCAATCATACATCCTCTTTTTCCATGTTATGGTGGCCTTTTATTTTAATTTAACTTCCCCTCATTTTAATCACCCCCCTTTTATTTTGTTTCGTTTGCTGTAGACAATGATTCAGATTTACCATATGCTTACCAATTGTTCTGCTCACTATTGTCTCTTGCACCCCAATCCTTTCTTCTAGGTTTAATTCCTTTCTTACAGTGAAGTGTAGCCTTCTGTAGTTCTGCCAGCAATGGTTTGCGAGTGGTGATATCTTTCAGCCACTTTATCTGGAATACCCTTACTTCATCCTCACTCTCTGGAGACTGCAAATAGCAAATGTTTTTTAACACTGGTATACATAAGAGTAATCGGGAGGAATTTGCCAATTGCAGATTCATGGGTTCCTTATGAATTCTATTGTAGTAGTTTTGAAAGGGGAGGAAGAGAAATATACCTTTTCAATTAGCACTTAAAGTGATTCGATATAAATATGGCAAAGCCATCCTTTGAGAAGAAATGCGGCTATAAGCAGATGGATGCCATGGAAAAGATTTTTAGTTTGTTTTTTACTTTTTTTTCTTATAAAAGTAACACATACACATTAAAGGAATTTTAGAAAAATAGAGAAATGAAGAAGAAAATTTCACTTAATTCTGTCTATATATAATTGCTGTCAATATTAGTATATACAGTTGATCTTCATCATTAGCAGATTCCGTATTTGCATATTCACCTACTCCCTAAAATTTATTTGTAACTCCAAAATCAATACTTGTGGAAATGCACACGGCAATGGAAAATTCGAGTCTGAACAAAGCCACGCTCTGCTTGTTTCAGCTCTCATGCTGAGATGACCAGAGGATGGAGTCGGTAGGGGGCAGTATAGTGCAGTGCAAGAAGCTCTACCTCGGCTCGGCTGGACCGGGTTTGAATCTCAGCTCTGGCACCTGTTACTGGAATGGTCTCAGGCAAGTCACTTAACACCTTTGAACCTTGTTTTTTCTCTTTTGTAAAATAAAGAAAATAGAATCTACCAGGATCACTTGTTTTTAGGATTTAAGATCATAATCTATGTGAGTATATATAAGTACATATTTCCCCCAGGAGCAGCAATTCCATATTTGATAATTCAGTGTCCCCAGACTTTATAGACATAATTACCATTGTGACAACTGCCTGTATTTCCTTCCAGACTTTGTAATGTTCTCAAGTTTTTTGCAATGTTGCTCTTGAGATTGATAGGATATATTTATTACAAGGTCAGCCTCTCCCATTCCGGATCACCTTCTATGAGGTAGTGGTTTCAACCTGGCTACACATCAGAGTCACCTGCAGAGCTCTTACAAAACACTGATGCCCAGACCCCACCCCTAGAGATTTAGATTCAATTATTATGAGGTGGAGCCCAGGTAGCAGTGACTCGTAAAATTTCCCAGGTGGTTCCAGGGGACAGTGGAGGAACCTCTGTTTAATCTATTTGGAGGAGAAGCTAACGGTCTCAGTGCACTTGTGAGCCACCTATTTGGTAGCCCCCTGTCCCTATGGAGTACTACTTCACCATTCTCAGCTCTGCTCTGGCCATGGCCCATCCTCCGCCTGCCAGTGTCTGGAAGTCATACCTAGTGTCTTTCCCTCGACAACATTGCTATTTGTGCCACTGACCTCGTTAGAAGGGTGAGGTAGAAAGGGTCCCAGAGTGCCCTTAATCTCCCCTCAACAGTACCACACAAGGCTGGGAGAGAATACCAGGCTTTCCGGAAGATGAGAGGTAACGGAAGGGAATACAGAACAAAAGAAAAAATGCAAAGCACTCACCAGATGTGAGTGCTCCAGTAGTCCAAGGACAGGGATGAGTCTGCGTATAGAACCAAACCCCTGCCTTCCACCTCCTTCCTGCCTTAGGCAGTGCTTAGGGCTCTTCCCAAAGCCTGAGTTTCTCAGGCTAGAATAATAGTCCATAAAAGATAGAAAGGAGTCCTTCAACCATTGTGATGTAAAAATACGGGTCTTCTGCCTTCCTGATAGATTCAGCAGGTAACCAATGAGTCAAATGCACACACACACACACACACACACACACACACTCCCACAGAGACAAAGAAAAATTCTCAGATAGAGTACTGTCTCGGTTCACACCAAGGATTTAGAGAAACATTTCCTAACTGTGAATTAACATGGTCCCCACATGAAGATAATATTTTACCTTATTATGCAAAGCAATATCAACCTCCTCACCCAATTTCTCACCTCCCTGCTTACAGCCCCTTCCCAGAGGACTCCTGGTGCTTAACTGGAACACTTCTGCATGTTTTTCAGGCATCCCAGCCACTTGCTTCCTGATGGCCACATTCTGCTCCACAAAGCAATAGCAAAGCATTGAAATGCTGCTTTCTTTTCTATTATATCAAATCATTTTCTTAGCATGTTTCCAAGACTAGCTTCTGGCAGTGGTCAAAGGCAACATGAGGTTTATTACCCTCCTGGGGACACCACTTCTGAACCTGACCTCAGGGTGCCATGGTAGAAATGGGAGGAAGGAAGGGAAGCTTTCAACATTTTCTCTGCATTTTATGTTTTTGGATTTTCATGTGTTTGCTGAACGTTATTGCATGAGCACTTTCCCATGCTATAAAATAATGCAATTAAGTATTTTTAGTTGCTAAAATATATTTCCTTGACTGGGTATAGCACGGGCTATGTGTAAGTACATTGTTTGTTTCCAATTTTTTATTATCTTAAATAACACTGCATTAAACATTAAACATCTCTGCTTGCAAAGCACCTTGCCTAGGACTACTTGCTGACAATGGATGCTAAGAAACAGAACTGTTGAGTCAAAAGACAGATATAGTTTTAAAATTCTTAATAAATGTTGGCAAACCCTTTTCCAGAAGACATGTGCCAGTTTACCCCTTTACCAGGAGCATATGAGACTGGATGCTGCTGGTTTTTCAATGAGGAAATGACATGGTCTGATCTCCATCTTATAAAGGTAAATCTGGCTCAGGTCTAGACCTGGTTAGGTGGGCTTTTGGCAGCCCAGGTGTAAATGACAGGAGCCTGGTAAAAACTAGAGGAAGGCTTCATGAAGGAGACACAGCCAGCAGACCACCAGGGAAGAAGCAAGGTCCCTCTTGGCCTTAAAAACGCTACGAATACATCATGAGTTGAAGGGAAATTGGAGGGATAGTTCCCTCTGTGCCACAAATCGGGGCATCACACAGTGTCTGCTCTTGTTTGGTTGGAAATAACTGCAGTATCTGAAGCCCCTTGAGGCTGTCTTCTGTCCACATAAAGTCACATTACGCAGTAACGTCAAGTACATGACTATTAGAGTAGCCAGAAGCATGCAAATAGGTATTTTTGATAGTCTAGCCTTTCTCTTTTAAAAAAAAAAAAACAAACTTTCCTTATTTTGTTTCTGATTGCAAAAATCAGCCATGCTCCCTCTGTCTTCTAATTGTCGTGCTCATTCACCTGTTCCAGAGAGCTTTGATGCCTTTCTGACAGTCCACACAGCCTTGGAACAAATTTCCCTCAAGACCCTTTTAGAACCTAAAAATAGTAGCTGTAGCTCTAGAGTTCCCTTTCACTTGATACGAAACGTAATTTTTATTAATCTTTTTAAACTGTCACTTACAAATAATTAGAACCTAAATCTCTATTTTAAAGTCATGAAAATTTGCCTTTTAAATTCAAATGCACAAAGTATATTAACCTAAACCTTGAGTCTTGGATGTATTAACTCTAATTATCCACTACAGCAACAATTTCGACCAAAAAGAATAATCATCACCATCAAAACAATAGTGATCATCATCAAAAAAAAAAAAAAAAGAATGCTTATTTCATGTAGCTTTACCTAATTTGGCTTATTCTTCACATCCATAGTAATTTGCTCTATCTATCCATCTCTTATGCATCTGTCTAAATCGGTTATAGCATATGTGATGCTTTTCATAAAAATTGGAAATTATTTTTACAACTAGCTACCTTGTTCTTGCTCTGCCTTACTGCTACAGAATCTGCTCTACATCCTTAAATTTGTCAGTTTCATTTAAGGATATATCAGAACTAAGGAGTGTCAGACACCTTCAAGAAAACAATCAATTTTGGGGCACCTGAGTGGCTCAGTCAAGTTAAGCATCTGACTTTGGCTCAGGTCATGATTTCAGGGTCCTGGGGTTGAGCCCCGTGACTGATGGGTTCCCCACTCAGCAGGGAGTCTGCCTGTCCCTCTCCTTCTGCCCTCCCCCCCAACTCATGCTCGCGCACACTCTCTCTCCCTTTCTCTCTCTCTCTCTCTCAAAGAAATAAATAAAATCTTTTTAAAAAGCAATCAATTTCTTCAGTTAATTTTCCACAGAGTATAACTGGCTTTCCCCTAATGCCAAATTGAATTTTTATTACATTGACAAAAAAGGTTTTTTGACCATTATTTTGATTGTCAAATACCAGGGAGGCAATGACCTATACTGTGTCAAAATTGTGAAATACAAAAATTGCTTTTCTTGCCAAAGTATACTAAGGGTCACACTTAACCAAATAGCAATGGATAATTGCCCAGGAGCCTGTGGGGAAAATTTCACTTAAAAAAAAAAAAAGTTTTTTCTAAGGAATAAAAGCAGAAATAGTCAGCTACTATTGAAAACTCTACCTATAGCCCTAGAAGCATAATTTGTCTGCTTCCTTTTATGGACCTCATCTAACCCTGTTGCTCTTCTGGAAAACTACCAATGCATAAATCATGTATAGTACAAGCTTTAACTGCCCAGCACCGCTTTTTTATCCTACTTGCTCCCCACTGGGACCTAGAAATGCCATTCCAAATGAAAATTACTTTCTAATTTAGCATAAAGAGAGAAGAATTGAACAAAATAGTTTTTTTAGCAATTTTCAAAATTTAGCAGAAAGTATGGATTCAAAGGAAGAAAGACCTAATCCATAGGCTTGCTCTCCAACATGGGTCTCCACTCCCCACACAATCCTCAGTGCCCCCCCACCCCCAGGTCTTGAGAGACTGGCAGTGGTCAACAAGTGCCATTGGGGGGCTGAGAGGAAAGGGGAGTAGTAGCAGGGATGAGTTAACACATATGTGAAGCCCTTAGCCCAGTGCCCAGCAGAGCGCTTAGCAGTAAGCACAGCGTATTAGCTACTCTCGTCATCAGGATCATTATTGTTGGTCTTGTTATTATGAGGAAATGGTGGATAAGTCTTATTTCTTAATATTCTGGAACATTCTGGAAATTCTGGGCCAATGGAGGAGACCCCAGAGTTGCTTATCTCAAATAGACGTTCAGGGTTCTTATGGTTCCCTAATCTTCCCTGTCGGCAAGATGGAATCTGGTGACTTGGATTTTCTCATGGGAGGCTATTACAGCTCTTTTGTTTCTGTAGCGCCAGGACCACCAGCTCTCTGCTCTACCACGGGATAGTCATAACTAGCAGGTGCAGCTTCTACAACCACCACCTCTCATCCATTGCTACTGATATTGCCTTTGCCGTTCCTTTCACAATGGCTAAGGGGAATCTTATGAGGATTATGGCCCTTCTCTATGATTCATTCAAGTGTCATCTGACTCTTTGTTTATAGATTATTTTCTCAAAGAACCAAAAACATATGCCCTTAAGGTTGGATCAGAAGACTTTTATGTGACATCCTGTGTGCCTCCCTCCCCACCAACCTCCAATCTTAACAATTAATCCCAAAACCCCTAATGAATCTTTATGAGAATAGAAGTGTTGGTGGCTTGTTATAAGATGATAACATTTCTTCCATTATTATGCAGATTAGATTACTCCCATATTCTCAGGAATACTTCACTGCATTCCCAACCTGCTTATAATCAAATTGCCCAAGATGTCTGAGAAGGAAACTCAATGGTTGTCTTAAATTAGGAGCAGGGAAAAAGTGATACAGTGTGACAAATGAAAGCATACTTTTTGAAATAGGCAGCTGGCATTTTTAAGGATAACAGATTTGTGGAGATAAATGTAAAAGAAATGTAAAACAAAGAGAACAGATACATAATTTTTAAGAATCCGGGAACATTCTGAGAAGTCAATAATAGATCATTCTTGGGATAGAGCGGTACTCAATAAGAGTCTTATAATTATAACCCAACCTCTTTGATTATCACTCTCTACTAGACTATTCTTCATTTTCCCATTCCCATTGAAACATTTTGAACTTTCTGTGAGTATTCTGTGATGGAAAAGTGAGACTCTGACTAATTTTTTTTCAAACAATGGCACTTCTGGAGCCTTCGGAAACATGACAGAGGCAACTTGATGTGGATGTGAGGAGGGAATAGAACAATATTTTCATTTAAGGTTTGATAGTTCTGTATCTTAAAGCTCATTTAAATTATCTCATGAAGATCATAGTCTGACAATAGTGGCTATTTTATGAGAAAGTATACAATTTTTACCTCTCTGATCAGACATCAGAAGCTAGTGGGAGGATTCTTCTCAAAGCCTGTGAATCTCCGTTTTAAAATGCTAAGGATATACTAAATTATGAAAAGCACAGTTGAAAATTAGTCTGGTTATTGAATATAAAACACTATTGTAAGTGGAGTTACAGTTTCCACTTCTTAGCATCCTGAATAGAGTTCACTTAGGTCTCAAAAGTTCTGCTACTGACAAGCAAGTTTCCACATGAACTTTTTAATTGTTTGGGAATGTCAAGAGGACCATCATACACTGCAGCAAAAATGTTTCTCTGCTTTCTATTCTATGTGAACATATCAGTCACATTCACTCTGTTCATTTGTCAAGGAAACAGACATTTATATAATGCCAACAACCTTCCCAATACTGCCTTAGATACTGAGCGAATTTAAATGAATGAATGAATGACACAGTGCCTAAAATAATACAAAAAATATTAGAAAATAATACAAAATGGTATATTGTTTGAGTATGTGAAACAGAATGCTAAAAGTATTTAAATATGGAAGAGATCAAAGTGGGAAGACATAATCAGGGAAGGCAGCGTAGAATACTCAGTTGTTACTGAGCTACAATTGATGAGCGGGGTAAGAATTTGAAAGAATGGGCACAAATGGGAGGGGAAGTAGGAAGAGACCATAAAAGTAGGAAAGATTCCAAAAGCTGGTGGGATTGATTGAGGATGGGAAATGAGGGAAGGAAAAGTCAAAACTACCAACCAGTCTGAAATGAAGAATTTCTGCTAGAAAGTAAAAGGAGGATCATTCATTCATTCGAGTGTAACAAAAGACAATTAAGGGAAATGCTTGGGTCTGCTGTGAGGCCGAGTTCAAGCCAAGTTTGGTGAACAAAGAGGGACTCTTAAGAAAGCACAACATTAAAAAATCTTTAGAAACAAGGACAGATATGATGGTAGAGGTAACTCAGAAAAGACAAAAATATTCCCAGTTATAACCCTGCTCACTGTGTCCCATCCTCAACCCCACCACCAAAACTAAAATTTCAGAGGAGCTGATTTCAAAGTAACTGTGGGGAATACAAGACAGTGAGAGCTGAGGACAGGCCAACAGTGGAAGAACAAAGCATGTCTCTGAAGAGCAAGAAGGCAAGTATAAAGCTGAGAAAGAGGAAAAGATCAAGCACCAGGGGCGTATGGGGTGATCACAGGCCAGAAGGAACAGGACAGGAGCTCCCCATGAAGGAGGTGGAGCATATTTAAAAGACATGGACTTCAATTGGTTTTTGGTTTCCATGTGGCATCTGAAGACTTATGTGTATTATATGGTTTTCTTCTCATCAAGCACTATGTTTCCCAGACAGGTCATGTGAGAAGGAATACCAAAAAGACAGTACAGAGGGATGGGGCAGGGACAGCTAGTAACATTCTGAACAGCTATTCTTAGCTTCTTCTTTGGCAGAGACTCCAATCTTCAGCTAAGCACATAGCTGCCTGAAATAAAGACCACGTTCCCCAGCCTTCCGTGCCGATAGGATGACCATATAACTAAGTTCTAACCAATGAGATACAAGAAGTATCAAGTGGGCCCATTAGAAAAAATACCTCAAAAGAAGCTGAGTCGTAGAAGACTCCTTAAAATAAGCCCCTGATTGACTTTTTCACTTTGTTTCCTTCTTTGGCTTTGCAACTAAAATAGGGGGACTAGAGTTCTGGCAGCCACCTTGTCCACGAGGTGTCCTGAAAGATAGAAGCCATGCACTAGGATGATGAAGTAGACAGGTGGACGCAGCCTAGGACCCTGAAGGCTGAGACTTCCCCACACTAGCCCTAGCATGCCTACTCCAGACTTCTCCCACATGAGGGAAGAATAAAATTCCATGTATTTTTAAGCCACTGATATTTGGAGTTTATCAGTTATAGGCAGATGAATCCAATCCTAACTGATTCAGGGCATTTGTAGCTGACCACAGTCAATAAGTAGTTGCACAACGTGCAAGACAAGTTGTAAGATTGTGATGACTAAAACTATGAATGCAAGCACAGTTCCTTCCCACAGTCTTGAGCAGTGAGGAAGAAGAAACACATAACCAACAATAATTCATTACAATAAGAGCTCTAACATATTGCAAATATAACAGGGGAGAAACTTATTTATAATCATGCCTTGACTTCTAAGTACACTGCAATTGGGTAACTAAGAGTCTGTTGCTTGTTAATTGGAGCAAAGAGTGAGAATGTTTCTGAAAGTTTTAGAGCAGCTAAAACAAACTATTCTGCTCTGTATTCTAGAAGGAAATAAAGACCTAGAGAGTAGAGAGCAGGGCCATAGGAGACTAGATTTGGGAGAAGGATTAAAAGAAAGAGGAAGAGAGAAGAGGGCAGGGAGGACAGGAGAGAAAAGAAAGAACCAAGAGAGAACAGAAGGACACATTAGGTGGAGCCAAGAAGAGAGCCTTGTAAAGAGGTGCCTAATGGACAAGTAAATGTGAAATACAATTAAAATATGTAAATGTGTTCCTCAGTTTACCCCATGAAATCCTGAGTGAGATATCTTATCTGTATGGTACAGATATCCTTTGGGGAAATGTAAAGAATAACTAAATCCTATTTCAAGGTTGGTGGGGGCCATACCAGAGGCAGGAACAACCACCATCTAGTTAAATATACAATGTGTTATGGAGGTTCTGAAGAAGGAGATAGGAAAGTTTTGAAGGGGTAAACTGAGAGTAGCATCAGGAATAATGAGCAACTTTTTAGAAAGATTTTATTTATTTATTTATTTATTTATTTGAGAGACAGAGAGAGAATACAAGCTGGGGAGAGAGGCAGAGGGAGAGGGAGAAGCAGACTCCCTGCTGAGCAGGGAGACCTATGCAGGGCTTAATCTCACAATCCTGAGATCCTGACCTGAGTCGAAATCAAGAGTTGGACACCCAACCGACTGAGCCACCCAGACAACCCCCTGTTTTTTAAAAAAAAAATTTTATTTATTGGGGCATCTGAGTGGCTCAGTTGGTTAAGCATCTGCCTTTGGCTCAGGTCATGATCTCAGGGTCCTGGGATCGAGTTCCACGTCAGGCTCCCTGCTCAGTGGGGAGTCTGCTTCTCCCTCTCCCTCTGCCCCTTCCCCCAATTGTGCTCTTTCTCTCATTCACTCTCTTTCGAGTAAATAAACAAAAATCTTTTTTTGAATTAATGTATTTATTTATTTGAGAGTGAGAGAAGAAGAATGAGCAATTTTACTAGGGAGATAAAGGCAGTAGCTTCCAAGCAGAAGTACTAACACCTGCATATTCCCAGAGACTTTCCAGAAAATGACTTAGTGGAATGGAATGGTTATCACTGTGAAAATTTCAGGTACCATGCCAAACTGGAGTGGCAAAAATTGAGGGAGCAAGTAGACCTTTCAATATCTCTTAAATCACACCATCTATGCAGGTAATTGATAAATGAAAGGGGATAGATAAGGGAAACTCCTTTAGATCTGCCATACATTTAGCAAATACTAATGTATGAGGCATGTAAAGGTGAATAAACATAGGTTCCCCCTTTCAAGAATCTCATATTATATATCCATCATATTTGCATTGTGTTTTAGTAGCTGCTAAATAGCTACAAAAAAAGCTCTCCAATGTGACCACATTCCCATGCTCTAAAACAGGTTGGTTTCTTAACTAAATTATAACTGAGCTCCTTTGAGCTCCAAAGGCCTATGACCTGACCGTGATCTGAAAAGTTTATATGGCCAAAAGATGATTATGAGAATTGGGTTTGCTATAAGATAGCATAGTTTCCTGCAGAAACTATGTTATTTAATTTAGTTTATGTTAACTGAATCATTTTCCAGCCACTTTATATCTCTTCCAAAGTAGAAGAAATAACATCCTAACTCCAATTAGCTCAGCGATGAAGATACTGAATTAAGCCAGCATAGTGAACAAGACAGAAAAGACAGTTTCAAGGACCTCTCATTTAAGACGGAGATGAGATGCTGAACAGAGGACAAGGGGAAGAAAATTCATTCAAAAAACAATGTATGAGTTATGATAGCGCTAATGTGATACCATAATGACAGACTTCTAACCCATGATTAATTTAACCGGTCACATGAGTCAACCTGCCAATTATGTCAAAAGGAGTTGGCCTGTACAATGAATTCTGAAAATAGTTCCAGCAGATGTGGGAGCAAGTGGGAGAGGGAGGAGAGAGAAAAGGGAGGGGAGGAGAGATCAGTTCAGAGAAAGGAGGGCCCTGGATGTGAAGCAGAATTTTATTCACATGCCAGTTACTGGCTTTGCTTCAGGACAACGAACTCTTCAATATGAACTCAATTCAGTGTACTTCATAAGAAGCATTTGCTCAGTAAAACATTGCTTTTTCAAGTTTGGAACCAATCGTTCCATAAATTCAAACTAGCAGTCACCTACCCATATGGTGGGTGTGATTTAAGAGATAGTGGAAGTCCATCTGCCTCCAAATTTTCACACTTCCAGCTTGACCTGAAATCCTTACTATCACAACTCTGCCATTAAATTACAACAGATTCTGGAAATCTCTGGAAAAATGCAACTGTTAGTACTTATATCTGGCACATACAAGACCATCTTGTTACTTTCCTGCCTAGATATCCTTCCTTTGAGCATGGCTGAGGCCTTCCCAGCTGCCTGGGATAATTCTATAAATATGTAAGGTCTACAGATTCTAGCTGATTTACAAATTATGAAGCCAAGAGAGTATACATATCGTCAAACACGTGGCTCTTTAAGAGATATAAGTAAGATAAATTCCCAGTCCCTTTAAAAGTTAGCGGTAAAAACTGCTTGTGAATAACCCAAGTCTTACAGCAATGACAATGAAGTAACTATGACTACATGCAAAAACATGGGTAACTCCCACAAACAAATGTTGAGCAAAAGTAGTCAGACATAAAGAGTTCAGACATAAAGAGTACATATTGTGTAATTCCATTAATATAAAGTTCAAAACAGACAAAACTAAACTGTAGCATTAGAAGACAAGAAGATAGTCATTACTTTCAGAGAAGAAAAGAAATGGCAGTTGGGAGGGGACAAAAAGGAGGCTCCCGGTGTGCTGGCAATGTGCTGTTTCTTGAACCGAGTGATTGTTACCCAGGTATTTCCTTTGTGATAATTTCTTGATATTTGTGTTTCATGTACTTTTTTCCATGTAGTATACTTCCATTTTAAATAATTTTTATTTTTATTTATTGTTTTTAAGTAGGCTCCAAGCCTAACAAGGGGCTCGAACTCACCCCGAGGTCGAGTCGAATGCTCTACCAACGGAGCCAGCCAGGCACCCCCAATTTTAAATAATTTTTCAAAGAAAAAGTTTAAAAATCAACTACATGTGTGGAATTTCAAAGGGCCTCAAATAGCAAAACCAGTCTTGAAAAGAAAACAAAGTTGGAAGTCTTAAAAAACTTCCTGATTTCAAAACTTACTACAAAACTACAGTAATCAAAACGGCATGGTACTGGCATTAAAACATACATATAGACCAATGGGATAAAATAGAGCCCAGACATAAACCTTCACATATCTGATCAAAGGATTTTCAAAAAGGTGCTAAGACCATGCAGTGGGAAAGGACAGTCTTCTCGTTGATTTTGACAACCACCCACAGATGCTAGTACCACTTGTGGGAATCTAAGAGTCCAGCTGAGAAGTTCCAGCACACCACTGGAGCAAAAAGTCCAATAATAGATGCATTAAAAAGGGTAAGAAAAAAATAGTTTCACTTAACCCATGTCACCTCTCCCACTCAGCTCAGTGTCACGGGAGACCCCTTCAGTCTGCAATTTCTTCCAAAGGGGAAAGTGAGAGCACAGTGAGTGAGCACCCAGCTTCCCAGCCATGAAGCAAGCTACCCAAAGGCCCCCTCCTGTCTTGCTCCACCCAGAATACTGAGCTGATCAGCATAACCGAAAGGTTGAGAGAAGTTGGTTACACAACCCCCAGGGCTCAAAAGGTACATGGATTCTATAAACCACTTCATAGATTCCATCAAGAAGACTGCCTACGAGCCACTTGAGATGCTTTGCCTGTAGACCCCCTCAACTAGCCCGTGGAGATCCTCCAAGTTCCAAGTACCTCACCCACACCCTCTGCCGTGGTTGGCTCCTCATGTGCACCCCCAGGAACAGCAAGAATGAACATTTGTAGATGGCATGTGAACACATGCAGAAAACCAGCCAAACCTGCAGGATTGAGAGAAGGCAAACAAACTTCAGCAATAAAGGGCACTGCTCTAGGGAAAAGAAATGAGAAGCTCTCAGCACCCAGCCTGGATTTGTGGGAGTGAGAGAAGGTATACAATCTTAAGAATTCTCCCCAAAGAGGGAACAAGAAATATGGAGTGGATACATCCATAGTAAAGGTCTGAGAGAGCCTCAGACTCCCTAGCCAAGCTGACTGGTGAGGGTATTTCTCTCTCCCAAAACCAGTCAGTAATACTTCTTCAACTATGAAGACAGCAACACAAGATTTCAAGGAACATAAAATATCAAGGACACATGACACCAAAGAAATACAATAATTTTCCAGTCACTGACTCCAAAAAAATGGAAATCTACAAATCACCTGTCAAATATTTCAAAATAATTGTTTTAAGGAAGTTCAGTGAGCTACAAGAGAACACAGATAAAGAACCCAATAAAAACAGGAAGACAATCCATAAACAAAATGTAAAGTTCAACAGAGATAGAAATCATGAAAAAGTACCCAAGAGAAATTTGGGGGCTAAAGAATTCTATGAATTAAATGAAAAATGCAGTCATCAAGATGGTGACATAGGTTACTCCTGACTTCAGTCCCCTATTAAGAAGACAGACTAACAACTATCCATAGACAAGACAGCATTGTGAAAATCCCAGAAACCGGGGAGTGAGCTTGAAGCACGCTTGGACTGCAGAAACCATGAAGAACTCCATCAAAAGTGTCAGAAGAGTGGCTACACACTGACCACACTGTCCCTCTCTCAGGTTGCCACAGCACCACACCAAGAGGGCCCTGGGTCCTGCAGTTTCTTTAATAGGAAAAAGAGAGTCCAAGGTGAGTATCTAGCTCCCCAGCCTTGTGGGTTTCTTCTCGGGTGCCCACTTGAGTCTTGCCTCCCAAAGATCTTTTGGAGGGGAAATCAGTGGGTCTTGACTACTGGAGATCAGATTGTGATGCAGAAGTAGGACAGGGCTTACAACAACTAGCTCTCAGATCTTAGGAGATTGAGTTCCTACTCATGGTGGTGCCCAAGTAGAAATCCCAACCAGGGCATTGCCCATTTGCAGAGGAAAGACAGAAATCCCAACCAGGGCATTGCCCATTTGCAGAGGAAAGACAGGAGGCCAGGGTACTCAGTGTATAGTTCTGCCTGATTCGATACCCCCAAACAACAATACTTGCTGGCCTTACATCCTGTTCTGCTGCCCCACCCAGGCAGAAAAGCTCATTCATAGCCCTCCCTACTGTTGATGGTACCTTCCCCCTAGCCCTGCCCCATCAGGACGCCTGACCAGAGCACTTGGGAAGCTGTGTAGCCCAGCAAGAAGCCCAACTTCAGCAGAAAGCCCAGGCCACAGGTTTGCCCTTCTGCGGAGCCCAGCTGTTAGCCCTATCTGGCCAGGGGTCTTGGTGCATAGTGTGGCCCCAAGTTGGTCCCAAACAATGAGCCCTGCCAGCTCTAGGATGTGTACTGTGGCCCTGCCCAGGCCAGGACACTAACTCAAAGCCTTGCCCACTGCTGAATACATCTTCAGCCACATCTGACCGGGAAGCCCACCCAGAGCCCTGGGGAAGCTGTGTAGCCTGTCTTGCAGCTCCGCTTACAATGGCACATGAGCAGAGAGCCCACACTAGCTCTGACCGTCTGCAGAGCAAAGCTAGTGGCCTGGCCTGGCCCAGGGCACTCAGGGCACAGTTCTGCCATATTCATATCCCCAACCAAATTGTGCCAGCCTTGGGGCCCATTCTGCTGCCCTACACAGGCAATGGAGCTAATCCAAAGTCCCACCTATACATAGTCCCCAGTCCCTCCCAACAGAGCCTGATCAAGAATCCAGGAAAGCGCAGAGCCCATCCTACAGCGGCGCTCGGGCAGGGAACCAAGCCAGCAGCCCCATCCAACTATTCCCAGCCGGCAGCATACCCTCCACCTCAGAGCTCGGGCAGTGGCCTCACCCAAAAATAGACCCCACCTGCCCAAGGATGCTCCCAGCTGACCTGTCCAAAACCACAAGCTAAGCATACTGGTGCAGGACTCTCTCTGCCAAAGATAACCTGTAAAGTCTGGGAGAGGGGACTGGTTACTTGAAGGCACAGCTACCAAAGTCAGGAATATAGGATCACAAAAAAATCAGGTGAACGTAACACCACCAAAGGAATTTAAAAAGCTCCCATAGGTGACCATGAAGAAATGGAGATCTATGAACTGACAAAGAATTCAGAATCATCTTAAAAATGTTTCGTGAACGTAGTGTACAAGAACAGACAACTAATGAAATTAAGAAAACAACGCATGAACCATGAGGTTTGACAAAGAAACAGAACAAACAAAACCCAAAAATTTTCGAACTGCAGAATACAATGACTGAAATGAAGAATTCAATAGTTCCTTAAATAACAGACTCAACCAAGCAAAAGAAAGACTCCTGCCATTTGCTACAACATGGATGAAACTAAAGGACATGCTAAGTAAAATAGCCAGACACAGAAAGACTAATGCTGCATGATCTTACTTATATGTGGAATCCAAAGAAGTCTAACTCATAGTAACAGAGAATGTAATGGCAGGGGACCAGAAGATGGGGGTAATTGGGAGATGTTGGTCAAAGGGTACACAGTTTCAATCAAAAGAGAAATACGTTCTGGGAATCTAATGTATAGCATGATGATTAAAGTTAATAGTAATGTATACTTGAAATTTGCTATGAGAGTAGATCTCGAGTGTTCTTACCACAAAAAGAAAAAAGTGTTCGCTCTTTGAAATGATGAATATGTTCATTAGCTTGATTGTGGTGATCGTTTCACAATGTATATGCATTTCAAAACATCACGTTGTACATCTTAAATATATATGTTTTTCATATGTCAATCATACTTCAATAAAGCTGAGAAAAAATGGGCAAAGGACTGGAATAGATATTTCTCCAAAGAAGATATGCAAATGGCTAATAAGCACACAAAAAGATGCTCTACATCACACATCATTAGGGAAACATAAGCCAAAACCACAGTGAGATACCACTTCGCACCCATTAGGATGAATATTATTAAAAAACAACAACAGAAAATAACACATGTTAGTGAGAATGTGGAAAAATTAGAACCCTTGCCCATTGCTAGTGTGAATGTAAAATGATGCCACTGCTGTGGAAAATGTTACCGTGGTTCCTCAAAAAATTAAACATAGACAAGAAGATAGTAGGAAGGGAGAAATGAAGGGGGGGATCGGAGGGGGAGATGAACCATGAGAGACTGTGGAGTCTGAGAAACAAACGGAGGGTTCTAGAGGGGAGGGGGGTGGGGGGATGGGTTAGCCCGGTGATGGGTATTAAAGAGGGCACGTTCTGCGTGGAGCACTGGGTGTTATGCACAAACAATGAATCGTGGAACACTACATCAAAAACTAATGATGTACTGTATGGTGATTAGCATAACATAATTAAAAAATGCATAGAAAACTATGATGGATTATAATAAAAGAGACTTGAAAAATAAAAAAAAATAAAAATAAATTAAACATAGAATTACCATATGATCCAACATTGCAGCCTCTGGGGATAGATCCAAAAGAACTGAAAGCAGGGCCTCAAACAGACATGTTCAAGCAGCATTATTCACAAGAGCCAAAAAGTGGAAGCGTCCATCTAAACTGTGGTAGGAGCGCCTGGGTGGCTCAGTTGGTTAAGTGGCCGACTCTTGATTTTGGCTCAGGTCATGATCTCAGGGTCCTGGGATGGAGCCCCACATTGGGCTCCACGCTCAGTGGGGAGTCTGCTCGTCCGCCCCTCTCCCTCTGCTCCTCCCCTCCTCCATGCTCTCTCTCTAATAAACTTTAAAAATAAATTTTAAAATTTATTTTTAAAATTTAAAAAAATGTTTTTTAATTTTAAAAAATCTTAAAATAAAATGTGGTAAACACAATTCTGACACAGCTAAAGCATGGATGAAGCTTGAAGACATTATGCTGAGTGAAATAAGCCCGTCACACAAAGACAGATATGATATGCTTCCAGTTATGTGAGGTACCTAGAATAGCCAAATTCACGGAGACAGAAAATAGAATGGTGGTTTCCTGGGGCGGGGGTGGCAAAGAATGGGGAGTTATTGTTTAATGGGTACAAAGTTTCAGTTGGGGAAGATGAAAAAGTTCTGGAGAGGGATCATGGCGTCTGCACAATGTGAAGGTATTTGAACGCTCCTGAGCTGTAACACTTAACACTGGTTCCAGTGGTAAATTTTATGTTATGTATATTTTACCACCAAAAAAAAAGTTCTATTTTACCAAAAAAAACCAGGCCTACCACTGAAGCTGTATTCTGCACCAGCACTTCCCAAAAGTAAATCAGAACACTGGACTGGTGCCTGGTGAGCTGAAAAGGAATTACTTTCGGAGCTTGGCCAAATTACAAGCTATAGGGCTCACATCAAGAGTCTAATTCATAACATCCAGGGTGAGGCCTGAAGTTTTATTTTGTGTTCCCCAGGCAATTGTAATGTGCAGCTATGTTTGAAGGCCACTCTTCTGCAACTTCACCATATCCAATTTAGAGGCAAAGAAGCAATTATCTATCTTTCCTTTGTAACAGACTCAACTCTAAATGTTCTAATTTTATATAATGAAACATAGTATTTTTTTAACACAATGCTAAATCAATATTTAAGAAAAGCCCAACATTGAATCAATCAAAATCTCAAACCTTGACTTCACAGACATCACTCAAAAAAAGAATTGATGTGAATCTTTAAAACTTATGTTGTTAGACACAGTTTCTCAACTCCTTCTGTTAGCTTTGTGTTGAAATTTCTTAGATGGCCACAGAATATTTGCTAAGCCAGCAAGGAATTGTCATCCCCCACATTTGTGGGATCTTACCAAATGCTGGCATTATAAAAATATCTGATTCTTTGCTCATGGGCACGTCACAGTTTATATTTTAAAAACCAGGGGCGCCCGGGTGGCTCAGTTGGCTAAGCATCTTCCTTCAGCTCAGGTCATGATCCCACACTCCTGGGATCGAGTCCCGCATCAGCAGGGAGCCTGCTTCTCCCTCTCCCTCTGCCTCCTCCCCCCACTCATGCTCTGTCTCTCTCTCTCTCTCTCTCTCACAAATAAATAAAATCTTTTAAAAAAATAAAAAATAAAAACCAGCTTCGGGGCTCCTGGGTGGCTCAGTCAGTTGAGCGAGCATCCGACTCTTGATCTCAGCTCAGGTCTCGATCTCAGGGTCATGAGTTCAAGACCCTTGTGGGGCTCCACGCTGGGCATGGAGCTTACTTAAAAAACAACAACCACCAAACAAAATCAGCTTCCACCTGAAATAATCAGTGTCTCTTCAGCAAAAGCACTAGGCGATAATTATATCCCATTTGCATCTGCAGATTCATTCATTATTAACAACTTTCTGATTTTACATTATTGATCAGCATCTTTCTGGAGCCCGGAAGTTTATTTAATGACACACTAAATCAAGAGCCTAAAGATGTCTATGGGCAATTCTTGATAAGTGGTGACACATGGTGTCATGGAAACACTGAACTGAAACCCAAAGGCCTGGTATGCTTGTCCCTGTGGGGCCCAGATCCCCGCTTCGGGACTAAGTACTCTCTGCCTCCGCTGTATGCAGGAGAGTGCCCGCAGCTAAAAGGTTATGCTTCCTCCTGCATACATTCCACATATCTCTGAAAGTCCATCCCGGCTTTACACTTTCCTGGCTAAGGCCCGCCTGTGAGTCAGATGCATCACTGTTCCACATTTCTCTGCCCTGCCTTCCTCACTCCCAAGAGCAAGCTCTAATGAATCACCCATTGGCAACAGAAATTTCAGCTCAGAGTCTGTTTCCATGGAAACCAGACCTGCATCACCTATTCTCTCAACTAGCTCTGTAACCATAGTAAAGCCACTTAACCACACCTCCCCCCTGTAATTGAAGTCTTACTGAGCTCGGGGCCACTGAAAATCCCCCGTGCCACACAGAACAAGCTTCTTCGATGGCAGAGACCTGCCCTCAGGACTCACCTGCTGCAACCAAGTTCATACATTTTACAACCCGTCCCTTTATATTCCATCCCCTTGAGATGGCAAGGAGGAGAAAATCTGTATCACGACCAAGCACTTCTTTAAGTTTCATCAGACCCAAAGGAGGCTCTGGCCTTTATCTGGACAGAAAATGTCCTGAGATGGGGGGCAGTTTAGGGTGATCAAGCTATCAGGACTTCCCCAGGCCCAGCGCTAACGGTCCCACATCCCAGGAAACCCCTCAGTTCCAGGCAAACCTAGACAGGTGGTCACTGTAACATATGTCGTCTGCCTCGTGGGACTGCACAATTAGTCATCATCCTGGTGACTGGCTGCCTGACCTGTACTCGAGGCCGAATATAAGTCTCCATCCACAAGACCAGGGCATATCTAGTGCCGTGCCTTTTCTTTTTCACATCCCTTCTATTTTAATCTCTGTAACACTTACCATAACTGTCATTAGTTATGCAATTATTTGTCCCTCATTTTTGTCTCCTCAACTAGATTGCAAGTGCCAAATGAACTTGTTTGCCTTGCTCATGGTTGTATCCTTAGTGCTTGGCAGAGAGCCTAGCACACAAGAAATGACCAATAAATATTTGCTGACTAAATAAATGAAGTGGGAATGAGGGAGATGTGTTACACCCAAGACCCAATCAAAAGGTGAAAAACTAACAAAAGGATAAAGTGCAGTACAGTTGGAATGAAAATAAACAAATAGGGAGTGTAGGGCCATATGCATGCATTCAACCTCGTACCACGTTTCCATTTTCCCGTATCATATCATTATATTGCTGAACTATTGTTAGGATATTGGTTAATGCCAACACTCAGCTTTGACATATATTCATAATTTTCCATCCGATTAAGTACACCAAAATACAACAGGCCCTCAACTAAAAAAATAAAAGTGTTGCCGGAATGAATGAGCTGTATCACCATTTTGAGGGTCACTATTTCAGACAAGTACCCTGACAAGGAGATTTTAAATTCTTAGGATCAGAGTCTTTTATTTAGAAGAAAGTCTAGCAATTTTTGGTCAAACCTTCCAATTTCTCTCTCAAGGCAACTGTATATCACATCTTGATTCCCTTAAGGTAGTATTATCTGTGAATATCTGGCTACTACTAGAATAAAGCATATCCTTTCATATCATTTAAAGACATACTGAAATTCTTTTTATATCTCCTCATGACCATAATAAATATCTTTATGTGAAACTGCCCACCCACATAACAGCTTTTTGATCTTGTGGATGCTTAAACTGAAACTGGCCTAAATTAAAACATATGCTTAAAAAAATACAGGAACTTCTGTGAAGTTAGTTGCCAGTAAATGTTATCCATTCTGAACAGGAATTCACAAAAACAGAACTCATTTGAAATGCCATGCTTTTAGATTCTGGTATAATGATATTATTAAATTTGGGACATCAAAATGGATTTGGCAAACATGAGATACCAAAATTGATATTGCCCCTGTTCTTTATTCTTATAAGAGACTTTTGTTTTTTAAATCAAAGCCGGTTATTTATTTATTTATTTATTTATTTATTTATTTATTTATTTTTGAGAGAGAGAGAAGCACCCTCGAGCAGGGGAAGGGTGGAGGGAGAGAGAGAATCTTAAGCAGGCTGCACACTCAGGGCTGAGCGCAATGCAGGGCTCAATCTCATGACGCTGAGATCAGGACCTGCGCCAAAATCAAGAGTCAGATGCTTAACCGACTGAGCCACCCAGGCGCCCCTTTTATAAGAGACTTTATATCCTTGGACCATATGGAACCTATAGAAGCTGAACAGCTTCACTTGCCACGCTGAAAGATTATCTTTACCTCATCAATCTATTTCATACCAACTATGAAGTACTTATAAAAATTTTATCCACGATTTCACTGCTGTAGCTTATAATATAAACCATATGAACCACGTGATAGAAATAAATAAGCAAATGAGCCAGATGATAAATAGATAGCTGGTGGATAGTTTAGATAGTTTAAACTAAATAGATAGTTTAAACAGGTCAAAACTCCTTTGTATCTGGCCAAACTTCAGTACAAAATTGTGACGTTTATAGTCCTCTCACCTCTATTGTCAGTCTCCCCGGCTAACACGATGAGCACCTCCAGCCCCTACGAGTGGCTCAGGGAAGAAAGCTATGCTAAGGCAGCAGTAACATGACCCGTGGACCACTGGAGATCCAGGAGACCCTTTCAGGGGCTGAGGAGATAGCAAATCAATTTCACAATATTATTAAGACATTATCTGAGGATTTTGACTCACCTTGCCAACATGTCTATTGCTAGCACAAAACAGTAGCGAAGGAGACCATTGGCACCAAAGTATAGATCATGATAGTGGCACCAACCTGTGCTAGCGGCCATTATATTCTTTACCAAAATGCACTTACTGAAAAAAAATAAACACAAAAACAGTTTCACTTAAGAATGCTCTTGATGAATCAGTAAAAATTATTATTTTTTATTTTTGTATTTTTATTAAATCTGGATAGTTGAGGGGTGCCTGGGTGGCTCAGTCGGTTAAGCGTCTGCCTTCAGCTCAGCCCCTGCGTAGGGCTCCCTACTTAGCCCGGGAGCCTGCTTCTCCCTCTGCCCCTCTCCCTGCTCATGCTCTCCCTCTCTCTCTCTCTCTCTCTCTCTCTCTCTCTGTCAAATCAATAAATACAATCTTTAAAAAAAAAGCATGCCACTGAGATATTTTTTAAATAAATAAATAAATCTGGATGGTTGAGAACATGTCTTTTAAATATTCTGTAAGATGAAATGAGAAGCACACATAAAGAACTATAGTATACTGAGAACAAACTGGTGGTTGCTGGAGGGTGGGGGTTGTAAATGAGCAAAGAAGTAGGTGAAGAGAATTAAGAGGTACAAAATTCCAGATATAAAATAAATAAGTCATGGGGATGAAAAGTACAACATAGGGAATATAGTCAGTAATACTGTAATAACTTTGCATGGTGACAGATGGTAACTAGAGTTGCCAACGTGAGCATTACACAATGTATAGAATTGTTGAGTCACTAGGCAACATAGTGACTGAAATTAACACTGTATGTCAACTATACTTCAATAAGATTTTTTCATTATAAAAATATTTTAATAATAAAATCCACACTCTCTCAAAAAAAAAAGGACTGTATATTAAAGTAAAATAGTTGCCTCCAGGAAGAGCATTTATTAGCAGTTGATTTGCAAACTGGACTGGCTGCTTTTTTATGTGATACCATTTTATTTGAAAGAACAACTGACAGGCAAAGTATGCTTATTCAGACTTGGATATTTGGCAGACATTTTACTGAAAATAAAGTGAGCCTTTAACTTCAAGGAAAACAACTGACAATATTGTTGCCAATGATGAAATGCAAGCTTTCAAGTGAAAATTAGAATTTTAGAAATCTGTATCCAACACCATGAGCTTAACAGCTTACCAATATTTAAAGACTTTTCTGATGAAACTGGTAGTAATATAAACAAATGTGATTTTTCAATATGGTATAATGAAATGTGTCAACATTTGGGAGATCTGCATAACTCAGTGAAATGGTATTTTCCACACCAATGCATGGTGTTACAAAATCACGCATGGGTAAAAGATCTACTCAAAGTGCAAGACAGATCAATGGATTTTAATGTAACAAACCATAAAAAGATTGTTGATATGGTTTTAGATTCCACACTGCAACTATCCTTTAAGAAACTACCTCTTGTCATGTTTTGGTATAATTTCAAAGACGAATATTCACAATTACAGGACAATGCTATTAAAATAGTCCTCTTTGTTCCAATTTATATCTCTGTGAGAACCAATTTTCTTCATAATTCAACCAAAGCCACAGATTGAATGCAGACGGAGACATGAAAATCCAAGTGTCTTCTATTAAACCAAACACTAAGAAGATTTTAAAAATCATAAAACAATGCCACTCTTGTCACTATTTTTTTGTGGGGGGAAATATAGTTATATTTCATTAAAAACGTGTTGTTTATGTTAGCATGTAGTCAAATCGTTTTTGCTATTTTTAATTGAATTTATATGCAAATATTTTTAAATTCTCTTAGTTTTAATTTCTAATGCAGTAAATCTCAATAGATATAACCTATGTAAAAAAAAAAAAAGCTCCTTGGGATCCTCAATAATTTTTAAGACTATAAAGAGGTCCTGAGTCCAAAAAGTTTGAAAATCACTGCTCAAGATACTACAGTCCTTTATTTTGCTTAAGCTGGAGTCGGCTTGTTGTCACTCGCAACTGAAGTCAGAACTGATATTGAGGAAAAGGCAGTTTCAAGACCGGCATCACATCAATACAGACATGAAGCATCACCCTCAGTATTCAGAACAAAGAACAAGAATCCAGTCCATACAGGACACAGGAGCCGGAGGTGACTGAAAATGTAAGCCTTTCTCACTCCCTCTACTTAAGGATCTGTAGAAATATTGAGGATTCTCAGATCTGGAATAGGGATTTACTCAAAATATTAAGAAGGATGATTTAAACTGACAACTGGGTAACAGAAGTTTTGTGTGTGTTTTTTTTTAATTTTTTTAAAGACTTCATTTATTTAGTTGAGAGAGAGAGTGAGAAGGAGTCGGGGTGGGGGGGGGCATGCAGAGGGAGAGAAAAGCAGGCTCCAGATCATGACCTGAGCAGAAGACAAATACTTAGCTGACTGAGTCACCCAGGTGACCCTGGATAACATAAGTTCTAATAGAAAAAATTCTGCTATAGAAATTTTATTTCAAGAAATAGGGCGCCTGGGTGGCTCAGTTGGTTAAGTGACTGCCTTCGACTCAGGTCGTGATCCTGGAGTCCCGGGATCGAGTCCCACATCGGGCTCCCTGCTCAGCGGGGAGTCTGCTCCTCCCTCTGATCCTCTTCCCTCTCGTGCTTTCTATCTCTCATTCTCTCTCTCTCTCTCAAATAAATAAATAAAATCTTTAAAAAAAAAAAGAAATAGTGCCCACATGTCCATCACTGATGAATAGGTAAACAAAATGTGGTACATCCAGAGAATGGAATGTTGGGGCACCTGCGTGCCTCAGTCTGTTAAGTGTCTGCCTTTGGCATAGGTCATGATCCTAGGGTACTGGGATAGAGCCCCAAGTTGAGCTCCCTGCTCAGCAGGGAGTCTGCTTCTCCTTCTCCCTCTGCCCCCCACCCCACTCATGTGCTCGCTCTCTCTCTCAAATACATAAATAAAATCTTTAAAAAAAAAAGAATAGAATATTATTTATTTGGCCATAAAAAGGAATGAGGTACTGATTCATGCTATAACATGGATGAACCTTGAAAGCATTATGTTAAGTGAGAGAAGCCAGACCAAAAGGTCACATTTGTATGATTCCACTGATATGCAAGTTTCAGAAGAGGTATATCCACAGAGATATAAAGTAGATTAATGATTGTCAGGGACCAGGGGAAGGGGAAATGGGGAGTTGCTGCTAACAGGTATGGGTTCCTTTTGGGGGTGATGAAACATTCTGGAATTAGTGGTAAAGCTTGCACAACTTTGTGACTATTCTAGAAAATCAATTATACATGTTTAAAGGGAGAATTTTATGTCATGTGAATTATATCTCAATTTTAAAAAAACATTAGAATAGAATAGAAATTATAAACCTGGTGTATTAGTTTGCTATGGCTGCTATTAACAACCAAACACAAACTTGTGACTTAAAACAACAGAAATTTATTTTCTCACAGTTCTGGAGACCAAAAGTCTGAAATCAAGGTGTCAGGAGGGCTGCACTCCCTCTGGAACTTCTGGGAAAGAATCTGTCCCTCCTTTTTTCCAGATTCGGGGGTTGCTGGCATTCCTTGGCCACATTACTCCTACCTCTGCCTCTGTCTTCACACTGCTTTCCGCATGCGTGTGTGCGTGTGTGTGAGCGTGCCAGTGTGTGGTCTCCCTCTGCCTCTTTTAATAAGGACACGTACGGTGGCATTTAGGATGCACCCTGATAATCTTATCTCAAGATCCTTAACTCAATCATATCTGCAAAGACTCTTTTTTACAAATCAGGCATTTCGCAAGTTCCAGGGATTAGGAGGTAGACATATCTTTGAGAATCATTATTAACCTACCACACCTGGTTTATATGTAAATAACTGATGTGGGATGGCAGCCAAAGATGAGCACCACCTGGATCTGTCTTTGAGAAAGAACTTGCCAATCAGCATGAGGAGGGTCATTAGCTGACAGCCTCCAGCCACAGCACCTCCGGGATGGGCCATACTCTCCCTAGCAGCCCCAAGCTGAAAACTGAGTGTGGCAGGTGTACGAGGGGTTGGTAATGTGCACAACATAGAACCTCTCTACCAGCTGTCTTTACGCCGGAACTCTTCATGGAGTTGGCTGAGATTTAACTCTTCATACTTAATTCATCTTCCTTCTTTCTCTCCTTTCCTGCCTATTCCTATTTTCTCTCCTTTTTATATTTCACAGGGTTACTCCCATGAATCTGTTGCACTGCCAACTTGGGCTTAATACCATCTTCCCAGAGGATCCAAACTCAGTTAATACTAAGAGTGGTCTAAGACAGCCCATAACGAGATGGACTTTCGCGGCTAGGATACTCACCGCCCAGTGACGACCTGGTGCCCCAGCGGCATTGATAATATAAGATGGCACAAGATGGCAGCCTATTCACTAAACTTTGACCAGTGGTAACTCAGGAAAGGATTCTGGTGGAGACTGCTCCGGCAAGTGCCATGACACAGGAGCTTGGGAGTGAATGATGCATAAAAGGACAATGGAATTGTCTGGTTATTATGAAGGGATATGAAGAGATAATGAAAAACTGAAGGCAGTTGACATTTAAAAACTAAGCCCGAGAGCCAAAGGACCCCTCTGACAGCTTACAAAGAGACTCATCTCCTGCAGTAAGAGAACAGACACCACTGTGGAACAAATTCAGGATAGGCAAACTTCAAGGTCTATTGAATACTCAGCCAAGGCAAGTCTGTTATGCTAAGTTTGGAGCTCTGGCTAGAAAATATGGACTGCTGAAACATTGAATGGGGATGTATCCCCTAAAAGGCTTGAGCTCTGTGGACTCCCCTGAAACTGCAGACTGCAGAAGCTACCTACCCCTCCCTATTGAGAGTTAATATCTCCTCTGTGAGACCCTATTCGGAGTTGGCATTGCCCCTCGGCAGAAAGACACTGCAGAGACCTCTCCTCTGCAAGACAACTAGTCACCCCTCTTCCTCACTAGGCTGCCAGATCAATAACTAGGGCAAAATCCCAGGATAACACAATCGAGCGTATGCTGGAAGTAACAAGGGAAGAAGAGATTACACCCTTAATTAGCTGCAAGGATTAGCTAGGATGTGCTAGTAGACACCATAGGATTGGATTTTGAGTGTGCTTGACCAACTCCTGTATAAGCAAGCGCTCACTGACTTAGTGAGTCTCTCAGAACACAAGAGTTAACACTCTGGTAAGGACCCTAAGGGATGGGACAAACTCACTGGTAGGGTGGCTTTAAAATTCTGAAGAAAGCAATGGCCCGTGCTAAGTGAATTTGAAATGCACGAGTTGCCATGGCAGGCGGTGGAGAAAATAATTCAAAGGCTCGGGGAATTGGACATGCTGGGATGCATATATTATGTGGGGCCAAAAGACCACTCAGAGGATCATATTCCACAGGAGGACCGAAGGCCATCAGAAATGCTGCGGTGAGAGGGACAGTGACATCACTAAAAATCCCATGCCGGTCCTCCTCTGCAGATTACTGCTGACTGCGGGACAGGCAGGCACAGAGAGTGGCTCCTTCATAGCAATGGTGAGAAGGAGGCCCCAAAATGGTAGAGGCCGGGTCGTGGCACACAACTGCCCCGGCGAAGCCCCTTTAAGTTAGGAAATGTACACCAGGGATGAAGCTGAAGCAGGACCAGAGCTTGTGTGAGCTGCATGAGGAGGTAGTCCAGGCTCCCATGTACCTTCCCTAGTTGCACCAATGTTGCTCCTTTTGTTTATGCCTCCTGGTGATATGGAGGGCCTCACATGAGCAGCTGAAGCAAGAGGAGGGAGCCTGCCCTTCGTTTGAAAATGGATTGGCTCTGGATGTGAGTGAAAGCTGAAAATAAATGGAGGCTGCATTACAGTCCCATTCAGGGGTGACTTTGAAAGACAGTGGTGAGAGAAAAATCTTTACGATGGCTGGAACTTCGACGGTACACCTGATCATTGACCTTGTGCGCAAGGAGAAAGGATCCAAAGTAAGAATATAGAGAGAGAATCATGGACAGTAATGGACGGCCTGGTAGGCTGGTCAGGGGCCTAGAAGAAAAATTCTGGAAGATTGGAGCAAGGAGTTCTGGAGTAGAGGCAGGTGGATGGATATATGAGAAGGGGCACAAAGTGTAAAGATCTTTATATTGCATGTTAACACCTATCAGGAAGCATCCAGGGGCTCCTGGGTGGCTCAGTTGGTTAAGCATCTGCCTTTGGCTCAGGTCATGGTCCCAGGGTCCTGGGATGGAGCCCCACATCGGGCTCTCTGCTCAGCGGGGAGCCTGCTTCTCCCTCTGCCTCTGCCTGCCGCTCCCCCTGCTTGTGTTCTCTCTCTCTTTTTCAAATAAATAAATAAAATCTTTTTTAAAAAATAAAATAAAATGTTGTCTTTCCCAATTATACCTTTCCTGCCAAAACCATGATCTGGGGGTACCTGGGTGGCTCAGTCGGTTGAGTGTCTACCTTCGGCTCAGGTCATGATCCCAGGGCTCTGGGATTGAGCCCCACATCCGGCTCCCTGCTCAGCGGGGAGCCTGCTCCTCCCTCTCGCTTGTACTCTTGTTCTCTTTCAAATAAATAAATAAAATTTAAAAAAAAAACCACCACGATCTGAAGGCTTAGTGTGACGCACCTGCAGCCATGAAATCACACACGACTAAACATCCAAACGACTTCACAGCAAAGGAAGTACAGTAGTGGGCCCACGACCGTGAGATCAATGGTTGTATCATATACAAATCCTATCCAAAAAGCAACCAGCCTGCAACAGCAGTGAAATGGCCCACCAAGGTGCAAGCTTAAAGGCAATACTCTGTAATACACCCCAGAGAAGCAGCTCCCCCCGATGTGTGTGGAGAAGTGCACCAGCATGGCTCAGGAGAGGACCATGGTAACCATGGAGCTGCATCTCTTGGTCTCCCTTAGGAAGAGCTTGCGGGTCCAAAGTCAGGACTGCAGTTAGCGGACAGCCCCTCTCTGCAGCCCCTTCGGGGTCCGAATGAGCTGAGCCCATGAGTCTCCTGGGCAGCCCCCTGCCAATGATTGAGCCATTGCTACACGGCGTGGAACTCCTCTCTGGGTCATTTTTATATTGGCGCTCCCTTTGGAGGCAGGGGACAGGGGCCGAGACTTTATCCCCCCGCACCACAGTCCCGGGCTCTGCCCACCCAACCCTCTTTCTTTCCCTCTCTCCTTTCGGAGGTGTCAGACATACATTGTATCTGAAGACGTTCTGTGCATAATCTTGCTTCCCTGCTCCTCCCGTTTCGGTTTCACTGGGATTTTTAACTGATAGTGATGTTTCACAGTGAGTCTCTTGCATTTGTAACTCTATCCCAGTGTTTCTTCCTGGAGGGCCTGAGCTGACACATACGATAATCACATTTTTCTTACCAGTCAGTACAATAAAATTAACTTACATTTCCTGCCTCACCAATGGCCCCCTACTTAACACCATGCAGTTCAAGCACTTACTAATGACTTCAATTTGTGTTGTTAGCTACAGCTCCTATAAAAAGCCCTGAGTCATTAATGTAGTCATTCAACAATTACTTATTTAATACCTACTCTGTGCTAGGTACAAGCACTAGAAATATAATAAACCGGGGGGGCCGGGGAAGTCCTTCTCTTCATGGAACTTACATTCTTTTTTTAAAAGATTTTATTTATTTATTTGAGAGAGAGAGAGAGCGTGAGGGAGCATGAGCAGGGGGGAGGGGCAGAGGAGAGGAAGAAGACTCCTGGCTGAGCAAGGAGCCCGACTCAGGGCTCAGTCCCAGGATCCTAAGATCATGACCTAAGCCAAAGTCAGACACTTAGCTGACTGAGCCACCCAGGTGCCCCTGGATCTTACATTCGAATGGAGCAGACAGACAATAAAAAAAGACAGATCACCAGAAAAATGCATATCTATTGTATATTGGTTTTTTTCCTCAATGAAATTGCCTTTCACATATGACAGAGCTTTTTATTATGGACCAAGATAAGAGAGAGCCATATGAAAAATCTCCGCTGCATTTTTTTTTTTGGTTAAAAAAAACTATAAATCCAATTTGGCCTATATTAGAAAAAGTACTTATTAAAAATGCACATAGGCTTTGTTCCAACTTCCACTTTTAAGAATTTATCCCAGGTAAATTATCATAGATATTCAAAAAGCCTTATTCATAGGAATATTAGTTGTAGGTTTCTTTATACTTGCAAAAATAAACTGAAAACAACCTAATATATGACAATCTAGAACCATTTACATAAACATTTGGCTATCCATGCAATGCAATACTGCACAGCCTTAAGAAGGATGTCATAGAAAATATGGCAAGGAAAGATGTTCACAACATATGTAGTCGGAGGGGGGGAAGCTAGTTACAAAACAATCCTCCATACACGAGTTACAGGATCATCCCATAAAATGTGTACCTGGGAGAACATACACCAAAATACCAACTGTGTTATTTCTGGACTATGGGATTATGAATCATTTTAATTTTCCCAGTTTGCTTATTCATAGCTTCAAAATTTTCTACAATAAACAGATAAATTTATCTAATCTGCTACCTTAAATTTCTTACACTTGTGTTTTCATTTCTGTTTTTCGTAAAGAAAAGTCAGTCAACATCTCTGACTTGGATATCCATAAGTAAATCTTACAAATGACTTTCAGGTTGTTAGCTGATGTTCTAGAACTAAATATTTTTAATGGCCACAACCATCCCCCTCATGGTTCTCTGAGAAAGGATTTAGAGGACATTGTACTCTCCAGTAACTAGCCTGAAGGAAAACTAGTGCCCAAACACCAATGTCCTCAGAAGCCTCTGCCCCGGATGCACGCATGCAGGAGAGGCACATCAGAAAAGCTGCTGAGGACCATAATGTTCCTTCAACATTTATTGATCGATTATAATTGGTCTTCCGTCTCTGTGTTTCAGTTTTCTCTCATTTAAGAGGTCTTTTCCTCTCCCCCACCTCTCCTAAGTTAAGAAAAAACACGCATATGAACACACATACACACACACACAGCATTATGCAATATCAAGTTATTAGAGAGGATTTTTTTAAG
The DNA here is from genome assembly GCF_009762305.2 of Zalophus californianus. Taxonomy (NCBI): domain Eukaryota; kingdom Metazoa; phylum Chordata; class Mammalia; order Carnivora; family Otariidae; genus Zalophus; species Zalophus californianus. The sequence continues at coordinate 165,789,055 of NC_045597.1, read as the reverse complement.
AGGATTTTTTAATGAAATTCAAGGAAGGAAGGAAAAAAAACCTTCTTCCACATAATAAGAAGTCAAAAGCTCTGTGGGAATCGAAAAGAGATTAACCCTTCCAGAATCCCAATGCTAGGTGTTTCAATTTGAATATATGTTTTATAAATAATTAAAGCTATTAATTATATATACATATATATATAATATATACATATGTATTTTTTTTCAAGGCCAGTCATAAGAAAAAAAAAGCAGGCTGCCACTCCAAGTGTGTATGTCTCGGTAAATTTTCCCCTTTCCAGTTCTTAGCATCTCTTTCTACTTAACTTTCAAAATTAAAAAAAAAAAAAAGACAATGACTCAGACCCAACCCCACAAAGTCTTAAAAATTGAAAGGAATCTAGGAGAAACCACCAGAATCTGGACTTCAAAGCCTCTGGGCTAAGTTCCACAGAGGAGGGAAGGCATAGTCAGGTGAGGAAGGGGTACCCCACGGGTCTGGGTTGGGAGGACTCTCACTATGGGATCAGGGCCCTGTAAAGCACACAGCAGCAAGGAAGACCAAGGCCAAGACCAGCGGACAGATTCAACTAGTAAAAACACACTAGCCCTTTTTAGAGGTAGGAGGTTTATAATTTAGACAGACAGCAAAAGAGTAGCCAAAACTCCAGCTCCCCGTCATCCTTGTCCCCCACAACAAAGAGGATGACCCCCAAATAATAGGAGACAGAAGCTTGCAGCAACACACTGTGGGGTGTCCCGTTGCTGCAGAGCTAATTCTAGACTGCAGCTAGGTGGTTGTATAGTCTGCAGCTATATTCCAAAGGGCCATGGTAGAAAACTCCATACCTCACAGTACCCTAAGGCAATGAGGAGCTCAGGGGTGATGGCCTTGGGCCAGCTCATCACAGATCTCCTGTCCTCTCGCGTTGTGGGAGAATAATAAGGCGTTCTGCCAAGACTCAGATTAGCTGTAGCTCGGACTTTTGCAGACATAACCTATGTGGGTGTGTGTAAGGTCTCCAGAGCGCCAAGTTCTCCAGGGGAATCCTTCCCCTGCAGGCCCCACCTAAATTCTATCACTGTGAATCGTATGTAAAGACTCAAACATCTGGAATTCTGTGGATGCTTATTTGCAAAGGGTAGGAGGAAACCAAACACCCAACCAACCATACTCAGTAGGGAGAACCAGGAAGGTCCAGAATTTCCTGGCTTCAAGATCATCTGATTGTTAGCCTGCAAATAGTACGCCAACCAAACCAATTTTACTAATGGTCTCTACCACCTCCAAGATAAGAAAATTAATCCGGATTGTAGAGGTAATGATACCCACGCTGGAGTGATTACTGTAAAGACTAATTTGGATAATATATATAAAAAGCGAGCACAGTGCATAGTATGTAGCAGATGCTCATCAAATGATAGCTCCTTTCATTCATTAGTTTGCTTATAATTTATTTTTTAAACTTTTTTTTAAAGATTTTATTTATTTATTTGAGAGAGAGAGCACGAGCAAGGAGGAGGAACAGAGGGAGATGGAGAAGCAGGCTCCGCACTGAGCATGGAGCCCAACGCTGGGGTTCGATCCCAGGTCCCTGGGTTCAGGACCTGAGGCAAAGGCAGACGCTTGACCGCCTGAGCCACCCAGGCTCTCCTGCTTGTAATTTATTTATTCAACATATACTTTTTAAAAACTTAACTATCAGCCAGATATTAAGTCAGATACTGGACAGATACTAAGACTAAAGTAAACAAGGTCTGATTCTCATGAAGTCTCCAAGCTGGTGGGAAGACAGGCACACAATAAATACATATTCACAAATTATGTATGCTAAATGCTAAGCAGGAAAACCAGGTATTACACCAGACCTACTGAGAGACACAAAAATGTAATGTACATGGGGCGCCTGAGTGGCTCAGTAATTAAGCGCCTGCCTTCGGCTCAGGTCATGATCCCAGGGTCCTGGGATCCAGCCCCCATCGGGCTCCCTGCTCGGCAGGGAGCCCGCTTCTCCCTCTCCCACTCCCTCTGCTTGTGTTCCCTCTCTCGCTGTGTCTCTCTGTCAAATAAATAAATAAAATCTTAAAAGTGTAATGTACACGATAAACACTACAACTTGAAGGAGCCTACATCGTAAGGAGGACATGATATCTATGATTTTTATAGAAAAATTTTACTGAAAAGACTTTTCAACCCCAGAACTTCTGTTTTTTTTTCCCAGCTTCTCTTTATTGATACTCTCTCTTTGCTAAAGCGTTGTTCTCACACTTTAATTCTTTAGATATGGTTTCCTTTAGTTATTTACATTTATGTATGTATAATATTAATATTTATAAGTATTCATCTTTATATTTATCTTATAAATATAAGTCCAAAATTCAGACCCCTCAGGAATAGTTTTCTAAGAGTGTTGTTTTGTTTTGTTTTTTCCTGGGCATGGGCCATGCTTTCCTGTTTTTTTGCAACTATATAAAAATTTTTTATTGAAAAGTGGACATTTTTAGGGGTGCCTGGCTGGCTCAGTGAGGGGGTTATGTGACTCTTGCTCTCAGGGTTGTGAGTTCAAGCCCCATTTGGGTGGAGAGATTACTTAATTAATTCTTTTTTTTAAAAGTAGACATTTTAGAAAAATGTGACAACTCTGAAAATCAGACTTCCCCCACCCCAGTGCCTGTTGTTGCTGTTGTTTTATTGTTGTTGGGGCTGTTGTTTGTTACACTAGTGGTCTTTCTGTAGAGACTAATTTTATTATAATTCTTTATTCTGTAGAGTGTGCAGCCACTGAATTCTCTGTTCAGTTAGCTTAGTGGCCAGCTAATGATTGGCCAGAGATTTCCTGAAATGCCTTGAACCAATAAGAATTGCAACCTTTTGTGAGAAGCTCTGTGGGTAGGTATGTTGGGGCATGACCTCGACTCTCAGGCTGTTTATAATTCTGCCTTATCTGTCAGCTCCTTGCGCAGGGCCTCCAGCCAGCTCCAGCCAGCCAGAGGTGAGAGACTGGGGGCCCTCTCGGGTCTTTTCCGGGCATGCACACAGTCTTGCATGTTTGCAGAGCCTTTTAGAACCCCAGGAATATGTCAGAGCTTTTCAAGTCCTCCTACGGACACTTTTAAAGTTTGGGCCAGGCTCTTGTTTGCCCCAGCTGGTATCATAGCTGTGGTGGGAAACAATGGTCGCTCCTTGTTTTCGACAAGGGCCCTGAGGAAGGAGATTTTCTGCAGATTATACTCGAATCAGGACAAAGAAAAAAAGAAAAGAAAAGAAAAGAAAACCACTCTCCTCATGGGTTTTCTTCCAGGGAGCTACAGGATGGGCAGGTCACATAGAGTCAGTGTTCTGGAGATAGGACTTTTTGAGGAGCTCCATACACACTCTGGCCCCTCCAGGAGCTGCAAGGCTGCGGGTTTCCATGACGACAGTGGAGCTGGGGAAAGGGTAATGCGAGCAGGACAGGTTCGAATGCCACAAAGCCCACTGTTCCCTACTGAGATTCAGCAGTTTTTCCTGAATAAACATTCCTCAGAGTATTGCAAGCCTTCGATTTATTTCCCGAGTTCTGGAAAAGTTGATTTTGACATATTTTCTCAGTATTTCCCTTGTTTTTATGGAAGGGAAGGCTGTATAGAGGTCTTCATTCCATCATTCCCGAGACCCCGGCATCTTTCAGAATACATTAGGCATAAGATGAAGAAGTTCAAGACTAGGTTAGTGGCCCCAGGAGAGGAGATGGGAGAAGCTGTAAGTAAATATTGAATACAACTTTGTATTAGGAGATGGTGGCCAAGAAAGAAGTGAGGAGACAGAGATGATCCCGAGCCTACTGGGTGATTCTCCATGACCCACCCCACAGGCTCATTGTGTTCATTCAGAGGCTGGGGTGATGCACAGGCAGAGAGAACCCTGCTTAACCACTGGGCCCTCTTTCCTTACCCGGGACGAGTGCTCAGTGCCTCTAGCTATCATCAAGCACTTGCCTCTCAAGCAAATATTTCCTGAACCATTTCCACACGGTTTTGTTGTGGTTCAGAAGGAAAAGAGAATTACCTTGACCTGAATGCTAAGCCCTAAGTACTATATAATACAAACTTTTCTGGATGTCTGAGAGAAAGGTCACATATTGAAAATGCAATCACAAGCTTTTCTGTGGGACAGGGGTTGAGGAAGAATATCAGGCTTCATTGTTATTCCTTAGAGTAATTTAACTCACTGAATCTGTACCAAAAGTACTTTAAGGACTTAGCCTGTTAAACAAAAGATCTGTTGCCACAATATACCTGCACATAACTAAAAGGAATTTTTGCCCATAGTCTCACCGATGGCAAACGAAATTAGCTGCTTCATGATTCAAACGGACGTAGAACATACCTATTCCAGAGAGTTTTAATTTACGTAACTTAAGCCACATCATTTGGAAAGAGTATAATCAACATTATCGGAGGAGAAGCTAGTCATCCTTGATTAACACCTAAAATGAAGTGGCCATTTTTCTTCAAAATAATCCTCATCAACATCTTTCATTTAACAGGAACTTCATACATTTTCTCTCTGAAAGAAATTATCTCCAAATAGAGGCATGTTTGTCTGAATTAGGGTAAGTGCCCTGCAGGGACACATCCGCGGCTTCCTCTGTGTGGGCTTTGTGCTTTTGTTGAAAAGCCTTCAGAGATGGTTGCTTTGAAATACAGTAGTTGCCCCTTATCTGCAGGGCATACATTCCAACACTGCTCACGGATGCCTGAAACCAGGGATAGTACTGGACTCTCTATATATTGTTTTTTCCTATACATATACACTGACGATAAAGTTTAATTTATAAATTAGGACAGTGGGTGGCTCAGTCGGTCAAGCATCTGCCTTCAGCTCGGGTCATGACCCCAGGGTCCTGGGATCGAGCCCCGCATCGGGCTCCCCGCTCAGCAGGGAGCCTGCTTCTCCCTCTCCCTCTGCCCCTCCCCCCACTTGTGTTCTCTCTCTCTCTCCTCTGCTCTCTCTCTCAAATAAATAAATAAATAGATCTTTCTAAAAAGTGGCAAGAATACACCAAATGATTACAACAGTTCACCTCATCCGCAGGTTCAGTTCCCCGCGGTCAACCTTGGTCTGGAAGCCGATGACCGCCTGCTGGCAAATCACCAGAAGGTCAATTGTAGCCTAACTCAACTTCGTTAGCCTCCGCCATTCACCACACTTCATCTCGTCACATGGGTGTTTTATCATCTCACATCAATGCAAGAAGGGTGAGAACATTACAGTAAGGTATTTTACAGGAGACCACATTCACATAACTTTTATCACAGTGTATTGTTAGAATTGTTCTATTTTATTACTAGTTACTGTTGTTAATTTTTTTCAATTTTTGTTTATTTATTAGAGAGAGCGAGCGAGCACAAGAAGGCAGAATGGCAGACAGAGGGAACAGCTGAGCCACCCAGGCACCCCTCTTGCCACTTTTCCTTAAAAACTTTCTCCCTCAGAAAGAGGAAGGCAAGAGAGGAAGGAATACGGCTAAAATTGATGATTAAAGGAAATAAAAAATTATAAAAAATTTCAATTCCTTTTTTGTAAAAAAGAAAGTGACTTGAAAGAAATATAACACTATGTTAGTAATCTAGATGAAAGCAACATGAATGTTTATTAAATATTCTTGCTTTCTCCTTTATTTTATAAATCTCTCAATATAAACAATAATATAGATGGTATACAGATGTGCCAAATTCACCCAGAAGGGACAGCTGAAGGGGGGCAACACCAAGCTAGGCCAGTTGCCAAGTAGCAGGGATGCAGAAATGAAAGGCGCATTCCTGCCCTCAAAGTGTTGTGGTGGAGCGTTAGACCGAGAAAAGATAGGTTCACGGTTCTGTGACAGAGGTGAGTAGGAAAGGCCGCCTGGAGGAGGTGAGACCAGAGCTGCCATTAAGAATCAGAGCTGGCAAATGTCCACAATAGCCAAACTGTGGAAAGAGCCGAGATGCCCTTCAACAGACAAATGGATAAAGAAGATGTGGCCCATATATACAATGGAATATTACGCAGCCATCAGAAAGGATGAATGCCCAACTTTTACACCAACATGGATGGGACTGGAGATTATGCTAAGTGAAATAAGTCAAACAGAGTAAGTCAATTATCACATGGTTTCACTTATTTGTGGAACATATGGAATAACATGGAGGACATTAGGAGAAGGAAGGGAAACATGAAGGGGGGGAATCAGAGGGAGAGACGAACCATGAGAGACTATGGACTCCGAGAAACAAACTGAGGGTTTTATTTTTTTTTTCATTTGTTTATTTGACAGAGAGAGACACAGCGAGAGAGGGAACACAAACAGGGGGAGTGGGAGAGGGAGAAGCAGGCTTCCCGCTGAGCAGGGAGCCCGATGTGGGGCTCGATCCCAGGACCCTGGGATCATGACCTGAGCTGAAGGCAGACGCTTAACGACTGAGCCACCCAGGCGCCCCAAACTGAGGGTTTTAGAGGGGAGGAGGCTGGAGGGATGGGGTAGCCCGGTGGTGGGTATCAAGGAGGGCACGTACTGCACGGAGCACTGGGTGTTACACGAAAACAATGGATCGTGGATCACCACATCAAAAACTAATGATGTAATGTATGGTGACTAACATAACATAATAAAATAAAATAAAATAAAAGACAAAAACAAACAAGCAAAAAGAATCAGGGCTGGCAGGATACTGCTATTTGGCATGGAAAAAAACTGATGAGGGGATAAATTAAATGTGACCTATCCATACAATGAAATGTTACTTGGCAATGAAAAGAAATGAAGTACCAAACCATGCTACAACATTATGCAAGGTGAAAGAAGCCAGTCACAAATAGGCCACATATTATATGATCCTGTTTTTACAAAATGGCCAGAAGAGGCAAATCCATAGAGACAGAAAGTAGATTAGTGACTGCCAGGAGGTTGGGATAAAGGGAGAGGCTGAGGGAGTGAAAGGCAACTGTTAACAAGCATGGGGTTTCTTTTTGGTTTCAAATGCGATTTATTGACTGCTGGTGTGCATGGGGTTTGATGAAAATGTTCTAAAATGGATTGTGGTGGTGGCTACACAACTCTGTGAATACACTAAAAACCATTGACTTGTACTCTAAATGGGTAAATTCTATGGCATATGAATGCTATTTCAATAAAATGGTCATATAAAATACAATAAAAAGAAATTTTAAAAATGTTTTAAATGTTAAGTCATTTAGGGGCGCCTGGGTGGCTCAGTTGGTTAAGCCTCAGCCTTCCACTCAGGTCATGATCCCGGGGTCTTGGGATCCAGCCCTGCGTCAGGCTCCCTGCTCAGTGGGGGGCCTGCTTCTCCCTCTCCCTCTTCCCCTCCCCATCCCACTCGTACTCTCTAATAAATAAATAAAATTTAAAAAAATGTTAGGGACGCCTGGGTGGCTCAGTCGTTAAGCGTCTGCCTTCGGCTCAGGTCATGATCCCAGGGTCCTGGGATCGAGCCCCGCTTCGGACTCCCTGCTCAGCGGGGAGTCTGCTTCTCCCTCTCCCACTCCCCCTGCTTGTGTTCGTCTCTCGCTGTGTCTCTGTCAAATAAATAAAATCTTTAAAAAAAATGTGAGGTCATTTAATCAGGTGATCCAAACATATTAAAAATGGCCGAGCTATCATCAATTTTTTTTTAAAGATGTATTTACTTTAGAGAGAGAGTGGTGGAGGAGAGAATCTCAAGCAGACTCCATGCTGAGGAAGGAGCCAGTCATGGGGCTCCATCTCACAACCCCGAGATCGTTACCTGAGCCGGAACCAAGAGTCAGACCCTTTACCGTCTGCACCACCCAAGCGCCCACTATCATCAACTTTTAAAAGGACCACTTGGTTATAAATAATGTAATAAATATAAATAAATAAATATAAATAAAATTTAGCTTTGTTTTTATTCTGCCACCTTTTTTCACCCCCCCAACACACACACACCACCCCTCCACTCTGCCACTTAAAACTACCCTCATGTTCTGCCACCTCACACGATCATTCAGCAGAGTTGAAGAAAGTCCTAGCTCCAAATGCTACCTGGCAATCGCTACTGATTATGCTGGGCAATTTGGGGTTACTGTTTGTTCTCAAAAGACTGTCACACATTGTCATGCAACTTTTCATATTGGACTTGAGATTCTCTGTAGGAAAAAAAGAACTTTGTAGTTCTGCTAGGTTATAGATATGTGAAGTGGTATACCCAGAATGAAAACCTGAAAATTATGACTTACAAGAATCAAGTGGCTTCTCTGACTCTAGAGAGCCATCAATGCCCCCCAAATATTCACTTAAATATATTCTAGATGTAAGGACACTGTGTGAAGCTATAGTAATAATCAGTTACGAGGCTACCACCATTTGGTACAGTGAAATAATCATGGTAAATCAAGTGGTCATTCATCTCATAAAATAACTTCAGCTCAACAGATATAATATCATGTATTCATTATCTGTGATCACTATTAACAACTCTCCAAAAAAATTAACAAACCCTCAGTTTTTCCAGTTCAAAAGAGCTGACAATAGCTCAACTCAAAACCTAAACAGCTGATGAATATATCAACTTGTCCTTAGGAAGTCTTTTCTGTGCCCAAATAACTAAGGGAGTCTATGTAACGATTCATCTTGATGCATCAAACCAACACAGGAGAGACTATTCATAATAATGCAAACACAGGAAAGCAATCTTTCTAGATAATGATGAGCAATGCCTTGCAAATGGTCTCAGTGCAGAAAGTTGAGAAATTTTTCCATGCCAGATAGCAGTATCCTGTGTTACCTATATAGGTTTATTAGCGATCTTTTGAAAAGTGTTAATTATGCTGCAGGTTCTCTAACTTACCACTACTGAAATTCTCTTCCATTCATAACCGTTAATGAAAGTGAGTAACTAGAGGCTTGTGTGCTTGATGCTTGGATCCGTGGCACCCACCAGAGGACTTAGCATAGGACCAGAGGTGCTGACGTTATGGAGAGTAGTATTTGTTAAGTGTACACATAAGCTCCTGTCTTATGTATGAGTTGGATGATAAATAACAAAATTTTCTGTCCCAACTGTCTCAAAATTCAGCTGTGAAAAAACTAACTGTTGATATCTCAACTTACCCACAACTACCCCATTTCCAATTATTAAAAGTTCTTCCACTAAGATAAAGTCAAAGACTGGATATTTTCAATCACCACTTTTATTCAAACTGACATCACATGGCTGCAGTTATGATACATTGAAAAGTCCACAGAATTTCTGCCCCCCCCCCGCAAAGCATTAACTATAAAGAAACACCAGACAAACTCAAACTGAGGGACATTCCACAAAGAAACTGGTTTGTACACTTCAAAATGTCAAGTTATTAAATACAAAGAAAGGCTGAGGAACTGCTCCATACAGAAGGAAACTGAACAGTCATGACAGTGTGTGATCCTGGGTCAAATCCTGGACCTCTGGAGGAAATTTTAGAACAATCTGAAAAATCCAAATGAGGTCTGTGGAGTAGAGTTATACCATATCAAGGCTGATTTCTTGATTTTGATGGTGTGTACTGGAGTTATGGAGAAGCGTAATTGTAAAGAACGTTCACCATGACCAGCACCATCACCAACACTGCCTGGCTCTCCAGCCCGTGGAGAGGAGAATGGCTAACTTGGATGTGATTCTCAGTTCAGCTACCTTCAAGCAATCCACTGTGAAAACATTGAGAAAACACAGGATAATGTGTTGACAGTGAAAATGAGAATTCACAAAGCACAGTGAAAAGAATGCCAAGATGGGCAGTAAAGGGAGTAAGAATCAAAGACAGAGGGAGTATAAAGCATTCAAGTATGGGATAAGGGCACTTAAAAAGGCAGATATCCAGTTGGTCTTGGAATTGGGGTAATAATCAAGGGTAACAGGTATGCGAGTCATAAAGGAACAGCTAGCCTCAAGCCTAACAGCTTTTTATCATATTTATCAGGAGACCAGCATTCTGTTACCAGCTTCATTAAAAACTAATTATAAATACTATTCAGCAATAAAGAACAAAATACTGATAACATGCCACAACATGAATGACCCTCAAACACATTATAGTAAATGAAAGAAGCCAGACACAAACACCACATATTGTATGATGCCATTTACATGAAATGTCCAGAAAAGGCTAAACTATACAGACAGTAGATTAGTGGTGTCCTGGCACTGGGGACTGACTGTAATCCCCATCTGAATACAGTAAATAACAACTCATTTGTAATCCCAAAATTGAGGCATAGAGCTATTTAGTGACAATCACAGTACCTAACTCATAGGGCTCTTTGAAGATCAAATGAGATAATACAGGTTAAAAGCTCAGAACAATGCCCGGCACTTAGTAAGTAAGGGCTCAAGATGGACACGCACGCACACGTGCGCGCACACACACACACACACACACACGTCCAGCTTAAAAACTTAGAAAATAAAATGCATGTAAAAAAACAACATGCATATAATAAATTATAAATGTAAATAAAGTATAAGTTCATACTTATTTAAAGATTCAGCAACAAATTATAGTTCATCCTAGACCTATTCCTTAATCAAGGTAAACAGTTTAAACTATGTTGGGAGAACTTTTTAAATATACATATAAAGTATAAGAAGAACAAAGGAAACTTACTATATCATTTCCCTAATATTTTGGGTCTAAATAAAGTTTAAGGAAATGTTGAGACTCTTCCTCAGCCTCTCATCTTCTCAAGTTGACATTTTGATGTGTTAATTCCCTAATTACATGATTTTTCAGTATGTTCCACATTTTATTTCTATACATAAAAGTCCTTTAGTGAATATGGACATCCATCACATATTTTTACTTTAGTAATTTTTTAATCACAGAGAGTAGGCTGCTGTTACATCTCAGCAATATAATCCTGGACCAAAAAAACCCAGAAATCAATACTATTGAGGCCCAAGGCCCCAACCTCAGTGACATATGTATACTTTTCCATGTTTTCTTGTCCTTTGTAACATACACTATGATACTGGAGGCCCTGAAGTTCTCTCTTCCCAGCAGGTGTCAAATAATGATGTAGCTTCTGCCTCCTGAACTCAGTCCTGTTCACTGACTCTTTCAATACAGGTATACAAAGTGAAAAGTTGCTAACCCGCTACTCCACCAGAGAAATAAATAGTTGTTTAATTTTAATCCTTTGAAATAAGTACTCCATGAACATACCTGTATATCTTTGGTTAAACTATTTCCTCACCAGCATCAACATTTATATTCTCTTATTTATTATCTCTAAGACCATTTATAAAATGAACTTGTTTTCATTATTCTCTGATTCCTTAAGTATTCCCAGAAAAACTTCCTAACATGAGGAGAAAGTAGAGACAAATTTCAATATTTGATAAATTTTATCTTGGCAACTTTGAAAACAAATTTACTCTTTAAACTGCATTATAAAAAATACATTAGTCTTCACATTAGCTTTACATGGAAATATATACTTGCTTGAATATTTAAATATAGTTTCTCTTTACCAAAAAGTGTCACTCAGAGCCCTAATTACACAAATAATTTAAATGCACAAATGCAAAACACACTTCACACAATATTGTCCACACACTGTATAACTTGGGACAATTATAATAAAAATTTATGCAAGATACTGAACAAGGACAAGATTAATAAAATATTCATTGTGGTTATAACTTGATTTTTCACTATTAAAAGAATTTAATGCACTCTTGAATACACAAAAAACATCCAACTGTTTCATCTAATCAGCAAATGAAGCCAAAACATATTTTGACAAAGGGGCACATCTTGTATCCTACCAAATTCTGAAAGTAATTCATTTCTAATTTCATTTAAATTATAATTTTTCCAGTTTCAAGTTTTCAAGCTTGTCTAAAGTAATGACTATAGGAACTTATAAACAATTCCAAAATGTTAAAAAAAAAATAATCAGGACTGTATTATACTTTGATATTTTTAGTAATATAAATTTTAAATATAAACCTTTTTTCTCAAAAAAATGGTATTTAGAAGTCTCCAATGTGAAAAAAGTAGTAAAATTTTTTAACTGCTTTTAATCATATGACTTATAAGAACTGTCCTCTCTACGTGATGCAATCACATAGATATGACACATCATAATCATTGAGTACATTATTTCCAGATGATCTCCTGCTTTTTAACTTAAACCTAAAGCATCCAGAATGCCTACTAATAGTACTTAAGGAAATTACCGTGTCTATTTTACAGGAAAAAAAAGACACCAATATCCACAAATAGAACATTTTTACATATTAACTGTTTGTTTACTTCCTAATCAGTAGGACAGTTTTCTTTCTAAATTAAAATTGGAGGGTTATTTTAAATTAGTGCCCCATAGTACTATTTTAAGAAAGGGAATTAAAATGTTTGTATATGAGGCAAGGTTGAAGTTGCTTTGCAACTAAAAATATAAACATTTGCCCATTTGTTTTTCAACAGATTATTGTTTTAAAATTAAAAGTAAAGAAATTACAACAGAACACCATCATAACATACCCACAGGTTAAAAACGGCCCCTGAAATAAAACTACATTTAGACACCAACTGTTACACTGTATTTCATTAATTCTAAAGTAACACATTTTTATCTCTGAAATCATGGTACACTGATCTAGTTTCAATAAAATGTGGTTTATACAAGATAGTTGAAATTCATATTTCCTTTAACATTAACGATAGAAAAGGATCCAGGATCCTTGTCTTAACAGGGTAATTGGATGTGTCTGTACCAGCTCAACCAGTGTCTCTGAATAAAGGATCTTTAACATATTCTGAGTATCTCAGACCCAACTGCTTACCTTAGCGTCTTTTAACTACTAAAATCAGTTAGCAAGTTTAAGGAAAGCCAAACGAATATACAAATATGTAGTTTTTCCCTTGCAAAACTGGCCTCCACGTAGGTTATCTGTTTTATTAGATCTTTTGAAATATTAAGCTTACAAAGAATTTGTTAATGACAATTAATGGTCTGCCCAAATTACCAAACCAATAATTTCAGTTCAATTTCAGTTCAATAATAACAGAAAATGATGTGATAGTGGCCGAAACATTTTTAAGAGGTAAGGCCATAAAGACAACCCAGATTTTCATATCAAACCACCAGCACTTCGGGTGGAGGGGAATAAAGGTGGTAGAAAACATAATTACACTGGCAAGATCATTTTCCCCTTAAGATCTAATAATGCTAAAGAAAAACCTACAGAGATCGTATATGTGCATGTGTCCAAATAAGGAAAGTCAGAGACTTGCAAATCCAATTTAAATGAAGAAGAAGGAGTTTGTTTATGTATATAAAATCGCTAGGCAGTTTTTAAAAACTGGAGTAAAGATTATGGAATCTCGTTTCCTTGGATGCTTTTAAAAAAAAGATCAATTATATTTTGTGATTACTTAAATCAACCTCACTCGAAAGTGGAGATAACTTATTCTAGTTTCTTCTTTTTTTAATTATCCAGTTAGAATACGATTTTGACAATGCCACTCTGAAACGCACAGAAGTACATATTCCTTTGTTTAAGTTTTTAAAAAGGAAAAATAAGATAGCATTTAATGTTTGCCACATTCATTTTTGCAATATTATAACCTGCTGACATGAAATACAATCATGAAAAATAAGTAAGAGGGACATGATTGGAGGGAGAAAAAAATGTATATACACTGTGCTAAATGATGGATATAAATTAAGATGAAGCTCTTCTACGGCAAATGGACGAAGGATGCATTTAACTCTCAAAAAAAAAAAAAGGACCTTAAACACTAATTTTAAATCAATTATAAAAGTTCTGAAAAATAATGTCTGTAGCAAAATAGTTGAAGGTACATTTTTTTCACCAAAGCTGGGAAAGCTATGTGCACAAATATATTTCAAGTGAAGTACTGAATCCTCAGCTAGCCTCAACACTTCTAGGTGGTCTCATTAGCCCGCGGTTTGTTTGATAGCCGAGTCCTCATCCTATCAGAGTATGGTACCTGAGAATATAAGCTTCTCAAAGCATATATCTTCACAGGTCGAGAAAGCTTTCTTCTTTTCTTCCTCGGGCGTTTTTTACCACCATTCCTCTTTCTTCCTGCAGCGGGGCAAGAACCCTGCCCAGGCTGCTTGGGAGTAGAGCCGGGGGCAGCGATTAACTGCTCCTCAGCAGCCGCCACCCGCAGACCCGGCGGACCCGGCGGACCCGGCGGACCCGGCGGACCCCGCGGACCCGGCGGACCCCGCGGACCCGGCGGACCCGGCGGACCCGGCGGCACGGAGGAACCCGGCGGACCCGAGGGAACCCGCGAAACCGACGACCTCAAAACCATGTGGGTGGGGCTCTTCGCTTTCTTTAACTTAGTGACGTCGCGGTTCTTCTTCTTCAGATGCAGTCTAATAAAGGCGCTCCTGGACTGATATTTGCGACGCAAGAAGGCCGAGTATTTTGAAAGATACTTCCGAATTATATCATTTAGTTTGGTCTGAATCCAAATTGGCCGTTTTTCTGAAGCGATTCTGGGTTGTGGGTGGAGACTAATTGGTTTATAAACCTTCTGGGGGACACCTGGCTTATTATCGTTCGTCGTCATCCTCCGCCTCTGAATTTTCTTTCTACCTTCTAAGAACTTACGGGTAACTGCTTTTGAAGAGGTCCCGGCGGCATCGCGGTCGACAAGCGTTACCTGGAAATTACTTTCCTTTGGAGCTGCACCAGCGCTCGAAGTCCCTGGTCTTGGCATTGGCTCAGGAGAAACGGGGGCCCCCGGATAGGCCAGTAATTCATCCCTTATGGTCAAAACAGCTGTTGGGTCACAGTCTTCAGCATCTTCCTCGCCCGAACTGGAGCTCAGGTCGCTAAGATGAGCTTGAAGCCAGTTAGTTCTGTCAGGGTCTGATACATCTATGCTCAGTGGAGGATTAATTACAATTTTCTTATTCAATGGGTCATAGTAATTAAAGGAGCTCCGTTTATATTTGTACTCTATGCTAACATCTCGACTTCTGGGGGTGCGGTATTTTTTAGAGAAGTTGGCAGTTTCACTGTCCTGAAATTTCATATTTGAAGAAATAACGTAGACTAAGGCATTGGGTTGCAAAGGCTTCAAAACTTTAGTACATGTTTCAGGAAATTCAAGTGTCCCAATTTTCACTTTCTTTTTTGTTTTTTTGTCCTGTAGAAGCGAACGCTTCCCTGTTGGTGAGTCGTCCTCCTGTCCACTGTCTTGTGTGTCTGACTGGTTTGTGAAATTGGTTTGAGTTCCATGGCTGACTTTTACAGCCTGACATCGAGAAGCCAGTCGCCATGATTGTTCATAATAAGGCCTCTTTACTGTAGAATGATGGCTAGATTTATCTAAGGCCACTGAAAAGTCATCAGTATCTGAAATGCCACCTGCATTATCATCACAATCTGAAAGAACTTGAATTGCTGCAGTGTCCTGACTCGGGTCAGTCCAGGTAATCTTTTTTCCTTCATTCAAATTTTTTTTTTTTATTTTCCTGGTCTCACACTCATCATCAAAGTAACAGTGGAAACGACCCTCCTTAAACTCCTTGACAAGAGCATTAATTTTCATGTCATCTTCTCTCATTATTTGAGACCATGTTTTCCCTACAAATGAAGGAGGGACATGGGGCAAGGCTTCAAGAACAGGTTCATCCGGATTTTCTTCTATTACCTCCTTTGCCTTTTCCAGGTTCCTGACAGGATCAACCACGAAAATAGAGCTTGAATGGGAATCGCGGTTTGTTTCTTCTAGGTCCAGAGACATCTTCTTATACAGTCCCTTTTTATTAACAGCTTCTTGAGGCTGGTCATTGTCAGACTGAAGAGAGAGATCACACTGAAAACTCATTCCAGAACCACATGGTTCACAGCTCATACTTTCTGGATCTGCATGTTTTAGCTTCAGTAGTTTTCCTTTACTAGCCCTTTGATGGACTGCTGACCCAGAAGAGGCATTACAACGCACTGCAGAAACAGTAGATTCACAGTGCTTATCTTTTCGGCCAATAGTTTCGAGACCTTTCCTCTGACAAATGTTGATTCCTTTGTCTTCTTCCTGAAGCTGGTCAGCCATTGGCTGAGAATCGTCTTCCCATTTGAAATTTGTTTTAGGACTATCAGAACCACAACTCTTCTCTTCTGAGTCAATATATTTGACCATTTCTTTATCAGACCCTTGTGATGAGAGAGTCACAGACCGATCTGGGGGATCTATTTGAAAATTTATTTCAGAACCATAAGACTCACAGCTTGACTCCTGCAGAATAATATAGTCTTTCTTCTGGTTTACTACTTTGAAAGTCTCTTTGGATTGGTGTACCAGTGATTGAGGAGAGGCTTCACAAACATATCCTATTTCAGAACCACAAGAGTCACAGCACTCACCTTCTAGATCATAACCTTCCGTATTTATACAATTGATTTCTTTGACAGTCATGTGAGGTGAGTCAATCACTGGCTGAAAAGGCATATCAGACTCAGCAATCACTTCACAATCACTATCACTGGTCACCAGGTCCACAAATAGCATCTTTCGAAGATTTGCTTCTTTAACTGACACTTGAAGTTCATTAACCACTATTTCAAGAGGGACATCAGAATCACACATTAATTCAGAATCACTAGGTTCACTGCTCTTTATTTCCATGCCAAGATGCCCTTCCTTCGGAAGATCTATTTCTTTGCACACCACTTGAGATTGGTCAACCTCTAACTGAAAATGAATACCAGAATCACATTTTATTTCAGAAACGCTGGGTCCACAGCTCTTATCTTCTAGGTCATGATGACCCCTCTTTTGCAAGTTTATTTCTTTGACAGCCAGAGGAGACTGATCAGTCACGAAGTGAACAGGAACATCAGAATCATAACTTACTTCGAAGTCACCTAGTTTATAGCTCTTATCTTCCAGGTAAATATGGTCTTCCTTCCAAAGACTGACTTCTTTAACAGACTTTTGAAGCTGGTCAGCCACTGACTGAAGATGATCATCAGAAATAAAAGTTATTTCAGGACAGGCAATATTGCTCTTATCTTCCAAATTGACATGTTCCCCTTCCAAAAGGTGTGGTTGCTCAACCACTGATTGAAGAGGGACATCTGAAACATAAATTATTTCAGAATCACTGGGTTCATAGCCCTTATCGTCCAGGCAAACATGTCCTTCCCTCAGAAGATTTATTTCTGCAATAGCATCTTGAATTTCATTAGCCACAGACTGAAGAGATTCATTAGAATCAAAATTTATTTTAGGATCACTAGGTTCCACAATCTTCCCTTGCAAGTCAACATGCTCCTTCCAAAGGTTCATCCCTTTAACGACTTCTTCAGTTTGGGCAGCCACTGACTGAAAAAGGACATTAGAATCATACACCATTTCAAAACCCTTGGGTTCATCCCTCTTATCTTCCACATCAACTTCATCCTTCCAAAGGCTTATTTCTTTAACAGTTTCTCTAACCTGCTCAGCCACTGACTGAAGAGGATCCTCAGAGTCAAAACTCATTTCAGAACCACCAGATTGACTGTGCTTATCTTCTAGCTCAATATGGTCCTGATCCAAAATAGTTATTTGAGGTTGATCAATTATTGACTCAACCAAGAAATCAGAATCCAAACTCATTTCAGAACCACTACATTGGCTGTTCTTATCTTCCACGTTCACATGACCTTCATTCTCAAGGTTTACTCGTTTAATAGCCCCTTCGGGTTTATCAGCCACAGACTGAAGAGAAACACCAGAAGCACGTATTAATTTAGAACCTTTAGTTTGAACCATTTTATTTTTCATTACAACTTTCCCTTCCTTCCTCGGGTTTGTTTTCTTAACCACTTCCTGAAATTGTCCAGTCAATAACTGAAGAGGGTCACCAGAATCGTATCTTATTTTACAATGACTAGATTCACGCTTTTTATCTTCCAGATGAACATTCTGTTCCTTCAAGCGGGTTAGCTGAGGTTGGCCAATGACTGAATGAAGAGGGGCACCAATATCCAAATTTACTGCAAAACCTCTAGAGCCAGTACTTTTACCTTCTGGGGCAACATGGTCCTCCTTCAAAACAGCAATGTGAGGTGTTTCAGTCATTAAGTGAGGAAGGACATCAGAACCAAACATTATTCCAGAACTGTTATAGTTATCACTCTTTTTTTCTAGAACACGTGCTTCTTTCTGAACATTGATTTCTTTGACAGCTACCTGAGGTTCAGTCACTAAATAATGAGGGATGTCAGAATCTGTTTCAGAACCACTAAATTTAGCACTTTTACTTTTGAATTTAGCATGTCTTTCTTTTTGAAGCCATATTTCTTTAACAGCTGTTTCGGGCTTGTGAGTCACTGACTGATGAAGAGGGACACCAGAATCCAAACTTGTTTCATAAACACTCAGTGCATTATCCTTATCTTGTAAGTGTATGTGTTCTTTCTGATGGCTTATCTCTTTAACAGCTATGTTAGGATGATCAGTCATTAAATGATAAGAAATGTCAGATTTCAAACTGATTTCAGAAACACTAGGCACATTACCTTTATTTCCCAAGTGTATGTGCTCTTCCTGAAGGTTCATATCTTTAATGGGATCTTTAGAATGTCCAGTCATTGAATGAAAAATACCATAATCCAAACTTAATCTGGAACCACTAGGTTCATTGTCCTTATTTTCTAAGTATATCTGCTCTTCTTTTTGAAGATTTAGCTTTTCCATAGCTACTTCAGGAGGGTCAGTCACTGAATGAGGAGGGACATAAAAATCCAAACTTATTTCAGAACCACTGGGTTCTTCATTCTTCCTCCCTACGTGTATATATTCTTCTTTCTGAATGATTATGTCTTTAACAGCCAGTTCCGGTTGATTAGTCCCCGAATGAACAGGTATATCAGAATCTAAAGTTATTTCAGCAACACAAGATTTATTAGTCTTGTTTTCCAGAGGACTAGGTTCCTCCACATAAATAGCCACTTGAGACTGGTCAACTCCTGAGCGAAGAAGAATATCAGAATCAAAAGTTATTGCAGAACTATTTGACCCAGAGTGCTCACCTTCCAAGTTAATGTGCCTTTTTCTTATTTCTTCCATGTCCATCTCAGACTGCTCAGTACCTGACATGGCAGGGGGATCAGATTCAAAAGTCAACTCAGAACTGGAGCACCCATAGCTCTTAACTTCCATGTCAACATTTAACTCTTTCAGACTTATTTCACGTTGATCACTAGCTGACTGATAAAGAGAAGCACGAGAATCAGAACTTTGATCAGAATTGCTAGATTTAACGCTCTTATCCTCCAAGTCAACAGCTACTTCTCGGGGGTTCACTTTTTTAACTATTACTCCGGATTGGCCAGCCACTAATCGAGCATCAGTGTGAAAACTCATTTCAGAACCGTGAGAATCATAGTTCATATCCACAGGTTCATTCTTCTCCTCCAGAAGATGTATTTCTTCAACAGCCCTCTGAGATTCATCAGTCACTGTCTCAAGGGAGACTGCATAATCAAGATGGGCTTTAGCACTGCTGGGTTTAAGGTTCTTATCTTTCAGGTAGCCCTGTCTATCCTTTAGGTTTCTTTCTTTGACAACCAGGTGGGGATGCTCAACTACTGACTGAGGAGAAGCATCATTATCAATACTTGTTTCAGAACAGCTTGAACCATAGTTCTTATCAACCAAGCCAATGTGAACCTTCTGAAGTTTTGCTTCTGTGGCAGCCACTGGGAGTCGGTCGCCCACTGACTGAAGAGGAAATGGAGAATCAGTACTTACTTCGGAGCTACTAGATCCATAGTTCTTATCAACCAAGTCAATGTGTTCCTCCTTAGGAAGGTTTACTTCTTTTGCAGGTTGTTGGGGGTAGTCATTGGTTGACTGAAGTAAGGCATCACATTCAAAATTAATCTCAGAATCACTAGATTCATAGCTTTCATCAACCAGGCTAATAGGCTTTGCCTTCTGAACCCTTACACCTTTAACAATTACTTGAGTTCGGTTGGTAGCCAACGGAAGAGAGCCGTCACGATCAGAACTTATTTCAGAAATGAAAGATTTATTATTCTTACACTGCAAATCAGCATATGCTTCCTTTGAAAGGTTTATTTCTTTGGCAGTCACCTTAGATTCGTCAGTCGGTGAATGAAAAGGGGAACTGCAGTCAAAACTCATCTCAGAAGCTCTTGATTCATAGTTTTTATCTTCTTGGTCAATCTGCTCCTCCTTCCAAAGGTCTTGCGCAGCCTCCTCGGGTTGATCAGACACTGACTGAAGAGAGCCACGAGCAAACTTCACTTCAGAAATCACTGAGCTCTTCTGTCCCAAAAAGGCTGACTTATTAAAAACCAAACGCTTTTCCTCTTGGGTATGATCCGTATCAGAAAAGAATTTCCCACAGTGCTTTGCAGTAGCATCTTCAAAGATTCCTTTATTAGAAGGCATGCCACTTTTATTCAGGTTGATTCCTTGGTTGACAGCTAATTTGGAAAGAGATTCAGATTTTAAGGAGCCTTCAGTGCCCATAAATTCACGGACTTTAGCGCCAGCTGACAAAGTTTTACACGGAGATTTTTCATCTTCCTGTATAATCAATTCATCTGAATTTGTACCTAATGATTTCCTATTTGGTTCTTTAGGTTTCTGATAGGAAACTGAAGAAGTTTCTAGACTGGATGACAGCACAGGATTTCTAGAGCCCCTGTCTGGCTGTTCAACATATCTGTCAACTGTGTTTGGGTCACATTTCCTGCCTGAATCTGAACTGGTTGCAGCTGGTAACCTAGTAGTTTTAGTTGTAACTGGTCTATCAAAGGAACTTCCAGCTAAACAACTAGCAGGAGCACTAGAAATCACTGACGGACATATTAAGCTTGGTCTAGTATGTGTAGCTTGGCCAATACCAACTGGATTAAATTCTTTCATGCCACTCCCAATTTTCTGAACAAACCCCAAGGGCTGCTGTTGTCCCTTCTCCAGTTTTTGAATAACTGATGGTCTAACTGAAACACCCTGTATATATTCCTGAGATTTGCTGGGTCTAGAATGCAACTCTTTACTAGGTTCAAAACCCTTGGTGGAGCTCTCTCCTTTGACTCCAGCAGCATCCTCAGTCGCTCCTTCAGAAACAGAATCATCAACAGGAACCACTTCAGGAGGTGACGCAGTATTCGTAAGAAGTCTCTCATTTTGGGTTGATCTAAAAAGGAAGGGGGGAGAATCCATAAAAATACTCTAATATCTATTTAAAATGTTACAATAAAGGCACAATAATGTTATTTTCTTTCTATCCTGGGCCCTCTTGTTAGAGGACAAAGAATCAAGGCAATCACATGAGGCTGTACCCTGTACGTATTTGCAGGCAGGGAAATCAGCACAGAAGGTGGACGCAGCTCCACCAATTGCTACTTAATAAACACAAATGGCTCCTAAACATAAAAAACTGTTAAAAAAAAAAAGGAAGCCATATATTTGTCAGTTATCAGAGTGGTAAACACAGCAAAAAGTGTTATGTAAGTTACATAACCTTCTAGACTTCAGTTTTCTCCCCAAGAAAGAATGGAATATTACTTTCCTTCATGAGATAGTTTTGAGGAGTAAATTAGTTGTTATATGTAAAGAGCATTTTTTTAAAAGCCTGGAAAATATAATCATCCACAAATGTTAGCTATTATTTAACACACTGTTGCGTTTTTTAAGTTTTTATTTAAATTCCAGTTAGTTAACATACAGTGTAACATTAGTTTCAGGTGTACAATTTAGTGATTAAACACTTCCATACAACGCCCTGTGCTCATCACAAATGATGAGCTCCTTAATCCCCATCACCTATTTCACCAATTCCCCCCACCCACCTCCCCTCTGGTAACCATCAGTTTGTTCTCTATAGTTAAGAGTCTGTTTCTTGGTTAGCCTCTCTTTTTCCCTTTGCTCATTTGTTTTGTTTCTTAAATTTCACACGAGTGTAATCATATAGTATTTGTCTTTCTGACTGACTTATTTCACTTAGCGTGATACTCTAGCTCCATCCACGTCATTACAAATGGCAAGATTTCATTCTTTTTATGGCTGAGTAATATTCCAGTGTGCATATGTGCGTGTGTGCCACATTTTCTTTATCCATTTATCAGTCAATGGACATTTGGGCTGTTTCCATAATTTGGCTATTGTAGATAATGCTGCCATACACAAAAATAAATTCAAGATGGATTAAAGACTTAAAGGTGACACATGAAACCATTAAAATCCTAGAGAACACAGTCAGTAACCTCTTTGACATCGGCCACAGCAACTTCTTCCTAGATATGTCTCTGAAAAAATAAACTACTGGGACTTCATCAAAATAAAAAGCTTCTGCACAGTGAAGAAAACAATCAACAAAACTAAAAGGCAGCCTACCAAATGGGAGAAGATATTTGCAAATGACGTATCAGATAAAGGGTTAGTATCCAATTATATAAAGAACTTATAAAACGCAACACCCCCAAAACAAATAATCCAATTAAAAATGGGCAGGAGACATGAATAGACATTTTTCCAAAGAAAACATACAGATGGCCAACAGACACATGAAAAGATGCTCAACATCACTCATCATCAGGGAGTACAAATCAAAACTACAATGAGATATCACCTCACACCTCACTGTCAGGATGGCTAAAATCAGGGGCGTCTGGGTGGCTCAGTCAGTTAAGCATCTGACTCTTGATTTCGGTTCAGGTCATGATCTCACAGTCATGACAGCAAGCCCTGCATCAGATTCTGTGCTGGGCGTGGAGTCTGCTTAAGATTCTCTCTCCCCTCTCCCTTTACCCCTCCCCCCCCGGAAAAAAATTTTAAATGCCAAGAGGAGTCTAAGGAGACAAGCTAATGGAACATGGTTATCCCAGATGGGACCCTGAAACAGAAAAAGACATTAGCTAAAAACTAAGAACAGCTGAATGAACTACAGAACTTAATGTATTAATATTGGTTCATTAATTATAACAAATGTGCCATACTAATCTAAGTTGTTAGTAACAGGGAAACTAGGTGGAGAGGGTATATAGGAACTCTTCTGTACTACTTTCTCAAGTTTTCTGTTGCTCTAAAACTGTCCTAAAATGTAGTCTATTAAAAATAAGTTTTTTGGGGTGCCTGGGTGGCTCAGTCGTTAAGCGTCTGCTTTGGGCTCAGGTCATGATCCCAGGGTCCTGCTCGGGCTCCCTGCTCGGCGGGAACCCTGCTTCTCCCTCTCCCACTCCCCCTGCTTGTGTTCCCTCTCTTGCTGTCTCTCTCTCTGTCAAATAAATAAATAAAATCTTTAAAAATAAATGTTTTAAAATAAATAATTTTAAAATAGATTAACACCTAAAAATACCTTTATTATATATTTTTCAATTTGAGATGCTTCAATCATCTAAGAGAAACATATACATGTGTCAGCCACATGTAACTTTTTTTAAGATGTCATAAATATCATTATTTCTTTCCCATAAAAATTTATCACAATTAACACTAAAAGAACATTTTTTGGTATTTGTAAAATTAAAAAGTTAACCCAGATATCAGAATAATATGATAGGGCAAAAAAATTCCAGAAGGTTTCATACTTCTGAACTCTAATCAATAAAACTGCAGTACAATCACCACTTTACCCTAGTTTTTCAGAACCCTAAGAAGACCATCTCCATTTATTTGTCTTAAAGGCTATCACAACATTCTCAAAATTAATCTTGTATGTTTCACAAAGAAAAGGAAGTAAGGCAGGTTCATAAACCAAATTAGGCAAAATCCCAAAAAAGTTAGGAATCACCATCTAGATGCTTTGATTTGCATCTGTATTTGCATGTGGTTAAAATTAACAACGAAATCACAATCTATATTTCTACTCATTTTATTTTTTAAAGATTTTATTTATTTATTTGACAGAGAGACACAGCGAGAGTGGGAACACAAGCAGGGGGAGTGGGAGAGGGAGAAGCAGGCTTCCCGCGGAGCAGGGAGCCCGATGGGGGGCTCAATCCTAGGACCCTGAGATCATGACCTGAGCCGAAGGCAGACACTTAACAACTGAGCCACCCAGGTGCCCCAATATTTCTATTCATTTTAAACTAATTTCACAACAAAAAAGCCCTCTAAAAATCTAACCATTAAAGATTAAAAACCCTCTCTTTTATATAATTCTTGTGCTAAATTTTTGAAATCTGTAAGTAAAATTTAAAAACTACATATCAAATCTATGAGATGTGATCAAAATGGAAACCTCACACTTTTAAACCTTCCACTAAAAAAAGAATTAGTAGGCACAAATTAACTAAATGAGCACTTAATTCAGGAAGAAAGATAATCAAATTCCCCCCACCGAGGAAATTTGAGGAAATTAATTAGGAAAAAGAAAAACCAATAAACAGAAAACAAAAATAAAGCAAGAGCTGACTTTCAAGAAGGCTAAAATAATACAAAAACCTACAACGTCTAGATAAGGGGGGGAAGGGAAGAAATTTTTAAAAATAAACTCTACAATTTAGAATGTTTATAAATATAAATAATGTGTTAGCAAGGGATTAAAAAACTCAAGGTAAGAAAATGGAATTCAAAATCAGATATACTGATGGGAAAATACAGATACACAAATAGAGGAATTTAGTTTATGTTACAGGTGACATTTTTTTGTTTTTAAAGTAATCTCCACAACCAACATGAGGCTCAAACCCACAGCCAGGAGATCTAGAGTTGCATGCTCTACCCACTGAGCCAGCCAGGTGCCCTAACAGGTGATATTTTATATCAGTGGAGATAATTAATATACTTTCACAAAAAAATAAGAAGTCCTACTTCACACCACATATAATAACAAATTCCAGGAAGATTAAAAATATTTAAAAGCAGAAATAAGGACATGAAGAAAAAGACATGAAAGAAGCCATAAAGGAAAATTTCCTTACATATATTATGTCAAAATGTTTAATTTCTATATGGTAAAAGACAATACACACAGATGAAAGACATATGACAGATGTTGGGAAAATAATTATAACATATTTAAAATACAAAGGACTATTATCTACAAATATTGAATACAAACCCAAAATATATAAACAATTCAATAGAAAAACAGATAACATCTACAAACAATCCATAAAATAAATATATGGCTAATAAACATATATAAAGAGATGTTCTATTTTACTCTTAAGTAAATAAAGGCTAACGAAGGGATATGCTTTTTTGGCCTATTATGTTATTGGGGGGGGGGGGAGGGAAGAAGTTGCTAATCCCAGTGTTAGCAAGAGTGACAGAAAAATGAGCGCTCTCATAGACTACTGGTGTATATGTATGTTATATAAATTGTATATAAATTGGCATAGCCTTCTAAGGAAGAGTCTCAAGAATTTTAAAGTTCCACACACAGCTTGAGCAAGAAAATAAGTAAGAGTAAAGGATTAAAACCCACAGAAGACACAGCCATGAGTTTATAATGATATAAATAGATACTCTAATAAGTGAGGGAACAAGAAAGCTCTTCTTCATGAAGACTAATTAATACACGTAATAACTGTTTCAGGGAACAATCATCAATTAATGCTTACAATAAGCGGGTGGAAATAAGATGAGAAACAGCATATTTATTTACAGAGTCTCAAAGTACTCCTCCACAAGTCTTACTAATTATAATGGGGAAAAGAGTAACATAATAGTAGAGAAGCCCCTTAATTAAGTGATCCAAGTTAACATCACCAGCCATGAGACATGACAACAACATGGGTCTCTTTAATACACTGAGAAGGGCACAACACCAATTATAATTTATTCTTGTTCAAATGCATAACCTAAGTTTAATCATGAGAAAATGTCAGGCATACTCCAATTTGGGGACATCCTACAAAATAACTGGCCAGCAGTGTCTAAGGCTTGAAAGCAAAGACTGTGGAACTGATCCTGATTAAGGGTGTCTGAGGAGATGGGGCAACTAAATGCCATGTGTGATCCTGGACTGAATCCTGGTCCCAGAAAAAGGACATTAGTAAGAAAACTGACAGAATCTGAATAAAGTCTATAAATAGTATGGCATCGATGTAATTTCATGGATTTGATCATTGTACTGTCATTATTTTAGATTTAACACTTGAAGAGGTCAGGGGAAAGTTATACAAGAATTTCTTGTGCCAGTTTTGCGACTTTTCTGTAAGCCTGAAATTATTCCAAAATGAAAGGTTAAAAGATAAAAAAGTATTTTTTAAGGCTCAGAAACTTTAGCCCATAAGTTCAAGTTCTAGGAATCTACACCACAGAAATAGCTGCATGTACAAATATGTCTGTTGAAGCACTCCTTACACAAGCTATAAACTGGAAATTTATACTGACCCCAACATAATCTGTCTTTCCAACAGCTGAGAAAGAACATTTTTTAAACTTTTTCCCCATTTAAACTTTTTCTCCATTTGCTAAATTCTGGGTTGTGACTTGCAAAGCAAAGCATTCAAAAATATCCTTTTTCTACTGCTGGTGCTTATCTCAACTATTCTGCACAGATATGCTAGTAATCTGTTTTGCTTTATCTCATACAGCTGTAGCTGCAAACTTGCACATAGTTGTTAAACTAATGTTCTACCAATGTTTTTCTTTGACAAAGGACACTAACTCTTAAATATTATCAAAATATTTGTTTTTATTAAAACAACCAAAACACTGATACAAGAGAAAGCTATCAAGACACTGACAGATCATTCAAAAGCCAATTCTATTTGCTATCTCTTCGATTCAGTTAGCAAATAATTCAGTTAAGGTGGAACTGACTTAGTTTTTACTTACTCTGCTACAGTCACCAGCTGGTCTGTTCCTGATCTTTTAAAGGCTATTTTTGCCCCCACCATTACCCTTGCTTAATCTTATGACATACTTAGTAGGACATCTTAATGATGTGTAACTATTTATTGACCTAAGACTTCTCTTTAGAAAAAAGCATGGTGTGGTGAGTGAAATTTCTTATTTAAGCTAGAAAAATTTTCAGATAGCAGCAGAGAAGTTACTAGGTAAAATTTCACTTCATATTCCTTAATGAAAAGATTCATTTTAAGAAGCACTAGAGAGTTCACACAAACATCGAGTATAACATATAATAACTCTGTACTAACAGAATTCCACTCAGCTACTTTACCTGCTTTCTTGAGAATGATATGGGTGGTGCCGGAGCACGTCCTGCAAGAAACGTTCCATCAAGCTAGTGGTGCCCATCCGCTGTCGATTCTGTGTGGTCAAGTATCTGTGCTGAGCACTGGACATATGCTATTAAAAAGAAAAAACACACTAAACAGTTTTAAACAGGTAATACTCATTAGTAGTGAGAGTTTCACAAATGGATTCATTTAGATATTCCTGGTAGAAGTATAAATTGATAGAGTCTTTCTGCAAAACAATTCTAGAATGTGTATCTAAAAACCATAGAAGTATCTTTCCCTTGGATATAGTAATTTCATTTCTCTAAATCTCTCCCTAAGGAAATCATCCTAAATGTGGATGCTTTATGCAAAAAATGCTGCTTATCACAGCATAACAACAAAAAACTGGAAATCTCCAAAGTGTCTAATAGGAAAATCTATAATATGACCTAAGATGTAATACTATGAAACTATCTAAAATAATACAAAAAATTTTACATAACATGGAGAAATGTTAGATAGTAAGAGAAAAATGGGGGATGCAAAAATCACATGTATACTCTTACCTAAAACTGTGGTTTTAAAACATACAAACAAAAATAAAATAAAATGAAATGTACAGACAAATCAATGGAAGAAAATACACCAAAATCTTAAAAGCATTTACATCTGTGAGGTACATTTAAAAGTAATTTTAATTTTTGGGGGCGCCTGGGTGGTTCAGATGGTTAAGCATTTGCCTTTACTATAAATTCTTATATTTGTACCAAGCAAATATTTTTATAATAAAAATCTGTTCAAAGAGAGAAGAGGGTTGGATCACTGTATTTGTAAAAGTTGAAGATTAATACACAAAAAGTCTATCATTTCTCTTCAGAGATTACAAATCCTCACTTAAACAGAATTCTGGAATAAATACACAGAATTTTGTTTTGTAATTCTCTCCACAGAAACAGTTTGTGTTCACAAGTATTATTTAGTGAGCTATCAAAAGGGATGGGAAAGAAGTCTAACATCTACTGAGCACCTATAACATATCAAACAGTGCTATTCCATTCACGACGCAGTAATCTCATCGAATTTTCACTGAGTATGAATCTTGTCCCCATTTTGATATAAAGAAATTAAAGCACAAAGATTTGGAGTAAATTGCCCCAAGCCGGGTATCTAGCCAGTAACAATTAAGGCAGGATTTCGATCTGCATCTACCTCTAAAGCTTATCTTCTCTCCCTATATCACACTACTGCTAATGCCATATTTGCAACATGAGTTACTGACAATTTAGTAACATGTTTTCATTTAACAATACCCGGGGAAAGTCATACTTTAAAGACCATAGTAAAGATGCCGAAAGAACTTAAACTGGGCTGCCAGCTCCTGATCACTATTACAACTCCTGGAATTCTCTCCTTCCATGCTGACTTCAGGGGTCTACTCTGATGCTGCCTTAGCCCCAGTAACAGTCTGAATCATGACAGTCTCAAGATCCTCTGGCCTCAAAGCTCCCCATTGTCCAGGACCCTAGCCCACCTGTTTCATGAAGGGAACAAAGGTACAAGGAAACAAACAATTAAAATCCAACCTCATCCTCTCTCTGCCTCAGTAAAAATTTTAAAAAGGCAACATGAATGGAGAATTTACACTGACACAAACCACAGAAAACACACTATATAGCCCAGAAGGTGTCAGTGTCTTTAAATTTTCTTAGTTGACATTTACATAAAGATAAGTGCACAAATCATATGTATAGCTCAATAAATTACCACACAATAAACACATCCAAAACCATCTATCCATGAAAAACTAATGAGCACTCAGAACCCTTCTAATGTCCCAGACCAATCAAATATTCCTTTCCTCTTCCCCCAAATTAACTATTACTAAATTTTAACAATATAGATTAGGTTTGAAAGTTTCTAAATTTAAGTGTAGTCATACAATGTATATGCTCTTTTACATTCATCTTCTTTCACTCCACATCTGTAATACTCATCTGTAGTCTGTTTGCTTTAATTTCTGTATAGTATCCCATCATATGAATATACCGCATATTATTTATTCATTCCATTCCTGATGGACATTTGTATCATTCGCAGCTCATGGCTGTCATAAATTATGCTGCAAAAAACTTTCTTCTATGTGACTTTTGGCACCCACGTGCATACATTTTTATTGAGTGTATTACTAAGGGTGGAACTTCTGGGTCATAAGGTTTGCACATGCTCAGCTTTAGTACCCTCTTGTTGACTAGTCTTCCAAAGTTGCTGTACCAATTTGTACCCTCCCCAGCAATGTTTCATAGTTTCCATTCCTCTCTCTCCGCGTCAACACTTGCCATTGTCAGTCTCTTTAATTTTAGCTACTGAAGAGGGGGGTTCATGTTATATCACTGTTGCTTTAATTTGCAATTTTTGTGATAGCTTTTCATTTTCCTGGCCACCTGGATATCTTCTTTTAGAGCATGTCCAAGTCTCTTCCTGTCAAGTGCATGTTTTTTTTTTTAATAAACTACAGAAATTATTTATTCTGAACATGAGCTCTTCTTTCAATTTTATGTTCCAAGTATCATTCTCTGTGGCTTACCTTTTCACTTTTTTTGGGTGGGGTGTTCATAAAGTTTATTTGTGTGTGTGTGTGTGTGTGTGTGTGTGTGTGTGTGTTTTCCAGTAATAGTTACAAGGCACTTTTCTACTTTAATCATCTCTCACTGCTTCCTAACTTAACTGAAGTCCAATTTACCAATTTTTTTGTCGGTGCTTTCTGTTACCAGTTTAGGAATCTCTCCCTACCTCAAAATCATGGAGATTTTCTACTGATTTCTAGAAGCTTGACTGTTTTACCTAAAATATTTACATCTACCATCTATCTACCTGGAACTGACTTTCGTATCCAGGATGATTTAGTAATAGAGTTTCATTTCTTTTTCTCCATATGGCTAGCCAATCGACCCAGTAGCATTTACTGAAGAACGTCCCATCCTCACCATTCTTTAGTGTCACATTTGTCACAAATCAAATATCCACATGTCTGTTTCTGAAGTTTCTGGTTTATTTCCATAATCTTTCTAATTTTGCACCATTGTCTTAAAGACTGTAGTTTAGTAATAAATTTGGATAGTTATTACTTCTGACTTTGTTCTCCTTCTTCAAGATTATCCTGGTTCTTCTTAGCCTTTTGCATGTACATACATATTTTTAGAATAGGCTTAATTTTCATTAAACTTAATTTTTCTGGAATTCTGTTTGGAATTTCACTGAATCAATATATATGTTTGGGGAGAAATGACATGTTTATAATACTGATTTTCTCAATCCATGAACACAGTATATCACACCAATTATTTAATTTTTCTTAAATTTCTCTCGATGTTTATACTTTTCTATATAAAAACCTTATACATATTTTGTTATATTTATTCCTGAAGAGTTGATGTTCTTTGATGCTGTTGTAAGCATTTTTTTAAATCTCATTTTCTGTGTGGCATTGGAAATAAAAATACAATTTCTTTTTATGTTGGCCCAAGAAACTTTTTAAACTCACCAAAAAAAAAATTAAAAAATAAAAAAACAAAAAATAAACTCACTTATCAATTCTAACGGTTTACCCAGAGATCTTTAGAATTTTCTATGTCCACAATCACACTGTGTACAAATAATGTTTTGTTTCTTTTTATCTAATCTTTGTCGTTTTAATTTTTCTTTCCTTATTCCCCTGGCTAAATCTCCAATAAAATATTAAATATAGTTTAATTCATAGCACCAAGTCTATTTTCACTTAATATTCTACTGGTATATTTGGATTTAATCTGTTTTTACTTTTAAATCTGTGTTTTATTGTTCTTGCCTGTCCAATATTGTCCCTATTTCTCCTCTTTTTGCCTTCTTGTGGATTGCTTTTTATTATTCCAAGTTTCCCCTTTCTGTTAACTTGGCAGTTAGTTATAGGCTAGCCTCTTTTTCTAGTCTATTAGTGGTAACATTGTAACAAGCAGCCCTGACCTACCAAGATCTAAAATTACTTATTACCTTTACTCTCTTCTTGAGCAAGGACTTAACTTGATTTACTCTCTTTCCAGTTTCTATGCCACTGTTGTGACTCCCTCCTACAAGATACTATTCATTTAGATTGCCTACCACCTTTCCATTGATCTTCATGCCTTCCCATCTCTCTGAGCTTCCAACTGGAATCATCTTCCTTCTATCTGAAGAACTCTTTTTAGGATTTCCTTCAGTAAGGGTCTGCTGCCAACAAATTCCTTTAATTTTTGTTTTCTGAAAATATTTCTATTTCACCTTTTTTTTCAAGGATGTATTTCTTAAGCATAGGATTATAAGTTGGTAGTTGTATTCTACCTTTTGGCTTCCATTGTTTCTGTTGAATATTCACCTAGATCTAGGCTCTGTATTTCTCTATTGCCTTTAAAGTTCTCCAAAGCCATGAAACTTATCCATTTCTTTATTTACTGAAGCCTTTATACTTAGCACAAATTACTTTGACTGTCAACAGTCTTTTTTTAGGGGCACCTGGGTGGCTCAGTCGTTAAGCATCTCCCTTCGGCTCAGGTCATGATCCCAGGATCCTGGGATCGAGCCCCGCATCAAGCTCCCTGCTCTGCGGGAAGCCTGCTTCTCCCTCTCCCACTCCCCCTGCTTGTGTTCCCTCTCTCACTGTGTCTCTGTCAAATAAATAAATAAAATCTTAAAAAAAAAGTCTTTTTTAATGTCTGTTTAATGCATGAGTATCCAAATGTCTAAAAATTATTTTAAACCTTAAGAAAAAGTTAGACTGAATGCTTACTGAATAGAGCTTGTAGTTAAAGATTTAGTATGTTTTATTAATATCAAAAGTTCAGCAAATAATCTTCCAGTCACGTGATGCTATAATTTATCAATCGTGACAGAAACACTAAAGAGAGCTTTGAGATTTATTACCTGCTGCCTCATGTTTATAACCAGCATTAGAAAGTATTTTTTTTTGTAAAAAGGCAGAGATGTAGAAATCACAACAATAAAAACTTTTCCTTAGTATGAATTTAAATGATGACTGCTGACAATTAAACAAATACTACTAAACAGCTGAATTTTTATGTATTACAACTTGTCTTGGATATCACTTATGATAAAACAGCTTAGCACTAACAGGACCAGAGCTTCGTTATATTACTACTTCACCTATGACACAATTCTCAGCTTAGACCCTGAAGAAAACCTTGAGACTCTTCCAAGTTAACAATCCCGGTCAGAAGACTACAGCTACTCTTACCATGATTACTTATTTCAAAATGTCCATATACAATGCTTCACAAACTCTTCCAACAAAAAGGAGCACTACTCAATTCATTCTATGAAGCTCCAATACCAAAACCAAAGACATCACAGGAAAAGAAAGCTACAGACAATATCCCTTATGAATATAGATGTAAAAATCCTCCACAAAACGCTGGCAAACCAAATCCAGGAACATACAGAAGGATTAAACACCATGACCAAGTGGGATTTAGCCCAGGGATGCAAAACTGGTTTAACAACTAAAACTCAAATCAATTTAATTGCTACAGACCGAATTGTGCCCCCCCCCCCCAATTCATACGTTGAAGTTCTAACTCCCAATGTGACTGTCTTGGGAGACAGGGCTTTTAGGGGGTAATTAAAATCACAATATATTAAAAAAAAAAAACTACCTGGAAATGAACCAAAGATCTAAATGTAAGAACAAAAACTATAAAATTCTTAGAGAAAAATACGAGGCATAAATCTTCATGACCTCGGATTAGGGAATCTTTTATGACACCAAAAACACAAGCAACAATATGAGGGAGAAAAAGCTACATTTAACTACAGCAAAACTTAAAAGATTTGTGTGTGAAAGCATAAACTTCCCAGTCCTTCCCTTATTCCATGATGTCTTATAGAATCTAATCCTCTGAATTCTTCACCTCTCACTTAACACCTGCCCTCCACCTGACCAGCACCGAAGCCCGAAGCCCCGAAGCCCCGAAGCCCCGTTGGCTGCTGGCTTTTGGTTAGCATGCTAACCACCCCTCCGCCTTGGGGCCTCTGTCTTTGTTCTCTCTTCCGGCTACCTAGAAATTCCTCCCCCAGAGATAAGCAAGCCTGGACCCCACACTTCGTTCAAATCTCGACTCAAATGTCACTTCCTTCACCTCGCCCGGCCACCCTATCTAAAACTGCACTCTCTTCTCTCTTTTATTTTCCTCATAACATTTATCCCAATCTGACATATCTTGTACTAAAATGTATATGACTATTTATTTTCCGTCTTACCACACTACAAAGTAAGCTTCATGAAAAGAGGGACCTGGATTGGCTCATAGTCATATCCTGAGAACCTTAAACAGTGTCTACCAACGAGAAGGTTCACAACATGATCTGTTCAGTGGATGAATAAATGAATTTAATTTATTAAATAAACGACGGCTTCTGAGGTATAAGCACATTAGCAGGACCCTCTCACCTGTTCCAGGTTATTATAGCGCACGCAGCAATAACTGCAATATCCTTGTCTGTTCTGCATGGTGAATAACCAAAGTCAAGCGGCTACTGTCCTGGAATACTCAAACTGAAAAAAAAAGAGAAATGGTAAAAACACAATCATTCCTTACTACCATGAGGAAAACAGCTTTGATAATATGAGAAAACAGAAATGCATCCCTGAGTCCGACCCCCTCTTCTTTCTAACAATTATGAAATTAGATAAGGCTGCCATGAGCTGCTGAATCCATCGGTGACCCTGGAGTAGATAGGAGAGCTGTGCATCTTCTTCTCTCTCTCTCTCTCTCTTTTTTTTTTTTAAGATTTCTTTATTTATTTGACAGAGAGAGAGAGCGCACGAGCACAAGCAGTGGGAGCGGCAGAGGGAGCAGCAGACTCCAGTGTTACACCTGACGTCTAATTCTGTCATGAGAACAAAGATAACACATGTACTTTCTGCTTAGTCCAAAAAGGGGCAGATTTTAAAATAAATTATCTGAAAGAGTTGCTAAAAATCAAAGTAACAACTAATTCGTGTCTAAAACACAAGACACTTCTCTTCTGACAACCACATAAACCAAATTAAATATGAGGAATTTTTTCCAATTGGTGAAATGAGATTTCTCTACAAATAAAAAAGTTTCCAAGTTCCTACCCCCTTAAAACTATAATCCTTCAACATTACATACTGCAGTGGTTCACAAGCCAGGCTGAATATCAAAATCATTCCCCAAAATTCTGATTTAGCAGGGCTGAGAAAGAGCCTAGAATTCAAATTTTTTTTAATTCCCCAAGTAACTTTGATACACAGCCAATTTATTCACTGAGACAAAGTGTTTACAATTAACAATTATTTTAAGTAATAAATCAATACAATTTCAGTTTTTTGGCTGTGTTTTGTTAAAGTACGAACAGAATTGTAAGAAATAATTTCATCAAGTTTTAATTCTAGTTATTTTAACATTCGTGTCTGTTGGAGAATATGTAACAGAATGATCCTATAATGTGTTGAGTATCTCTGGTAAGATGATCCTGCAACACACAAAAAGTTTACTCATTAAAATCAACCTTTAAAATGAAATCACAGCCTTGAAATCAATGAAAACAGTAAATCAAAATGCTACCATAACATTCACTTACCTGTTACGTCTTATTATGAGAAACTCTGACTTTCTGACTTCCACACTTACGGGGAAAATAAATCAATTAAACCAGCCTCTGAAAGAGAGAATATATATTTAAAAAAAAAAAAAGACTTCCTTAAATTCTGGTCTTTTTTCCATTATTTTACTTCATTTATTAGCCTGAAGCAACAAAATGAAACAAGCTTTAGTTGTATTATAGATATGGCAATTTTCATGCTGAGAGAACCCTAGCACTTAAACCTGAACTTTGAAAATCATAAAATGACAAACTTCTTCATGCTTTAATTCAAAATATATTTAAAACAATCATTGAATGAAAGGCAAAATTGAAGGATGAGTCTAATATCACACACACAAAAAATTGAACTCCTTTATTTTTTTGATCTTCAATACTTACAGCCTTCAATTCCCATTTTTATTTCCCATTCCCATTCCGCATTATTATCCGACATTTCTATGACATTTCTCTCATCTTGTGTCACATACATGCCCCATTATGACAATTAGCTACAATGACTCAGAAGCACCCGATGGGCATTTCTAAAACTTTGCATGCTAGGAACCCCACCTGAAAAACCTACTGAATCAAAATCGCCTGGCGGGGAGCCAGGCACATGCGTATTATGCATATTTAAAATGCTCTAAGGTGATTCTGAGCTAGGCTGAAGCAATTACATAAGTCGTCATTTTTTATGTACTAATAAAATTCTTACTTATTAAAGAGATCATTTCTTTGGGGTCTGGGATTATATTACTTTTCATGACCCAATGGGTCTTTTAATACCAATTCTTAATTCTACTGGTACCTGGTATTTTCATTCGGTAACAAATCACCTACCTTGAGCAGGAAAGGGTAGGTATTACATCAGCTGTATTAGTCTTGGCAAACATCTGTAAATTAAAGCAATTAAAAAAAAAGATAAGCCCCCTAAGTATCTACCATTGGCCAAGTAAGTAGCCCCCAGTCATAGATAAGTTTGAAAAATAACTCAATTATGTTTCAATGGGAGAAAAAAAGATTAACTCTTGAACACAAAGGACTTTACATACTATGACTCACTGAATCCCACATGACCTTCTAAGATGCTCTGGAGCAGAGTAACCCATATAACCCAACATCATATATTTCACATCTCTGGGTCCGGGAACAAACTGCTGCAAAAGAATAAACTGGGTCTCTGGTAAGGTTAAGAACAAAGATGCTATAACCCCCATGAGAAATGTTCATGGGAAATGTTTGAAAGAAATATTTACATGAAATTAACATTGGGTCCTGGACTAACCCTCAGCTCCTATGTTAGTTTCAATGAAAAAACACTGTCAATTCTTTATCATCTCTCTATATCAAGACAATAAAGCCAAATTATCCATTTTTTTAATTCCTCCACATTGTTGTTGGCAGTGTGTTTCTGGTTAACAAAAAATTCCAACACTTAGATTCAGAAGAGCCAGTGACAGCATTGTATTATCAAATAAATATTTAGCGCCTACCCTGTGCAGAGTTCCATGCTAGAAGCTTTAGAGGATAGAAATAGACAAGCTTTCTTGCTCTCAAGAAGTTTAAAATGGCATTAGGAAATGAATGCAAAAACACCAGGTGGTATCTGAGAAATGT
Source organism: Zalophus californianus (assembly GCF_009762305.2). Taxonomy (NCBI): domain Eukaryota; kingdom Metazoa; phylum Chordata; class Mammalia; order Carnivora; family Otariidae; genus Zalophus; species Zalophus californianus. Next base: position 165,752,683 of record NC_045597.1, on the reverse strand, counting down.
ACAAATAGTAAGTGCCAAAATGTCACAGTGGATATGGTTTTTTAACCGGACATTGGAAAATGGGTAGGATTTGCTTAAACAAAGATCAGGAAAAAATATTCCAAGTAACAAAGAAGCAAAAGCACACAAGCAAGAAAGCGAAGGTACATTTAGAGATAGTAAACTGACAAGTTCAGCTGGAGCTAAGATTTCATTTAAAAATTTAAGGGGCAATAAAGAAAGAAAAGCAGATTCAGTTTCAACATGATTGTATTTAAAAGAAAACTTGAGAATTTAGACTACATATTTAGGCAGTGTGGATATTTTTATGGAAAGCAGTATATGCAGAGAGCTTTAAGAAAATTCTGGAACAGAATTTAAGAAAATTCTGGGACAATGATTCTTCCCTCTTCAAAGGAGCTTTTCACAGGGTAAGTTAAAATATTCAGCACTATTTTCTAGAATACTGGAGAATGAGTTAATATCCAAACTATCCAAATTCAAAGGATCAGTAGTAGAGCAAAGACTTAGGCTCATTTATGCTTGCAAATTAGGAAAACACACGTTAATTTTTTTCTTTAAAAATTACTTTTATTAATTTTTATTATGAAAAAATTTTTGATGGTACAATTATAAAAATAAAGAGCATAAAAATCAGTCATAATCCCACTACCCACCATTAATATTCATCATATATTCTTTGTTCTAAACATGTTTTTACAAAAATGGAATGGTACTATACAGTCTATTCTATAGCCTCTTCTCTCACTTAACCGAATGAGAAGAGCACCTCTACATGATATTATATATAATTCCAAAACAGAATCTTTAATGATCGCATAGTATTTTACCCGTGTAAGACAAAAGCCCTCTTTTCTGACAAGATAAGAGCTAGCAGTCGGTGAGCTAACTATTTAAAATTAGAAGATTTTAAAAATACATACATCTTCAATATTTTGTCTAACCTAAAATATACAAATGTATATATGTTTGATTTAAGGTCAAGTTAAGCTTTTTTTGTTTCACTAGTTTTTTTGCGGATAGGACAGCTAGAGTTCCCAGTCATATTTTTTTCATATTTTCATAAACCACATCATAATTTACCATCAACGAGTTTTCACTTTGGTTCCTCTAAAATAGAACAAGAACTTAAGGACATTTCTAAAACTGAGAGCAGTATTATGATTAACATTTAAGATTTCCCCCAACCTTTTACAGTTGTCACACCCAATTAAGTACTCTTAACAATGGCGGGTTTTTTTTAGTGCAAAGGATTTAATTTATTTTTTATAAAAATAATAATGCTATACTAAAAGACAATGCTTACATTCTATTTCATTGGTTTATGAAACACTTAAAACTGCATAAACCGATCAGGGGCCGTGAACAAAGACCTCTGAACTCCCTGAGGTGACTTCAACACAAATGTCTCAAAATTGCATTTATTTTTTTCTTTTTGGACTATTTCTTGCACACCTGAGATCTGTACCCACTGCAGAGATAAACACACTACTGAAATGAGTTCAGAACTGTAGTGTGTGTTTCCCAAGCTGACTGCGGTATTTTGAAGTAAGAGCTAACAAAAATCCAGAATCCCTATGGGAAATATTTTTCAACCGCCTAACAAGAGAGACACCAACTTAATATTAAATTTAAAAAGACAATAGAAAGCCTTTTGGTTTATTAAGATCATCTAAATCACCTGTCTAGCAATAGGAAAACAATTGGAGAGCAATTACAAAACAACAGCCAAATGAAATAAAAAGACCCTTTTAATTCAGGGTCCCTTTCCTTACAACATTAACTCATTTTCAACTTCCCACTTGTTTGGATTATCCATCTTATGCATCTGGTGGCAAGCATTATCCTGGACCCTCCATTCAGTCTTAATAAAATAATAATGGCTAAATTTTAGTGAATACTTAAACTGGGCTAGGCACTATGTCAACAGTTTCATACGCATTATCCCCTCTGAACAGCAAACAGCCTTATGAAATTGGTGTCCCAGGAACTCCTACCTTACAAATCAGGAAACCGAGGTTTAGAGAGAAGCAGTATCTTGTTCCAGGTCACACACCAATACACTGTGTAGCAGGGATTTGACCCTAGGTCAATCTGAGCAGTTTATGCTCTTAACCTCTTAACTCCCATAAAACGCTTCATCTCTGTATTTTCAAGAATACTAATTGATTGTTTTAATATTACATGAAAACAAATAATTAGGAATCTAATTTGCTGCAATAAACACTGTCACATATTCCAAAGAAAAGAGTAAAGATAACATTTAGCTTAATTGCATCATTGCTCCCATTCTGAGATGAGTGCTGACAGTACCTTGGATTAGGGACTTTCAAACTTAATTAGCATGGCACAGAGGAAGCAATACATTTTATATCACAACCCAGCACACACACGCAGTCACACATGCAACGCCACCCTCACACGCATGCACCCTACACACGCACCAGCCCTCCCCCCCACACACACACAGAAACGCAGTTAAAACAAAGCTTACAAAATATCCTAGCTACATGTAATGCATTCTGGTATTTTCTATGCCATCTTATTTGGTTAATTTCAAGTGCTAGCTATGACCCACAAAATTAATTTCACAATTCACTAATGGATGAAAACTGCAATCTGAAAAAAACACTGCCTCACATTATTCAGCAGAACAAACAATATTTACAGAAGATGGCTGTTACCCTGAATTCAGCTTTTTTTTAATCCAGTATCTTCGCCATTGCGGTGATACTTCGTCAAATCTCTAACGAGTTTTACTAAGGTTGGCCACTGGCCAAGGTGCAGGGAGAAGAAGAAAATTCTTGCCTTCGAGGCTTTGGGTCCAAATCAGTGCAAGAAGGCAGTGGAAAGACGTTTATGCACTGATACAGAAAAAAGCCACAACGCATTAAGCAAAAAAGGCAGATTACATTAGTACCCCCCTTTATGTAACACGAATATGCGTTTACGTACCCCAAATTGTTAATACTGACGCCCTTGAGGATGAAACTGCTATGGGCTTTTTCAGTTTTTGTTTTTTTTTTTTTTTTTCTGATCGTATATCACTACTGTAAGACAAATTAAATACAATTCCATTCTGGGGATAAAAAACGTTTTAGTTCCTTGAGAGCCAGCATCTCGTTATGCATTTCTTCCCTGCGGGGCCAAAATCATCGCGACGGATAATGTTAGGGGCTGCAAAGGGCCTTCTCGGGAGCACGTAAAAACGACGGCGTAATCTGCCCAGATTTACACAACTGTTGCGCGACAATGGTAAAACGACCGTTAACACAAAAATCTAACGCTTCCAAAATAAATTCCAATCGCCAGAGACTGATAAAGGCCTAGGTCTGGGGACAGCTGGACACAGCGCAGGGCATGGGGGGGAAGGGGATTTGTGGACAGGTGGCTCCGGATCTCGGCCCCACAGGTGCCCCCGCAAGTCCCCGCGGGTACAAAGCCCCAAATCCGACCTCCGCGGGCAGCCCCCTCCCCATCGCCCAGCCCAAGGCCTCGTCCGCGGGCACCTCCGACCCAGGGCCCCCGACAGAAGCACAAGGCAGCCTGCGCCCCACCTCCACCCCACGCTCCAGCCACCTCGATCCGGGCCTGGAGACGCCGGCCCCGCTCCCGCAGGAGGTGCAGAAAGGGAGTGGGGAGACGAGACGCCGAGGAGGACCTGCGAGGCGGATGCAGGAGCCGGGCGAACGGTCCGGCCGTCCCTCGGGAGGAAGAAGGCGCCCGGGGCGCGAGGCGAGCAGGCCCCACCCCCGGCCGCGCGCACGGAGCCCGCGGGCGTCGCCCCGGCTGCGCGCCGCCTCGACTCGGCTCGGCCCGCGCCCGCGTCCGCGCCCCCGCCCGCGCCCGCGCCCGCGCCCCCCGCGGTGCTCTGCGGCGCGGTTCTCACCTCCGCGGAGGCCTCCCGGATTCTTTCCGGGCCTGGGCGCCGGCCGAGGACCGGTGGGCGCGCTCCCTTCCTATTCCGGTTCCATGGCGGTGCCCGGACCCCCGGGCCGTCCAGGGCCCCGCGGCCGCCAGCTGCCTGCCGCCCGCAGCCCGCGGAGCCAGACAGTGGAGCCCCCGGCTTCTCCCGCCGGTGCGAGAGGAGAAGCGAAGTGCGAGCGTCACTCGCAAGCCCCGGACCCCGAGTCACGACTCAGCCCACGTAGACATCCACCGGGAGCGTAGCGCTGCAGTCCTGATTGAGCTTTGACGTCAGGGAAGGTGCGAAAAACAGGGCCCCTTCTGACGCAGGAGCCGCGCACCGCCCCCTGCCCACCCCCGCCCCCGGCGCCGGAGCCCCCTTCCTCCCGCCCCCACCCTCCCCTCCGGGAGATCTTTTAAAACGAACACTTCCTCCGGGGTCAGGGCCCCACTCGGAGCTTGTAAAAATCAAACCTGTTCTAACCAACCAAAATGACTGGGCTCACAGCGGACTCGGGACGCGAGACGGTCACCGAGGTTTTAGCATTTGAGGGCCCAGAGAGCCATTGCTTGCCAATTCGCAGCAACATAGGAACCAGAGAAAAGAAAATGCGTTTGCGAGGGCTCGGCGTTTGCGCCGTTCGCCTGTGTTTGCCGCAGTGAGCTGCCGCTAACAAAAGCTGCTGTTTAATGAGCGCTTACTTTGTGCTAGGCACTGTGTTTCAGGTTTATGTCTATGTTCTTGCACTTCATGGTCGGGGCAAGCCTTTAGAGGACCTGACTAGAAATGCTACTATTCCCTTTCGACAAAGGAGAAAACTGAGGCTTAAGGAGGTTAGGTATTGAAAGGCCTCCCCTGCACATGAAAGGGTTACGAATATTAACCAAAATCCCCTCAGTCAGTGGTATTCTGTACCACCCACTTCGAACATGGTGCTGTGCAAAATCAGCTGACTGTAATGGGCGACACAAACCTGAATCGATTAAAATCTGTGATAAGGCAAATAATCGTCCCTAAAATGGAGGGAGCCTCCGATGGGAGAGCCTCTGTTTTAGGTAAAAATAATCTTAGCGTGAGCTACCTTGTTCTTTGGCTATTGTTGTAATTATCCTTACATTTTTTATTTTGATAAGCTTAGGGACTTTGTCCCGTTTTTAAAAATTCTCCATTGCTTTTGCAGCCATAGTTTCCATTCTTTGTGTATTACTCCGCTCTTGCCTCGCCCAGGACATCTCTCTGCGATTTTAAACCTGGGCTATTGCAACTATTTGGTTTATAACCCTATTTAGATTTTTTAACACAACAAAAAAATACTGATTTCTTCTAAGGCAAGCTCTTTCCAATCCCAGCCTTGGAAATGGTGAAGGAAAACCTATTATACATCAACCCAGCCACCATGACATAATGTATTTCACAGATACGAAGACACACATTTTTCACACTTTCACATCTCAGAAATCAGGGTGCATTTTCCAAACTGGTCTCTTAGTAGTACTGGCCAGGTGGCTGTATCAACCTAGTTGTCATCACCTCCACATGCAGAAACTTGGATGTAGCTTTTCACATTGTCCTTATTTCCACTGAGTTAAGTGCATTGTTTAATAAAACCCACAACCCTAAAAGGAGGAAATTAACAGGCATAGGAGTCTCTTAAACTTGAAGAGAGCTTTTCCTAGGAAAAAAGAACAGACTTTCCTACAAAAGAGATTTCCTTCAGCACATAAAAAAGAGATGGGACAGGCCAAAAAGAGCTTAGACTTCTGAGAGACCTGAGTTACTCACCAAGTACATTAGTTCTTAATGCATTTTGGAAACCTACATCTGAACAGTTAAATAAGCCTCACACACACACACACACACACACACACACACACACACACACACATAGTGAAATGACTTAAGTATTATTTCTGATGGTATGGTTTGTCAATTACAACCCCTATAAGTTTTGGTCAAAAAAAAAAAAAAAAACATGGAAGAAGGAAGGTGAGTCCTGTGTGTTACTGGGAAACCACCCATTGACCTCTTCTGGTTAGATCAGGAAATGCCAGCATTGAAACCTGAGGAATAAGATCAGCTCCTTGGGGGAAAAAATCCTAGATTCAATAGTAGAGCACTCTTTTAAGACTTGATGCATCACCAACACTTCTGGTGGCACCGAAGACAGTACTGTATGGAAAACCACAGGCATCAACAACTGATTCAAAAAATGACTTAGAAAAGTTGGGTTCCAGGGGCGCCTGGGTGGCTCAGTTGGTTAAGCGGCTGCTTTCGGCTCAGGTCATGGTCCCGGAGTCCTGGGATCGAGTCCCGCATCGGGCTCCCTGCTCAGCAGAGAGTCTGCTTTTCCCTTTCCCTCTGCCTCTCCCCCTGCTTGTGTTCTCTCCGTCTCTCAAATAAATAAATAAATCTTTACTAAAAAAATAAAAATAAATTTTAAAAAGTTGGGCTCTGAATGTAAAGTTTTTGAAATCCCTTAACCAATCTTACTTATATTTCCCTTTATATGCATGCGCAAGATTGATACATACCAAATATTAGTCTGAAAGGGCTATTTCACTACATAGGAAATAAAAAATACTAAATTATAAAAAATCAACGTGCTTTAGTTGACAGCATTTTTTTTTCAGCATGATACTATCATATAAAATTCAAGGAAGTATCATCCTACATCAGATTAGCAGTCCTTCCAGACTAGATTTCTGGTTACTGGCAATGGGCAGTTTTCTGGCAGAGCTTAATTATCTATAAGGTTAAGCTTTAAAATTGTTCAGTTCCCCACAATCTTTTATTAACCCATTATAGATCTAAACCCGATCAGCAAATACTTATTTAAAGGACACTAAAGGGGTGCTTGGGTGGCTCAGTCGGTTAAGCAGTCATGATCTCAGGGTCCTGGGATTGCGCTCGCATCGGGTTCCCTGCTGGGTGGGGAGCCTGCTTCTCCCTCTCCCTCTGCTGCTCCCCCTGCTTGTGCTCTCTCTGTCAAATAAATAAAATCTTATAAATAAATAAATAAGTAAATAATGAAGACACTAAAAATCAAGGTTGGGTTTGTATGTACCCCATTCCTTCTCCAGGGAGAAAAAGGATCCTATATACGTGCTCTTTCACATTCTTTCTTAAAAGGATGAATAAAAACTGTTATTTCATGTCAGAAATCATTCCGATAGTGCCTGTGTTTTGTAAGCTGTTTAAGCTAACATTAGGCTAATGTCTTAAGGAAAAAGGGAAAACCTAGATCTCATTCCTGATCATAAAAGAATTTAGATTCTATCAGTTTAGAGTTTGGTTTATTTTTCCCAAAATTTCTCTCAGTGCACATCTACCTATTTATAGTCAGGTGATACCATTATGAAGCTTTTACCCATCATTAGCCTGGCTTTTTTTTTTTTTAAGTAGGCTCCACCCCCAGCCTGGGGCTTGAGCTCACCACCCTGAGATCGAGTCTCCTGCTCTCCCAACTAAGCCAGCTGGGCGCCCCTAGGCTGGAATTTTTTATAAAAAGTATATAAAGAGTATGATGTCATCTTTTATAGAAAAGGATTCACTCATATGCCCCTTCCAAATCATAATTTTAAAATTAGTAAGAATGATCACAAAATATCTCTATTCACTTTGTCTTGTTCTTGATTCTTCCCTGTAAGATAGTCCCCATCTTTGACAAAAATTTCATTTGAAAGGTAGAAGGCAGGATGGAAGTTAGAACAAGAAGGAACAAAGAGGTTCTTGAAAAAGGAATACAAGTGAAAGTGTGTAGCTTAGATTTGCAGGGATATATGGTGGACACACGGAGCCTGGTGGTGGATCTCAGTGTGGGGAGAAGAGTGCAGGAAGAGATCGTGCAGATAGATGAGTTTAATCCTCAACCATCATACAAGAATTTAATAATGGCTGAAATCGGCAAAACACTACAGAGCAATATAAGCCTCTTTTTTTAAGATTTATTTATTTATTTGAGAGAGAGAACACAAGCAGGAGCGACAGAAAGAGAGAATCCCAAGCGAACTCTCGTGAAATCGAACCCTGTATTAGGCTCGTGCTCCGAACTCTGTGCTGAGCATGAGCCCAACACAGGGCTGCATCTCACGACCCTGAGTTCACGACCTGAGCTGAAACCAAGCGTCAGATGCCCAACCGACTGCACCACCCAGGCATCCCGATATGTGTCTATTTCTAACTAAACATACAGATGATCCACCAGAACTAAAGACAATAAAACATTTTTTAATAGTTGCTTCTGTTTGTCAGGAGCAAAGGAGTGGCAGCAGGACAGGTGACCACAGCTCCAATATCGTCACGGATTCCCCCACATCAACTTAAAATTATGTGCAATGAGATCAAACTTCTTTGTTATACTCTTCCCATTCTATTCTTGCTTCAATCTAATCAAACCAACTCCTTCCCACTTTTACGTTCTGTGGGTACACCTGAATACATCTTTACGTAAAGACATCAATAGGGCAGAGTTTGACACAGCTTTTTCTTTTTTTATTTATTTTATTATTTTTAAGATTTTATTTATTCATTTGAGAGAGAGAGAGAATATGAAGCAGACTCCCTGTGGAGCACAGAGCCTGACTCAGGGGCTCCATCTCACAACCACAAGATCATGACCTGAACTGAAACCAAGAGTCAGCCGCTCAACTGATTATTATAAAAAAAAAATTTATTATTTATTTACTAAAAATATTATAAAAATAATTAGTATCGGTCTTTATAAGATGAGAACTATATTTTTGAGCCTTTCCCTCTATTTAAACTCCCAATTGTTGGGACACCTGTGTGGCTCAGTCAGTTAAGCATTTGCCTTTGCCCCGGGTCACGATCTCGGGGTCCTGGGATGGAGCCCCATATCGGGTTCCCTGCTCAGAAGGGAGTCTGCTTCTCCCCCTCGCTCTGCCCCTCCCTGCTTGTGTGCTCTCTCTCTCTCTCTCTCTCTCTCTCTCTCAAATAAAATCTTAAAAAAACCCTCCCAATTGTTTTCATTGGTCAACTTGCAACAATACAGAACTATTCCATTTAAATATAGTTGCTATAAGGACAAATGTAGGAGCTAATATGAATTCCATAGACCCTGTTTTTAAAACTTAATTGATGACACTTAGACATTATTTAGAAAGAGCTCTGGAATATATTAGGTGAAAACAGCAAAGCATAATACATTTTTGTGTAAGAAAGGGAGAACTTGGGATACAAATTTATAATTATATTTCCACAAAATAACTCTGAAATGAAACTCAGGAAATAATCAGTTATGGCAAAAACGAGGAGGTGAGAAACGGGAGGGTGAAGGTGGGGAGAGTGACATTTGTCACCGTGTACTTATCATGTTATGGTTTATGAGTCTTCTGAATTTTTTCCACTTAAAATAGCAGCTAGATAAAAATTCAGACTGAGAGACATTAGACAGGGGAGAAACAAAGTTTGGATGACGGGCTCTGGAGCAGGACCCCAGCCCGAAGACACGGAGAAGAAGGTGCACGGAGGAAGTCTGTATCATCAGAAACACCATCTACACTGTTTGCAACTAAACGGACTTCAGGATCCCTTCTGGGTGACTATACAGTGAGAAGCAAACTGAAGTCAAAACTGGAGTCGTTTTTTTTCCTTCAAAATCTGAAGGGCTGCTTGCCACCTGAAACTGGGTCCGCCTAAACAATTTTACTTCAAGCCATCACAGGCCTGAGAACACAGAGACCATCCGCCACCTGACAGCCCTGCGTGGTGGCTTCCTCGCATCAAAATAGATGAGCCAGGCTACAGAGGACTTACTGACTTCTCGGAAAGAATTTTGCCTCGCTGCTGGAGAGGACCTCACTGCAGGAGGATGGCCCCCGCCGGCACACGAGTGAGCAGCTCAAAGTGACCTCACCTCCTGCTCAAGCTCTTATTCAATAATATCCCTTGGACTCAGCCCAGTTGCCTCGCTCCACACTTATGCCATCCTCCCGGACTCCTAACCCTGAACTTCTCCCCGATTGTTTGCAACAGTATCAGCCACCGAATGTCTATTTCTGGGAGCTGGCAGTTCGCTTCACCTAGGACCCTGCTGTATCCTATCCTGCCTTCAAACTCAAAGTATACAAGCCCCGTGATTGCAAAGCGATGCTAGTAAACATGGGATCATTAAGATAAACAACGGGATCATAAACCCGTATCTTAACGATATCTCTCAAAATTCACCCTCTAATACAATGGTTAAGCGAAAACGAGCTCCGCCTGGAGCGATGGGTAGGATCTGTTTAGACAGAGAAGAACAAGGATGATGTTCATGGAGGGAAGCGAAACACACAAAAACCATGCACCTGGGATCATAAAAAAAAAATCTATCTTCGCGGCTATCACTTGAAATATACCCCGTAATACTACTACACTATGTTCAACTTTCCATTTGCAAGATTGGCCCCTTCTATGTGTAGTGCTACAGATCTCCGCTGATTCTTGTTAGCTCCTGACTGCTACCAGGCATTCCTCATCACACGCCTTAACCAACTCAGCTTGCTAAAGCTACTTCATCGCAAGAATTTTCACAGCCCCCACCCACCACTCATTCTTTGCCTATTAACCTTTCGACCCACACGTTTAAAGCCAAAGGCCAAGCAACCTGTCTTCCACAAAATCATTCTGATACAAGCAATATTTACATTCAACTCTGACATGGCAGCACAGAGTTTAAAATGTCTGCAATTGTGGGGCCTGCCGTCCATTTACCTTCCACAATCCTCCTGCTATTTGCATATCCTACCGACTGACGTAGCTCTGAGTTCCCTTACTGGTGAAGGCTAACCAGCCAAGATACAGTCCAATTCACTTCAACACTCCCATTACACCAAGCTCCCGAGATTTCAAAAAACTGTACTAATTAAGGGGATCCTCTGGGTAGGATTTGTACCAACCCTCACTGCTAAACGTTAGTGGCATTTTTTGCTCCATCCTAACAGGCGTGATTTTGGCCTTCATACAGCTCACAAAAACCTACAAAAATTTATGCTTAGGATCCCAATTTTGCCTGAGGCCATGTACTTTGGGATTGGGCTTTTCTTATGACCCTATTAACAAAAATCAGTGTCACCTGTACCTGGTGTTGCCCTATAGAAATTGGATTCCCATTCAGTCTTGCTCACACCGGGGCTTCCCATGACTATATATCAGTCTCAAGCATCATTCCCTTCAGCTTCACTTTGGCAAAGGCATTGATTGACGTGACCCTGTTGTTGTTTCCTATTATGTGGAATAGGTCATATCGTTGGGAGTTGCAGGCTTTTCAACCGGGGTCACTGCCAACGACAGACAAAATCAAGTCACACAGAACTATCAACGAATATCTAAGACTATCTAATTTTGCCTAAAAATTTGAGGCATTACACCTATGAAACATGGGTCAAGATTCTTTGGCCTGCATTCTGCAAATCCCTAACTTATCTTCATGGCTGGCTAGGAACCAGCTTCCAAATTAGCTTAATTTTACTAATAGGAATGTTAGTGATCAGTTTCCTCCTTATTTGCCTCTTAAAATATTGCAATAATGCAGTTCCCTACTATTATACATATTATATTTTATTTTATTGTGGTAAGAACACTTAACATGAGATTTACCCTCTTAACAGGTAGTGTATAATATAGTATTATTGTCTCTGAACACAATGTTGCACAGCAGATCTATAGAAGATACTCATCTTGCAGATCTACTAGGGCTAACATATCTCCCATAATTCCACAAAAGCACCTTGAGATGCCCAAGTACCACAGGGCCAATAGTATTAACTATATTTTCTTATTTATGTAATCTCCACACTGTGGAATTTGGAGACTTTCGACCCCAGGGGAAACCACCCACCCAGGATTAACGAAATCCAAGAGATAACAACTTGCTTACTAGCAAAGCTTTGATATGCAAGCGAACCAATCCAGGAGTCCATACCCCCAACCTGGATCCATTCATCGGACCTCAACACCCCAGGACTCGATTCCCTGCCCTAATCACTACTGGGCAAAGTACCAGAGAACTGGAGACCATCCTATAGCCAGAGTCCACAGAAACTATTCAAACTCTCCAGTTAGAGTTTGTATGCCTTGCTTACCTTCCTTAGCCTTCCTTCCCAAGAAAATCTCCATTAAGGCTCCCGCCTGCCCTCTCCCTACCCCCTCTCTCTGCTAATCAGGCAAACTCCTTCCCCAGTGGCCTTCCTAGCAGACCTGCCAACTGTTTCTAAGGGATCGTCAGTATAATGAAAATATTTTCATTCATGGCAATCACTTTCATGTCCCTGTCTCTTAGAGTTTCTCCTCAAAACAAGTCCAGTGAACATTATTAGAACAATTGGTGCAGACAGCAGCATCGTTTCACACCAGAAAGAGATGCTATCCTCCTGAACTGCTTGGGCTCACTAACTAAACTCAGCAGCCACGCTCACTGCCTAAAGGGCACCGCCGGCTGTTGACACACTTGCTGCTTGATGGCTATTGAACTGTGTTCTTTTTATCCGGTATTGCCATGATTTCCCAGCCTAAAACTGGAGAGCTCAAAGAGCTGAGTGCTCCCTGAGCTATCATGTCGAGAGTCATTTGCACAGGTGCTCACGAAGCCTCTGCTGCAGAGCATCTCCTACCGCTCCACACAGAGCACCCCTGAGAGTACCCATTAGACTAGGCTGACAGGTCTGAAATCGTATCATGTTCTTTGTTCTGACCACAGTGGTATGAACATAAAACTCATTAGCAGGAGAATTTTGGAAAATTCACAAACATGTGGAATCAAACCACAACACCAGAACAACTAATGAATGGAAGAGGAAATCAAAATGGAAACCAAAAAGTCCCTTGAAACAAACACAACAAAGTTATAAGGTAAAGCCAAAGCGGTGCTCAGAGTAATGTTTCACTGAAAAATTACACTAAGAATGCAGAAAGATCTCATATAACAATCGAACATGAACCACAGGGAACAATAGAGAGAACGACCACCGTCACCGAAAATTAACAGGTAGGTAGAAAATAGTAAAGCCAGCAGAAATCAAAGAAATACACAATGGAAAGACAAAAGAAAAGATCAGTGATAAAGGGTTCCCTTTAATAAAGATAAAGAAAATTGACAAGTTTTAATAGACTGACCATGACAAAATGAGGGAGGACTCCAATTAGTACCATCAGGAACGAAAGAGGGACACTGCAACTCCCACCACAGAAGGACAAAGCGGCAGAAGAGACGACTCTATCAATTCCATGCCCACAACAGGACAGCCTGGAAGAAGCAGTTAGATCCTCAGTTGGTGCGTCTCCTTGACCTTGCTTTGCTCACTCCTTCCGGACAAATCCTCCCTCCAGACTCGGTCCCGCAATGCCCTGCCCCCCTCCCACCCCCCCACCCCCCCACCCCCCCACCCCCGCCCGCCCGCTGACCTTGCAGGCTGCTTCCCCGCTGGCCCAGCCCGCCCTGCCGCCTCTCCTGTTTTAGGGGACCGCGAGCAGAATACGAACCTCTTCCTTCAGGGCAATCGTTTTCCTGCCTGTGTTCTCTCTCTCTTCCTGCCCAAAACAACGGCAGGCCATGTAGGTCGGACAAGGGGTCTGCAGGCACGGGGATCCCCACACAGAGCTGAGGACACACACCCTGGACTGCTGGGCTCACAGACGGAACCCAACGGCAGCGGGCACCTCCTAGAAAGTGGGGTCCCCCTAAGCTGCCTCAAAGAATGCGGTGAGGAGCGCCAAGCCCCACAGAGCCCCGCAGGGGATCCAGATGAGCCCCTAACTCGGCCGCATGCGGTGCCGCGAGGGGACCGCCGAGGAGCGCTGATGGGGCTGAGCACCGCGCTGCGGTGCCCTCGGGCGGCTCGCTTTTGCCAAGACGAGCCTCCGCAGGGATAAAGAATATTCCATGATGCCTGTTAGGATGGTAAGGCAGGTATGACTGGGATCATAGCAATAGTAGATACAGAGACCCCTCCAACTGGGACTTCACTTTGGAGAGAGCGCCCTTCACTCCAACTACAGCAGGGTCAAGTGAGAATTATGGCTAAAGAGGATGGTCAGGGACAGTTGATGAAAAATACTAAGAGGTAACTTAGCAGGATTCTGGTTAAAGCAACCGAAAAGGACTCTTGCTAGAAATAGGACAGGGAGATCAGTTGTGAAACGTGTGGGTTCTGGTTAAAGCTGACCCAGCAGGGTTCTTGTTAAAACTGGATTTTACAAGGAGGTGCACAGATGAACCTAAGGAAAGTACAGGAGCCTGATTAGGGTATGGCAAACCAGAAAACTTTGTCACCGAGGAGGCAGAGGTAAGGTGCACAGAATGGTGCGCCAAGGGGCTAAGGGCCGCTGAGCAGGTAGGACACCACAGTCAGTGTGGCGCATGGTCCCCCACTACTCCTGAATACCATGCAGAGGTAGGTGCTGCGTGCGGAGCAGAGGTACAGTGTCGCATACGATGCCACATTATAGAAAAAAATACTGACACTCATTCAGATGGTGAGACAGATTACTGGGACCTCAGCAATAGGTATAGGGACCTCTGCCATTGGCATTCATGATTGGGGGATAGACTGGTTCAGCTTCAAATACAGTCTAGCCGGTGTGTCTACAGAACATGAACTAAAAATGATATTCCTGGGACGCCTGGGTGGCTCCATCAGTTAAGCGTCTGCCTTCAGCTCAGGTCATGATCCCGGGGTCCAGGGATCAAGTCCCGAGCCCTGAGACCCACCTCAGGCTCCCTGCTCAGTGGGGAGCCTGCTTCTCCCTCTCCCTCTGCCTGCCGCTCCCACTGCTTGTTCTCTCTCTCTCTCTCTCTGTCAAATGAATAAACAAAATCTTTTTTAAAAAATGATATTCCTTTAACCACTGAGTTCATAGAAATTTCTAACACAGCGATAAACAAATTACGGTAATCAATGTGAAATCAATTATTATATTTATTACACAAGCAATACAAAAATGTTGTCTTTACAAATTTTTAAAAATTGACATATGATATTATATCAAACTTTAAAACTTCGGAACTTCAATGCAAGAATCAACAGAGTAAAGGGCAACTTACAGAAAAGGAGAACATAATTAAAAATCCTCTATCTGTAAAGAGTTTCCTATCCAGCATATTGCAGGAACTTCTACAACAAGATAAACAAATAACCCCATTAATATGGGCAGAAGGTTCAAAATACATTTCTCTAAAAAAGGTACACAAATTGCCAACAAGCATATGAATGACGCCTAACATCACTAATCAAAAGGGAAATGCATATCAAAACCACAATGATATCGTACAGTATCAGGATGGCCACTATCAAAAGAACAAAAAAATGACAATTGTTGGGGGAGTGGAATTGAGACCTAAGAACGCAAGACCACTGTTGGTGTGTGAACTTTGTACCCCTCCCTGATAGAAAACAGTATAAAAATTACTCAAAAATATGAAAACAGAGAATATCACATCATCCAGGAATCCCACCTGTAGTATTATCCAGAACTCCTAAAAGCAGTGTCTAAAACATCTTTCGACCCCCATGTTCATTGCAACATTGTTCACAATCGCCAAGAGATGGAGCTATCCCAAATGTCTATCACTAGGTGAAAGGAGAGAGAAAATGGGGTGTATACATACAATACAATACTATGCAATTTCAGGAAAAGCAACCTTTTCAGATACTATGGCATGAATGCACATCAAGGACATTATGCTCAGCAAAATAACGCAGTCACAAGAAAGATAAATCTGTTTGTCCCACTTCTATAAAGTATCGTGCTATTGGTAGGCTCGCCAGTGCAGGGAACAGCGCCAAGGTATGGTGGTACCTCGGTATGATTTCCCACAGGGAGCCAGTGTTAAAGGGGAAGTTAATTCAATGACACTTATTAAAGATGGTAATTCAGCTTTCACTCAGGAGCACTGCTGTAGGTAGTAGGACCTCTGCTATTGGGCTTTATTTACACTGGGAGAGAGACAGGACTCATTCTAAATATAGCAAGAGCAAGTGTGCAATTATAGCTAAGGAGCAGTATGGGACTGGATCGATCCAAAATCCTACAGGGAGGGACGCCCGGGTGGCTCAGTTGGTTAGGTGTTTGCCTTTGGCTCAGGTCCTGATCCCAGGGTCCTGGGATCGAGTCCTGCATCGGACTCCTTGCTCAGCGGGGAGCCTGCTTCTCCCTCTCCTACTGCCCCTCCCCCTGCTTGTGCTCAATCACTCATTCCCGCTGACAATTAATAAATAAAATCTTAAAAGAAAAAAAGGAAAATCCTACAAGGAAATGTCAAGGATAAAGAGGGTTCCAGATAAGTCTCCTCTCAGGATTCTCGAGGTGAGGAGGCATCAGTGACAATGATAAGGATGACAAACCCGATCACATATCCAAGTGATCAGAAGTGGAGGGTGCTGGTTCTGGGCCAATAGACTTAGCAAGGTGGGAGTTTAAACTCGATTTGACAAGGAAGTGCACAGAGTCTAAGAGGCCGTTCAGGAGCCTGACCTAGTATGGTGAAGAAAGAATTGTCCTCACCAAACAGCGCCTGGAAAGGCCTGGAAGTGCGGTGAGAGGTACCGGGCAGAGGTACAGCGGCAGTAAGGTGCCGAGGCAGGGTACTGACTTCTGGTCCCGAGGTACGATGCCGCCTCAGAACCACTTAGGGGCGCACGTGTGGGCCTGCGTACCATGCTGCTCACGAAGGCACGCAGAGTATGGGAGGGACGACGTCGCCCACAGTGTCCAGCAGCAGCGCATCACATTGACCCTGGTAAAGGAAAGGAGCATTCAATGACCTTGTTAAACAAGGGAATGCAGTCTTTCTTCAGGACCTCAGCACTAGGTACAGGGACCCCTCCGACTGGGACTTCCCAGTGGGGAATAGCCTGGGACCAACTCCAAATACAACATGGCAAGTGCACATTTGGAGACAAGAAGCCCATGCGGACCATGCATGGAAATTACTAAGAGGGAACATCAGGGTAAGAGGGGTTTCAGCTAAACCCATCTAACTCTAGCCCTACAGAAGACAGAAGGGGATGACCAAATATCACCTGAGAGGTGGGAGGCATGAGGATCTGGACTGCATACCCAGGGGCTCAGATATGGACATTTTGGTGAAAATCATTTAGCAGGGTTCCCACATACTCAATTTATAAAGAAGTGCACAGATGAGCCCTAGTTGAAGTTTTAGGAAGCTGAATAAATTGTAGAGAGGTAAAGAATCTTTGTCACCAAGGACTACCTCGATACAAGGCTACGGTATGGTAAGGAGAAGCATCCCTACAGAACTACACAACCGAGGTGTGGTGCAGAGTAGGGGACAGTAGGGGACAGTGCAGAGCTGAGGGATGGAGCCAGGTAAGGCGCCCAGGTACTGCGAGGTCAGGAGCCCCAGTTCAGGGCTGCAGTGGGATACAGGGTATAGTATCAGGCACAGACCACTGTAAAAAAATGTAATGACACTTGTTAAGACCATAAGAAGATGTTATTCAGGACCTCTGCCACTGGGATTTGTGACTGGAGGAGAGACTGGGCTCAGCTCAAAATCGAATCTCAGCAATTGTGACTACAGAATTGGAACTAGTAAATTAGTTTCCTTTAGCAGCTGAGATTGTGGCAATTTGTTACACACACAGCAATGAAAACTAATACAGTAATCAATGTGAAATCAATTATTATATTTATTGCATAAAATACAGAAATATATGGTCATTATAAATATTTGAAAAAGTGATCTATGGGACTACATCAAACTTTAAAACTTCTATAACTCAATGCAGAAATCCACAGAGTAAAAGGCAACTTATAGAAAGAGACAAAATTGCAAATCATACACTGATTAGGGAATTTCTATCCAGCATATTTCAGGAAATTCTACAACTCAACAAGAGAAAAACAAATAACCCAATTAAATAAGGGCACAGAATTCAACACACAGTTCTCCAAAAAGGGAATAAATATGATTAACAAGTATATGAAAAATGTTCCACATCACTAATCATCAGGGAAATGTATATCACCACCACGATGATATAATGCCTCACACATATCTAATGGCCCTCAGCAAAGGAACAGAAAATGACAATTCGCTGCAGGGCAGGAGTAGGGGGAGATCAAGCAGTTGGAACACGAAAGCTATTGGTGTGAATGTAAATAGTGCACCCAAATACTTTACCCATGCAAATAGAAAACAGTAAGGAATTACTCAAAAATATAAAAAGAGGATACCATATGATCCAGTAATCCCACTTGTGATATTCATCCAAAATTACTCAGAGGAGAATCTTAAAGAGATAGTTGGACCCCCATTTTCATCACAACATTATTCACTGTTGCCCTGTGGTAGAACTAATCCACATGTTCACTGCTAGATGAATGGATGGAGAAAATAGGGTATATACATACAATGGAATACTCCACAGCCTTAAGAAAAAAAAAATCCTTTCACATGTGACTGCATGAATGGACCTCAATAATATTGTACTAAGAGAAATAGGCCAATCTCAAAAATGACAAATACTATATGATCCCGCTTGTTTGAACTATCTAAATTACTCAAAAGTCATAGAAACAAAAGTAGAATCACAGTTCCCAAAGGCTAGGGGAAAGAGAAAGGAGACATTAGTGTATTGGTTATACAATTTCAAAACTGTAAGATAAAAAAGACTTAAGGAAATGTTCAACACAAAGTGAACACACTGAACACTAATTATACACTCAAAAACGGCTAAGATAATCGTTAGGAAAATATTTTTTACACCCTTAATGGCATAAATGATACAGGTCAGAGGGAAAAGTAACTTGAAGTGTCTGTATGTTGAGCTCTGAGCCTTGGTTCATCGTCTGGGAGAAGCAACAATTAAGCAAATAGCTCGCTGTCCTAAGATTCAGGACTGACTAAAAGATCCTTACACTCTTGGAGACCATGGCTGGGAACCATCGCTCTACCCTGCTGAGTGTCCACACTGTTCAAACTCACCATAGTTTGTACCCCCTTGGTTACCTTGCTTAGCCCACTTTTTTTTTTTTTTTTGGTCTTTTAGGTAAGCTCTACACCAACGTGAGGCTTGAACTCAGTACCCCGAAATCAAGAGTCGCATGCTCTACCAATGGAGCCAGCCAGGCACCCCCTTGTTTAACCCATTCTGCCTGAGGAAACATCCAATTATACTCTCGCCCACACTTTCTGCCCACCTTCACTCCCCTGACCCAGAGCACCTGTTGATCATACACATTGTTACCACAGGGGCCCTTCTGGTTACCTGTGTCAAATGATTCTAGGACACCTTGAGTATGAAAAAGTATTTTTCTTTATAACAATCATTTTTGTGTCTGTGCGTGTAAGTATCTGCAAAACTAAGTCCAGGGTATCTTATTAGAACAATTGGTGCAGACAGCAGGGATGATTCCCAAGAAGAGGCTGCTTGCGCTCATCAACCAGACCCAGCAAACATGGCAACCACCTAAGGGACACTGCTGCGTGTTGGCATGCTTGCTGCTTGACTGCTACTTCATTCTGTTGTTTTTGTACAATACGGCCAAGATTTCTCAGCCTAAAATCTGTGCTCCCTGCAAGAGCAGTCATACACAGGGCAGCCTTCAGAGCCAAGCCCCACGCCTCTGTAAGAGCTTTTATCGGACTACCCCACAAAGAGTGCCCCAAGGGTGCCTGGCATGTTAGACTGTCAAGGCTGGAATCTGATCAAGTTCTTTTTGGCCCACGCTAGGGTAAACAGGGAAATGGATAGCAAGAGAAATAGAGAAAAATTCACAAACCTGTGGAAATTGAAACACAACACAAGAACAATCAATGTGTCAACCAAGGAAATCGAAGGGAACTAAAAAATAATCTTGAACAGAAAAAAGTGAAAACAATATATAAGAAAGTTTGAGATGCAGCAAAGTCAGTTATCAGAGGACATTTATACTAAGCACATTACATGAAGTATAGAGAAAGATCTCAAATAACAACCTAATTTTAACCTCAGGGAAGAAGAGTGAGAACAAGCTACTAAATCAAAAATTAGCTGTAGGAGGAAATAATATGGATGGAGCAGAAATGAACAATAGTTAGAAGGACAATAGAAAGATTAACAAAAGGGGCGCCTGGGTGGCTCAGTTGTTAAGCATCTGCCTTCAGCTCCAGTCATGATCCCAGGGTCCTGGGATCGAGCCCCGCATTGGGCTCCCTGCTCCACGGGAAGCCTGCTTCTCCCTCTCCCACTCCCCCTGCTTGTGTTCCCTCTCTCGCTGTGTCTTTGTCAAATCAATAAATAAAATCTTAAAAAAAAGAAAGATCAATGAAATAAGAGATCTGTTTTATTTCTTTATTTTCTTAAGATTTATTTATTTTACAGAGAGAGCCCGAGCAAGGGAAGGGACAGACCCAGAGGGGAAAAGAGTCCTAAGGAAACCTCGCGATGAGTGCAAAGACAGATCTCACCACCATCTCATGAGATGGTGAAAAACCAAGAGGAGATCGCTTACTGGACTATGCCACGAAGGCACCACAAAATAAGACTTCCCTTTTTTAAAGACAAACAAAATTGACATGTTTTGTTTAGACTAAACACACAGAAAGAGGGAGGAATCCAATTAACAAGATCAGAAACAAAAGAAGAGACATTACAACTCTGACCATACAAATATCCCGCTGGCCCTGCCCACCCTGCCGACTCTCCTGTTTTAGGGGACCGCGAGCAGAATACAAACCTCTTCCTTCAGGGCAATCATTTTCCTGCCTGTGTTCCTCTCTCTTTCTGCCCAAAACAACGGCAGGCCATGTAGGTCAGACAAGGGGCCTGCAGGCACGTGGATCCCCCCACAGAGCCAAGGACACACACCCTGGATGGCTGGGCTCACAGAAGGGACTCAACAGCAGCACGTCCCTAGAAAGTGGGGCCCCCCTAAGCTGCCTCAAAGAGTGCGGTGAGGAGCACCAAGCCCCGCAGAGCCCTACAGGGGACCCAGACGAGCCCCTAACTCGGCCGTGTGCGGTGCCCGTGCCCCGAGGGGACCGCCAAGGAGCGCTGATGGGGCTGAGCACAGCGTCGCGGTGCGCTCAGGTGGCTCTCTGTTGCCAAGACAAACGTTCGCAGAGATAAAGAATATTCCATGACGCCTGTTAGGATGGGAAGGCAGGCTTGACTCTCATCAGAGCAATAGACAGAGGGACCCCTCCTACTGGGATTCACTTCGGGGAGAGAGCGCCCTGAACTCCAACTACAGCACGGGCAAGTGGGAAGAATTTCCAAAGCGGACAGTGGATCAAAAATACTCAGAAGAAACGAACAGGGGTTCTGGTTAAGGCGAGCACACAGGGTTCTTGCTGAAGACAGCTCGGAGGGATCTGGCAGCATCTGGGGAAGGATGGCCATCCTGAGGAGATATCTAGGGTGTACCGAGATGGAAAGATGGGGTTCTGGCCACAGCTCACCTAGCAGAGTTCTTCCTAAAGCTCAATTTACAAGGAGGTGCACAGATGACCCTCGGAGAAAGTTCAGGAGCCTGACTGAGGTATAGGAAAGCAAAAACGTTGTCACGGAGGAGACCCACGTACGGTGCACAGCACAAAGTTTCAGGGAGCTTAGGGTTGCTGTGCACGTAGGACACCACGTACAGAGTGGCACATGTCCCCTGTACTGTGCGCACTATGCAAAAGTTAGTGACCGTGCACAGCGGCGGTACTGTGTCGCACACAGTGCCACTTACGGAGAACAAATAGTCACTGACACTCATTCAGATAATGACACAGGCTTTATAAGGAATTTCGGCAATAAGTATAGGGAACTCTGACTTTGTGATTCCTGATTTGGGGAGAGACTGGCTCAGCTCTAAATACAATCTGGGCACTAAAACATGAGTTTCCTTTAGCCAGTGAGTTTGTGCCAATTTCTATCAAAGCAATAAAAAAAAATTAGAGTAATCAATTCAAAATCAATTGTTATATTTATAACACAAGAAATACACAAATATTGCCCTCACAATTTTTTAAAAAATTGACCTAGGATACGATATCAACCTTTAAGACTTTTGCAATTCATTGCAAGAATCAACAGAGTAAGGGGGAAATTAGAGGACAGTAGAACATAATTACAAATCAAATATCTGGAAAACAGTTTCCTATCCAGCATATTGCAAGAACTTATGCAACTCAACAAGATCAAAAGAAATAGCCCCATTAATATAGGCAGCAGATTCAATAGACATTTCTCTAAAGAAGGTATACAAATTGCCAACTAGCATATGAATGACACCCAACATCACTAATCATCAGGGAAATGCATATCAAAACCACAATGATATCTTATCGTTCAGTATCTGGATGGCCACTATCAAAAGAACAAAAAATGACTATTGCTAGGAGGGATGAATTGAGAGCTAAAAACACAAGATGCTGCTGGTGTGAATGTGAATTCTGTACCCCTCCTTGATAAAAACAGTATAGAGGTTACTCAAGAATATAAAAATTGAGATTATCACATGATCCAGGAATCCCACTTGTGGTTTTAACCAGAACTACTGAAAATAGTGTTAGAAACACATTTGGACCCCCATGTACATTTCAAAATTGTTTAAAAAGGCAAGAGATGGAGTATCCCAAAAGAAATCGCCAGAAGAATGTAGAGAGAAAATGGAGTGCACACGTACAAAGCAATATTCTGCTGCCTTCAGGAAAACAACAACAACAACAAACTTTTCAGATACTATGGCATGAATGCACATCAAGGATATTTCATTCAGGGGCTCCTGGGTGGCTCAGTCGTTAAGCATCTGCATTTGGCTCAGGTCATGATCCCAGTGTCCTGGGATCGAGCTCCACATCGGGCTCCCTGCTCCGCGGGAAGCCTGCTTCTCCCTCTCCCACTCCCCCTGCTTGTGTTCCCTCTTTTGTTGTGTCTCTCCCTGTCAAATATAAATAAATAAAATCTTTAAAAAAAAAAAGGATATTTCATTCAGTAAAATAACCCAGTCACAAGAAAGATAAATCTGTTTGCCCCACTTCGTTGAAGTATACTACTACTGGTAGGTTCGCCAGTGCAGGGAATGGCACTATGGTAGGATGTGCTTTCCTACACCACACCATGGTAAAAACCAATGTATATTCGATGACGCCTGTTAAAAATGGTAATGCAGCTTTCATTCAGGACACTGCAATACATATAGGGACCTCTGCTATTGGGCTTTACACTGGGGGAGAGACAGGACTCACTCTGAATATAGCAAGAACAAACGTGTAATTGTTTTGGTGATTTTTTTAATTTGACCAAGTGTGCGATTGTAGCCGAAGACCAAGAGAGAGGACTAGAGGTAGTGGGTTGATCAAAAATCCTAACAGGAAATGTCGAGGATAAAGACGGTTCTGGATGACCCTCCCTGGTGCATTCCTGAAGAAGACAGTCAAGGGGCGCCTGGATGGCTCAGTTGTTAAGCGTCTGCTTTCAGCTCAGTTCATGATCCCGCGGTCCTGGGATCGAGCCCCTGGGTCCTGCTCTGCGGGAAGCCGCTTCTCCCTCTCCCACTCCCCCCTGCTTGTGTTCCCTCTCTCCCTGTGTCTCTCTCTGCCAAATAAATAAATAAAATCTTAAAAAAAAAAAAAAGAAGACAGGTCAAGGTGATGAGACATCAGTGGCAATGATAAGGATGACAAACCCGATCACATATCCAAGTGATCAGAAGTGGAGGGTGCTGGTTCTGGCTCAACAGACTTAGCAAGGTGGGAGTTTAAACTCGATTTGACAAGGGAAGTGCACAGAGTCTAAGAGATAGTTCAGTTGCCTGACCCAGTAGGGTGAATCAAGAACCAAACAGCGCCTGGAAAGGCCTGGAAGTGCGGTGAGAGGTATCGGGCAGAGGTACAGCTGCAGTAAGGTGCCGAGGCAGGGTACTGACTTCTGGTCCCGAGGTACGATGCCGCCTCAGAACCACTTAGGGGCGCACGTGCCGGGCTGCGTACCATGCTGCTCACGAAGTTGCACAGAGTTTCAGAGGAGAGACGTCACCCCAGAGTTCAGCAGCAGCGCATCACATTGACCCTGGTAAAGGAAAGGAGTATTCAATGACCTTGTTAAACAAGGGAATTGCAGGCTTCCTTCAGGACCTTGGCACTAGGTACAGGGACCCCTCCAACTGGCGCTTCTCAGTGCGGGAATGACTGGCCCACCTCCGAATACAGCAGGGCAAGTGTGCATTTGGAGACAAGGAGCCCGTGTGGACTGTGCATGGATATTATTAAGATGGAACGTCACGGTAAGGGGGTTTCTGGCTAAACCCATCTAACATGAGTCTTGCTGAAGACAGAAGGGGGTGACCAAATGTCACCTAAGAGGTAAGGAGAAATGAGGATCCCGATTGCATACCCAGGGTGCTCAGATATGGATGTTCTGGAAAAAATCGTGTATCAGGGTTCTCTTATACTCGAATTACAAACAAGTGCACACATGAGCCCTAGTGAGGATTTAGAAACCTGAATAAAGTGTACTGAGGTAAAGAATCTCTTTCACCAAAGACTACCTTGGTATAGAGCTGCGATATGGTAAGGAAAACCACGCAGATTCATGTGTCCTATGGAACCGAGGTGTGGTGCTGAGTAGGGGACAGTGCAGACCTGAGGGATGGAGCCAGATAAGGTGCCCAGGTAATGCCAGGTCAAGAGCCTGGTTTCAGAGCTGCAGTGCACTAAAGAGCTTTTCCTCATGCAGACCACTCGATGAGGAAAAAAAAGTGTAGTGACACATGTTAAGATGGTAAGAAAGGCTTTGTTCAGGTCCTTTGCAAAACATATAGGAACCTGTGCCACTGGGATTTGAAACTGGGGAAGAGACTGGGCTCACCTCCAAATACATCCTGCTTTTCTGACCACATACCGTGAACAAATACAAGGGTTTCATTGAGGCCACTGAGTGTGTGGCAATTTGTAACCCAGTAATAGAAATCATTTACAGTAATCAATGTGAAATCAATTAATATATTCATTACACAAGCAATACACAAATACTGCACTTACGAATTTTAAAAAATAGACAAATGTGACCGCAACAATTTTTTTAAAGATTTTATTTATTTATTTGACAGAGAGAGACACAGCGAGAGAGGGAGCACAAGCAAGGGGAGTGGAAGAGGGAGAAGCAGGTTTCCAACAGAGCAGGGAGCCCGATGCAGGGCTCAATCCCTTGACCCTGGGATCATGACCTGAGCCAAAGGCAGACGCTTAACGACTGAGCCATCCAGGCGCCCTGACCACAACAAATTTTAAACATCTGCATGTCCAAAGAAGCAATCACCTAAGTAAAGGCCACCCACAGAATAGGATGTAATAATTGCTGCTCAGGCAGCTGATGGGCGGTTGCCCATCCAGCACATGTCAGGATCATCTACTGCTCCACCAGAAGCAGAAGGAAACAAATCACCTGAGTAAAATATGGGCAGCAAACTGGGTAACCATTTCTCTAAAAAGGGTATAAATATGGCCAACACATGGATAAAAAGATGGTCAACTTCCCCGACCCTCAGGGAAATGCACATCAAAACCTCAATGCCCCTCACGTGGATGACAATGGCCCTTACCAAAGGAGCAGAAACTGGCAAGTGTTGGGGGGAAATGGAGAAAGTGCAACACCAGAGCCCTTGCTGTGGGTGTAAACAGTGCCCCAGGATGGAAAACAGTATGGGGGTGACTGAAAGATATAAAAAAAGCATGCCCTAAGATCTTGAAATTCCACCAGCGGTGTTCACCCAGCACTACTCAAAGAAGATCCTAAAGAGATACGTGGACCCCCATCTTCATCACAGCATTATTTCCATGAATGGAAGCCCCATGTTGGGTGTGGATCCTATTTAGTAAAATAAGATTGTTGCCCATTGTTTCCCACACTTCCCCTGTCCCGCTGACCATGCAGCCCCTTTCCCAGTGATGTTTCTGGGCTCTGCAGCCAATGTTTCTGGGGGGCTTTGAGTTTTCAAAAGTTACCCCTCAGGGCAACATGTTTCTGTCCATTTTTATTTTTGTATCTGCACAAACAAGTCCAGGGTACATTTTCAGAGCATTTGGTGTGATGAGCAGCTTGGTTGACGCCGGCTGCACGGGCTACACCCATGGGCGGCTGGTGCTCCTCACTGACCCAACACCACGGCCACCACCTGAGGGGCGCCGCTGCTGGCTGGCGGGCTGGCTGTCTGATGGCAGCTGCATTCTGTTGCTTTTTCCCAGGTATTGCCGTGATTCCTCAGCCTAAAAATGGGGAGCTTGAAATGTCCAGTGTTTGCTGAGCGGTCATATAGTCATACAGAGAGCCACACGCGAGGACCCCAGAACAGTGACGCCTCCCGCGCCATACAGAGAGCCCCCAAAGGTACCCTGTAGGCTAGAGGGACATGTCTGGAATCACATCGTGTTCTTTTCTGGCCACACTGGTCTGAAGGGACAAATTCCTATGGGGAGAAAAAGGGAAAACTTCACATACTCATGGAAATTGTACAACTCCAGTACAACCAATGGATGAAACTTGTTAATCAAATGGAACACAATTTATCTTGACACAATCACTCATTAACATATACACACACACACACTAAATGAAAATGCATCATAACCGTTTTGAGATCAGCAAAGGCAATTCTCAGAGCACATTTGTACTGAAAACTACTATGCTAAGAATGAAGAAATCCCTCAAAAAAACAACCTAACTTTAGTCTCCGTGAATAGCAAAAACAACCTAATCAAAAATTAGCCTTAGGAAGGAAATAATATGGATGGAGAAAATTCGAGGATGTATAGATAGAAGCACAATAGAAAGACCAACGGATGAGTTCCTTGAACAAAGATAAACGAAATTCACAATTTCCATTAGACTGACCAAGACAAAATGAGGGAGGACTCCAATTAGTACAATGTGGAACGAAAAGGGCACACTTCTACTCTTCCCAGAGAAGGACAAATTTAGGGTTAGTACGACAATTCCATGCCCACAACAGGACAGCCTGGAAGAAGCAGTTAGATCCTCAGTTGGTGCGTCTCCTTGACCTTGCTTTGCTCACTCCTTCCCGACAAATCCTCCCTCCAGGCTCGGTCCCGCAGTGCCCTGTCCCCCCCTCCGCCCGCTGACCTTGCAGGCTGCTTCCCCGCTGACCCAGCCCGCCCTGCCGCCTCTCCTGTTTTAGGGGACCGCGAGCAGAATACGAACCTCTTCCTTCAGGGCAATCGTTTTCCTGCCTGTGTTCTCTCTCTCTTCCTGCCCAAAACAACAGCAGGCCATGTAGGTCGGACAAGGGGTCTGCAGGCACGGGGATCCTCACACAGAGCCGAGGACACACACCCTGGACGGCTGGGCTCACAGACTGGACCCAAAGGAGGCGGGCACCTCCTAGAAAGTGGGGTTCCCCTAAGCTGCCTCAAAGAGTGCGGTGAGGAGCGCCAAGCCCCACAGAGCCCTGAAGGGGACCGAGATGAGCCCCTAAAGTGGCCACATGCAGTGTGGTTGAGGAGCGCTGATGGGGCTGAGCACAACATTGCGGCGTCCTCAGGCGGTCACTGTTGCCAAGACGAGCCTCCACAGGGATAAAGAATATTCCATGATGCCTGTTAGGATGGTAAGGCAGGTATGACTGGGATCATAGCAAGAGGTACAGAGACCCCTCCAACTGGGACCTCACTTTGGAGAGAGTGCCCTTCACTCTAACTACAGCAGGGGCAAATGAGAATTATGGCTAAAGAGGAAGGTCAGGGACAGTTGATGAAAAATACTAAGAGGTATTTAAGCAGGATTCTGTTTAAAGCAACTGAAAAGGACTCTTGCTAGAAATAGGACAGGGAGATCAGTTGTGAAACGTGTGGGTTCTGGTAAAAGCTGACATAGCCTGGTTCTTGTTAAAACTGGATTTTACAAGGAGGTGCACAGATGAACCTAAGGAAAGTACAGGAGCCTGATTAGGGTATGGCAAACCAGAAAACTTTGTCACTGAGAAGACAGGAAGTAGTGTTAGAAACACATTTGGACCCTCATGTTCATCGTGAAATTATTCAAAATAGACAAGAGATGGAGCTATCCCAAAAGTCAATCGCTAGAAGAATGGAGAGACCAAATGCGGTGCATTGTACAATGCAATAATCTGCCGGCTTCAGAAAAACAACCTCAAACCTTTTCAGATACTATGACATGAATGCACATCAAGGACATTTTATTCAGTAAAATAACCCAGGCACAAGAAAGATAAATCTGTTTGCCCCACTTCCTTAAAGCATGGTACTACTCGTAGATTCGCCAGTGCGGACAATGGCACCACAGTACGGTTGGTACCGCGATGTGGTTTCCTACAGGGCACCATGGTAAAAACCAAAGTACATTCCATGACACTTGTTAAAAATGGTAATGCAACGTTCAGTCAGGAGCACTGCAATAGGTATAGGAACCTCTGCAATTGGGCTTTACATGTGGGGAGAGACAGGACTCACTGAATATAGCAAGACCATGTGTGCAATTGTTTCGGTGATTTTTTTTTTTTTTTTGCAATGTGTGCAATTGTAGACAAAGAGCAGGAGAGAGGACTAGAGGTACATCTAGTCCTAACAGGGACCACTGAGGAGCGCTGATGGGGCTGAGCACAGCATCGGGATGCACTCGGGCGGCTCGCTGTTGCCAAGATGAGCCTCCGCAGGGATAAAGAATATTCCATGACGCCTGTTAGGATGGTAAGGCAGGTATGACTCAGATCATACCAATAGATACAGGGACTCCTCCAACTAAGACTTCACTTTGGGGAGAGAACGCCCTGCACTCCAACTACAGCACAGGCAAGGGGGAATAATTTCTAAAGTGGACAGTGGATCAAAAAAAGTCAGAGGAAACGAATGGGGATTCTGGTTAAGGCGACCACACAGGATTCTTGCTGAGGACAGCCCAGGTGGATCAAACAGCATCTGGGGAAGGATGGCCATCCTAAGGAGATATCTAGGGTGTACTGAGATGGAAAGACGGGGTTCTAGCCAAAGCTCACCTAGCAGAGTTCTTCCTAAACCTCAGTTTACAAGGAGGTGCACAGATGATTCTCGGAGAAAGTTCATGTCCCCTGTACTCTGTGCACAATGCACAAGTTAGTGACGCGTGCACAGCGGCGGTACTGTGTCGCATACAGTGCCACTTTACAGAAAACAAATAGTCACTGATACTATTTCATGGTGAGACAAGTTTTATCAGGGACCTTGGCAATAAGTATAGGAAACTCTGACTTTGGGATTCCTGATTTGGGGAGACACTGGCTCAGCTCTAAATACAACATGGGCAGATGTGACTACAAAACTTGAACTAATACATGAGTTTCCTTTAGCCGCTGAGTTTGTGCCAATTTCTATCACAGCAATAAAAAAATTACAGTAATCGATTTGATATCAATCGTTATATTAAAACACAAGCAATACACAAATATTGCCCTTACAAATTTTTTTTAAAAATTGACCTATGATACTATATCAACCTTTAATACTTTTGCACTTCATTGCAAGAATCAACAGAGTAAGGGGCAACGTACAAAAAAAGATGATAATTGCAAATCAAATATATGTAAAGACTTCCTAATCCAGCATATTGCCGGAACTTCTACAACTCAACAAGATCAAAACAAATAGCCCCATTGATATGCGCAGAAGATTCAATAGACATTTCTCTAAAGAAGACAAATTGTCAACTAGCATATGAATGACACTCAACATCACTAATCATCAGGGAAATGCATATCAAAACTACAGTGATATCTTATCATACCGTATCTATATGGCCACTATCAAAAGAACCAAAAAATGACTATTGCTGGGGGGGGGATGGAATTGAGAGTTAAGAACACAAGACGCTCTATGTGTGAATGTGAATTGTGTAACCCCTCCTTGATAAAAACAGTATAGAGGTTACTCAAAAATATGAAAAGAGAGAATATCACATGATCCAGGAATCCCACTTGTGGTATTAACCAGAACTCCTCAATGCCGTGTTTGAAACACATTTGGACCTCCACATTCATCGCAAAATTGTTCAAAGTTGCCAAGAGATGGAGCTATCCCAAAAGTCAATCGCTAGAAGAAGGAAGAGAGAAAATGGGGTGCATACGTACAATGCAATACTCTGTGGCCTTCAGGAAAACAACAACAACAAAAACCTTTCGGACACTACGGCATGAATGCAAATCAAGGACATTTCATTCAGTAAAATAACGCAGTCACAAGAAAGATAAATCTGTTCGCCCCACTTCCTTAAAGCATGGTGCTACTGGTAACTTGGCCAGTGCGGGGCGGAGCGCCACGGTACGGTGGTACCGCGATGCGGTTTCCTATATGATGCCAGAGTTAAAGTGAAAGTACGTTCTTGACACTTGTTAAAAATGGTAATGCTGAGGCGCCTGGGTGGCTCAATCGTCCAGCATCTGCCTTCGGCTCAGGTCAGCCCTGCACCAGGCTCCCTGTTCCACGGGAAGCCTTCTTCTCCCTCTACCACTTCCCCCTGTTTGTGTTCCCTCTCTTGCTGTGTCTCCCTCTGTCAAATAAATAAATAAAATCTTTAAAAAATACATTCATGACACTTGTTAAAAATGGTAATGCAGCTTTCACATAGGAGAACTGCAATTCGTATGGGGACCTCTGCAATTGGGCTTTACCCTGGGGGAGAGACAGGACTTTCTCTGAATATAGCAAGAACAAATGTGCAATTGTTTCAGTGATTTTTTATTTGACCATGTGAGCAATTTTACCCAAACACAGGAGAGACTAGAGGTAGTAGGTTGATCAAAATCCTAACAGGAAATGTTGAGGATAAAGAGGGTTCTGGATGAGCCTCCCCGGTGCATTCTTGAAGAAGACAGGTCAAGGTGATGAGACATCAGTGGCAATGATAAGGATGACAAACCCGATCACATATCCAAGTGATCAGAAGTGGAGGGTGCTGGTTCTGGCTCAACAGACTTAGCAAGGTGGGAGTTTAAACTCGATTTGACAAGGAAGTGCACAGAGTCTAAGAGATGGTTCAGTTGCCTGACCCAGTAGGGTGAATCAAGAATTGTCCTCACCAAACAGCACCTGGAAAGGCCTGGAAGTGCGGTGAGAGGTATCGGGCAGAGGTACAGCTGCAGTAAGGTGCTGAGGCAGGGTACTGACTTCTGGTCCCGAGGTACGATGCCGCCTCAGAACCACTTAGGGGCGCACGTGCCGGGCTGCGTACCATGCTGCTCACGAAGTTGCACAGAGTTTCAGAGGAGAGACGTCACCCCAGAGTTCAGCAGCAGCGCATCACATTGACCCTGGTAAAGGAAAGGAGTATTCAATGACCTTGTTAAACAAGGGAATTGCAGGCTTCCTTCAGGACCTTGGCACTAGGTACAGGGACCCCTCCAACTGGCGCTTCTCAGTGCGGGAATGACTGGCCCACCTCCGAATACAGCAGGGCAAGTGCGCATTTGGAGACAAGGAGCCCGTGTGGACTATGCATGGATATTATTAAGATGGAACGTCACGGTAAGGGTGTTTCTGGCTAAACCCATCCAACATGAGTCTTGCTGAAGACAGAAGGGGGTGACAAAATGTCACCTAAGAGGTAAGGAGAAATGAGGATCCTGATTGCATACCCAGGGTGCTCAGATATGGATGTTTTGGAGAAAATCATATATCAGGGTTCTCTTATACTCAAATTACAAACAGTACACACATGAGCCTTGTGAGGATTTAGATATATGAATAAAGTGTACTGAGGTAAGGAATCTCTGTCACCAAAGACTACCTGGTATAGAGCTACGGTATGGTAAGGAAACCATCTGGATTTTGTGGGACCTATGGAACTGAGGTGTGGTGCTGAGTAGGGGACAGTGCAGAGCTTAGGGATGGAGCCAGATAAGGCACCCAGGTAATGCCTGGTCAAGAGCGTGGTTTCAGAGCTGCAGTGCATTAAAGAGCTACTTGTTATGCACGGAACTCAATGAGAAACAAAAAATGTAATGGCACACGTTAAGATGGTAAGAAAAACTTTGTTCAGGTCCTTTGCAATATATATAGGGACCTGTGCCAGTGGGATTTGAAACTGGGGAGGAGACTGGGGTCACTTCCAAATAGATCCTGCTTTTCTGACCACATATCTTGAACAAATACATAGGTTTGTTCACCACTGAGTGTGTGGCAATTTGTTACCCAGTAATAGAAATCATTTACAGTAATCAACGTGAAATCAATTAGTATATTCATTACACAAGCAATACATAAATTTGAAATTATAAAATTTGAAAAATAGACAATTGTGACCACAACAAATTTTAAACATCTGCATGTCCAAGGAAGCAATCACCTGAGTAAAAGTGACCCACAGAATAGGAGGTAATAATTGCTGCTCAGGCAGCTGATGGGCGGTTGCCCATCCAGCACATGTCAGGATCATCCACTGCTCCACCAGAAGGAAACAAATCACCTGAGTAAAATATGGGCAGCAAACTGGGTAACCATTTCTCCAAAAAGGGTATAAATATGGCCAACACATGGATAAAAAGATGGTCAACTTCCCTGATCCACAGGGAAATGCACATCAAAACCGCAATGAACGAATGCCTCACGTGGATGACAATGGCCATTATCAAGGAGCTGAAACTGACAAGTGTTGGGGGGAAATGGAGAAAGTGCAACACCAGAGCCCTTGCTGTGGGTGTAAACAGTGCCCCAGGATGGAAAACACCCCCAGGATGGGGGTGACTGAAAGATATAAAAAGAGAGCATGCCAAAGATTCTGCAATTCCACCAGCGGTGTTCATCCAACACTACTCAAAGTAGGACCCTAAAGAGATACGTGGACCCCCATCTTCATCACAGCGTTATTTCCATGAGTTGAAGGCTCACGTTGGGTGTGGATCCTGCTTAGTAACATAAGACTGCTGCCCATTGTTTCCCACACTTGCCCTGTCCCGCTGACCATGCAGCCCTTTCCCCAGTGACATTTCTGGGCTCTGCGGCCAATGGGTCTGGGGGCTTTGAGTTTTCAAAAAGTTTGTGCCTCATGGCAACATGTTTGTGTCTCTATCTTTGTATCTGCACAAACAAGTCCAGGGTACATTTTCAGAGCATTTGGTGCGATGAGCAGCTTGGTTGACGCCGGCTGCACGGGCTACACCCATGGGCGGCTGGTGCTCCTCACTGACCCAACACCACGGCCACCACCTGAGGGGTGCCGCTGCTGGCTGGTGCTCCTCACTGACCCAACACCACGGCCACCACCTGAGGGGCGCCGCTGCTGGTTGGTGGGCTGGCTGCCTGTTGGCAGTTGCGTTCTCTTGCTTTTTCCCAGGTATCGCCGTGATTCCTCAGCCTAAAAATGGGGAGGCTGAAAAGTCCAGTGTTTGCTGAGCGGTCATATAGTCATACAGAGAGCCACACGCGAGGATCCCAGAACAGTGACTCCTCCCATGCCACACAGAGAGCCCCCAACGGTACCCGGTAGGCTACAGAGACACATCTGGAATCACATTGCGTTCTTTTCTGGCCACACTGGTCTGAAGGGACAAATTCCCATGGGGACAAAAAGGGAAAACTTCACAAACTCATGGAAATTGTACAACTCCAGTACAACCAACAGATGAAACTTGTTAACCAAATGGAACACAATTTATCTTGACACAATCACTCATGAACACACACAAACACACTAAATGAAAACGCATTATAACAGTTTTGAGATCATCAAAAGCAATTCTCAGAGGACATTTGTACTGAAAACTACTATGCTAAGAATAAAAAAATCCCCCAAGAAACAACCTAACTTTAGTCTCCGTGAAGATTAGTGAGAACAACTACTAAATTAAAAATTAGCCTTGGGCGCCTGGGTGGCTCAGATGGTTAAGCGTCTGCTTTCGGCTCAGGTCATGATCCCAGGGTCCTGGAATCGAGTCCCGCATCGGGCTCCCTGCTCCTTGGGAGCCTGCTTCTCCCTCTGCCTCTCTCTCTCTCTCTCTGTCTCTCATGAATAAATAAACAAAATCTTAAAAAAAATTAGCCTTAGGAAGGAAATAATATGGACGGAGCAAAATTCGAGGATGTATAGATAGAAGCACAATAGAAAGACCAACGGATAAGGGCTGCCTTGACCAAAGATAAACGAAATTCACAATTTCTGTTAGACTGACGAAGACAAAACGAGGGAGGACTCCAATTAGTACAATGTGGAACGAAGAGGGGACACTTCACCTCCTCTCAGAGAAGGACAAAGTTAGGGTTAGTACGACAATTCTATGCCCACAACAGGACAGCCTGGAAGAAGCAGTTAGATCCTCAGTTGGTGCGTCTCCTTGACCTTGCTTTGCTCACTCCTTCCCGACAAATCCTCCCTCCAGGCTCGGTCCCGCAGTGCCCTGTCCTCCTCTGCCCGCTGACCTTGCAGGCTGCTTCCCCGCTGGCCCTGCCCACCCTGCCACCTGTTTTAGGGGACCGTGAACAGAATACGAACCTCTTCCTTCAGGGCAATCGTTTTCCTGCCTGTGTTCCTCTCTCTTTCTGCCCAAAACAACGACAGGCCATGTAGGTCGGACAAGGGGGCTGTAGGCACGGGGATGCCCACACAGAGCCGAGGACACACACCCTGGACGGCTGGGCTCATGGAAGGGACTCAACAGCAGCAGGTCCCTAGAAAGTGGGGTCCCCCTAAGCGACCTCAAAGAGTGCGGTGAGGAGCACCAACCCCTGCAGAGCCCCGCAGGGGACCCAGATGAGCCCCTAACTCGGCTGTGTGCGGTGCCACGAGGGGGCCACCGAGGAGCGCTGATGGGGCTGAGCACCGCATCTCAGTGCACTCCAGTGGCTCGCTGTTGCCAAGAAAAAGTCCACAGGGATAAAGAATATTCCATGACGCCTGTTAGGATGGTAAGGCAGGTATGACTCTCATCATAGCAATAGATAGAGGGAACCCTCCTACTGGGATTCACTTCAGGGAGAGAGTGCCCTGAACTCCAACTACAACACGGGCAAGTGGGAATAATTTCTAAAGTTGACAGTGGATCAAAAATACTGAGAGGAAATGAACAGGAGTTCTGGTTAAGGCGACCACACAGGGTTCTTGCTAAGGACAGCCCAGAGGGATCTGGCAGCATCTGGGGAAGGATGGCCATCCTGAGGAGATATCTAGGGTGTACCGAGATGGAAAGACGGGGTTCTGGCCAAAGCTCACCTAGCAGAGTTCTTCCTAAAGCTCAGTTTACAAGGAAGTG
The DNA here is from genome assembly GCF_009762305.2 of Zalophus californianus. Classification (NCBI taxonomy): domain Eukaryota; kingdom Metazoa; phylum Chordata; class Mammalia; order Carnivora; family Otariidae; genus Zalophus; species Zalophus californianus. The sequence goes on along the minus strand of NC_045597.1, from coordinate 165,717,597 downwards.
CACAGATGACCCTCGGATAAAGTTCAGGAGCCTGACTGAGGTATGGGAAAGCAAAAACGTTGTCACGGAGGAGACCCACGTACGGTGCACAGCACAAAGTTTCAGGGAGCTAAGGGTCTCTGTGCACGTAGGACACCACGTACAGAGTGGCACATGGTCCCCTGTATTGTGCGCACTATGCAAAAGTTAGTGACCGTGCACAGCGGCGGTACTGTGTCGCACACAGTGCCACTTATAGAGAACAAATAGTCACTGACACTCATTCAGATAGTGACACAGGCTTTATAAGGGACCTCAGCACTATATAGGGAACTCTTACTTTGGGATTCCTGATTTGGGGAGGGACTGGCTCAGTTCTAAATACAGCCTGGGCAATTGTGACTACAGAACTTGATACATCAAGTTACATGAGTTTCCTTTAGCCAGTGAGTTTGTGCCACAACAGAGTAATAAAAAAATTACAGTAATCAATTAGAAATCAATTGTTGTATTTATTACACAAGCAATAAACAAATATTGCCCTTAGAAATTTTTAAAAATTGACCTAGGATACTATATCAACCTTTAAGACTTTTGCACTCGAGTGTAAGCATCAACGGAGTGTGTGGCAAATTAGAGGAAAGTAGAACATAATTACAAATCAAATATCTGGAAAACAGTTTCCTATCCAGCATAAGGCAGGAACTTATGCAACTCAACAAGAATAAAAAAAATAGCCCCATTGATATGGGCAGAAGATTCAATAGACATTTCTCTAAAGAAGGTATACAAATTGTCAACTAGCATATGAATGACACCCAGCATCACTAATCATCAGGGAAATGCATATCAAAACCACAGTGATATCTTATCGTTCAGTATCGGGATGGCCACTATCAAAAGAACAAAAAAAATGACTATTGCTGGGGGGGATGGAATTGAGTTAAGAACACAAGATGCTCTATGTGTGAACGTGAATTGTATACCCCCCCTTGATAAAAACAGTATAGAGGTTACTCAAGATTATGAAAATTGAGATTATCACATGATACAGGAATCCCACTTGTGGTAATAACCAGAACTACTGAAAGTAGTGTTAGAAACACATTTGGACCCCCATGTACATTTCAAAATTGTTCAAATAGGCAAGAGATGGAGTATCCCAAAAGAAATCGCCAGAAGAATGTAGAGAGAAAATGGGGTGCATACATACAAAGCAATATTCTGCTGCCTTCAGGAAAACAACAACAACAACAACAAACTTTTCAGATACTATGGCATGAATGCACATCAAGGATATTTCATTCAATAAAACAACACAGTCACAAGAGGGATAAATCTGTTTGCCCCACTTCTTTTAAACAATGGTACTACTGGTAACTTGGCCAGTGTAGGGAGGAGCGCCACGGTACGGTGGTACCGCGATGCGGTTTCCCATACGGTGCCATGGTTAAAGAGAAAATACATTCATGACACTTGTTAAAAATGGTAATGCAGCTTTCACTCAGGAGCACTGCAATAGTATAGGGACCTCTGCGATGGGACTTTACATGCAGGGAGAGGCAGGACTCACTCTGACTATAGCAAGAACAAATGTGCAATTGTTTCAGTGATTTTTTTTTTTTTATTGCCTTTGTGTGCAATTGTAGCCAGGGGCAGGAGAGAGGACTAGAGGTAGTGGGTTGATCGAATATCCTAACAGGAAACATCAAGGATAAAAAGGGTTTGGATGGGGCACCTGAGTGGCTCAGTCTTTGAGCACCTGCCTTCAGCTCAGGTCATGATCTCAGGGTCCTGGGATCAAGTCCTGCATCAGGCTCCCTACTCAGTGGGGAGCCTGCTTCTCCTTCTCCCTCTACAGGTCCCCCTGCTTTTGTTCCCTCTCTCTCGCTCTGTCAAATAAATCAAATCCTAAAAAAATATATCAGAAAAAAAAAGAGGGTTCTGGATGAGCCTCCACTGAGGATTCTTGTGGAAGACAGGTCCAGGTGATTAGGTAAGAGTGGCAGATGGTAAGATTGACAAACCCAATCACATATCCAAGTGATCAGAAGTGGAGGGTGCTGGTTCTGGCTCAACAGACTTAGCAAGGTGAGAGTTTAAACTCGATTTGACAAGGAAGTGCACAGAGTCTAAGAGATGGTTCAGTTGCCTGACCCAGTAGGGTGAACCAAGAATTGTCCTCACCAAACAGCACCTGGAAAGGCCTGGAAGTGCAGTGAGAGGTATCGGGCAGAGGTACAGCTGCAGTAAGATCCTGAGGCAGGGTACTGACTTCTGGTCCCGAGGTACGATGCCGCCTCAGAACCACTTAGGGGCGCACATGTAGGGCTGCGTATCATGCTGCCCACGAAGTCGCACAGAGTTTCGGAGGAGCGACATCGCCCTGGAGTCTAGCAGCAGCGCATCACATTGACCCTGGTAAAGGAAAGGAGTATTCAATGACCTTGTTAAACAAGGGAATTGCAGGCTTCCTTCAGGACCTTGGCACTAGGTACAGGGACCCCTCCAACTGGCGCTTCTCAGTGCGGGAATGACTGGCCCACCTCCGGATACAGCAGGGCAAGTGTGCATTTGGAGAGAAGGAGCCGTGTGGACTGTGCATGGATATTACTAAGAGGGAACATCAGGGTAAGGGGGTTTCTGGCTAAACCCATCTAACGTGAGTCTTGCTGAAGACAGAAGGGGGTGACCAAATGTCACCTAGGACATGGGGAGAAATGAGGATCCTGATTGCATACCCAGGGTGCTCAGATAGGACGTTTGGAAGAAAATCATATATCAGGGTTCTCTCATACTCGATTTACAAACAAGTGCACACATGAGCCCTAGTGAGGTTTTAGAAACCTGAATAAAGTATACTGAGGTAAAGAATCTCTGTCACCAAAGACTACCTGGTATAGAGCTGCGGTATGGTAAGTAAAACCATCCGCATTTCGTGGGACCTATGGAACTGAGGTGTGGTGCTGAGTAGGGCAAAGTGCAGAGCTGAGGGACGGAGCCAGGTAAGGCACCCAGCTAATGCTGGGTCAGGAGCTTGTTTTCAGAGCTGCAGTGCATTCCAGAGCAACTCCTCATGCAGGCCACTCGATGAGGAAACAAAAGTGTGATGACACAAGTTAAGATGGTGAGAAAGGTTTTGTTCAGGTTCTTCGCAATACATATAGGGACCTGTGCCACTGGGATTTGAAACTGGGGAAGAGACTGGACTTACCTCCAAATAGATCCTGCTTTTCTGACCACATACCTTGAACAAATACATGGATTACATCTAAGTCACTGAGTGTGTGGCAATTTGTTACCCAGTAATAGAAATCATTTACAGTAATCAATATGAAATCAATTAGTATATTCATTACACAAGCAATACATAAATACTGCACTTATAAATTATGAAAAATAGACAGATGTGACCACAACAAATTTTAAACACCTACATGTCCAAAGAAGCAATCATCTGAGTAAAGGTGACCCACAGAATAGGAAGTAATAATTGCTGCTGCTTAGGCAGCTGCTGGGCAGTTGCCCATCCAGCCCATGTCAGGATCATCTACTGCTCCACCAGAAGGAAACAAATCACCTGAGTAAAATATAGGCCCCAAACTGTGTAACCATTTCTCCAAAAAGGATATAAATACGGCCAACACATGGATAAAAAGATGGTCAACTTCCCCGACCCTCAGGGAAATGCACATCAAAACCGCAATGCCTCACGTGGATGACAATGGCCCTTACCAAAGGAGAAGAAACTGGCAAGTGTTGGGGGGAAATGGAGAAAGTGCAACACCAGAGCCCTTGCTGTGGGTGTAAACAGTGCCCCAGGATGGAAAACAGTATGGAGGTGCCTGAAAATATAAAAAGAGAGCATGCCATAGGATTCTGCAATTCCACCAGTGGTGTTCACCCAACACTACTCAAAGTAGGATCCTAAAGAGACACATGGACCCCCATCTTCATCACAGCATTATTTCCATGAGTTGAAGCCCCACGTTGGGTGTGGATCCTGCTTAATAAGATAAGACTGCTGCCCATTGTTTCCCACACTTCCCCTGTCCCGCTGACCATGCAGCCCCTTTCCCAGTGACGTTTCTGGGCTCTGCAGCCAATGTTTCTGGGGGGCTTTGAGTTTTCAAAAAGTTTGTGCCTCATGGCAACGTGTTTGTGTCCATTTTTATCTTTGTATCTGCACAAACAAGTCCAGGGTACATTTTCAGAGCATTTGGTGCAATGAGCAGCTTGGTTGACGCCGGCTGCACGGGCTGCACCCATGGGCGGCTGGTGCTCCTCACTGACCCAACACCACGGCCACCACCTGAGGGGCGCCGCTGCTGGTTGGCGGGCTGGCTGTCTAATGGCAGCTGTGTTCTGTTGCTTTTTCCCAGGTATCGCCGTGATTCCTCAGCCTAAAAATGGGGAGGCTGAAAAGTCCAGTGTTTGCTGAGTGGTCATATAGTCATACAGAGAGCCACACGCGAGGACCCCAGAACAGTGACGCCTCCCGCGCCACACAGAGAGCCCCTAACGGTACCCTGTAGGCTAGAGGGACACGTCTGGAATCACATCGTGTTCTTTTCTGGCCACACTGGTGTGAAGGGACAAATTCCTATGGGGAGAAAAAGGGAAAACTTCACAAACTCATGGAAATTGAACCACAACTATAGCACAACCAACAGATGAAACTTGTTAACCAAATGGAACACAGTTTATCTTGACACAAGCAATCATGAACACACACACACACACACACATACACACTAAATGAAAACACATCCTAACAGTTTATGAGATGCAGCGAAAGCAATTCTCAGAAGACATTTGTACTGAAAACTACTATGCTAAGAATAAAGAAATCCCTCAAAAACAACCTAATTCTAGTCTCTGTGAAGAATAGTAAAAACAGCCTACTGAATCAAAAATTAGCTCTAGGAAGGAAATAATATGGATGGAGCAGAAATCGAGGATGTATAGATAGAAGCACAAAAGACAGACAACAGGTAAGATTTCCCTTGAATAAAGATAAACGAAATTAACAATTTTCTTGGGACTGACCAAGACAAAACGAGGGAGGACTCCCATTAATACCATCAGGAACGAAAGAGGGGGCAGTTCTACTGCAACCAGAAGGACAAAGCGGCAGAAGAGATGACTCTATCAATTCAATGCCCACAACAGGACAGCCTGGAAGAAGCAGTTAGATCCTCAGTTGGTGCGTCTCCTTGACCTTGCTTTGCTCACTCCTTCCGGACAAATCCTCCCTCCAGACTCGGTCCCGCAGTGCCCTGCCCCCCTCCCACCCCCCCCACCCCCGCCTGCCCGCTGACCTTGCAGGCTGCTTCCCCGCTGGCCCAGCCCGCCCTGCCGCCTCTCCTGTTTTAGGGGACCGCGAGCAGAATACGAACCTCTTCCTTCAGGGCAATCGTTTTCCTGCCTGTGTTCTCTCTCTCTTCCTGCCCAAAACAACGGCAGGCCATGTAGGTCGGACAAGGGGCCTGCAGGCACGGGGATGCCCACACAGAGCCGAGGACACACACCCTGGATGGCTGGGCTCACAGACAGAACTCAATGGCAGCGGGCACCTCCTAGAAAGTGGGGTCCCCCTAAGCTGCCTCAAAGAGTGTGGTGAGGAGCGCCAAGCCCCACAGAGCCCCTCTGGGGACCCAGACGAGCCCCTAAAGCAGCCGCATACAGTGTAGCTAAGGAGCGCTGATGGGGCTGAGCACAGCATCGCGGTGCGGTCAGGCGGCTCGCTGTTGCCAAGAAAAAGTCCACAGGGATAAAGAATATTCCATGACGTCTGTTAGGATGGTAAGGCAGGTATGACTGGGATCATAGCAATAGGTACAGAGACCCCTCCAACTGGGACTTCACTTTGGAGACAGCGCCCTTCACTCCAACTACAGCAGGGTCAAGTGAGAATTATGGCTAAAGAGGAAGGTCAGGGACAGTGGATGGAAAATTACTAAGACGAAACGAAGGGGGATTCTGGTTAAAGCAACTGTAAAGGCTGTTTCTGAAAAGAGGTAGGGTGTTTGGATGTGGCTGGTGTGGGTTCTGTTCAAAGCTAAGCTACTATGGTTCTTGCTAAAACTAGACTTTACAAGGACATGCACAGGTGAGCCCATGAGAAATTTCAGGAGCCTAACTAAGCTATGGGAAACCAAAAACCTTTGTCACAGCGGTGGCTGAGGTCTGGTGCACTAGGGTGTTAGGAATCACTGTGCAGGTAGCCACCACACACAGTGTGGTGCACGGTCCCCCTCTACTGCTGCATAAATGCAGAAGTTGGTGCTGCGTGCAGATCGGCGGTACAGTGTCGCATACAGTGCCACTTTACAGAAAACATATATTTGCTTTTTATTCTTTAATTTTTTTTAGGTACTTTCTACACCCAATGCGGGGCTCAAACTCATGACCAGGAAATCAAGAGCTGCTCCACTGACCAAGCCTGCCAGGCGCCCTGCTGCACTGGTTAAGATAACAAGTAAGGTGTTATTCAGGACCTCAGCAATAGGGACCTCTTCATTTGGGATTTGAGACTGGAGGAGAGAATGGGCTTAGCTCCATATACAGTCTACACAATTCTGTCCACAGAACTTGAATTAATGGGTTTCCTTTGAGCCACTGAGTTTGTGGCAATTTGTTACCCAGCAATATAAAACTATTACAGTAATAAATGTGAAATCAATTATAATATTTATTGCATAAGAAATATACCATGTATTGTTCTTATAAATTTTTTGAAAAAAATTGGTTTATGAGACTACATCAAACTCTGAAACTTCTGCATATCAAAGGAAGCAATCAACAGAGTAAAAGGCAACTTACTAAAATGGGAGATAATAATTGCAAGTCATATAGAAAACAAGGGGATCTTTTTGTTTTGTTTTGTTTTGATTTGATTTGATTTTAAAAGTTTATAGAGAGACAGAACGAGAGCTACAGGGGGGAATGGGCAGAGGAAGAGAGAGTCTTAAGCAGACTCCCTGCCAAGCCAGGAGCCCAACGCAGGGCTTGATCTCACAACCCTGAGATCATGACCTGATATAAAACCAAGATCCGATGCTTAACTGACTGCACCACCCAGGTGCCCCTAAGGCTTTTTTTTTTTTTTTTTCCTATCCAGCACATTTCAGGAACCTTTGAAAGTAAAAAACAAAACAAACAAAAGAAATAATGTGATTATATCTTGCATTTGCAATGACATGGATGGAGCTAGAGAGTATTATGCTAGGCGAAATAAGTCAGTCAGAAAAAGACAAACATCATATAATTTCAGTTGTATGTGGAATTTAAGAAATAAAACAAACAAGCAAAGCGGGGGATAGAGGAAAGAGAGAGAGGGGGGCAAAACAGAAAATTGACTCTTAACTATAGAGAACAAACTGACGGTTACCAGAGGGGAGTAGGGTGGTGTGTGTGTGTGCGTGCGTGTGTGTGTGTGTGTGTGTGTGTGTGTGTGTGTGTGTGAGAAATATGTGATGGGGATTAAGGAGTGCACTTGTGATGAGAACTGGGCGTTGGATGGAAGTGTTGAATTGCTCTATTGTACACCTGAAACTAATATCACACTGTACGTTAACTAACTGTAATTTAAATAGAAACTTTAAAAAAACAACGTGATTGAAATATAGGCAGGCAGAAGAGGGGCTCCTGGGCGGCTCAGTCAGGTAATTGTCCAGCTCTTGGTTTCAGTGCATTGGTCTCTATGCTCAGTGCACATTCTGCTTGTCCCTCTCTCTCTGCTCCTCCCCACACCCTTGTGAGCTCACTCTTTCTCTCTTTCAAATAAATAAACAAAACCTTTAAAAAAATATATGGGCAGAAGATTGGATAAACACTTCTCCAAAGAGGGTGTAAATATGGCCAACATATATATGGAAAGATGGTCAACGTGGGGAGCCTGGCTGACTCAGCATGTGACTCTTGATCTCAGGGTTGTGAGTTCAAGCCCCCATGTTTGGGGTGGAGCCTACTTTAAAAAAATTAAAAATTCAAAAATTTTTAAAAAGATGGTCAGCATCACTAATTACCAGGAAAATGCATATCAAAACCACAATGATATAATGCCTCAGGTATATCAGGATGGCTATTATCAAAAGAACAGAAAATGATGATTTTTGCAGGAAATGAAGTTGGAACACAAGAGCACTGTGGTGTGAATGTAGTGGTCCATGATAGAAAACTGTATGGAGGTTACTCAAAAATATAAAAAGAGAGAATACCATATGATCCTGCAATCCACTATGGTATTCATCCAAAATACTCAACATAGGATCTCTAAGAGATATCTGGACCCCCGTGTTCTTTGCAACATTATTCACGATACCAAGAGGTGCACCAACCCAAATGTCCTTTGCTAGATGAATGGACAGAGAAGATCAGGTATACACATACAATGGACTAATATATAGCTTTAAGAAAAAATCTTGTCATGGGGTGCCTGGGTGGTTCAGTCAGTTAAGCATCTGCCTTTGGCTCAGGTCATGATCCCAGGGTCCCTGCTCAGTGGAGAGCCTATTTCTCCACCTGCCCCCACCCCCTACTCATGCTCTCTCTCAAATAAATAAAATATTTTTTCATCTTTTTTTTAATTTAAATTCAATTAGTCAACGTATAGTACATCATTAGTTTCTGATGTGGTGTTCACTGATTCATCAGTTGTGTATAACACCCAGGGCTCCTCACATCACATGCCCTCCTTAATGCCCATCAGCCAGTTACCCCATCCCCTCACCCACCACCCCTTTCACAATCCTCAGTTTGTTTCCAAGAGTCAAGAGTCTCTCATGGTTTGTCTCCCTCTCTGATTTCTTCCCAGTTTTCCTTCCCTTCCACTATGATCCTCTGCATTATTTCTTATGTTCCACATATGAGTGAAACCATATGATAATTTTCTTTCTCTGAATGACTTATTTCACTTAGCATAATCTCCTCCAGTTCCATCCATCTTGATGTAAATGGTAGGTATTCATCCTTTCTGATGGCTGAGTAATATTCCATTGTATATATGAACTATATCTTCTTTATCCATTCATGTGTTGAAGGACATCTCAGCTCCTTCCAGTTTGGCTATTGTGGACATTGCTGCTATGAACATTGAGGTGCAGGTGCCCCTTCTTTTTTTTTAAGATTTTATTTATTTATTCAAGAGAGAGAGAATGAGAGATAGAGAGCATGAGAGGGAAGAGGGTCCGAGGGAGAAGCAGACTCCCTGCCGAGCAGGGAGCCCGATGTGGGACTCGATCCCGGGACTCCAGGATCATGACCTGAGCTGAAGGCAGTCGCTTAACCAACTGAGCCACCCAGGCGCCCAGCAGGTGCCCCTTCTTTTCACTACATCTCTATCTTTGGGATAAATGCCCAGTAGTGCAACTGCTGGGTCGTAGAGTAACTCTATTTATAACTTCCTGAGGACCCTCCATACTGTTTTCCAGAGTGGCTATAGCAGCTTGCATTCCTACCAATAGTATAAGAGGGTTCCCCTTTCTCCACATCCTCGCCAACATTTGTTGTCAAAAAAAAAAAAGAAAAAAAGAAAGAAAAAAAGAAATCTTGTCACATGCTACTGCATGAATGGACTTGAAGAAGATTGTGCTAAGAGAAATAAGCCAGTAACAAAAATGACAAATCTTATATTATCTCACCACTATGAAATATCAAAGTTATGAAAATTATGGAAAGAAAAGAAGGGAGGGGATATTAGTGTTTGTTGGTTACAGGACTACAAGATGAAAAGTTTTAGAGAGCTGTTGAACAACAATGTAAGTATACTTAACACTGATTAACCAAATGCCTAAAAATACTTAAGATGGTACATTTAATGCTATGTACTTTTTACACAATGAAAAAATAATTTTTTAAAAAAGAAAAGCATAAAGGACATAGAACAATGGGATAATGAACTGTGAAGACTCTGCCTCATGGGCTCCAAGCTATAGCTTGGTGCCAGGGACAAGAAGCAAGTAGCCACCATAGCATGAGTCCTGAGATTCCGGATTTCCCTAGAGATCTCCAGACTCTGTGGGATGAGATTTTACATGGCAGGGGAACCAGGCTTAGCCCAGAGTGTGCCCAAACTTTTCAAATTCTCCAATCATAAGTTCATATTTCTTACCTACCTTGCTTCACTCATTCCCTCCCCAAAAAACCTCCATTAAGGTTCCCACCAGCCATTGCCTTCTCTCTCTCTGCCTGCTGATCTTGCAGACTACTTCCCTTGTTGCTCTGCCTGGCCCGCAATGCTGCCAGTCCACAATTATAATAAAAATATTCTTCCTTCATGACAGTCATGTTCATGTCTCTGTCTCTTATTGTTTCTGCTCAAAACAAGTCCAGAGTACATTATTAGAACAATTGGTGCAGTCAGCAGGTGGTTTCTCCAGAAGGAGACGATAAGCCCTTGGACTGCTTGGACTCACCAACTGGACCCAACAGCTGTGGCCACAGCCTAAGGGGCACCACTGGTTGTTGGCACACTTGCTGCCTAATGGCTAGTGCATTTGTTGTTTTCGTCGGGTATTGCCAAAAAATTACTAGCAGGAGAAAAATTGGAAAATTCACAAACATGTGGAAAATAAGCCCCAATTCCGGAACAACCAATGGGTCAAAGAGGAAATCAAAAGGGAAATCACAAAGTATCTTGAGACAAATGAAAATAAAAATGCAACATAACAAAGCTTATGAGATATAGCGAAAGCAATCCTAAGAGGGGCATTTCTAACACTAAATGCCTATGTTAGAATAAAGAAAGATCTCAAATAAGCAACCTAACTTTAATCCAAGGAACAATAGAGAGAGGAACGCACTAAACCCAAAGTTAACAGAAGAAGGAAACAATACAGATTTGAACAGGTCAATGAAGTAGAAACTAGAAAGATAATAGGAAAAAAAATCAATAAAATTAGAGTTGATGTTTTGAAAATAGACAAAATGGGCAAAACTTTAGTTAAACTAACAGAGAAAAAAAGCCAGGACTCAAAATCAGAGATGAAAAAGGAGTCACTGTAACTGGTATGAGTGAAATACAGAGGATTATAAGCGACTACTAAAATAATTTATATGTCCACAAACTGGATATCTAAAAGAAATGGATAAGTTATAAGTTTGTACCCCCTTGCTTACCTGCTTCACCCATTCCTTCCCAAGAAGCACTTCCACAAAGGCTCCCAGAGACAGTTCTCCCTCGGTCTCTCTGCCCGCTGGATGCTTCTCCGGTCGCCCGGCCAGGACTGCCAGTGTCTCTTGTTTCCAGGGGACCATGACGATAATAGAAAACATTTTCCTTCAATTGCAATCATTTTGGTGTTTGTGTGTCTTACTATTTCTCCTCAAAACGAGTCCAGAGCATGTTTTTAGAACAATTGGTGCTGCTAGCAGAATAGTTTGCACCAGATGGACATGCTACATCTATCCTGGACTGCTTGGGCTCATCAACTGGACCCACAAGCAGGGGCCACTGCCTAAAGGGATCTGCTAGTCATTTGCCAACCTTGTCACTTGATGGCTAGGGCATTGGGTTGATTTTCACAGAATATTACCATGATTTCCCAGCCTAAAATTGAGAAGCTCCAAAAGTTGACTGCGCGAGCTACCACGCAGAGAGCCGCTTAGGGTGCCCCCCACACCCCGTGCTCCCCGCCCTGGGTCCTGCGCACAGATCTGCATAAGGTGCCCAGAACATTGTCACAAGTGATGCAGAGGCTACAGGGTCAAGAGTCTGAGACTTAGTGCTCAAGCTTTTCTCCACACTATGTGCTCCCGGGAGCTCTTGAAAAACCACTTTTCACTTTCTCTTTTTCTGAGTCAAATACCAGCTTCTGCCGAGAGGTGAGGGAATGCCCTCCCTACTATTCCTTCAAGCATCTGGGACAGTTTCTGTGCTGGTGTACAACCTCTTAAGGAGCTCGAGCCCAATGTGGTCAGGATTGGTACTTCAACCCAGAGGTATATAAGGAGTTTGTTTATGAAGAAATAAAGACACTCTTAAACAAAAATGGAGCTTGGGGCTAGTAGACCTGCCTGCAAGAAGTGTTCAAAGTTTTCTTTAGAGGAAAGCCTGGCTGGCTCCTTTCATAGAGCACGGGACCCTTGATCTCAGGGTTGTGAGTTCGAGCCCCAGCTGGACGTACAGGTTACTTAAAAATAAAATCTTTATGGGTGCCTGGGTGACTCAGTCGTTAAGCATCTGCCTTGGGCTCAGGTCATGATCCCAGGGTCCTGGGATCGAGCCCCACATCGGGCTCCCTGCTCCGCGGGAAGCCTGCTTCTCCCTCTCCCACTCCCCCTGCTTGTGTTCCCTCTCTCGCTCTGTCTCTCTCTGTCAAATAAATAAATAAAATCTTTTTAAAAAAATGCAGTCTGAGGGAGTTAGATAATTGCATGAATGAAAAATTCGTGTGATTGCTTGCCATTCTTATTCTAAAATGTTTGATAATTTTAATTCTCCTCCACTCTCTTCCCACCTTGGTCAACCCATTTCTTTTTTTTTTAAATTTTTTATTGTTATGTTAATCACCATATATTACATCATTTGTTTTGGTGTAGTGTTCCATGATTCATTGTTTGTTCATAAAGTCAACCCATTTCTATTGTGCATTTAGGAGCTGGTGTGCTTTCTTGCTTATATCTGAACAATTATGTGTAAGACAGCACCCCAGAAACAAAACCTGGTTCTATGCAAGGGCTAGTCCAGTCAATAAACTTTTCACAAGAAAAAGCTATCATTAATTAATTAATTAAAATTTTAAAAATAGGGGCACCTGGCCGGCCCAGTCGATAGAGCATGTGACTCCTGATCTTAGGGTCATGAGTTCAAACCCCACATTGGGCATAGAGATCACTTAAAAAATAAATAAAGATTTTTTTAAGAAGTGAACGAATGGAGAAAAATATACCAGCTACCCTTAACCAAAAGAAAACAAGGGTAGCTATATTTATTTCAGACAGAATGGACTTCAAAGCAAGAAAATTTATCAGGGATAAAGAAGGGTACTAGGGGTCAATTCTCCAAGAAGATGTAACAACCCTTAATGAGTATGTACCTAACACCAGAACATTAAACTATGTGAAGCAAAAACTAATAGAACAGCAAAGAAAAATCAATTAATCCACTATCATAGTTGGATACTTCAACATCCCTCCATCAGAAATGGACAGATACAGCAGGCAGAAAATCAGTAGGGACATAGTTGAACTCAACAACACCATCAATCAGCTGGATATAATCAACATCTATAGACAACTTCATCCAACACCAGCATACGCATTCTCCTCCAGTTCACATGAAACACTGACCAAGAGGGACGCCTGGAGGGCTAAGTCGGTTAAGTGTCTGCCTTCAGCTCAGCTCACGATCTCAGGATTGTGGGATCAAGTCCTGCATTGGTCTTCCTGCTTCTCCCTCTCTCTGCTGCTCCCCCCTGTTTGTGCTCTCCTTCTCTCTCTCTCTGACAAATATTAAAGTAAAATAATAAAATAAAATAAAATAACATTGACCAAGACAGATCATATTCTGAGCTATAAAACATACCTTACTAAACTCAAAAGAATAGAAATTATGTAGTGTCTGCTCTCAGACCACAATGGAATTAAACTGGAAATCAATTACAAAGATAACTGGAAAATTAGGAAGTGTGGGGAAATTAAAAAATACACTTCTAGCCTTTCTGTGCTACCCAGAGTAAGGGATCCATACAGCATTGTTCTGGGTTTCTATTGTAACCTATAGGGAAAAAATTCATGATGTCTGGAGCCCTTGATGTCCTGAAAATGAAGGAGGAGGATGTCTTCAAATTCCTTGCAGTACAAACCCACTTAGGTGGCACCAACCATGATTTCCAAATGGAACAGTACATCTATAAAAGGAAAAGCGACAGCATCTTCATCCTAAGTCTGAAGAGAAGCTGAAAGGAGCTTCTGCGGGCAGCTTGTGCCCTTAAAAACCCAGCTGATGTCAGTCATATCATCCAGGAGTCCTGGCCAGTAGGCTGTGCTGAAGTTGCTGCTGTCCGGGGCCACTCCTATTGCTGGTGCTTCACTCCTGGAACACTCACTAACCAGCTCCAGACAGCCTTCTGGAAGCCACGACTTACGGTGCTTACTGAATTCAGGGCTGATCACCAGCCTCTCACGGAGGCGTCTTTTTTTTTTCTTAGAGAAAGAGGGCGGGTTGGGGCAGAGGGAGAGAGAAAATCCTGAAGCAGAATCCCCACTGAACATGGAGCTGGACGCACGATCTCACCACCCTGAGGTCATGACCAGAGCTGCAACTAAGAGTCGGACGCTCAATCAACCAAGCCAGGCGCCCCATCATAGAGGTGTCTTATGGTCACCCACCTCCCACCGCTCTGTGTAACACAGACTCTCCTCTGAGCTAAATAGTGTTGCCACCCCTACAAACTAGAGAGCTCACTCAGTGAGTCTGATGTGGTGGATGCTGACCCAGGAAATTCTATGCATGCACAGCGCTACTTCCCGTAAACACCCATGGGAGGTCATACATGATCTCTACCCCTACAGAGATCCTGAAGAGATTGGAAAAGAAAAGCGGGCCACTGATGAAAAGGCTGTGACCAGGGAGAACTTTCTGGGTGAATAGATTTCTCCAGGTCCCGAATTTGCTGCTATTCAACCTAAGGTCACAGATGGGTCTGAGGGTCCCTCTGTACCTCTTCAACAGTCCCCTCAGGAAGACTGTAGCACACAGCCGGCCACTGAGGGCTGGTCTGTGGCTCCCACTGCTCAGGCCACTGAATGGGTAGGAACAGCCACTGAGGCTACTTTGCCTATTCTTCCACAGACTCGTAAACAGAAAATGTAACTAAGGTTGACAGAAAAATCAACTGTTTCTAAAAAAAAAAATGAAAAAAAAAACAACAACAAACAAACCCCACATTTCTAAATAACACATGGGTCAGAGAAGAAATCTCAAGAGAAATTTGAAAATATTTTGAACTAAATGAAAATGAAAACACAACATACCACTATTTGAGTGATGCAGTGAGATCAGAGCTCGGGGAGAAATGTATACAATTGAATGCATTAGTTAGAAGAAGAGAAAGATCTAAAATCAGCGATCTAAGTTTCCACTTTAGGAAACTAGAAAAAGAAGAGCAAATTAAATCCAAAGTAAGCAGAATAAAATAAATCATAAGAATTAGATCAGAAATCAGTGAGTATGGAATCAGGAAAACAGTAGAGTTGGAGTCCAAATTCAGGTGTAAATGACTTCGGAATGGCCCTACTCTGTGTGCCCCAGTTAAAGATGATTTGAGTCAAGCTCCGAACTAGTGCTTTTTACCAATTTTGAAGGCTGGATGCTTTACTTATTCAGCAGAACCCACCGTTTGAGTCACCTCATCAGTGCCTTTCTGCTCTGATGCATACATGCTTACGTGGATCTAGAAAACCACGGGGCACTTGCCGGAAAATGTATGCAGAAGGCAATGAAGGCACTTCTGGGAGAAAAGTGATCCTAATGAGGAAGGGAGCAGAGATGATGAGGTTTGTCAAATTACACAGACTTAGTCCTTCACAAAGGAAGGAGCCTGAAGAAGCTGGAAAGACTAGGAGACAGGGCTTCGATATGTGCCCGAAGATGTGGCACATAAGTAGCCCTGCTTTCCTACCATATCCCTAACAGACAGACAGAGGCAGCATTCTCTACACCTGCCACCTGACACAGATCAGACTTCTCAGCTCCTTGGAAAGTGCCTGTTTGTAGGTTATGGGAAGGTTCACATCCTGGTGCAGGCCAGCAGTGTGCCTGGAGGAGAGCCTATGCCTAGTGTATGGAGACAGAGGAGAAAGTAGTTGCTGGAGAAAGGTGAGCAGTTCTGAGCCAAAGTGGTGGTTTTCAAAAAAGACAGCCCAGAGTAGGAGAGGGAGACCATGGCTAAAGCCAAGGTTTGTTTTTTTGTTTGTTTGTTTGTTTTGTTTCTTTTAAGTCAAGTATTTTTGTAATATTTTATTTATTTATTTATTTGAGAGAGAGAATGAGATAGAGCATGAGAGGGGGGAGGGTCAGAGGGAGAAGCAAACTCCCTGCTGAGCAGGGAGCCCGATGCGGGACTCGATCCCGGGACTCCAGGATCATGACCTGAGCCAAAGGCAGTCGCTTAACCAACTGACCCACCCAGGCACTCTTAAGCCAAGTTTTTTAATTTTTTATTGTTATGTTAATCACCATACATTACATCATTAGTTTTGGATGTAGTGTTCCATGATTCATTGTGCATAACACCCAGTGCTCCACGCAGAACGTGCCCTCTTTAATACCCATCACCAGGCTAACCCATCCCCCCACCCCCCTCCCCTCTAGAACCCTCAGTTTGTTTTTCAGAGTCCACCGTCTCTCATGGTTGGTCTCCCCCTCCGATTTCCCCCCCTTCATTCTTCCCCTCCTGTTATCTTCTTCTTCTTTTTTTTCTTAACATATATTGCATTATTTGTTTCAGAGGTACAGATCTGTGATTCAACAGTCTTACACAATTCACAGCACCCGCCATAGCACATACCCTCCCCCATGTCTATCACCCAGCCACCCCATCCCTCCCACCCCCCCACCACTCCAGCAACACTCAGTTTGTTTCCTGAGATTAAGAATTCCTCATATCAGTGAGGTCATATGATACATGTCTTTCTCTGATTGACTTATTTCACTCAGCATAACACCCTCCAGTTCCATCCACGTCATTGCAAATGGCAAGATCTCATTCCTTTTGATGGCTGCATAATATTCCATTGTGTATATATACCACATCTTCTTTATCCATTCATCTGTCGATGGACATACCCTTAAGCCAAGTTTTAATTAATCAGTTTGGTTGTTAAGCAGATGTTGACACTCTTGGCCGCTCCATGAAGTCGAGTTGGGCTTCTGCCCCATTGGGAATGGGAACCAGTAAAACCCACAGGAAATACGTGTATTACCTCACTTAATATTTGCAACAACCCCACCTCCCCTTTGTAGGTTTATAAAAAGAAATGAGGCTCAAAGAGGATCAAGAACTTGCCAAATTCATAACACAATTAAAAAATTAAATGAGGAAGTCACATGGAGGCAGCAACATGGAGGAGTAAGAAGCTCTGGAACCTCCTTCCCCCCAAAACACACTGGTTCATCAATAATCCCCTTTGTGAGAAATCAGAAACTAGTGGAAAGGCTCCCACCCCTGGAGAGAATAAAGCCACTCTCCTCAAAGCTGGTGAGGAGATTCAGGACAGAGACACTGCCCCCTGTACAGTGCCATATGATCAGAAAGAAACCCCTTAGCTCCCAGTTTTGCCCAGCTCCCAAGTTTCCCAAGGGGGTTCCCCAAAGACCAGCTTCTGTCTGCCAGTCTTGAGGCTCTGACCAGTCTGGCACAGTTTAGCATCCCAGGGGAGAATGGAAGTGGAAGCTTGGGCTGGAAAACATTGTAATTCCTGTCTTAGTCCAATCAGGCTGTGGTCACAGAATCACAGACTGGGTGGCTTGTAAACAACAGAAATGTATTTTTCACAGTTGTGGAATCTGGGGAGTCCAGATCAAGGTGCTGGCTAATTAGGTGTCTGATGAGAGCCCACTTCCTGGTTCTTGGACAGTCATCTTTTCTCTGTGTTCTCACATGTCAGAGATGGGGCAGAGGAGCTCTCTTGGGGCAACAATTTTAAGGGCGTTAACCCCATTAATGAGCGTTCAGCTCTCATGATCTAATCACCTCCCAAAGGTCCCACCTCCAAGTACCATCTCAATGGGAGTTAGGTTTCAACATATGAATTTGGGGGGGCCACAAAAATTCAATCCATAGCATTCTGCCTCTGGACTCCAAAGATTCGTATCCTTACCAAATGTTAGGTCCAAAGTCTAAATCCAAAATTTCCTCTAAATACCATCTAAATCAGCGTGAGGCAAATTCCTCTCCAACTGTGAACTTGTGAAATCAAACATGTTGAGTGTTGCTAAAATACAATGGTGAGACAGGCATAGGGTAGATATTCCCATTCCAAAAGGGAGAAATAGGAAAGAAGGAAGGAGTGATGGTTTCCAAGGAAGTGCAAAATCCAACAGGGCAAACAACATTAAAACTGAAGGCTCGTGAATAATCTTTGGCTCCATGCTCTGCCCACGAGGCCAACTGGATCCACCGGAGTGATAGTCCTGCCTTACTGGGAAATAAATAAAATGGAGACTAGAAAGACAACAGAAAATAAGAATGAAACTTGGAGTTGAAGTTTCAAAGAGATAAACAAAATTTATCAACCTTTAGCTAGACTAACCAAGAAAAAGACAGGACTCAAAGTTATAGATGAAAGAGGAGACATTGCAACTGACACCACAGAAATATAAAGGGTCTTAAGAGGTGACTATGAACAATTATATGCCAACAAATTGGATAATCTAGAAGAAATGGATAAATTCCTAGAAAAATAGTCTCTCAAGACTGAATCATGATGAAATCAAAACCCTGAACAACTAATAATGACTCAGGTGATTGAAGAAATAATCCCCAACCTTCCAACCAAGACAAGCACAAACCAAATGGTTTCACTGGTGAATTCAACCAAACATCTAAAGAAGAATTAACACCAGTTCTTCTTAAACTCCTCCAAAAATTTGAAGAAGAGGGAACACTCTCAAACTCATTTAATGAGGCCAGCATTATCACGATTCCAAAGCCAGTTCTCACTATGAGAAAAGGAAACTAGAGGCCAATATCCCTGATGAATATAGATGTAAAAATTCTCAACAAAATTCTACTGAACCAAATTTAACTACACATTAAAGGGATCATACACTAAGATCAAGTGGGATTTATCCTTGGGATAAAAGGATGTTTCAACATATGCAAATCAGTTAACATGATGCACCACAGTAATAGAATGAAGGATGAAAATCATATCCTCTCAAAAGAGAAGAACAAATTTCACAAAACTTCAACACCTTTTCATGATAAAAGCTCTTAAAAACTGGGTATAGAATGAACATATTTCAACATAATAAAGACCCCAATGACAAACCCACAACTAACCTCATACTCAACAATGAAAGATTTCCTCAAAAATAAGGAACAAGACAAGGGTGCCCACTCTCACTACTCATATTCAGCATAGTACTAGAAGTCCTAGCCAGAGTAATGAGGCAAAAATAAATAGATGGATGAGAGATAGATAGATCAATCAGTGGCGTCCAAGTCAGAAAGGAAGAAGTTAGATTGTCTCTGTTTGCAGATGACATGGTCTTATACACAGAAAACTGCAAAGACTCCATTGAAAAAACGGTCAGAACTAATCAACATATTCAGTAAAGTTGCATGATACAAAATCAATGTATGAAAATTTTTTGCATTTCTATACACTGACAATGAAATATCTTTTTAAAAAGATTTTATTTATTTATTTGAGAGAGAAGGAGGGAGAGAGAGAGAGTGAGAGAGCACAAGCAGGGCCGGGGAAGAGGGAGAAGCAGACTCCCCACTGAAAGGAGAGCCCAATGTAGGACTCAAACCCATGCCCTAAGATCACGACCTGTGCCAAAAGCAGACACTTAACCACTGAGCCACCCAGGTGCCCCAACAATAAAATATCTAAAAGAAAAATAAACAATCTCATTTACAATAGATTCGAAAGGAATAAAATATTTTTTAAAAAAGAATAACATATTTATGAATAAATTTAACCAAGGAGGTGAAATATCTGTACAATGAAAACCATAAGATACTGATAAAAGAAATTGAGAAAAAATGCAAATTAATGGGAAAACATCCCATGTTCATAGATAGAAAGAAATAATATTATTAAAATGTCCATACTACCCAAAATCATCTATGACTTTAATTTACATTTTTGAGATTTGATTTTATTTTAGGTGCACCTGTGTGGTTCAGTCAGTTAAGCATCTGACTCTTGGATTCTCCTCAGGTCATGATCTCAGGGTCACAGGATCAAGCCTCAAGTCAGGCTTCAGGCTCAACGTGGTCTGCTTGGGGTTCTCTCTCTCTCCCTTTCCCTCTGCCCCTCCCCCTGCTCATACTCTCGCTAAGATTTTTTTCTTTTTTTGACAGAGAAAGAGAGAGCACAAGCAGAGGGAGCTGCAGACAGAGGAAGAGGGAGAAACAGGCTCCCCACTGAGCAAGGAGCCAGATGTGGGGCTCAATCCCAGGACCCTGGGATCATGACCTGAGCCAAAGGCAGATGCTTAACTGATTGAGCCACCCAGGTGCCTCCCATTTTTTTAAGATTTTTTTCTCGCTAAATAAATATTCTTTTTAAGTAGGCTCCACAGCCAGCATGGAGCCCAATGAGGGGCTTGAACTCATAACCTTGAACTGAGATCAAGAGGCAGACGCTTAACCAACTGTGCTACCCAGATGCCCCTTTAAGATTTTATTAAGTAATCTCCACACCCAACATGGGGCTTGAACTCATGATCCCAAGATCAAGAGTCACTTGTTCTACCAACTGAGCCAGCCAGGCACCCCCAAATCATCCAAAGATTTAATGAAATCCTGATCAAAATTCCAATTTTATTTTTCACAGGGTAAGCAATCCTAAAATTCATTTTAGGATTTTAGAACAAAAGACCTCGGATAGCCAAAGCAATCTTGAGAAAGAACAAAGCTGGAGGCATCACACGTCCTGATTTAAACTATGCCACAAAGCTATGAAAATCATATGGTACTGGCATAAAAACCGATACATAGACCAATAGAATAAATTCAAGAGCACTGTAATCAATCCAGGCATATACGGTCAATTAATATTTGACAATGGAGTCCAGAACTGAATAGGGAAAAGATAAGCTTTTTAATAAATGGTGTCAGGAACACTGGATATTCACATAAAAGAATGAAATTGCACCATCTTACAGCAGTCACAAAACTTAACTTAAAATGGATGAAAGACTTAAACGTAAGACTTGAAGCAATAACACTTCTAGAAGAGAACATAGGAAAAAAGCTCCTTGACGTTCGTCTTGGATATGACACCAAAAGCACAAGAAACAAAAGCAAAAATAAACAAATGGGGCTAACATCAAACTAAAAAGCTTCTGCACAGCAAAAGATAAAATCAACAGAATGAAAAGGCAGCCTATGGAATGGGAGAAAATATTTGCAAACCATCCATCTGAGAAAGGGTTAATATCAAAAATATATAAGGAACTCCCACAGCTCAATAGCAAAAGAAACAAATAACCTGATTTTAAAATGCGCAAAGGACTTGAATACACATTTCTCCAAAGAAAGCGTACAAATGGCCAACAAGTATATGAAAAAATGCTCAACATCAACAAGTATATGAAAAGATGCTCAATCATCACAAATCAGAGCCACAATGGAATAGCACCTCACATTTGTCAGGATGGCTGTTATCAAAATAACAAAAGATAACAAGTGTTGACAAGGATTTGGAGAAATTAGAACCCTTGAACACTGTCAAATGGTGCAGCCACTATGGAAAACAGTATCGACGTTCCTCAAAAAATTAGAAATAAGAACTACCATGGGCGCCTGGATGGCTCAGTCGTTAAGCGTCTGCCTTCGACTCAGGTCATGATCCCAGGGTCCTGGGATGGAGCCCCACAACGGGCTCCCTGCTCAGCAGGAAGCCTGCTTCTCCCTCTCCCACTCCCCCTGCTTGTGTTCCTGCTCTCGCTGTCTCTCTCTGTCAAATAAATAAATAAAATCTTTTTTAAAAATTAAAAAAAATAAAAATAGAACTACCATGTGATCCAGTAATCCCACTTCTGGGTATATATCCAAGAGTTGAAATCAAGATCTTGAAGAGGTATGTACACCCCCGTGTTCATTGCAGCATTACTCACAATAGTCAGATATGGAAACAACTTAAATGTTCATTGACAGATGAGTAGATAAAGAAATGTGGTATGTACATACCAAGAAATATTTTTCAGCATTAAAAAAGAAGGAAATTTCAAAATATGTAACAGTATGGATGAACCCGGAGAACATTATGCCACATGAAATAATTCTCTTACAGAAGGACAAATATTATATGCTTCCACTTATGTGAGGTACCTAAAATCATTTAATTTATAGAGGCAGAGGGTAGTTGTCAGGGGCTGGGGATAGGCAGGGATGGATGTTGTTGAATAGAAAAATTTGAGTTACGCGAGATGAGTAAGTTCTAAGATCTGCCGTACAACATCCTATGGTTAAAAACACTGTATTGTGCATTTAAACGTGGAGTAAATGTCATGTCAAATGTTTGCATCACAAAAAAAAAAAAAGGCAGGGGGCATGAGGAAACTTAGAGGTGATGGGTATGTTAGGTACCTTTACTATGGTGCATAGGTGTGTTCGTATGTCCAAACTCATCAAATTATATATACTAAATATTTGCAATTTTTTGTATATCAATTACACCTCAATAAAGCTGTCTTCTTTTTTTTTAAGATTTTATTTATTTATTTGACAGAGAGAGAGAGAGCACAAGCAGGGGGAGCGGCCGGAAGAAGCAACAGACTCCTCGCTGAGCAGGGAGCCAGGACCCTGTGATCATGACCTGAACCGAAGGCAGCTGCTTAACCGACTGAGCCACCCAGGCGCTCCTAAAGCTGTCTTTACAAAAATTCAAGGGGCACCTGGGTGGCTCAGTCAGTTAAACAGCTGCCTTCGGCTCAGGTCATGATCTCAGGGTCCTGGGATCGAGCCCCGCATCGGGCTCCTTGCTCAGCAGGGAGCCTGCTTCCCCCTCTCCCTCTGTCCCTCCCCCTGCTTGTGCGTTCTCTCTCTCTCAGATAAATAAATAAAATCTTTTAAAAAAATAAAGAAAAAATAAAAAGAAAAAAGAATTCAATGCACTACTGAGAAAAAGAATACTCTTTCTGTGTGATTTATTTCCCATCCAATTAATGAAAATTTAACAGAATAATACTGAGGACTGGGAAGAGTGGTAGAAAACAAGCATTCTCATATAATGCTGGTGTCAGTCTAAATTAGAAAAGCTTTCCTGAAGGGGAATTTGGTGATGTATGTGAAACTTTAGGCTGTGTACACCTTTTGAACAAGAAATTCCACTTCTGAGACCTAGGTACAAACATTTACACACACATGCACTGAGAAATTTATGCTGGTGTTTCTCTCTAAAACATTGCAATTAAAAAAAAGAAAGAAACGGTAGGGGCACCTGGGCGGTGCAGTCGGTTAAGCGTCTGACTCTTCGTTTCAGCTCAAGTCCTGATCTCAGGGTTGTGATCTCAGGCTCATGAGATCGAGCGCTGCATCCAACTCCATGCTCAGCGGGGAATCTGCCTGAGACTCTCTCTCCCTCTCTCTCTGCCCTTCCCCCCTCTTGCTCTCTCTTTCTCTCCGTCTCAGATAAATAGAAAAATATTTTTCTTTTTTTAAGGTTTTATTTATTTACTTATTTGAGAGAAAGAGTGCGTTAGGGGAGAAGCAGAGGGAGAAGGACTCCACGCTGAGAGCAGACCTGCCGAGGGACTTGATCCCACAACCCCAGATCACGACCTGAGCCAAAATCAAGAGTCAGACTCTCAACCAAGAGTCAGATTGTCAACCAAGAGTCAGACAACTCAACCAACCAGACTCTCAACCAAGTCACCCAGGCACCCCAATAAAAAAAAACTTTAAAAAAAACAACAACTATAAAGTCTCTCAATAATTTCAGTAAGAAAATTGACCCCCTACCCAAAACTGTGGTGTATTCATACCACAGGGCACTATTCAGCCATTAAAAAGAATGAGGTTAGCTCAGGGGTCAGCAAACTATGACCCACAAGCCATCTTTTTTATGTGGCCTGTTTCGTGTGGCCTCTAAGCTAAGAAGGTTTTTCATATTTTGTAATGATTGTAAAAAAAATTAAAAATTTTTAAAAAGCAATAACAACAACAAAAAAGAAGTGACAGAGACCTCATGTGGCCCATAAGGCCTAAAATTATTACTATCTGGTCCTTCACAAAACGTTTCCCAACCCTTAAGATTTTTATGTCCTGACATGGAAAGATTTCCAAGCAAAGTTATGGACTGCAGTTACCATACTTATGTTTTTTTTCAATCTCAGATCTTTGTGTACCTACACAGAGAGATACATATAGATACAAAAGATTAGGCAGACAGAAGGTAAACTGGCGTGAGTAATTTCCTCTGGGAAATAAGGTGGGAACTGAGATGGACATTCACTTTTTACTCTGTAAATTTCTGTGTTGTTTTATCTTCTGCAAAGTGAATATACTGATGTATTACTTTTATAATTTAAAACAATAAAAGGATAAAAAATAATACTACCTTGGGCGCCTGGGTGGCTCAGTTGGTTAAGCGACTGCCTTCGGCTCAGGTCATGATCCTGGAGTCCCGGGATCGAGTCCCGCATCGGGCCCCCTGCTCGGCGGGGAGTCTGCTTCTCCCTCTGACCCTCCCCCCTCTCATGCTCTCTCTCTATCTCATTCTTTCTCTCAAATAAATAAATAAAATCTTAAAAAAAAATAATACTACCTTGACAAAACATACCGGAGTGCATATGGCAGATTAGTGCTCTGGACACATTCTAATCTCTAGCGTGCCCTCCTATATCAGACAATAAAAAGATTAAAGGAAAAGAAAAATCCCACATTTCCAAGCCCCCTTGCAGCTAAAACCCTGGATATGGTTTAGATTCCTCAAATCAGATCATGAGGTAAGAGTCCTGCTTTTGTTCTTTCTATGTTTCTGGGTTTTTTTGGTTTTTGTTTTGTTTTTTTGGTTTTTTGGTTTTTGTTTTTTTTTAAAGATTTTATTTATTTATTTGACAGAGAGAGAGAGAGCACAAGCAGGGGGAGTGGGAGAGCGAGAAGAAGGCTCCCCAATGAACAAGGAGCCAGACGTGGGGCTCCATCCCAGGACCCTGGGATCATGACCTGAGCCAAAGGCAGACGCTTACCTGACTGAGCTACCCAGGTGCCCCTCTCTGTTTGTGTTTTGAAAATGGTCACTAAGGGGGCACTTGGGTGGCTCAGTCTGTTAAGTGTGCAACTCCTGGTTTCGGCTCAGGTCACGATCTCAGGGTCATGAGATTGAGCCCCACATAGAGTCCTGTATGGAACCCCGCATCAGGCTCTACACTCAGGCGGAAGCCTGCTTAATATTCTCTCTCTCCCTCTCCCTCTGCCCCTGCTTGTGTGCGCTCTCTCGCTCTCTAATAAATGAATAAGAAAATCTTAAAAATAAATAAATAAAATAAAATAATAAAATGGTTGCAAAGGGATGTGGCTTATCTGCAGGCACATGAGCAAAGGTCCCAGCATCCAGGCAGTGCTGACAAAAGGCAGGGTTTACTATCACGGGTGTGGTGTGGTTCTGAAGCTGGTAGCTGTGGAGGCAGATGTCTATTCATGATGCCTTCCCAAAGGAATTCGTGGTGGTATGACTTCATGGTTAACAATCATTGTGGCGGCTTCCCAGTTTGGTAAATGGCTTCCTGACTAGAATCTCCAGCAGCTTCCCTGGTGTCCTGGTTCTCCAGTGTGGTTTTGAGATTCCCTTCTAAAGGTTCAGCATAGAACCTGTTTCCCCAGCCCTCCGAATTGTGACTACTTTTCTATGTAAATCAGCTGGAGTAGATTCTGTGCTCTATCAATGAACCCCAATCGTTACAGCAACCTATCTACATCCCATAAAAAAGGGCTCTGAGAGTAAAGAAGGAATTCCAGGGAGGTCAAATATATTCATACTCACAGCTACACATGAGGTAGCATTTCCATTTGAGAGAAAAGAAAACAGGCAAAAGGGGATGAAGTTACTGGGTTAAGGTCATTTAATTACTAAATAGCAGAACTGGAATGTGAGCCCATTACCATTTGAGTACAAACCCATGCTTTCCATACATACAGTAGCATGTAAGTCTGCTTGGCAGTCATGATTCTCAGGCTCCCTAGGAGGTAGTGGTGAGGCTTGTTGCTGTTATCATGGTTGTTTTAAGTACAAATCCATGCAAGAATAGTAACAAGATAGAGGTTGCATGTAGGTAGCTATATATGACTCACGGTATTTCTCTTCTTAAAATACACCAATAGTTTTTAGTCTTTTGGGGGTCAGATCCCCCAATGAGAATCTGATGATACTACAAATTCTTTCTTATTTGATTTATATTTATTATTTTTTTAAAGTAATCTCTATTCCCAACATGGGGCTTGAGCTCACGACCCCAAGATCAAGAGTCGCATGCTCCATTGACTGAGCCAGTCAGGCTCCCTTCACTACAGATCTTTTCCTATGAAAAAGTTGCATTCAATTTTAGGGAGTTTATGTCCCCACATCAAGAACACATTCAACAAATGTTATTTCTTTGTGTTTCACTGAGACCTAAGGTTCTAGGAGCTTGCATGGTCTTAGAGTAGCTCTCCATGAATTTGATTCCTTTAAAGAATTAAGTCACACTATCTCCTGGATGAATTTTTCTTAGCAGATTTACCTCTTCAAATCATTCGCAATTCTAGGCTTTCTTCAAGACTCCAGGGAACCCTTACTTCTGTGGCATTCCGACTTACAAGGTTCTACCCAAGTTCAAGTACAAGGGAATCTCCAATCTCCCATTAATACCTGTTATCATGTTTTGCTTTATGGGGAACTATCCCTTTGTGTCTGCTTCACCAGTGAATGTATTCACGTGTATCCACTCAGCCAAATGAAGCAATTTAGAGTACATGGGGAATAATCACAGCGGTCTTAGTATAATGCATCATTCTCCAGCCCTCACCAGTCAAAACAGACATGGTCTAGAAGAATAGCCCTGATTCCATTCTCGCCGATGCTGTGGGAATTCCAGCCCTCCCTCAAATTCCTTCCAAAGGGTGCTGCTCATCTCTGGTGGGTGCCTTGCATGTACCCTCAGAGCAACCGTCCACGTGCAGCAGTTATATCGGGGTCCAGGGCCTCTGAAGCCACCACGATGTTGCCAAGGCCTGACGTCCTTCCCGCTCTCACCCCGTGAGTCACTGTGTCCACTGCCTGCTCCAACAGCATCCAATGAGGAAAAAATATCCTTTTGGGTGGGAGTCAAAATAGTTAAAAGCAAGCTTAAAGCAGTGACTTCTGCCTTTCAAGGGGCTGTGTACGTGCACAGTTCCTGTCAAGAGACAAAGGAATGTCTTCACTGCCTCTTTGTACGTGCAGACGCTGGTGGGGGAAAGAGGAAAAGCAACACTGAAATTTCAAAGACACAGCATCTCTAGGTTGCTAAGCAGCGTGTTACCAAGTAGGTGGTGCATGGCTTTAGCGGAGGTATGAATGCGACATCAGCTCCAAGAAGAAACGCTTGGAGAGTGAAGAGAGGTTAGAGAATTTAAATGGGTGGCAAGGCAGGAAAATACAGAGAGTGGGTGTCTTGGTTTACATTTTCCCAAAAAGCAGCCCCTGGGGAGCGGCGTAGGTGCAGGCAGTTTGTTTGGGAGGTGTTGCTAGGAAGCAGAAGAGAAGGCTGGAGTTAAGTGAGAGCCAATGAAAGATATGCTAATGAGGGCATTACCGGCATGGGCAAATTCGTCCCAGTCCCGCTGGGGACCCCTGAGGAGCTGTGCAGAACTGCCCCGGAATTGTCCCACCGCAGGATTGGGAAGCTAGAGCATTTACCTACCTGTTTGTGCCTTTCATTAGTTGGGGGTTGGCACTGGTGAATTAGGTCCCCTCCACCCCAGTCCTGGACCTGAGAAAGCCTTTTAGGCAGCAAAGCACTTGGGGCCTTGAGGTAGAGCGCAGGGCCTGCTGGGTGACGGGCCACCAAAGCGGAGGGTGGATAGGGAGTGCTATGGGAGCAGGAGTCAGAGGGGGCCGTGGGAACAGCCCACGGACATCAAAAGAGCAGGTGCTCTCAGATGAGGCTTCGAGGTTATTTCTCCCAACCCTTCACGCACCTTCCAGATGTTAGAAATGGGACAGCTCTTTGCATGTGCACTTGATGTCTATCGCAGCTACTTCTCCTCCCAGGACCCAGGAGTGCAGCCCAGGGAGCAGCCACAGAGGACAATCTGAGTGGCAGCGCCCCCATGCTGTCCTCAGAAGCCCCTGTCCCCCAACACTTGCCCTCTCCCTGTCTTTGAACTGAATCCATGAATTTCTTTTCCATGAGGCTCCTAATGCAAAGACCAGCCTCCTGGCCTGGCACAGGTCAGCCCCCCAGATCAGGCCACAGCAAGTCCAAATCCTGGATGAAACCAGTTTAGGCTGTTGAGGAGGACTCCCTGCTACCTGCCTGCAAACCTGCCTGTGGGGCAAACAGGCTCAGCCTCTGGCGGGGCCACACGATCAGCACTTCCGTCAGTGCTCAGAGACAGACCCTGCAGTGAGCCAGAAGGAGCTGTTTTTCTATGCACTGGAAAATATTTCTAAGACAAAGCCTGGTCCTCTGAAGCATTAGCTAGGATTTTGTGCCATGGGCAACTTAATCACATTCCTGCGCAGTGGGCTCTGAGGAGAGTTGCTAAGTTACCACTGCAGTGCCTGAATGACGTCAGCAAGATTAAGGCAGGTCACAAATTCCAGATCCGGCCTGAAGATGGGGAAGGAGTTCCTAATATTCCATCCTGCTTGGTTCTCAGAGATTCCAGGCCTGGACTGGGTCAGATTTTCCAATATTTCCTTTTGTTAATCATGTTCTTTGAATATTTCCCAAGTCCTCTATTGACTTCCTAAAATTTGGAGTGCCTCATCCAGCGATTGTTTTCATTCTTGTGAACAGATATGTAGAAACCTTCTCTGAAAACATAGAACAGTGGTGCAGATACTCAAGGAACAAATAGAGCTGTTCCCGGAGTCAACAAACACAAGTCAACAATTACCTGCCACTGTTCCTGCCACAGGAGACACAGACAACTAGGGGACACAGAGACGGAGGATGCACAGTGGACCAGAGCAACTCCTCCCCCAGCCACGTTGGGAAGGTGTTGTCACCAATGTCTCACTGAGAAAAGCTGCTGTCAAAATCCATTAAGCATCTTTTATATTTTAGTGTATTATAAAGTATCCCATGAGCCACCAGACTGGCTCAATCCATACAGCACGTGGCTCTTGATAGGGTTGTGAGTTAAAGGCCCACCTTGGATGTAGAATTTACTTTAAAAAAAAGAAGAAAAGCATTCCTAAGTCAAATGGGCTGAGTTCTGCTACAATAACAAGAAACCTCAAAAATGTCAGTGACTTGAAACAGGAAAGGTTTGGGGGTGCCTGGGTGGCTCAGTCGGTTAAGCGTCTGCCTTCAGCTCAGGTCATGATCCCAGAGTCCTGGGATCGAGCCCCACATGGGGCTCCCTGCTCAGCAGGGAGCCTGCTTCTCCCTCTCCCTCTGCCTGCCTGTCTGCCTACTTGTGATCTCTCTCTCTCTGTGTCAAATAAATAAATAAAATCCTTAAAAATAAAAAAATTAAAAAAAAAATAAGCCTTCTTCACAGTTCTTAAATTATATTCCACAAGGATGTACAGGCAAAATATTGTATTTTAAAGTCTCTTAAAGTACTGTACTTTTTTTCTCTGTATGGATATGCTACAAACTTGATATGTAGTTAGGTTCATTAGTGTTAGTGTGTTTTCAATTTTTTTTTTTTAGTAAGTTCTATGCCCAATGTGAACTCACAACCCCGAGATCAAGAGTCACATGTTCTGCCAACTGAGTCCACCAGGCACCCCGGTTTGTTTCCAGTTTTTAAGGATTGTTCTTTTTTTTTTTAAGGATTTTATTTATTTATTTGACAGAGAGAGAGACAGCGAGAGAGGGAACACAAGCAGGGGGAGTGGCAGTAGGAGAGGGAGAAGCAGGCTTCCCGCAGAGCAGGGAACCCGATGTGGGGCTCGATCCCAGGACCCTGGGATCATGACCTGAGCCGAAGGCAGACGCTTAACTACTGAGCCACCTAAGCATCCCTTTAAGGATTGTTCTTGAAGGAAACTAGAATATGCCACCCCAAAATAGGCCTTGTGGACATATTGAATAATTTGAATTAAAGGCATATAAGAGCCAGTGCAAGAAAAACTCTCTGACTCTCCTATGTCCTCCTAAAAGCAGGAGGTCTCTCTCTCATGTGAAAGATGCCCTCCCTGTGCCGGGAAGAAGAGAAGACATTCCTACCAGAGGCAGGGAATTTGGGGCCAAGAATCTGTACAGACAAACCTTATTAAACTAACTCTTGTCTTCCTAGTTAATTCTTTACCATTTCCTACCCTTGGCCCAAACCCTTTGTCTTGCCAGTTTTTCATAAATTTCTAGCTATGTTGTCTAAAAGGTATAAAAATTTCCTGTTCTGGTCACATCCAGTCGTCATTCCCTTGGGAAGGCTCCCATGTAAGTGCAAAAACTTAATAAAATTTTATACTTTTCTCTTCTTAATCTTTCAGGATTCTGTCAGTTTAATTCTTAGACACAGCTCGAGACCCAAAAAAGATAGTTTTTCCTCCCCAAATATTCTTTTCATTTGATTCCATTCAATTCATTATAAAAAACAGTTATTAACAAAGATTCTTTGATCAAACTTTAGTCAGACTCCTGAAACTTTTCCTAGACCCTCTGTGTCTTTCCTTATAAAATCTGGTATTAGCAAGAACCCTGCTAAATCAGCTTGGTGAGAGTGCCTCAACCTCCATGGGAAGGGTCCAAACCGCTATTTGTCTAGTATATCCTGTAATTTGTCCTTTCCATGGTGAGTCATGCTGGTAAACCATACACAAGGAATTGAGAGGTAGACTTAGAAGCAACCAAGCAGACGTCCTGGTGTGTCCGAAGTCCATCTAAGTGGATTAAACATCCAGCTTTTTCCTACCCAATTCTTTCTGAATGGATAGGAAGTTGTTATCTGGGCCTTGCAGATCTCTTTTATGACTTCCCTAAGAGTCATCCTAAAGAAGTTCTCTTCCTTGAGGAGGGTGAATAATACCGCCAAGGGTCTAGGGCCTTGAAATGGGACCTAGGGGCATAGTCCCAAGGCTTGGAAACTGCTTGGGTTTCTTGAATGGTTGGAGAAGAGTTTGTTAGTTTCACATATAGTACTAGCTATTTATCATGGTGGAGAATTCTCCGGAGTTGATTCAGCAGGATTCTTGCTAAACCTGGCTTCTACAAAGAAGAATCTGTATTGAGGAGAAGGTTCAGGGGAGCCTGAGTAAAGTTTAGTCAAGCAAAGAATCTTTGTCAATATATACATACATACATACACGCATCCCCTGTCTTACTCAAAAGATAGCATACTCTAATGCAGTTCTGGACCCATCTTTTCATATTCAAATCTATCTTGCTGAACACTCTCTGTCACTATATAGAGATAATCTTTAATCCTTTTTCACCCGCAGAAGACTCCATTGTGCAAAAGTAGCATCATCTCTTTGATATAGGTGTGTCTCATATATAGCATAGCATTGAGTTAGCTTGTAAAATGTCACGAAATGATTTATAATTTTAGTGGTTACCAATCCTACACTATGTATGTATGACGTTTCTATGAATGACTGCCATAGAAAATGTTTCCTTCCACTTAAATTAGGTCATAGTTTGGATAAGCAAGGCAAAATGCTGGGAAAGCAGTACTCTTATCCTGTATGTGTCTTGTCCATCATCTAGGACACTGGGGCTGCACAATAAGATGTCTTAGGACCCTGCCAAGAATTTTCGGAGAAGCCTCTCTCCAAAGTCCAGCGAGACTAAACTTAAGATGAGATAAATATACATTGTCTGGGAGCTGTCTCTGACATTTTATTGCTCTTTGACAGTTTAACTAAAAGAAAGTTGATGTTAACACAGACTGGGCCAATACAGAAATGCTCCTCAGCATATGAACTGGGACCTCACTCAGGGCTCTTGGCAGTGATACCCACCTGAAGGTTTCAGAGTCACCGATTTAGTAACATTGACTGTTCGGGTGAAGGTCCTTGTGTGTGTTTCCACCACTCAAAAATTTCACCCAGAGCCACTGAGTTCATCCCGATTTTGTGTTGTGACACTGTAGTTGTAACACCAGCAAATAGGAGTAGAGAATCAGGAAATGATGAGCCAAGCCAGCAGGACTGGGCACAGCTGCACTTTTCTAAATATACATCCTACCTGACATCAACAGTTTAGAACTTAGAGATAGGGTACAATTATATGATTTCTCTCATATCCCAGAAACAACATCGGGAGATTACACGTTGTTGCCTGGCAAGTAGACGTTATTCCTTTTGTGCTTCTAGTCTCAAGAGGAAAGTTCCCCGACTTTCCTTCATGCTTTGCCTTCTCAGTCGCTTTTGAGCTGAAATCTTCCTTGAATAATGAATTCATCAGACAATGAGTTTAGGAAAATAATAATAATATAGAATATCAACTGATGAGCTATAAAAATGATCATCCTTGGTTTCTATTCCAAAGACAAAGCAAGATTTTTGTCTAGTTTGTTTTCTTTTGCGATAGCCCTATAGTGGTAGCCCATATAAGCCAAATAATCACTACATGCCAGGGACTGTATTAGACAGTCAGTTTACGTGCTTTTCTCCCTTTCCTTCCATTCCTACAACAGCATTGGGAGATAGATTTTCAGTCAGTTATGCTTTTTCTTTGTTTCACAAACAAACCTACCTGGGTTACCTTATACAATGAGACTTTGTTATAATGATACCTTGAATGATGAAGGTGTCATCATTTTTCAAGGAGTCTAATACGGCGTGGTTTATGTGAGTCACAATCTGATTTGGTGACATACAACAACAAACTCAAAGTAATAGTGACCCAAACTCATTAAAGGCTTATATCTCTCACGAAACAGTAAGCTTGGAGGTAGGATGTTGCTGGCTTCACTTTAGTGCCTCAAGAATTTCAAGGCTGAGATCTCTAGGATTTTGGACTTTTTAAACTTCTGCCCTGCATTTCTCATTCCTTTACAGTTCCAAAACGTTGCTGAAGCTTCAGTCATCTCGTTGACCTTCCAGGCATACCTCCAAAGGAGAGGGGCTTTCCTTGAAGCCCCAGCCAAAGTTTTCCACCTAAATCCTTGTGGCCATTCTCAGCTTCAGTGGGAGCTGGGAAGGGTAGTGTTTTATCTGGATACACTGCTGTCCTAAATAAAATAGTGGTTCTGATGATGAGAAAGAAGGAAGGAATGGATTTTGAGAAGGCAATTGTGGTCACTGCTACAAAGTAAATAGATGGTAAAGCACCTCATCAACAGATAATATAACTAGAAAGTACCTGGGACGATTCATGGCAGGTAATCATAACATAAACATGTATGGAGACCTTACTCGTTCTGTGCTTTATGTATACTGTCTTATGGAGACCTCATAACAATGATGTTGTGATCATTCCCTACAAGGATGTAGGTGATGCCGTTATCATTCTCCAGATAAGAAAAGCAGGGCTTGGAGAATTTCAGGAACTTGCTTAAAGCCATTCAGCCAGTCAGTGGGAAAACAGCCAGAACTAGAATCCAGGTTCTCCTAAAGCCCAGATTTTGCCGTCAGTATGTGGTCGTTTCCCCTCTTGCCCTGAACCAAGTGGCCAATCACAGAATCGAGAGGCGCTGTTCTAAAGAGCAGAGACCTCTCCTAGAAAAGCGTTTCGCAGGACCCTTTATCTCAAAGTGCAATGTTACTTGATCAATCTGACTCTGCTTTTTCTCCCAGCGAGCAATTTTGTCAACACCATTTCCACATTCTGTTTTGGCTATAAGTGCCCTGCTCTTTGCATTTACCACCCTCACGTGTATTGGTACCATAATGATTTGGGGGAAGTTTTCCAGGTAAGTTTCCAAGTGTGACATTTACTGCAACACTTTGATAACTGAAGTGACAGGAAAGAAAATAAAACATTAAGTATACTCTTTAAAATGCCATAAATTTGTATTCATTGGCGAGGGTTCCTGGACCTCTAACTGAAGCTATAAACTTGCAACTCTGTTGCTAACTGACTCTGGAGGATGCAGGAGAAGCTTTCATTTTTCCATCTAATATGCTTATAATTCAACAAAATTTCTTCTCACTTTGCTTCCTGGACCTCATAAAATTTAAATGGAAATATTAAATGGTTTAATAACTGGGCAACACCAAATAGCATGCTTGGCGTGACTTAGCATTTTTAAAATACAGAGCCTCATTATATTAAATGTGTCTCATTATTGTAATTATGCTGCTACAAATGTAGTGGATAACACATCACATCATTATTTAATTTTATGGAAAAGCTTTCTAAGTTATTTGTTGACAGCGAAAGTACCAGATTCCGTTTCTATTTGCTTAAATTGCAGCCTATGTTAGGGTTTTGTGGGGTTTTATTTTTCCCCTATGCTAGGATTTTATATTTCACTTCAGTATATGCCTATCTTTGGGATCCAGTTTGATAGTGCTTTATTTCAGCATAAGATACCAGGAATTGCTTTGAGGACAGCACCACAACTTTTGTGTTCTAGGATGGCAATAAGATTGCCACTTTTTAAAATGCCTTAAAGAACATCTGTGATATCATGCAGTCATTAAAAATACATTTTGGGGGGCCCCTGGGTGGCTCAGTCAGTTAAGCATCCAACTCTTAATCTCAGCTAAGTTCTTGTCTCAGGGTGGTGAGGTCAAGCCCCACATTGGGGGTAGAGATTACTTACAATAATTAATTAAAGTATAGAATTATGACAAAACATCATGGGTTTGCTTCCGTCAATGATGGATATTGGGATGATTTTAATTGTCATTTTATGCTCTTTTCTATTCTCTGAAAATACTATGGTAAGCATTCTACTTTTTATTTAAGATTTATTTATTTATTTGAGAGGGAGAGCATGAGGGTGCACGTGTGAGGGGGGGAAGAGCAGAGGGAGAGGGTGAAGGAAAGAAGCAGACTCCCTGCTGAGCCCAGAGCCCACCAGCCAGCTGCCGCCGTGGGGCGCCAGCTGCCAGCCGTGGGGCTCCAACTCACAACCCTGAGATTGTGACCTGAGTCGAGATCTAGAGTCAGACACTCAACCGATTGAGCCACCCAGGCACCCCAGCGTTCCGCTTCTTTAATTGAAAAAAAAAAGTTAATTAGCTTGGCAGTTACTTCGAATAGGTGGGTGGAAGGTATTGTGGCATGACCCTGACTACAGAGCAATAAAGCCTAAACAAAGCAGCTGATACCTCATTCCATGGACAGTTTCAGTCCAAGGATACCAAGCATCTTCAAAGACTATGGTAAAAATAATGGCCTGGGCCCCTTTCTGGCCTCTCCAGGAACTCCACC
This sequence comes from Zalophus californianus, assembly GCF_009762305.2. Taxonomy (NCBI): domain Eukaryota; kingdom Metazoa; phylum Chordata; class Mammalia; order Carnivora; family Otariidae; genus Zalophus; species Zalophus californianus. Next base: position 165,682,466 of record NC_045597.1, on the reverse strand, counting down.
CGGACCTCCGCCTCTCCCAGCAAGTCAGGTTGTCCTGGCAGGACCTGCTCATATCGTCCTTTCTATGCACCTTGCTGCTGAGGTTGGTACCCTCGCCCCTCCCCCTGCCTTTCTTCATGCTGGTTACTTAGCCTGAGGTCCCTTCTCTGCCTAACCTGTCCACTGAAATGCCGTTTGCGGGTATAGAGTTGCACATTTGGAAGCTTTAAAAGTTCTTTTCCACCACTGGGTATTTAACCAAAGAAAATGAAAAGACAAATTTGAAAAGATATATGCACCCCTATGCTTAGGGCCATATTATTTACAATAACCAAGATATGGGAGAAACCCAAGTGTCCATCCACAGATGAATGGATAAAGAAGATGTGGTACACACACACACACACACACACACACACACACACACACACACACACAATGTAATATTACTCAGCCATAAAAAAAGAATGAGATCTTACCATTTGTGACAACATGGATGGGCCTGAGGTTTTTATGCTAAGTGAAATAAGTCAGAAGAGAAAGACAAATACCATCGGATTTCACTTACATGTGAAATCTAAAAAACATGACAAACGAACAAACAAACAAAAAAGCGGAAACAGACCCATAAATCCGGAGAACTGGTGGTTGCCGGAGAGGAGGGAGGTGAGAAGAGGGGCAAAGAGGAGTGAAGGGGACTGGGAGGTCGAGGCTTCCAGTTATGGAATGAAGTCAGGGGGATGAAAGGCCGAGCATAGGGAACATAGTCGACGGCACTGTCATAGTGTTACCTGGTGACAGATGGGAGCGACACTTGAGCTGAGCAGAGCATAGGGCATAGACTTGAATCACTGTGTTGTACACCTGAAACTAACGTAACACTATGTGTCAACTACATTTCAATTAAAAAAGAAACACACACAGTGGAAAAAGTTCTGGAGATCTATTTCATGACAGTGTGAATATTGAACTGTTGAATTGTGTATTTAAAAATGGTTAATCTGGTAAATTTTATGCTATGTGGTTTTTTAACCACAATTTAAAAAAAATTGTTAAAAAATCAGTACAAACAGCTCCAACAACAACAGAAAGCCCAGTGATTCTGAACACATCTTGCTGAGTCCATGAGGTTAGTGAAACTTATGCCACCCCAAAATATGTCACTTTGGCATAAGGATTATTTTGACCTGAAGGCAATTAAGAAACAGCAGACCCTTGGGTGCCTGGGTGGCTGAGTCGTTAAGCGATTGCCTTCGGCTCGGGTCATGGTCCCAGGGTCCTGGGATCGAGCCCCGCATCAGGCTCCCTGCTCCGCAGGAAGCCTGCTTCTCCCTCTCCCACTCCCCCTGCTTGTGTTCCCTCTCTCACTGTGCCTCTCTCTGTCAAATAAATAAATAAATAAATCTTTAAAAAAAGAAAAAAAGAAACAGCAGACCCAGAAGGAATTCTCTGCTCTCCCTCCTGCCTAAAAGCAGGGCATAAGTGAACTTCCCCCTTCATGTACCACCAAGAGGAGCATGCCCATTATCACTAGCAATGGTACTGACTTGAGTCTGCATTCACAAACCTTACTGTCTTAGTCCCTTCAGGCTGCTGTAAGAAAATACCACAGACTGGGTAGTGTATAAACAATGGAAATTTATTTCTCACAGTTCTGGAGGCTGGGATGCCCAAGGTAGGCGCCAACCTGGCTGTGTTCTGGCGAGGGCCCTCTTCTTGATTCACAACGGGAACTTTCTGCTGTGTCCTCATGTGGTGGCAGGGGCAAGGGAGCTCATTGGGGCTCTTTTATAAGAGCACGAATCCCATTTATGAGGGCTCTGCCTCATGACCCGATCACCTCCCAAAGTCCCCCCCATACTATCACTTCATACTAACACATGACTCTTGGCGGGGACACAGACATTCAGACCATAGCACTTACTAAACAACCCTTATCTACCATGTGTTTCCTGGTCGGCTTCCCCAGACTTATCACCCCTAGAAGCCCACCTCCCCCTCTTCTTTTGTCCATTGCTTCTCTTCAATGTAACACCCTTTGTTAAAATGGTATATAAGTTCCCAGGCCTAATGGCTTCTTTTTTTTTTTTTAAGATTTTATTTATTTTAGAGAGAGGTAGAGAGAGAGAGAGTGCAGAGGGAGATGGAGAGAGAAACCCAAGCTGACTTCACGCTGAGTGCAGAGCCCAACGCAGGGCTTGATCCCAGAAACCTGAGATCATGACTGGAGCTGAAATCAAGAGTCAGACGCTTAACCAGCTGAGCCACTGGGGTGCCCCTGCTTCTTTTTATATCTAATTAACAGTTTGACTGTAGAGTCCTTGGTTGCAGTCTGATATAATAGTATTTTATGCAAATAATTGTCCAGTGACAAGGCTCAGGACATGCTACCCCTAAATATGGCACCTGGACATATTGAATATTTTAATCATGAAGGGATTTGAGAAAGAGCATGTGCAGGAAGAGCCTTCTGAACTTCTCCTGAAGCTGTCCTAAAACCCTCATGTGTGAGGTGCCCTCCCTACTACACCTGAGGAAAGGAGCATCCTTATACCCATGACACCAGGAGGAAATTGAACAAACAGGCCTGGCTGTTCCCCCAGTTTATACACTTAGCTCATACCCTTCTTTGTCCTACCACATTTATTAACAACTTTTCATTCTTCATCAAACCTGGCATAAAACATTCTTCAGGTTTTCATTTCCTTATGAAGGCTTCCATGGTCACGTAAAACTTATGTTAAATAAATGTGTATGCTTTTCTCTTGTTAATCTGTCTTTTCTTACAGGGGCTCCACTTACAAGGATAGGAGAAAACAATACTTTTCCTCTCCTACAGCAGCAATTAATAATTGAATTTCAATGAAACCGATATGTCTACAGAGGGTACAATTAAATCACATCATTGCTGTAATGCTTTTACTTCTTGAATCAGTCTTTCAAAAATTGTTTTAAAACAATTTTTCTAATGTTTTATTTTTTTTTCAGATTTTATTTTATTTTTATTTTTTTTAAAGATTTTATTTATTTATTTGAGAGAGAGAGAGAGAATGAGAGATAGCACGAGACGGAAGAGGGTCAGAGGGAGAAGCAGACTCCCCACTGAGCAGAGAGCCCGATGCGGGACTCGATCCCGGGACTCCAGGATCATGACCTGAGCCGAAGGCAGTCGCTTAACCAACTGAGCCACCCAGGCGCCCCAGATTTTATTTTTAAGTAATCTCTACACCCAATGTGGGGCTCAAACTCACAACCCCGCCATCAAGAGTCACATGCTCCACTGACTGAGCCAGCCAGGCGCCCCTCAAAACAATTTTTAAAAATGATTTTCAAAAAAATTGATTTTCGGGGTGCCTGGATGGCTCAGTCGTTAAGTGTCTGCCTTCGGCTCAGGTCATGATCCCAGGGTCCTGGGATTGAGCCCCGCATCCGGCTCCCTGCTCGCAGGGAAGCCTGCTTCTCCCTCTCCCACTGCCCCCTGCTTGTGTTCCTGCTCTCACTATCTCTCTCTCTCTCTGTCAAATAAATAAATAAATAAAATCTTTTTTAAAAAAATGATTTTCAAGGGGCTCCTGGGTGGCTCAGTCAGTTAAGCATCTGCCTGCAGCTCAGGTCATGATCCCAGGGTCCTGGGATGGAGCCCCACATCAGGCTCCTGCTCAGTGAAGAGCCTGCTTCTCCCTCTGCCCCTCACCCCTTTCGTGCTTTCTCCCAAATAAATGAATAAAATATTTTTAAAAAATGATTTTCAATTTTAGAAATACTATCCAAATTCAGTAAAGAAAAAAAAAGTTTGTGGACTAAAATTTACATTTGCCAAATAAAAAAATAGCACACCTTGCAGCTCTCCTTTTGTCTTACTGTTTCACATTTTAAATAGAATGACAGATTCAAGTGGTACCCTGGAATGAAGAAACTGAAATGACTTAAGCTTCGTTTCTTCATTTTTACCATGTGCTATCGCTGTGTGTTTATACTGAAATATAAGCATTGTAGTATCACAGTGGGGAAACACGAGCTACCAATGATTTGGAAGCATTACCAACTTAATCTCTAAAGCAAGCACTGAGTGCATGCATGACACGGGGCGTCTCTACAATAGGGAGTTTTTTTCAGTTAACTTCCATGTAAACTACATTGTCTATTAAAAAATAAGTAACAAAAATTAAAATGAGAATAACTAAGAATAAGTTTCATGTAAAACACCTTGTAAAATAAAATGTATGTGTATATATATAATCATATAATATGTTTTATATATATATATATATATATATATATATACATTAAAACTCAGTTTTCAAAGCAACTGTTTAGACCTCAAGCCAACAAAAGATTTTTTGAGGGGAGGAGTATTTCATCACTGACCTTGTTTAGAATTGCTGGCACGTGGTGATCACACAAAAAAGCAGAAGGGCTTTAATTGGTTTTATTATTGTTTTTAAATTCCCTACAGACAGGGCACTCCTTTATTGCCTGCACCTGGGCAGATGGTGCCCCAATGCACCTCCTTTGGCATACCGCTGTTCCACAGTTAAGCTGGCTAAAGTTGGTTTTGTTAATTTCATCATATTTTATAATGCTTTCAGGTTTTGCTAGGGAAATGCGGAGGATTAGTTTTTTATTTAAAAAAAAAAAACAAAAATTCCTCATGCAAAAAAATGTCTGCCCAATGACTTCTCTCTCTGTGTACTCAATTTTCCTAAATTGAAGAAATTCAACAGGAAAAGAATTAGAAAGGAGCACAAGGGTTGAAAGGGCAAATTCCTGGAGGGTCAGATGGGCTATTGTCCAGGAGTTAGGAGGGCAGCAGAGAAAGGGACGGAACGGGCAGCAACGCTCTGCCCAAAGTGAGTGGATGGTTCTGGGAGCAGCCACTACTCAGCCTCCTGCAACTGCATCCTTTCGGGACGCAGGCCCATTGTTACCCAGATCTGTCCATTTTTTCATGAGGAGATGATAATCAGGATGGCTGTGTAAGATCTCCTGATTTTTAAATGATGGAAATTAATTCAAACTCTAGAAAACACTGTGCAGCACAAACAAAACACGTCTCCAGCTGCAGTACGCCCCTAGGCTACCAATTTCCTAATGAAAAATGCAAATAGGGATTGAACCAGTTACAGAAGTCGAGAAAATATGCTTTATTCTCTGATCCTTTCCCTTTCCCAAAAATGTGACATTTTAGAAAAATACAGATGTACTTACATCATACCCATAATCAGCAGTTTAACGAGCAAAGTAGCATAATTAGAGTAGATAGCTGGGAGTGGCCTGAATTCCCAGAGCGGTCCTTTCTCTTGAATGAGTACCAAGGATGGTGTCACCCAGATGCCTGTTGACTAAGTGATATACAACAGATTTAGTTAACCACTGGCAAACCACATTTCTTTTTCCAGGGCAATAAGTTAAAAGGTTATTTACTTCCCTTGGTTACAAAAAGAGGAAATACTTCTTCCAAGAATCAGGGGTGCTGCGACCAGTTCTGCCAGAGAAATTAGGAACCATAAAGATGATTGAGAGCACAGAGCCCTGCCTTGGCCCACTTGCCTCCCTGCAGCTGCAGGACACAGGTACCTTTGGAAAGGTGTTTGCTCTGCCCTCCAAAAGCTTTCAGGCCTTGAGCATCCGAGATTTGTAGTTAAGAAAACCAGTCTAAATCCTTCTGATGAGCTCTCATTTGATGTGGCATTTGCCATATTAAAAGAGAAGGTTCATTCACATTAGAGATAACAATGGAAGCTGTTCCCCACATTTCCGCAGGTAATTAGAGCTTTGTGTGTTTTAATTAAAAAGATGTATAGCTAAATCCTCTAACAGACTTCCTGAGCATCCTCAAGGCTTGCAGGGGCCATAGAGAATTAAAAGCAAGAATTTGGAGAAGGGCTTTGTCCTCAATGGCCTTTCAGAATTGTCTGCTTTAAGTGGCAGGCAAGCTGCCCTGTCCGGGCTGGTGAGCCTGGCTCCTCCCTGCGACCTCCTAGAGCCACCCAGTCTGCGCCTGGGAGTCCTTTTCAGTGTCTAGGAAAAGCTTTGCATGGTTCCAGCCACACCGTTCAACCCAATAAAGCCCCAAAGTTTAATCTCTGACCCTGAAGAGACTGGCCTAAGAAAGGCACTTCCACAAAGCAACTGTAGTCTCCCTGTATGACAAGAGGGGGAAAAAAGTGAAAAGAAGTGAAGTTTTCCCATTGTTCGCACATCAGCTTCTTGAATAAGAAAATGTCTGCTTGCATATTATCTCTTTTCCAGTGTTCTAGGCTGAATTCTTCTTTTTCTTTTTTCTTTTAAATAAACAAGTGATAGCAAAAAGATTAGAAATGATCATTAATAAAAATCAATGTGACCTGACTGTGTTTTCCCAAATGTCTCTTTCTAAAAGTTCCATCATCAGGAGTATTCAGGTGTTTGGGGCAAGTAAGCTATTTTAGCAACAAACAGGAAAGGAAAAGAATAATGATTTTGATCATATCAAAACAGGGGAGACTAAGCTGCTGATCCCAATTTTTTTTCTGGTGGCGTTGAGGTGGGAAGAGGGGATGACTATCTTAAAACTGCCCAATCCATTCTAACTATTAGAGCTTCACTAGCTTAATACAAAGCTTTTCTGTTTTAAAATTTTTTAAAAGATTTTATTTATTTGAGAGTGAGTGAGAGAGAGAGAGCACAAGCTGGGGGATGGAGGGGCAGTGGGAGAGGGAGAAGCAGACTCTCCTCCCAACAGGAAGTCTGACCCATGACTCATGGGATCGTGACCTGAGCAGAAGGCAGACACTCAACTGACTGAGCCACCCAGGCACCCCAAAGCTTTTCTTTTAAAATGTCATCTTTTCCAAAGAACAACTCCCTAACAGTGAAATTTCAAGCATCAGTGAAGAAAAGCTACTTTTATTTTATTTTACTTTTAAGATGTTATTTATTTATTTGAGAGAGAGAGAGCACACACCTGAGCGGTGGGGAGGGGCAGAGGGAGAAGCAGACTCCCCACTGAGCAGGGAGTCAGACGCGGGGCTGGATCCCAGAACCCTGGGATCATGACGTGAGCCAAAGGCAGATGCTTAACCGACTGAGCCACCCAGGCTCCCCAAAAAGCTACTTTTAGAGAGAGCCATACTGTTACCTTGACATCAAGAGTCACATAATCTAGCGACTGAACCAGCCAGCTTCCCTTCTAATGGTCAAGTCTCTTAAGAGCATGGTGTTTGGAGTCAGAATGCCCAGGACTGAACAACAATGCAACTTACAGTAGAGGCTTTCTTGACCCGTCTCCAGTGAACTGAGTCACCCACTTAACCAACGCACCCAGGGGCCTGGCTGATGTCCACTGCCCCTATTGTAAGCTAGGGTGGCAAGTAAGTTATCTCTACTACATCTGAGCATTTCAGTTTCAACTACTTTAAAATAACAGATCAACTATAAGGCATACCTTACAGTGTTCAAGGGGAGGTCTTCAAATGCACGGCAAACTATAAGGTTCATTAGCTAAGGGATTTTATCTATTGTTCCTGAGTTTTGGGGACCAATTTCAAAGATAAGTAAGCATATGTTTCAATTCTGTTGTTTTGGGTGCTAACTAAAACATTAAACTAAAAATGGTTACACTGGGGCACCTGGCTGGCTCAGTCAGTGGAGTGTGCAACTCTTAATCTCTGTTGTGAGTTGAAGCCCCATGTTGGGTAAAGATTACTTAAAAATAAAATCTTTTTTTTAAAGATTTTTATTTATTTATTGAGAGAGAGAGAGAATGGTAGAGAGAGAGCATGAGAGGGAGGAAGGTCAGAGGGAGAAGCAGACTCCCTGCTGAGCAGGGAGCCCGTTGCAGGACTCGATCCCGGGACTCCAGGATCATGACCTGAGCCGAAGGCACTTGCTTAACCAACTGGGCCACCCAGGCACCCATAAAATCTTTTTTTAAGAGATTTTATTTATTTATTTATTTATTTATTTATTTATTTATTTATTTGAGGGAGAGAGAGAGCAAGCAAACACAAGCAGGGAGAGGGGCAGGGTGAGAGGGAGAAGCAGACTTCCCACCCATCAGGGAACCCGATGTGGGACTCGATCCCAGGACCCTGGGATCATGACCCGAGCCAGAGGCAGATGCCTAGCCAACTGAGCCACCCAGGCGCCCCCAAAATAAATCTTTTTTAAAAAATGCCCTGGGTTTCAATGCTTAAACTACACTTGGTACATAGTAAATGCTTGCTGTCATTTCTTTTGTCTTCTTTCTCTCCCCCTTGCTACTCAATGCTTCCTGCTCTACCACCAAAAATTAAGTCAAAACTATGTAAAGTAACCCGAACTTCCTGAAATTCTCCTCAAAATATCTTTGTGGATGAAACTGTGCTTTGGTGTGATTACAGAAGATTACATATGATTATTTTTTTTAAGATTTTATTTCTTTATTTGACAGAGAGAGACACAGCGAGAGAGGGAACACAAGCAGGGGGAGTGGGAGAGGGAGAAGCAGGCTTCCCGCGGAGCAGGGAGCCCGATGCGGGGCTCGATCCCAGGACCCTGGGACCATGACCTGAGCCGAAGGCAGACGCTTAACAACTGAGCCACCCAGGTGCCCCGATTACATATGATTATTAACAAATAGTAATATTGCTGATGCAAAGGAGTAGGAACTGGTGAGCAGACAGGAGTCTCCCACAGAGCACTCGGCTACTACCTCCTTCAATGACCATCTCTATGCTCAGATAATACTGAAAAGAAATATGGAAAGATTGTTAATTGTGGTTATTTTCTGTGGAGTCAAGGGCTAGGGGGCAAATGCAGGAGAGTGTACGTCCTTATGGGGCTGAGGGATATTTGTATTTTGAAAAGGTGTGGGCACACGATCCCCCGGGGTTATTCTGATATGCTCCCACCCCAGCCCACCCCACCCCCACACGAGGATGACTGCTTTAGATTTTCTAGATTTGGTCTTGTAGGGGAGGAAAATAATTTTCCCTCTACCTTTCTCTGTTCTTGGCTAAGACCCCCTCCTGTTAAACAACAACAGCAAAAGATTAACAGGAGGAGGGAAAAAAACCTATTTTAATTACATAAGTACAGGAGCCCCACTAGAATATGAGACTCAGAAGCCCAGAAGATGGAGGATTACGTACCATCCAGAACTAAGGAAAGGGATAGGGGCCTGGGGCTGAAAGCATGGGAAGGCCATTTACCGGAAGGCAATTCACGGGAAGGTGAGAAGAGGAAATGTTTGGTAAACAAAGGTTGCCTGGCCAAGCAGCTAAGTCTCCCAGGTGAAAAAGTCATCTCTGGTAATAGCTCCCTTCCTGATACAGGCCCCCTTTCTAATGTAAATTCCCTGTATAAATATAGATTTCCCTCACAAAAGGGTAACTTCTGTTCTGTGTCTGCAGTTTCTTAGAAATAATCAGCTCAAAATAATCGTTATGTCGAAGAGGCATATTTTGGGGTGGCATATTCAGCTACCCTCCAGTCAAATACAAAATCGTTTGCTTCTCTGGCAGCTCACCTAACGATGTTCAATTAGCCGGCCTAACAATGTTTTATGACCTAATAATGTTCAATTTCCAATATCACATGATAGAGCTGATGTTAGAGCTTACAAAAATCAAGTTAGCTCTGCAGTGAGAAGCTAACCACATCAAGGCTTGTTTACCTTCAGCCTCCATGTTTCTCATCCTGTGAATTTCTGAATTCTGAGCCCTGCCTCAGATGCGCAGATGTGCTCACATCTGCCAGAACCCCAGAAGGAGATGAGGGATTAAAAAAAAAAAAAAAAAATCAATCCTTTAATTGCCTCAGATCCTAGAGAGTTCTCTCTCAACCTACCTAGGCAAAGAAATGAAAACTAAAACACGTAATTAATGTGTGATTACCATTCTTCACTCTCAGAAACACACTGAAACCCAGTGAGTGAAATCTCTCTCCTAATGAGCCCCACAGAGTTTGCTGTGCAATTGAAGAGCTCTCCTTTGACATTCTAAGGTTCTTTTCATTCCCTCGTTGGAAAGAAATTTAACTTGACTTTTCATAAGCAAAAGCCCACCAAACAAAGGAAGGATCAGTGCCCCCCCTTCACTTTGCAGCCTGCAGTACTGCAGCCAATAGCAAAGATTTCCATTCAAAACACAAACTCAGTTATACGCACATACACGCTGAGCAAAAGAATTAATTTGTGCAGTATGTTCATTGCTTACTTTTCTCCTGGAATACATGATGAATTTTTATGGAGGGTGGTGGAGGAAGGGAAGAACCACATTCAAACGAAACCCAACATCACTCTCCTTCTACAGTGTCATTTCAAAAGCCAGATTAAAAGCCAAATGAGGAGGCTGGGAAAAAGTGTCCAATGTAGCCGTTCTGAAAACCACCCTCCATTTCATTCTGGAGCCGGGAGGTCACACCCAGGCATCAGAATAGCTTCTCTCCTCAAAGTAAATTAACTGGTAAGTGCTTTCTTGTTTGTTTTCCTTAGACTGACACATTTGCAGCTGACCTGATGAGGATTTTCTGCAGGTGATTTATTTACAAAACAGTACTATGACAAACTACCAGCTGGCAAACAAGAAAAAGGACTCCTGATAGTTTAGGGAAAGCTCTGTGTGCTGATTCATATTTTTAGTCCTGTCAGAGCGTTTAGGGAAGGTCATTCCCGGGCTTGCTACAGCTGCTGATTAAAACCTCAAACACCAAAAGAGAGAACATGAGGATGTTGCTGGGGGGAGAGGGGGAGGGCACAGAGAACTTTCAGTAATTCCCTCAGCTTTTACCTAGGAAATTACGGCTCATAAATGTGGACTTTAAGTAGTTGTGACTCAGAAATAATCAAACATCATTTGTGGAAAGGCCACTTAGAGAAAACTGGTAGGAGGAAATGGTGCTCTCAAATGAAAATTGATTTTGCCCTCCTTAGATGACAAGGTAGGGGAAAAGTTCTAAATGGAGCTGTAATGTGGTTTGGTTGGTTTTTTCCCTCTCTTTTAAAGATGAATAGCTTGTGGTTCATCAAAGCAAACATTTCTTTGTTGTTGCTGCATTTTTGAAATCTCATAATCAATTGCCTGTGAGAATAATTGGTACCTGGGCTCCCCTAATGAAGGACAAATGGCTAAATGCAAGGAAATCGCTGGGAGAAAAGGTTCAGCAAACTTGATTGTTCTTTTGGGAGGCAGATAACTGTGAGCACCAATTGCTTTCTGTCTAATAGTTGATCCTTCCCTGCGAGTGAAAGCTAATGAAAACCGAATGAAAAGTTGATAACTTTCACCAGCAATTATTCTTTCAGATTGGCCATTTTCACTTAAAACAAACTCTTTTGTCCAAGCTTCCACAGACTTGTTGCTCAATGAATCCACCACTATTTTTTGTTTGTTTTGTGGGGGGAAGAAAAAAAAAGGCCAAGGGACCTTTCTCCGGGTCTCTAATTCTAGTTCAAGTAATTCCTCTTACTGAATAAATTCTCATCACGTTTGCACATCTTCCAGACACTAAATGCTAAATGCCTTTTAAGTTTTTTCATGGCCTTTATGACTTTTACCTGAGACTTTAGGCATTTAATTTATAACAATGTCACATATTTTGTGTTACTTTACTACTAATTGTCATCTGTCAGAGATGGATATTTAAGTCAACATTCCCTTTTCGAAGGCCACAGCAGTTGGAGATAACCCATGGAAGTAATTTTGAAAGGAGAAAAGCTTTATGCTCAACATTTTTTTTCAAAATTATTTATAATTTTTAAAAAATCAGAAGCAAATATCCAATGGTAAGAGGCTAGTTAAGGAACTTCTTATATATCATCTCACTGAAATATTTTGCAGTCATCAGGAAATCATAATTTGGAGGATTATGTTGCATCATGAATGGGTGCTTATAATATTAACAATGATTATAATTAGTAAAAAGTAAATGCAGCTGAGAAAACTGAAGAAAATATGAAAAATTGAAATAGTTGTGTTAAGCCAAAACTGAGGTTATGATGTGATGATGTGCCGATGGTATGTTAGGGAGAGAAAACTTTCCCTCTATCCTCTTAGGTTCAGTTCTGAGGCTCTGCGAATTAAACTTACTAGAGACAGATTAGTAAGAAAAAATAACAAATTTAATTACGTATTTGTATTAACATTTATAGAGGAGTTCAGAGAAAAATGTGACTGAAAGAGATGGTTAGAATTTTGGGTTTATGTATCATCTTAATAAAGGAAGGGGAAGGGAAGAAAGGCCACTTATGGGAAAACAAATGACTTTTTAGAAAGATCGGCCCTTAAAAGAATAGATGCGACTGTTGTCTCTTTAGGTGTGGTGTGTAGACTTCTCGCCTCTGGTGAGGAGTCAATCTTCTCTGGTTGCTTTTGAGGAAGGGCTTTATGACAATTGAGTTATTTGGGGACGTCAAATGCCTCTGCTCAAAATAATTTTTATGCCACAGTGGTGTATGCCGGACCCTTTATATAATACATCTCTTCTTTTTTTCCTAAACTTTCTCTAATAGTCTATTACTTTTATCATTTAAAAACTCTATCATATTGAAAATTCCTATTTTTTCTTTAGTCTTCAATTTTCATAAAACCCACAAAAAGTTAAATCCTTTGATCTCATGGGAGCTCTTCAGTTCTAATTCACCTGGTTTCTTTGATGACATTGACTTTAGTAAAGGTTTCTGCCTCATAAAACTTCTTCTTTTTTTTAAAGATTTTATTTATTTGACACAGAGAGAGAGATAGCAAGAGCAGGAACATGAGCAGAGAGAGTGGGAGAGGGAGAAGCAGGCTTCCCACCGAGCAGGGAAGTGTGGGGCTCGATCCCCGGACCCTGGGACTATGACCTGAGCTGAAGGCAGATGCTTAACAACTGAGCCACCCAGGTGCCCTGCCTCATAAAACTTCTGATGAAAGTAGTGACAATACAATAAAAACTTATAGTATAAAACTTGGTAGAAAAAACATAACTAGTTAAATGAAGATTACTAACAGCATTCTCTGAAATCAGACAATGTCCAAATCTATGATTGCACAATATCTTTACCTTGCTATTTTGACTTTGCCTGTCACTCAGACTCAGATGTTCAACCAGCTGAGCCTACCCAAGTACCCTACCTCCCTCTCTTCTTGAATTTTTGGTTAAGTCATTGCTCAATCTGACATGTATAATGGGTACCTAGCACAAACAGTAGGTACCTAATAAATATTAGTTGAGACAACCCTTTCATTCAAACCGTTTTTTCATATTCTTCAATTATTATAGTATGTTTTGATTATTCCACTGATACTCAAATAAGATGAAAAATGCTCTTCATTGTTAAAGACAATAGTGTCAGTTGGAACCAAGTATACATGATTCAGGCACAAACATTTTGTTAGAAATTATGCAGTTGTCCCTTCAGCTAAATTAATATATTGGTCAGATGATTAATTAGAGGGTGGAGGGCAGAGGTTAAATAGGGCTTGGCTTTGACTGTGGAAGAGTTTCTCTCCATGAAGGAAACTGACCCAGGGGAGAGCCAACCTGTTGATCTTGGTCTCATTGGCCTTTGTTCATTGTGAAAACAACAATCAACTAGCCCATGTGAACTTGAGTGTAGAGTATGTGCAATATTGCATACAGCAGCTCTCTGCAGGATGTGTGCAAATAAAGACTTGGTTTGTGACAAAGGAATTCACCAGATCAAATAAATAAAGTCTATTAAGACTTTCCGAATGGTTTAAATATACTTTTGTTGTGTCTTACTCTGTGTCACCTCCATGTGGAAGATGGAAGATGGGGGGCACCTAGCTGGCTCAGCTGATAGAGCATGTGACTCTTCTTTAAATTTTTTTAAAAGGTTTTATGTATGTATGTATGTATGTATGTATGTATTTATATGAGAGAGAGTGCACCCTCGAGTAGAGGGGGTGGGGCAGAGGGGGAGCAAGGGGGACAAGCAGACTCCTTGCTGAGGACAGAAGCATTGTAGGGATCCATCTCATGATTCCAGGATCTTGATTTCAGGGTTGTAAGTTTGAGCCCCACGTTGGGTGTAGAGATTACTTAATCTGAAAAAAAAAAAAAGGTTGGAGATTGGAAATTTTGGTTATTTATTTGGAAGTCTACTATTTTTCATTTTGTGGAGGAGAGAGGGGTTATTTGTTTATCATTAAGAGAAGCTGCCTGTACATGTCCTATTCAGTCAAGCAGATACCAACAGAACCCTCGGCTCCTGTGGTGGAAGGCACAAGATTTTTAAAGGAAGATCCCTGCCCTTGGTAAGCTTAAAGCTGTGCTGCTTGGGGGACAGAATGAAGTCATTCAACTAAAAATATTTATTTGTTGTATTTTTTTAGTAATCTCTATGTTCAATGGGGCTCAAACTCACAACCCTGAGATCAAGAGTTGCCTGCTCTACTGACTGAGCCAGCCAGGTGCCCTAAACTAGAAAAGTTTAGAATTGGGACGCCTGGGTGGCTCAGTAGGTTAGGGGTCTGCCTTCAGCTCAGGTCATGATCTCTGAGTCCTGAGATCAAGCTCAGGAGTCCAGCTCTGCACCCAGAGGAGAGTCTGCTTCTCCCTCTCCCTTTGCCCCTCACCTGCTCCTGCTCTCTCTCTCTCAAATAAATAAATAAAATCTTTTTTTAAAAAAAGGTTTAGAAGTGTGGAGTTCCTAGAGAAGGTGGTTCACAAAAGGGAGGGAGGGATATGAACAGGAGTATGCAACTTAACCGTTGATGGAGGAAGTGAGACAGTGAGATAGGTGGATATCAGCGTCCCACCATGAGTCAAAGTGAGATGACAAGATTTGGACTTGACTGAGGAACTGATGGGTTTACCCACCAGAAGTCCTCCTCAGCCTGAGGAGCTTGTGGAAGAACCTGCTAGGAGGGAGGAGCACAAACCTTTGACCCTCAAGAGGAGAAGGGGTTTGAGAGAGCATGCAAGTGAAAAGCAAAGAGCTGTTTCCACTAAGACATCAGGGCACAGAAGCCCCATCTGGGATCTCCTCTAAGAAAAAAAATATCCACGAAAGAGAATTCTCCATTCCACTACCCTCACTTCATCGCGAAGCTCCACCCAGCTTTGACAGGGCAAGCATCCCAGGGCTCCAGCCACGCACCTGATGGAATCGTGGCGCCCAGGAGGCGAAAACTTGTACACAAACACAGGCAATTCACTTCCTGGAGGTCCCGGAAATACTTTTTGTGACCTCTTCTCACGTGTGATGTATTTATTGGGCAAACACAGTGAGTACCACATCAGCCAATGGAGACACCCCAATGAGTCCTGAATTAAAGCTCAATACCACCCCGTTTGTGCCCACTGTCAACTGGGGAAGTTTTCAGGTTACAGTAGAAATATATTTTTAGAACACGTGATTTTTTTCTCTGCTATTTTCAGCAATACTTCTGACTACTGTCCTCGGGAATCCGCGCATCTAACTCAATTCTGCATTGAAGGTTCTCACGTAAGTCCTGAAAACCTGTATTACCAGTGTGGCTGAGCTGTGTGAAGTATTTCAGAATTTAACCAATCTGGTAATACAGCTGGGCTCAAAGTCAGGCTAACCCAACTGGGAACAGGAAATTCCAGAGCGGACTTTGTTTTGAGTGTTTATTTATTTATTTATTTATTTATTTATACTTTTTATTTATTTTATTTTATTTATTTATTTATTTTTAAGATTTTATTTCTTTATTTGACAGAGAGAGACACAGCGAGAGAGGGAACACAAGCAGGGGGAATGGGAGAGGGAGAAGCAGGCTTCCCGCCGAGCAGGAGCCTGATGAGGTGCTGGATCCCAGGATCCTGGGATCATGACCCGAGCTGAAGGCAGATGCTTAACGACTGAGCCACCCAGGCGCCCCTACTTTTTATTTATTTTAAAATTTTATTTTGTTTAAGTCCTCTCTACCGCCAACGTGGGGCTCCAACTCACACCCCTGAGATCAAGAGTCGTTGGCTCTACCGACTGAGCCAGCCAGGTGCCCCTTGAGTGTACTTTCTAAACTGAAGACAGAAGTAGAGTAGGAAAAGGATTCAGGCCCATCAGTGCATTAGGCGGACATTTTAGAACACCAAAAAACTGGAGGCTTTGTTGGTATTACTGTCAAAAAGGCAATCTCATGATTACAAAGTTCCAAGTAAGATAAAGTCAAGAAAGTAATTCATTTCATAAAGTTTAACACAAAGAATTCAGTGAGGAGAGGTCATAGTGTTCCCTTAGGAATCGCGGAAGCAGATTTCACTCGTGCTTAAAATGGCCTCCAGGGTTACTCTCTGAAGCTCTAATTTTGTGTTTCTTAATATGCCAACAACAACAAATATGTTATTAAAGAACTATCTATGGTCAACCAGTCAGTCATCTAGTATAAAAACTGAATCAGTTGGGTTTAGTTCTGCCATTTCAAATGTTTTACATAATTGCATGTAACAGACCTCCTTACTCAACAAAAAGTGATCATTACAAACACATGTAATGTAATCATTACAAAAGTGTTTGAGGAACACTAGGGGGTGTATCAGGGCTTGGGATAAAGGCAGAGTTGCTATTAAAAAAGGGAGGACTTCATGGAGAAGGATTTTGAAAGGAGGTATGCAACCTGGCAGCTTGGAAAAAAATTCAAACCAAGTCTAATAAATGCGTTTGCAGTTCAGTTTTCATTAGGACCACGCTGTCCCCAATGGCATGAAAAATGATTTGTATATAAAGTTGTATCACTGGAGCTGGAACGAAGTGCTTAATTTTTCATAAAACTTTCTCTTTGGTGGTTTATAGTGACAAACTTTGAATAGAAAAAATATGGTAATGGAATATTCTGCTTAATTATGTAGAGTCGACATAGTTGTTTTTTTAATTAGGTTATACCCTATAAAATCCTATTAGTTGACTTGACCATTTTTGACCTAACAAAATGGCAGTTTCTTATGCTTTAACAGAAAACATGGATTACTCATTTAATAAGAACAGTAAGATGTTTATATACATATATAGTTACTTGTTTTATTATGTAAATATTTGATTTGTGTATTTTATTTATATACATATAGTTAACTATATTTAACATTTAAACATACTATAGTTTTGTATAGACTGAGAAAGCACTTTCTCCTTCATTCACTAAACCTTTATTGAGCACCTGTTATGTTTTCTGCACTCTGCTCTGTGCTTGACACATGATGAGAAAAGCATATTCCTTGCCCTTGAGGCTCTCCCAGTTTAGTAGAGGAGATAAACACATCCACAGATAATTACTACCGAGGTGGTGTATAGGGTTAAGAAGGAAGTCTCTGAAGTCAGACAGACCCAGGAGTCTTGTCTAAGTTTCAACACTATTGCTAAATAGCCAACCTCACTTTGCCTCATGGAAATAATAATAGTACTTCACAGGATTGTTGTGAGAATTAAATGTGAAAATGCATGTAAAAATTGCTTAGTATTGTGTTGTAGTTAACAAGTCTGTGCGAAATGTTAGGTATTGCCATACTGTGTTAAATGCTATTATATAATTAGGTGTGCCTGGGATTTGCTTCCTTTTGCATGTGGTTAGGTGAACTGGTTTTAATTATGAGTAATACATGATTAGACAACCATATGGTTAATAGTGAACTAGTTTGCTCTTGGTAAGATTTTCATCACCTTTCCCTGGAAGTAAGACCCACTGTCAACCAAAAGTCCTTGTCTAATTAACTGGCTGAACAGATGTAACACATCCCTCAGGAGAGAGGCTATCTTTCCTAAGTACTCGACATTCTTTTAATATCTGTAATAAAAAAGAGGACCTGAACACAGGAACTAATGAATTTGATGATAATCAAAAACTTACATCCTCACCTCAAACTCACCTTTGCCTTCTCAGATAAAAATTATTCTTAGTTATTTTTGAGATGCCACGGTCATAAATGCCTTCTATCAAAAGACACTAAGTCGTCTTCCTGCCAGTCAGTAAATATTATTGAGCTCTACTATTTGCCAGGCGCTGTGCTAGGATCTGAGGGTATAAAAGCAAGCAAAAACTACAGCCTGCTGGAGGAGAGACATTTATAAAATAAGTATGCAAATATATAACTAAAAATTGTAAGTAAAGTGTAGAGACCAGTGACCTTGATTGAGACTGAGGGACAGGCTGGTGGTGGTCAGGGAAGAGTTCATTTAGGAAAGTAACATCTGGGGGCTCGGTGGGTTAAGCGTCCGACTTCTTTATTTTGGCTCAGGCTGTGGTCTCAGGGTTGTGAGATCGAGCCCCACGTCAGGCTCTGTGCTCAGCCGGGAGTTTGCTTGGGATTCTCTCTTTCCCTCTCCCTCTGCACCGCCCGCCTTGTGCACGCTCTCTCTCTCCCTCTCTCTCTCAAATGAATAAATAAATCTTTAAAAAAAA
The DNA here is from genome assembly GCF_009762305.2 of Zalophus californianus. NCBI lineage: Eukaryota > Metazoa > Chordata > Mammalia > Carnivora > Otariidae > Zalophus > Zalophus californianus. The sequence continues at coordinate 165,664,161 of NC_045597.1, read as the reverse complement.
GTAACATCTGAAAATACCGCTTACCCTTGAGTAGAGCTGGCAATTTTCTCCCAAATTCCAAAACTAAATAAGATATTTATATATATAATTACCTGTTTTATTCTTATGTTATAAGGAAATAAAAGCTTAGTCAAATCAATTTTCTGGCTACATTTACGAAAAATACTAAGCTGATATAAATTATTTACTCTTAGCCAATCAGATACCTAATGTTAAACATGACTTTTCTGTTTGATTGACATTTTGTCCCACATAGGTTTCAATTCATTAACCGTATTCAAAATAAAGCCCTTCACCTCTGAGGTGATTTTCTCATTATCAACACGCTCACACGCAAAATGTGTACTTCAGTACAGTCCTTCACATAAACTAACCAAGAAGATGGGGAAAATTTAGAAGACAGTAAAATGACTAAGTTCTTCTTACCTTATCTGGGAGAGATGCCTTGCTCTGGAGTGGTATTTAATGTATAAACATGCCATTTCTCCATGGTTTGCCTTTTTTTTTTTTTTTTGAGAGATTGAATAAGGAAGGGGGAACATCAGCACACACTTAAAATTGCTTATCTCATAGGAAGGATTATAACATACCAACCACTGTATAAAAGATTTCCTCAGAAAGGCATTGTGTCTCCCAGAACATGGGGTCGGGGTGGGGGGAATGATTGCAGAGAGTGCCTGTCCATTTTAACTTTTTATTAGAATATTTACAGGGGCACCTGGGTGGCTCAGTCAATTGAGCAGCTGACTCTTGGTTTCCGCTAAGGTCATGATCTCCAGATTGTGGGATCGAGCCCCACATCTGGCTCTGTGCTCAGTGCAGATTCTGCTTCAGATTCTTTCTCCCTCTCCCTCTGCCCCTCCCCACTCTCTCTCTCTCTCTCTCTCAAAAAAAAAAAAAAATTTACAAGAATCTTCACATCCTGGGGCACCTGGCTGGCTCAGTTGGAAGAGCATAAGACTCTTGATCTCAGGGTCTTGGGTTCGAGTCCCATGTTGCATATAGAGATTACTTAAAATAAATAAAATTTAAAAAAAGAATATTCACATTCATTTATTTCAGCCTCAAATAAACAAAAGCTTGATTTAAAAAAACTAGATCTATTTTTTGCCATGTCCAATGGAATCTGCTCAAATCCACTGAGTGGTCTTCAGTAATTTCCTAAAGAAATACCACTTCATCCATTTTACATTTTTCTCAAGCAATCGGTAAATAACTTATTCATCAAACTTGAGAGAATGCCCCAAAAGAATTTCTTTGGAAAAGCTGGTTTTCTTCTTGCTGAGCCAGACAATTACTGTGTTTTCTAGCCAGTTGGATTACAGCAAGTCAGTGAGATCACAGCAAGAAGTCCAGCTATGTTGTACCCGTTTTTATCATAAGAAATGAACTCATCTACACGAATCATTTGGTGCAAAATAAATAAATTCCTTCAGTAGAACATTATCACAGGATCAGAATGTCCTACTTTGGAAAGGAAGGAATGAACACAATGTAGCTTTACAGTAACAGCAGGAAACCATTATTTTGTTGCTCACAGTGGTATGTTTCAGCCCATGTTTTCTTAGAAGGAAACATAAATCCAAAATGTTAGCTAAACTAATCACGAATAATACCAAACGAGCTCTCTGATTATAGCCAGTGATCATTACATTAGCTGGAAGCCTACGAATTTGCTACCTTTCAAGAGTCATGTTATGTGAATTATTTCATAATACACCCTAATAAAAAGATTAATTGAAGTAAGATAATAATAATAGCTCACAATTCTTGAGCTCCTCCTATAAGCCAGGTGCTGTGAGAGACACATACATATCTTATATGATTTTTTTAAGTGAAACATAAACTCAAGATTATATTGTCTTCTAATAAAACAAAATATGACACTTAGAACTGGATCATTTGGCCCTTTCTCTTCTTATCAAAATGCTTGCTTCTCTTAATAGTCAGCATTCTCTTAGATCCACAGTTGGGATCAACACATTCAAGCCTCAGCACAATCTTCTTTATAGATTTAACCTTTTTCCAGAAAATCCATCTGCCCACCGTAGCCACTTTGCTTCCTGTCACAACACTGCTTTCCCTGGCATACAGAGAATCCTTGCCCTTCTTGTAATGTGTCACTTTCTGGGGTTGGTGTTTGCCACACTTCTTACAGAAAGTCTGGCAGTTTTAGGAATGGTCACCGTGTTTGTGAGAGTGCTATCTGTGTGAAATGTATCTTGTATAATTCTTAAAACAACCCAACAACGGTTTACTGATGGGCTTTCTCCCCAGATCACAGATGAAGAAACTCAAGCTGATTGTAATAAAAAAAAAATGATGTGATACATATGACCACTGTCTTTGATTTGCCAATATAGGGGACGAAAAAAAATCTTTGCCTCCTCCTCTTCTAAATTCTCAGCTGGGGCCCCTGTAACCAAGGACAGAGTATCCAGAGAAAAGCATACAGATTTTTTAATGTAAACTTTACCTGACATGGGAGCCTTCATAAGGAAATGACCTGAGGAAACAGTTAAACCTGAGTGTTTTTATACTACGTTTGACCAAAAATGGGGAGTCGTGGAAAATGTGCTAGGTCAAAGGGTTAGGAGCAGACAGTAGTACAGTGGGGGAAATATATTCAGATTCTTCTCAGAGTCCCTCCTTCTTCAGAGGTAAGGATGCTTCCCTCAGGGTATACGGAAGGCACCTCTCACGTGAGACTCAGATGACCTGCTCCAAGGAGACCAGGAAAGTCAGAGTCCTTCCTGAACCTGCTGTTTCTCAAACTCCTTCTGCTTAAGCTATTCATTATATCAAGGGGCCATATATTGGGGTAGCATGTCCTGTACCTTATCAGTATCTCTGGTGGATAGAGAAAAAAATGTGAAATAGTACCTACAAATAAGCCCATGGGAAATAGAAGTACATTAGAAATAGAGGGAAAATGGGAAACAGGAGTCTGGAGGCAGGAAAAAAAATTGTAATAGTAGCAGATGACTCTGTATCAGACAGTGAGCGTCACTTGACTGCCTCATTTCATCCCCCCCCCCCCCGCAGCAACCCAGTCAAGTAGATATTATTATTATCCCTCTTTTCCAGATGGAGAAATTGAGGCTTGAAACTTTTGATTAACTTCGCAAGGCCACTCAGGTAGGTAATAAGTGGAACTGCAATTTGAAGCCACAGGGTCTGCCTGACTCCAGGGCCCTAATCCTTCACTACCATAAAATACTGCCCAGAAATGCTTGTGATTGTGGATTTCATCAAAGCATGTGGTGAGGATGGGCTGGTGGGAAAGAGGGCAGTTTAACCACCGAAGAGATGAGGGTGACAGAGAGAGAAGACAGACATGGAAGACTGGAAAGGAAACGGAGAACTAAAATTCAACTCGGGGCGCCTGAGTGCCTCAGTCGGTTAAGCATCTGTCTTCAGCTCGGGTCATGATCCCAGAGTTCTGGGATCGAGTTCCACATGGGGCTTCTTGCTCAGCGGGGAGTCTGCTTCTCCCTTTGCCCCTCCCCCCCCCCCGGCTCATTCTCGCTCTCTTGCTTTCTCGCGTGTGCGCAAAAATAAATAAATAAAATCTTAAAAAATAATAATAAAAATAAAATAAAATTCAACTCTATTTAAACATCCTAGATATATTTAGATATCTCAAGAGAGAGTTGGGAGCAAGGGCAGTGACAGATGAGACATAACTGGAGTGTCTTTGGGGGCTGCCATGACTTCTCTTCATCCCACACTGGTGAGCCAGATTCGTGTCCTCGGGCCGAGGAAGACATTCTGTGTTCTGGAACTGCAGCGTTGATCAGGCAAAACGCCACATCTAACCAATTATCTGTAGTTTGGGGGCGGCTAGAGCCTGGGCTTGGCTCCCTTCCTTGGTTAGGGTAGCTGCAGCAGCGATTCAAGTAGCCTCAGTCTGACTGCAAAAAAAAAAAGAGAGAGAGAGACAGAGAGAGAGAGAGATAAACGGAAAGCTGTACATATTTGAATACTGTGTTAATGTTCTGGCTGTGCAAAGCAATTCTATTAATCTTGCTTATTGGTCTCTCGATTCCAACAGTCCTATTAGGGACCTGGCTTCCAACACACAGTCTTTGAAGAGGACAGGTTGGGGTGCAGGGAAGAGAGTGTGGGACTCCCTAAAGAAAGAATTTGCATCCACGATACCAAACCTGGGGTGCTATCAGAATTTTCTCTCCTGAAGCCTTTCCCTGCTTGGCTGGAATTCCACTTAGCCCTCCTTTCCTCTGAGGGACTGCTTCCCCGTCTTGATGTTCAGTTCCATCATTATCCTAGGAGTGGGAGGTAAATTTAGGTTTTGGAAATTGAGTGGACCAGACAGAAACTTCATATACATTTTTTAAAAACCTTGCCTCCCCCTCATCTTCCTCTCCCTCTTCATTGTCCTCTCAAGGTCAGAACAACACTTTTGCACTACAGATCTATTAAAAGATAATTTTTTAAACAGATAAATCATGACTCATATACAAATATAAAATTAACATGTCTCAAATGTTTTATTTAACTCATTAATGCATGATAGAATCAGTAAGATGTTGCCATGGGTTAAAAGGAAATTTCAAAGTATCACACATATATAGGCCATCAGGAGTGTTGAAATGAGTTTATAAACAGTTGCAAAAATTGGCAAAACTGGTTAGTAATTCACAGGGCAATAATCAGTTGCGTTCCACTGGACACCATTCATATTTCTGTGGACAAGGATCATTTGCATTATTATAAGTTGTCGACAATGTGAACAATTGTGAAATATTCAGACAGTAACAGGCAGAGAACCCGAAAACACACACGAGGTAGGATACTCAGAATCTGTCTTCCCATTTCAGTATCCTTCACAATTTTTCCTGACAGGCCCTAAATGCTGAAAAACTTATATCCCTCTTCATATGTAATTCAACATTATATATATATATATATATATATATAGTGTATATATATATATATATAGTGTATATATATATATATATATACACTAAGCCAAACTCATAAATTTCGTAATGAAAGTGAAATAATTTTTTTCCAGAATTTTCTTACTGCAAAATGACACATTAATCCATGGAAGTTAAACCTTTTTGTTGTTTTACTGCCTCTGCTTTACAGGTATACTAACTTAGTCCGCTTTTGGAGTAATAACTCCTCCCATGACAACTCAGCTTTTGGCCACACTGGTGACATCTTTAGTAAAGTCCTCTTATAGGCCAATAGGCTGAGTATTTTCCTTTTTTTTTTTTTTTTTTTTTTTTTGAGGAGGAGGCTGACATCTTTATTGCTTTGGAGGCAGGGGCAGGTGCTCAGGAGCTCTTGGTGGGGCGGGCCCCCTTCCTCTTCACCATCACAGGCTTCTGGCTGCGCAGGGTGGCGCTGGCTCTGCGAATGGCAGCCATGCGCAGATCTGGGCGGTACTTGTTCTTGCGGATCATGTGCCGGATGCTGCTGAGGGTGGCCCGGGCATTCTTGTTAATGGTGGTTCGAGCGTAGGAGGTGGCGGGTTTCCGCTGGCCGGATCTCCGCTTCATGACCACCACTACGGCTTTACCGTCGGCCGCCGGCTGCACACCCAGGGTCTTGCGGTGAATCAGCCCGTTGTAGCGGAACGAGTTGCGAGCCTTCAGGTTGTTGGGCTCAGTGCTGTAGGTCTGCTTGTTCCTCTTGATCAGGAAGCTGGAGCAGTTCCGCACGACCATCCACTGCAGGTGGGCGGACATGGCGGCTGCTCCTCTCGCTACGATAGCCGGAGACGGAAAAGAGCAGGCTGAGTATTTTCTAATGAAATAGATCAAAGGAAAACAAAAATGGAAGAAACATGTAGTACTGTCACTGTAAATGGGTAAAATCTCTGAAATAAAAGCCGACCACAGCGGGGCCTGGCTGGCTTGGTTGGAAGAACATGCGACTCTTGATCTTGGGGTTGTGAGTTCAAGCCCCATGTTGGGTGTAGAGATTACTTTACATTTTTAAAAAATCTTTGAAAAACCACAACAACCATAAATCGTATTTTTCAGGACACCTACATATCACAAATCATGTCTTACAGTATACTTCTGTATTAAGACCACTGTACTGATTTTAATTCTAATGTTCCACTTAATGTGTCAAGAGGTTAAGGAGTGTGTGTGTGTGTGTGTGTGTGTTTGTAAACAGTATGATAAGATGTCACCTGGAAAACACTTTAGATATTTGTTGGGTCTGTTAGTTAAATGGATAATTTTTTATTATTCAGTGTAAAATAACTAATTACAAATTTAAACAAATTATTTATTTTATTTTTTTAGAGATTTTATTTATTTGAGGGGAGGGGGCAGAGGGAGAGTGAGAAGCAGACTCCCTGCTGAACAGGGAGTCTGACACAGGGCTGGGGCCCCGGACCCTGGGATCATGACCTGAGCTGAAGGCAGATGTTTAACTGACTGAGCCACCCAGGCGCCCCTGAACAAATTGTTTTATTTATTTATTTTTTAAAAGATTTTATTTATTTATTTGACAGAGAGAGACAGCGAGAGCAGGAACACAAGCAGGGAGAGTGGGAGAGGGAGGAGCAGGCTTCCCGTGGAGCAGGGAGCCCAATGTGGGGCTCGATCCCAGGACCCTGGGATCATGACCTGAGCTGAAGGCAGACGCTTAATGACTGAGCCACCCAGGCGCCCCTGAACAAATTATTTTATTTTTTTAAAGATTTTATTTATTTATTTGACAGAGACAGAGCGAGAGAGGGAACACAAGCAGGGGGAGCGGGGGAGGGAGAAGCAGGCCTCCCATCGAGCAGGGAGCCCAATGGGGGGCTGGATCCCAGGACCCTGAGATCATGACCTGAGTCGAATGCAGGCGCTTAACGACTGAGCCACCCAGGTGCCCCTGAACAAATTATTTTAAATAAAATTTGCCTAGGAAGCAAGCAGCTTTCTAGATTTGAAAATGAGAAGGTGGGTACTGACAGGGGGATAAAGGATGAAAAGTCGAAGGCTTTTGGTTATACTTTTCTCCAAGTGCTCTAACTCTGAGCTGGGAGTAGAAATAGTCCATACATTATAGTCAAGTAGAATCTAAAGGGTGCCCCGAAACAACAGCAGCATGCGTCCCAGGGTGACCCTTGCCAGCTGGGACCGAGCCCCTTAGCCACCAGGACCATCAGCGAGCACCAGTGGTTTGCCAGGAGGACGTGATCAGGGGAAGGCTGTTGTTCCGTGGTTAACACTTCCACCCAGCTCCATGCGGGCAAACATCCAAATTAGACAAAACTGATGGCCAGGCTACTGCTATTTCCACATCTGTTTAGGTTCCTCTTGGTTCTTGCTCCAGTCATGATTTCTGCATTCTGACTCCTGGCTGATCCGGCTCCTGCAGCTTTCTTTGTTTCTGGTCTTACTGAGTGAGTGTCCATCCTTGGCTAATAAATAAGCTACATTCTCCGACGCGCAGCTTCCTTTAGCTGGCTGCCTTCATTCCTCCACATGTGGTGCAACATCGGTTCTCTGGGCTCCGAGTCAGCTCTGTCCTGTGTGGTGAGTTCTCCCCTGGCAGGTCCCCAGCAGTGGCGGCGGCTGCACCTCCTTCCTCAAGGTCACTCTACACTTCCTGCCCCAACGGGCTTGCTTCCTCAAGGCTCTGCTGTCCCTCCAGGAGCCCAGCAGCACTACCTCAAGCTATTTCCTGGCTCAGGTTTATCCAGATAAACGACTTGGCTGCTGAGATAATTCCAGAATTCTGATGGTCCCAACTTGCAATAAGAAGGAGAAAGTAAGCAAATTTTGACGATAATGATAGAGGTTGATGTTTCATAGGTAAAATTATTGACTTACACCCAAGTCTATATTTATCTAAGATCTTCCTCACTTGTTTTTTCAACAGGTATTTATTGAGCATATTTCATGTTCTGGGAATTGTTCTAGCAACTAAGGATATAGCAGAGACTAAAAAAAGACTAAGTTTGGGTACTCAGAGCTTACAGTGTACATCTAATGGGGTTTCTTAGAGAGAGGAGGTAAATAATGATTTAAAGAGCTCTACTTTAGAGAGGGGAGAACTTTCAGCGTCTAATTGGTATGCTAATATATGCTCTCAGTTAATCACAGATAAAGTAACCATTAAATCTGTGGCCCCTACCTGAAATCAGGGCACAGTGTTCCAAAAGGTATAGTCTTGCACGCCTTAAAGAGTTGAGACATAGCAAATATCCTGGCCCGTGTTTCTTGCCAACTTTTTATTATGAAAATTCCAAACATTCAGAAAAGTCAAAAGACTAGTACAGAGAACAATTACATACTTATAATCTAGATCAATTATTAATATTTTGTCATATCTGGTTGACCTGTAATTATTTATATATTTTCAACTTATTATTTGAAGATAATCTCGAGTTTGCAAAAGAGTTACAAGAAAAATTCAAAGAATCCTCTCAAATCCCTTTTTACCTCTATTCACCAATTGTTAAATTTTTGCTCCATTTGTGTTTATGTTCTGTCTGTATAATGTGTGTATGTAGTTTTTCTGAATCATTTGGAAGGAAGTTGCATACCTCCCAGCTCCCTTCTCCCTATATATTTTAGTGTCTATTTCCTAAGAGCAAGGACATTCTTCTACTTAATCGCTGTATACTTAATAATCACGGGAAATTTTAAGTTGATTCAGTACTTTTAGCCAATCCCTAATCCATGTCCCAGTACTGTCAATTGCTTCAATAATGTCCTTTTTGGCGTTTTATTCTCCTCTGAGATAGGATGCAGTCCAGAATCATATATTACATTTAGTTGCCATGTGTCTTTAGTCTCTTTTAATCTGGAACCTATCCATAGCCTTTCTTTGTCTTTGATGACACTGGCATTTTTAAAGAAAACAACACTTTAAAAAAAAAAAAAAGTTCCTCATTTAGAGGTTGCCTTTTTTTTTTTTTAAAGGATTTTATTTATTTATTTGACAGACAGAGAGAGACACAGCGAGAGAGGGAACACAAGCAGGGGGAGTGGGAGAGGGAGAAGCAGGCCTCCCGCGGAGCAGGGAGCCTGGTGCGGGGCTCCATCCCAGGACCCTGGGACCATGACCTGAGCCAAAGGCAGCCGCTTAACGACTGAGCCACCCAGGCGCTCCTAGAGGTTGTCTGATATCCATCTCGTGTCACAGGTTGAGTTCTTCTAGAAGAAAACTCAGAGAAGAGTTTAATGATTGGATGTTAGATTGTGTCCTTAGGATCAACACCTGTGTGTGGAAGGTGGAAAGACAATTGCGCAGGGGGAGAAATTGAGCTGCAAGGTAGGACTGGCAACCATAGCCAGAGGTGGACCTGTGAAGCTAAAATGGACCCATCAGAATTTCCCCCCACCGGGCCACCATGGCCAGGTCTTTCTACTTCCGTTCCAATCCTCACTGGAGGTGAGCTACTCTAGAAGGGCATGGCCCCAGAAAGGAGCTCTATGTAGTATCAGCAGCCTCTGAAGGGCTGCTAATTGGACTCTGTCTCTTGATGGCTCTCCCACAAGCTCAGGCAACAAGTTTGGGATCTAGACTATGTAGTAACTGTACCTCATTAAAAAAAAAAAGATAAAGGCAAAAAATCAATATCTAACAAATTGTCACAGATTACATTTTTTTTCTTTTTTTAAAGAAAACTCTAGGGGCCCCTGGGTGGCTCAGTGGGTTAAGCATCTGCCTTCGGCTCAGGTCATGATCTCAGGGTCCTGAGATCCAGCCCCATGTGGGCTCCCTGCTCAGCAGGAAGCCTGCTTCTCCCTCTGTCTCTCCCTCCAGCTCGTGTTCTCCCTTGTGCTCTCTCTCTCTCAAATAAATAAATAAAAGCTTTAAAAAAGAAAAAGAAAGAAAGAAAGCTCTACATGTAATGTGGGTCTTGAACTCGTGACCCCAGATCCAGAGTTGCACTCACAGCCAGTCAGGCACCCCTCTTTTCTCTTTTAATCTGGAACTACCCTTCTTTTTGTTTTTCCTTGACAAAGGCTAAACAGAACAGGTCTGATGTCTTGAAGAATCTTCCTGTTTTTTCAAATTTTCAGTGTTTTGACACACAATTAAGTCACAAGAACTGAGGAAAATACGATTGGCTTTTACTTCAATGATTTAAGTATTAATACAGATGAAACAATTTTCAAAGATGTAGACTATCTTTGCTAGCAGAGTCATTGAAGACCCACTTTTATATTCATTGTTAATAAAGGAGAATCATAGAGAAGAGATAAAATGATTTATGACACCAATTTTATTACATATTTATAAAATCGAGTTAACTCAGTATTTGTGCCTGAGTGTGTATATATAGCCAGATACTACTTAACCTTCATATTTTCTTCTCTAGCAAAGAACGAAACAAAAAGCTGCTTTGTGTTTTTTCTGTAATTTGCTAGTGAAAACAGGAAATGAAATAATCATATTATCTTGTCCCATCATATTATGTTGTACCATAATCATATTATATTATATTGTTACTAAAGCTTCTTTAGTCCTTTAAATGTAGCACTCATTATAAGCAGCTCTAATCCTCTTAAAATATTATGACTCATTCATTATAACAAATTAAGGAAGACATGAGACACAAAGATCTTTTCAGATTATTTCCAGACAGGCTTCTTTAACTAATGTCCTTCAATTGAACAAGTTATAAGTTTTCTGATGGAAAATAATTATCTCTGCTAGGTATTAGTCAAATACTTTCAAAATTTGTCAGTGGCCACCACCTTGACAAGGGACAGGAGTATCTTCCTCTCTCCCCGCTCCTTCCCTCCATCCCTCCTCTCTCTTTTTTTCCCTTGTTTTATGGAAAGAATTACTGCTAAAACTATATCATAGTACTCATTTTCCACCCAAAGATCTATCCCATAAACATTAAAGGAAGTGGGAAATCATCAACATAAAATTTACAACTTTTAAAGATAAAGATTTAGTGTTATGTGAGGATAAAGTATAATAGAGAATTGGTCGATTTTGCCTATTTTGAGCCCATATGTTTTGATTCAGCACCATTCCTTGAATATTCTTTGTGTTTAAGTCCCTGTACTGGACCCTTTGATGAGTCACAAATTTGACTCATTCACTCATTCACTCATTCATTCACTTTTATAGTCTCTACAACTAACGCAAGTTTAGGAAGGAGAAGAAGGTGGTGGGAAAATATACATGTTTCCATAGGAGTTTAACTAGTAAGTGGGCTATATTACTATTCTTAGACTTAATAAGCCTAATTTTTTGCTTTTTAACTCTTTTTAAAGATTTATGTATTTCAGAGAGAGGGAGAGAGAGCAAGGGTGAGCAGGAGGGTAGAGGGAGAGAGAGAATCTCAAGCAGACTCGGAACTGAGCACAGAGCCTGACTCGGGGCTTGATCTCATGACCCTGAGATCATGACCTGAGCTGAAACCAAGATTTGGACACTTAACCTAGGCACCCCTAAGCCTAATTTTTAAAAGAACACCATGCTTTTTGAGCCACGTGGTTTCCATATGCACAAAATACGCCTATTCAAACTCCCTATCCAGGTGACATGAGCAAAACTAGCAGAGTAAGGACCTCAGAAAACTCTGTCCTCCACAAAGCAATAAGAAACTGGCAAAATGGTCTGAATTGACTTTTTCAGAACTCTGAAGACCAGCAGCCTGGTAGCAACTGAAAGGAACAGAAAGTCGTTTGGGAGCTCCTTAAGAGCTTCATTCCCAGAGAATTATTATGTACCTGTCTGGTGGCTCCCTGCAAAGCCTCACTTGCAAGACTATCCATATTTGATACAAGTCAGCTCACCTACGGTGGAAAGCTTTTTCCCATAAGCATTTATCGAAAATAATAACAGGCAGTTATTTAGCTTTGCAGCTGCCTGAGGAGACGGATACCAGTTGAGGGAAAGCATTAGACTAACCAAAAGCTTTATTAAAAAAAATTTAATATTTATTTATTCATTTATTTGAGAAAGAGTGCATGGGCACATGAGGGGGGGAGGGGCAGAGGGAGAGGGAGAAGGAGGAAGCTGATTCCCTGAATCCAGGGCTCCATTCAAGATGCTGAGACCATGACCTGGGCCCAAACAAAGAGTCGATGCTTAACTGACTGAGCCACCCAGGCACCCCTAACCAAAAGCTTTAAAATAAAGACTTGAGGAATGAGACATACCGAGAGGCTTTGATAAGCTCTGACATATACCTGAGAATCAAGAAGGCCACATGCAAATATAGGGTTGTGCTCGTGCCCAGGGTTCTGTGCATTTCCAAGAAAGCCATGAAAAGGCCCTAAGCTTTCACCTTGGATGAAATTGAAGGTTCTGCAAGCAGAAAATGAAGGCTAAGGCAGAGTTGAAAGTATGCCCCCAAGATGCATCAGTGCCCCTCACTAAAAACTAAGAGACTTATTGGTTCCAGGCATTTAAGGAAATTTCTGGGTCCTACATTATACCTTCTGAGCTTTGCATGGTGGTAACAACAAAGGAAAGGTTGCATAAGCCATGGCTTTGATGTTTCTCTGCATTCTTGATTCCCCCCATTTCAGTTCAGGCCACTAAGAAATTTCCTTACTTTCTTGCCAGCTCAGCCATACATTTAAAAAGATGATTTCGTTATGTTTAATCCAGTGTTTTTCAAGGTGTTGTAGTGAAAAGTGTTTAAAAAATACCTAGAGTATCTAGAGTACCATATTGCCAGAAACATAACTCCACCCAGCTTTTGAGCTATTAGGAGGGATCTGCATACCCCGTCATTTCACATCTGAATGTATCTATAAAGGCACAAGAAATCCTGTAGATTTCACTGATTGCCTTGCTGGAGGATCCCACTTGTCTTTTTCTGCTGTTCAGTCTCAGAGCCAGGCTCAAAGCAGCTCCTGTTTTCTCTCCTTATCTATGAGGGGTCCCAGCAACTCAGACACCTCCCTCTCCCTCAGCAGCTGACTCTACCCACTTTTCTTGTTGCACATCTGTCCAACTGCTGTATTCTTTGCTCCACAAACATTTATTTTTACCTTAAATTTTTTACTGTTAATTACTAGAGGAGAATAGTAGATACCAAAAACATGATCTGTATAAGAAATTTCCAAGCATTTCATAATTTTACAAAAGGTCTTAGAATCATGGTCCTGATTTCCTTCTAGAATGAGTTTTTGTCTTCCAATTTTATTGTCTTAGGGAGTTGTTCCATATTTGGGGAAGGCCAAAGGGATCCTGTCTTCAAACATGACCCTTCTTCCTAAATTGAAGATGGAAGGGCCTATGGATGCTATCAGGGCAGAACAAAGGTGTCCCTGTCCTTCTCCAGAATCGCCAGATTGAATGATCCCCAAATCAGTCATCCTCTGTCCTGATCAGGAATATTATGGGGGCATCTGGGTGGCTCAGTCGGTTAAGGGTCTGCCTTCAGCTCAGGTCACGATCCCAGGGTCCTGGGATCGAGCCCCGCCTCGGGCTCCTTACCCAGCGGAAATCTTGCTTCTTCCCCGGCCTGCCACTTCCCCTGCTTGTGCCCTCTCTCTCTCTGATGAATAAATAAAATCTTTTTTTTAAAAAGGAATATTATGGGCATTATTTTATAATCCTATTTTTAGATGCTCAAAACACCCACATATCAACTAGACTTTGACCGTGGTCCTACTTTTAACCCCCTGGTTAGCACAAGGCTTTATTCCCTTCTGCCACGTTGATTTGATAATATGTTAGACCGCTTTACTCTCTGTTAGCACAAGGCTTTATTCCCTTCTGCCACGTTGATTTGATAATATGTTAGACCGCTTTACTCTCTGTCCTTTATATTTTAGCCTTTCTTTCCCATTTTCCATCTCGTTGTCTCGCTGTGCTACATTTTAGGTACCCTCTTCAGATATATCTTCTAGTTTACATTCTCCCTTTGACTGGGTCTAAGCTACTACTTTATGCATCCAGTAAAATAAATTTAAATATTAACTGTGTAATTTCTAGAAGCTCTGCATGATTCTTTATAAAACTTTCTGGACCCAAAGTAGATATTTTGCCTAAAATCCTAGTAATTATTAGTGCTTCTGTCTTAGGTATTCAGGGATTTTTTTTTCTACCCCCACCACTCCATATTCAGGTATTTATGTGTTCTACTAACTCTCTTTCTCACATATAAAATGAAGGGACTAGATTAAATTGTCTCTGACATCTCATTTCAATCTTTACCAGACAATAATTCTGTGATCTTTAAAGATTTATTTATTTACTTGAGAGAGCAAGTGCTCGCGTGTGAGCAGGGGGAGGGGCAGAAGGAGAGGGAGCGAGGGAATCTCAAGCAGACTCCCCCTGAGCACGGAGCCCGATGCAGGGCTCAATCCCACAACCCTGAGACCATGCATGACCTGAGCCAAAATCAAAAGTCAGACAGAAGCACTAATATTGGGATGCCTGGGTGGCTTAGTTGGTTAAGTTCCATGCATGACCTGAGCCGAAATCAAAAGTCAGGCACTTAACAGACTAAGCCATGCAGGCACTCCAATAATTCTATAATCTTTGGCCATACTAACTTCACCCTCTTTCAAAGAGATTAAAGAACAGAAATTGGTTTGTAAAGGGAGAACTCCCTTTCTCCAACTAATAAGGGCAAGTTGAAAAAGATGAAAACAAAGAGAAATGGCAGCTACATCTTTGGGGGTGAAAATGAGATATAAGAAAATTGTTTCCCATCATGGTACATTACATGGCATACTTTTATCCTTCCTGGCACCCCATCCCTCCAAAACCACTTAGTGAAGGAGGCACTGCATTTACGCATGTACTGGCAGGAGATTATGGCTAAGCCACAGAATCAAAACTGTACATCCTGACCGATGGCCAGGAGAGCCAGCAAACTGCATCAGGTATAGCATTAGAGTTTCAAGGTTGGCAGAACTTTAGACAGCATCAAGCCCGGTCACACTTAATTCCTGGTTTCCTCCTACAAAACTCTCAATTCGTGGTTGCCGCATTAAACACTTCCACGCATGAGAAATGTGCCATCATCTGACACAGCTTTGCACTAGAATGAAAGCTCCAGGGGTTCTATTCACTGCTATTCACTACTATTTGTTCAGGGCCTAGAACATATAGTAGATGCTCAATAAATATTTTCTAAAATGTTTTTTGACAAATATTGTTAAAATGAATAAACATCTTAACAACCATCATCTTTAGAAAGTTTTGCCTTATGTTGAGCTAAAATGTATCTTTTTCTCATGTCCTTAGTTTTGCTCTCTGGTCAGATAAAAGTTTTCTCATCTGCATACCAGACCTTGAACCTTCTGAAAAAAGTTACCCTGCTCTGAGGCACCCGGCTGGCTCAGTCGGAAGAGC
Source organism: Zalophus californianus (assembly GCF_009762305.2). Lineage (NCBI taxonomy): Eukaryota > Metazoa > Chordata > Mammalia > Carnivora > Otariidae > Zalophus > Zalophus californianus. Next base: position 165,648,891 of record NC_045597.1, on the reverse strand, counting down.
ATGGGACTTTTGATCTCAGGGTTGTGAGTTTGAGCCCCATGTTGGGTACAGAGATTACCAAAAAAATAAATTAAAAAAAAATTATCCTCTCCTTTCTTTTCTAGAATGAATCCCTTCCACCAATTCATTCAGTTCCTCACATGGTGTAACTTTAAGCTTTCTCTCTGTCCTGTTGTCTCTTTTCTGGACATGCTCCAGTTTATCATTGTTCCTCTGAAACTGTAATTCGCAGAAAAGAATACAGTACTCCCAGGTGCAACCTGACCAGTTCAAGCAGAGTTGGACAACACTCCCTTAATTCTATTAGAACATTTCAAGGACAAATTCACCTTTTTTCCCCCTTTTTTTAAAGCAGTCACATCCCTTTGTGGGCTCACGTAGAGCTCACGGTCAAGGAGAAGCGTTAGTTTGGTGCAGAAATTTAGCACGTCTAAACGTCAGAACAGATTGCCACAGGACACTAGTCACAGTGCCTTTGGTGAATGGTGCATATCGTGGAAATGTGAGTGGAGGTAGTGGGCTGGGACCCCGCCCAGGCAGACCACATCAATTCCCTTCTGTTGGATGATAAAAAGGCACTGAACAAGCCATTAGCCCATCTTCTCTTATCTCTTTGATGTAGGCTTAACAAACCCATCTTAGGAAAAAAATTCAGGGCCTGTAATTGCTGCCTAAGCACATTACCAACTAGGAAAACCTGTCAGGAGATGATTTGTTTTATACAGTAACTGGCACGAAGTTCAACGCAGGTTTTGCTTAGCAAGTGAATTCTGAAGTGAGAGAAGTCAGGTAGTTTCTAACGAACATTCTGGACACTGCCTTGAAGTCCTATTTTCCAGGTCAGTATGGTGAAATTAGATTTTTTTTTTTAAAGATTTTATTTATTTGACAGAGAGAGACACAGCGAGAGAGGGAACACAAGCAGGGGGAGTGGAGAGGGAGAAGCAGGCTTCCTGCGGAGCAGGGACCCCAATGCGGGGCTCGATCCCAGGAGCCTAGGATCATGACCTGAGCCGAAGGCAGCCACTTAACAACTGAGCCACCCAGGCCCCCCTGAAATTAGATTTTTTTAAGAAGTAATAGGAAGGCCATTCTGAATATCTCTTCTCAGAACCTTCAAAACTTGACTATCTTGAATGTAAGCAAAACTAAAGTGTCTTCAACTCAAACCCTCTGTGGTTACTATTAATATGACTCTGTATGGTGGTTTTATTTTTTTAAATATTTTATTTATTAATGTGAGAGATTTGAGAGAGAGAGAGCACAAGCAGGGGGAGTGGCAGAGGCAGAGAAGCAGGCTCCCCTCTGAGCAGGGAGCCCGATGCGAGCCCCATGCGGGGCTCCATCCCAGGACCCTGGGATCATGACCTGAGCCGAAGGCAGCCACTTAGTTGAATGAGCCACCCAGGCACTCTTGTATGGTGGTTTTAAAGATGAACTTAGAATTGCCATGCTTTAGATTTTACTTATTTATTAGAGGGAGAGGGAGGGAGAAAGCACAAGCTGGGCGAGGGGCAGAGGGAGAAGCAGACTCCTCACTGAACTCGATCCCAGGACCCTGAGACCACGACCTGAACCAAAGGCAGATGCTTAACTGACTGAGCCACCCAGGCGCCTGCTTTTTCTGCTTTTAATAACTTTCTGTAATTGGACTTCAGGTTAAAACGGTTTGTCTACCTTTGCCTTGTTAGAGGAAATCTATGATGAACAGAAAAGTTACAGGAACTTTTGCTAAAAGTAAAATTAAAAAAAAAATTTTTTTTTAATTGTACCAAGTGGTTTGTTACGGAGTTCCTTCTAAGTTCCTTGCCAGGAAACAAACTGCTTATATTATGTTTCTTTGAAGATATATTATAGGACTTGTATAGGTGCCAAGATATTTTCTGATTTGAGTACCAGGTGAAGCACTTAGCTTTTGAGTTCTCCAAGTACTGAGTCGATAGGAACAGTGCAGATATATGCATACGTCCATTCTTTCTCCCATACCACTGTATTTAATGACTTTCACAAGATCCCTTTTCTTTCCCTCAAGTACCAGACCTCCATCTCTGGGACAAGGTGAATCATATCAAAGATGAAAGAAAGATATTAAATAAATGCAGACTATTTTATTGTATAGTTACTGTGTCTAGAACCAATTTACAAAATAATATAGTTAAGAGGCCTCAGAAGTGGTTCATCCCTCTCATTTCTACCACTATAGACAGTAAATAAATGGCAAAGCTGCCTCTTGTAAGATGAACTAAGAAAAAAAGAAAGCTCTTAAAATACAGTCCTAGGTTTTACCACTGGACCAGGATCTGATGATATTCCTTCCTTCCCCCTTCCTTCCTTTCTTCCTTCCTTCTTCATTTATGTTTTTTTTCTTTCTTAGTCAAGGAAGGAAGAGGGGAATATGTAAATGCTCTCTCAGCTTACCTTCTAGTTATGCAAACGCAAATATGAAGAACTACTTAGGCAGTGGAGATTCTATTTCTTTGGCGGTCCCACAGCTGTTTTGGGCACTACTGCATGTTTATAACCTTTTCTCACAGATGTTACATTTTATGAAATCTGACTCATTAGGGTGGTACTAGTATCTTTAGATGGAAGGAAATCCCTGAGGGCTGGATGATTATGCAAGTCTGCTTCACTCAAAACCTGAAATATTTCAATAGACTATTTCCCGGAAAAAAAATAATTTGCCGTAATTAAATAAATCAGAGAGCAATTATTTTAATTTTTTTTTTTCTGGGAAGAAAGAGGGAGGGACAATGTTCTTGTTCGGGGAGGTTTCGGTTTTATTTGCGGAATGTTTCTAATTTGTGTGGGCTTTTCCTGTTGGACCTTGGTCTATAATTTTGTTTCAGTGTGCAAAAAACATTGACTAGAAGACATTTTTTGAATGCCCACTCTGTGCAAAGCACCAGATTTGGTGCTACTTGGAGGCATGGAGGGTAGTTAAAAGAGCTAGAATACATTGTTGTCCTGCCATCTTTGCGCTTCTCATAAAAGTTTAAAATTAAATGTCCCCTGTATTTTCCAGAGGAGACCCCTGGGGTCCCCAGTGGGAAGGTGACTCATCCAGAGTCATGAAGCTAGTAACATGCAGAACTAAAACTTACAATCATCTCTCCTTGGTTCCAAAGCTTTTTCAACACACCAGGCTACTTGGTACCTGTGGACTTAAATGGGGTCAAGTGTTATGGCAGGGCCAACACTATAGGATGAAGCAATTGACACAAAATTGTCATAGGTACCAAAAATCTCATTAATCAAAATGAATGCAAAACATCTGCTGAACAAAAAAATATCAAAATTGTAAGCGAAGTCAGGATCTGGCCCTGCTCTTATATGACCCTGCCTCACTTGCCTTACTCTGATCTTGGCCCTACATCATGCAGGCTGAACTCTTGGGTGAGCTAAGGGGGCAAACAATAAGGAAATATTCCCATGGCTGGGATAGTAGTAAATTATTATTATATTGTAAGTTGTAATGGAATCCTTGAATGTATAGAGTGAGATGCCCCAAAGTTCGGAGATAGATCACAAACTATCCACAGTAGTGTATTGATGTAAAATGGCTCACAATTGTTTTATTATTTTTTTTAAGATTTTATTTATTTATTTGTCAGAGAGAGAGAGAGCATGCACAAGCAGGGGAAGCAGCAGGCAGAGGGAGAGGCAGGCTCCCTGCTGAGTAAGAAGCCCAACTTGGGGCTCGATCCCAGGACCCTGGGATCATGACCTGAGCCGAAGGCAGGTGCTTAACCAACTGAGCCACCCAGGCACCCCGAATAAAATCTTTTAAAAAGAGAAAAAAGAAAGAAACAAGAAAACTCGAGATGTGACAGTGGGTCTTGCTAACATCTAGGGAACACTGTTTCCATAATGAACCTAGTTCCCTTCAAAGGTTCTGGAAAAAAATGGAGCCTCACAGTGAGGTTTGGTTGGAGGGCTTTGATCAGAAGTAGAAACTGGGTTAAAAGTTTTCTTCCCTGGGCGCCTGGGTGGCTCAGATGGTTAAGCGTCTGCCTCCAGCTCAGGTCATGATCTCCAGGTCCTGGGATCGAGCCCTGCATCAGGCTCCCAGCTGAGCGGGCAGTCTGCTTCTCCCTCTCCCTCTGCCTCTTGTACTGTCTCTGTCTCTCTCTCTCTCACTCTCAAATAAATAAATAAATCTTTTTAAAAAAAGTTTTCCTCCCCTTTTTTGATTTTCTTCTCTCTCATCCATGTCCTATGCCCGAAGCGGTAAGCTAGGACCTGGGTACATGCCATTTGAAAGTACCCTTGCCCTTAGGAAGCCAAGAAGAAATCCCAGTGAATCCAGGAGGAAAGGAGAAGCCTTTGGCACATTCAGTCCTCTAGGTTCATACCTGGTCCAGTTCACCAAGAGAGACTTCACCTGCTACAGAGCCGTGAAGACTAATGCACTTGCCTGAATGTCCTCAGACATCCAGCCACGGAGCTATGTGGGAGTTGGTTTAGGTTCCTGGTCAGACAGTTTGGTTCTTCACTTTTCCATATTTTTCAGGGACTTTAACAGCAGAGTCAGAACCAGCCCCGGGAACAGAATAGCTTCTGGGTAGACGGGGGCCTATGACACAGGATTAATATGCATCTGCAACAGGAGCTCAGAGTTACAACCTGTGTGCCCAGGCTGGTCCCCTGGGCCTAGGGGTGGGGGTGGCAGGTGGTGAGTGGTGAGGAAGTCTAAGAAAGAACCCAAGCAGCTCTCATGTCATTCTCAACTTCCTCCTATCTAGTAATCCTCGTTTGTAGGGAAGCCTGCTTCATTTTTTGTTTTGTTTTGTTTCGTTTTTTTCATTTAGCCACAGGTATAGCTCTAGTAAAGGAAAGTAGAATTATTCTCTAAAGTCAGTGTCATTCTCAGAATCTCTCCTGCCTGAGAAAGTCTTCTTGTGCCTTGGGTGCCTAAAGGTTAAGAACATGTACATTCACAAATTTGGATAAGAATTTGAACCATGCCAGCTTGCTGGCTGATGGTTTTTCCAAGTTCAGCAATTTTCCTCATCTTCAGTGTCCTAATCAGTAGATAGAAAATAAGGGCTCAAAAATAATCTCAAGAACAGTTGTCATAGATTCTTGCTCTTAAAAGATGAAATTAAAGACCCCCCCTTCGTGCATGCCTCTGTGCCTTCTGCAGCCTCCCCATCAGGCAGTCAGCCTGTGCCCGAACCCTCTCCTCAGTGCCCACCCAATGCTATGCATCTGTTTGCTCGATTTGTTGGCTGGTAGGTTTTTAACATTCTCCGTTTTGAACAGCTATAAATTCTTGTTTCTACTAAGCCAAAATTTTCCTGGCTGTTACGCCAACATTTTTTTGCCCTAGCTCCAACATGAGAAACACAGAGAGTAAATGTCTCACTTTTTCCTCATCTTCGAGTATCTGCAGACAGCTATCAGACTCCTTCAGTTTTCCTTTCTCACTAGCTTGCTTCAAACATGCCAACAAAGACATAACTTTGAGTCCCCTCAGTCTCCTGAGTCCTTCCTTTTACGCTGCCTTCGCTTTCCAATGGTCTTCTCGAAATCTGTTTTGCCAACCTTAACAAACTCCTCCTAAGGCGGATTGACCATGACAAGATGGGGCTGAGGCTGCCAGCTTTGTTTTCACTGCCATAAAATAATTTTAAATGTTCATGACGAACGGCTCTAAACCACCAAAATAACGGTTCTGGAGCCCAACTGTTTGATAATGATCAGTTGCAAGACTTTCAACTTAGGCTTTATTTTATCTTCTGCAACTACATTTTATCCCACACCCCCTCCCATGTCCTCCCAGGGAGGGAAAAAGGCAAAAATATTGTCAGGCATAATCTTACATGAATGGGCGGAAGTTCTAGAATTGTTGCCCTTCCCTCCAGCCCCCACATTTTTGCTGGCTGTTGAAAAAACTTTACTGTTGCAACCAAAACAAGTTTCCTTTCCAACTCCTTGACCAAGTTCACTTACTACCTCTCCCAGTGATACACAGTATTGTTTTGTGAAGTGGCTACAAATTCAGTCTATTCTGCAAGTCCCTTGATTTTTGTTCCTTCTCCTTTAGAATAGCCTTCTCTCTCCTTTTTAAACTATTTTTTAAGATTGATTGATTGATTGATTTTAGAGAGCGAGCGAGGGAGCATGAGAGCATGCGAGTGGGGACAGGGGCAAAGGGAGAGAATCTCAAGCAGACTCCCCACTGAGAGCAGAGCCTGACACGAGGCTCCATCTCAGGACCTATAAGATCCCGAGCTGAGCCGAATCCAAGAGTCTGACGCTTAACTGACTGAGCAACCCAGGCACCCTGGCCTTCTCTCTCCTTAAGAAAGGAAATGTCTTAGTATAAATTAAAGTAAGACTCCAGTGGCTGCCCATTCAATTTCCACCCTAAATCGGGTATTCCCCTTGGACTTCTGTAAATGTCATTGACAATATGTGACTGAGAAGCAAGACATCTTCAGTGCCGAGTAATGATGAAATAGAAAACCGGTATGTTATGGTAGGCTGCACGGAGTTATACTGGGTGCCCCTGACTTTTCGGAATTTAAACCATGGGTGGTGTCTACTTATGAGAGGTCTTGTAATCGGTGAGGTGCCCTGTTGTGACTCCTGCTTCCAAAATCAATTCTTCAGGAGACATAACACTGTCAGAAGACATTTAAAAAGATGAAAGCTTTAGTGTTGACCATTTATGTGAATGAAAATATCCAAAACATAAATTGGGAAAATTCGGATCTCTAGCAGCTGTGTAGTCATATGCCCTACAAAAATAAAGTTACACAAGTCCTGTGCCATCGAGGTTTTCAAATTCAGTACCCGCATTCCTTCTGCTAAGAAATTACTTGAAAAATCCCTTTTCAAGGAAATACTGATTTGGGGTTTTCTCTTTGCTATGACCAAGGTTTTGAAACATTACATTATTGATGGTGGTGATTCTCCCAGACTCTGGGTAAAATTTGGAAAGAAGTGAGGTAAAGACCTAGGCTGTGTTGGGGTGCCTGGCTGGCTCAGTTGGTAGAACATGTGAGTCTTGGTCATGACTCTTTATCTCGGTGTCATGGGTCCAAACCCCATGTTGGGCGTAGAGCTTACATTTAAAAAGAATGAAAAAAGTAAAAAGGCCTAGACCATATCCTTATTCAAAAGTAAATAGGTAGCTTATTTAAAAGAGAGAAGTAAGAGGAATATAATGCTCTATAGTATCCATTTTTCACCACTCTTGGCCAGATATGGGGACAATAGTGGTATCTGAGGGCTAGACACAGGGGGGCCCCCAACTCAAACACCTTCAGAAGGCGTGCATCTAACAATGTGTGAACTCCATACAGATTTAATATTTTTTAAAAATATGAAGCCCACAAAACAAAACAAATTTTTTAAAAAAGATTTTATTTGTTTCTTTGAGAGAGAGAGTGCGAGTGTGTGAGAATAAGCAGGGGGAGCGGCAGAGGGAGAAGTAGGCTTCCCACTGAGCAGGGAGCTGGTTGTGGGGCTTGGATGTGGGGCTCAATCCCAGGACCTTAAGATCATGACCTGAGCCGAAGGCAGACACTTAACAGACTGAGCCCCCCAGGTGCCCCAAAACAAAGCAAGTATTTATTTATTTATACTTTTAAAAGTTATTTAGGTAATCTCTACTCCCAACGTGGGGCTTGAACTCATGACCCCAAGACCAAGAGTGGCTTGCTCTTCTGACTAAGCCAGCCAGGCACCCCCAAAACAAGTTTTTTTTTAATTTTATTTATTTAATTTTTTAGAGAGAGAGAGAGAGACAGAGACAGAGGGAGAGGGAGGGGGAGACTCTTAAGCAGGCCCTCTGAGATCATGACTGGAGCCAAAATCAAGAGTCGGACATTTAACAGACTGAGCCACCCAGGGTCTCCTCTGCCAAAACAAGTTTTTAAATCTCTGCTTAAAATCTTCTCACACTTTTCTTTTTTTATTAAGATTTTATTTATTTATTTGAGAGAGAGAGATAGCGAGAGAGAGCACAAGCTGGGAGGAGAGGGAGAAGCAGGCTCCCTGTTGAGCAGGAAGTCCCATGTGGGACTTGATCCCAGGACCCTGAGATCATGACCTGAACCGAAGGTAGACACTTAACGACTGAGCCACCCCCGAGGCCCTCTTCTCACATTTTTCATGAAGTAACACAAACAGGTCCTCTTCCATTCTACCTCCCCCTCCACTGTGTGCTGGATTTAGTCCTGAACTGGCAATAATCAATAATCAAATCATGAATATGCTTTATGTGCCAGATCCTGAGTAGACCTCTTTTTGAGGATTTCCTTACGTGATGATTGCAGCCACCCTGTGAGTTAGTGCTATTCCTATACCATTTTACAAGCGAGGAAGCTGAAGTTTTGAGGTAGGAGGTGATTTGTCCAAGATTCCAGAGCCAGAATGAGGTAGGACTGGGATCAGATAACAAGCATTGTGATTCCAGAGCTCAGGGACCACTTTATTGCTGAGTATTTCAGTTATACCTGTGTGTTCCTTAGCTCAAAGTCTCATAAACAAATTAAGCCTGCAGGTTTCTCCCTGACCCAAAATTAATCGTTCACTGTTTTCTCTGAGCAATCCACAGAGCCATACGGATTGTACGACTCCGGACACGAATTTCTCGGTGAAGCGTTGAAACAACGGAGACGTAAGTAGGTGTTGACTTTGCAAATATGTGCTGTGTCCTCTTCAACTGTTCAAGCGAAACCTGGGGTTTAGACTTACAATCAGCTTGCAGGTGCCTTTTTATGAAAAGACCTGGACCCCAACAGAGTGAAAATAGGTATCATTTCGTTTCCACTTAATTCAATTTTCTTTTTTTTTTTTTCACATAAAGGAAGAAATTTCTCCCAACCCCACTGCCTTTAAAAGTGAATAAAACATTTGTATGCCTAAAATTAGTTAGCTTTCCTATCTGAAGTTCATTTTAATGCCAACTCAATAAAAAAATTATTGTGAAGTTTATACTCAGTTTAGCTTAGCTTCCTGAAAGTGTCTATTAATTTCCCAGGTGAAAGTCTATCAAAGATGTCTCCCTCATCTTTATTCTCACTCTCATGCCTAAGGCCCTTCCATCTTTGGCTTCAGTCATGGTGACATTCTCCCAAACCACTGCCAGATGATCTTTACAAAAACAAAGGTTCAGTGGTATCACTCCCTGCTACAAACATTTTTATTTGCTCCCAACTGGCAATGGAATAAAATCCAAATAACTAAACATGACATTCAAGAGCTTCATTACCAGAACACTCCCCTTTTTTTGTTGTCTTTTTTGAGCCAAACCAAAATACTTCCATCTTCCTAATATGCCAAGGACAGTTGTTATTTATCTTAATGTCTGACATTAAGTAATAAACGACATAAGAGCTACAGATAAGTGAGATGTTTCTCTATTAATGGCTATGTGATGCCAGGGCTTGGGGTGGGAGAAGTGATATGAAAATCACTGCTCCATCACCTCCCACTGGAACCACCCAACATTTTGTTCCAATTTACACCTCCTTTGCTTCCTTTGACCGAATCAACAGAGTATCTTTATAAAACATTGCGATACTACAGCATCTTCCAAGTAGAGACTGTTCACCCAAAGGGCAGCAAAATATTCTGCCGGTGTCAAACATCCTGAGTACAACCTGGGGTGTGGTATAGAGTTTATATTTGATAGCTAGTGGAAAATACTGAGCAATGCCTCCAAATAACCCCCCCTCCACACACACACACACACAGACACACAGACACACACACACACACACACACAGACACACACACACAGACACACACAGAGACACACAGACACACACACACACAGACACACACAGACACACACAGACACACAGACACACAGACACACACAGACACACAGACACAGACACACACACACACACACACACACACACACACACACATTCTTTAAAAAAAAAAAAAAATCTCTCTTCCCTAAGAAGACAACCCTTGGAAAATAAAGTTTGCTGGGTCACAGATCTCTGGTATTCACCAGAGTTTCTCTGTCATGTCAGTTGATTCTTTCTACTCATTCTTGTCATTCATTCAGAAGCAAAATACATGTTCCCTCAAGGTTTTCACAGGTGGCACATTCAGCTCTCAGGTCCATTTTTTACCAGGGTTGATGGGGGAACTCTACAAGGGCAATCCTCATAGACAAAGATCAGCAACATCAAATCTTTCTCTCTGTTCCAAGTAGATTAGAGACTAACTTTTCTTAAGACTTTTGCAATTGTCCATAAAAATCCATCTAACTCATCACTATGGAACTAAATTAAACCCCTTTGCATTCACCAAATGTTCTGCCAGAAGGAATCTTTGTGTTTTGTCAGGATAGATAAACAAAATGCTTCCCTCTATAGCCGAACCACATTTAAAAGTTTAAAAGTCGAGGGGCGCCTGGGTGGCTCAGTCGGTTAAGCGTCTGCCTTCGGCTCAGGTCATGATCCCGGGGTCCTGGGATCGAGGCCCGCATGGGGCTCCCTGCTCAGTGAGAAGCCTGCTTCTCCCTCTCCCACTCCCCCTGCTTGTGTTCCCTCTCTTGCTGTGTCTCTCTCTGTCAAATAAATAAAATCTTTAAAAAAAAAAAGTTGAAAAGTTGAAAATCACCTTTAAAAGTAAAATGATACACATTTCTACCAGATGTCCTTCCCCAAAATCATCTGGGTTTTGCAGACGATTTATCACTACGCTTTCTGCCAGGACTCTTGCAGTGAAATCTCTTTATTCAGAGAAAAGTTCAGGCTTTGCGATCTTTTAAATCTGAATAGATCAGAAACCAATTTATTTAATTTTAAAAACAGTTCTCTGCTCCAGGACTAGACATTTGCCACTTGAGTCTCTGGGTAAATGTCACCCAGGAATGTGATAACGTGGGTCCTCCCAGAATCTGATTCCCCGCGGTAAACAAACCTCTTCACATTCTTTGGAAACCAAACCATACCCTTCAGGGACAGTTCCCTGATCTCTGCTCCACGCCGAGTGTTTTGCACGCGTTTCCAACCGACTTGGGGGAGCCTGCGTCTGTTCTCACACACGGCGCAGCCTAGCACTCACTTAAGTGGCCCCTCAAAAGCTGTTATGGTCACGTATACCTTTGTTAGTCTTCATCTCAGTCGGAATAATTTATTTGCCTTTCAGCAGCACATATGGCCTAAGACAAATACAGTAGCTCTTTCCTCTTTTCAGTCAAGTCCGAAAGTCTCATCCTGGCATTGTTATTATTGTGCTCTTCGAAGCATTTCCACATCGAGAAAGCTGTACGAGGTCCCAATGGAAAGTCACTGCCGGCCAACATGGATGGACGCTGCTTGTTAAATAAGAGACAGTGTTTCCTTTAGGCCTGGGTTTAAAGACTTACTTAGCTTGCTTTTCACCTTCATTTCGGGTGACTGCCCAGCAAGGCTCATTTCTCTTGCCCAGATGTTTCTCTAGTTTCACCGCTGCGTCTGATTCTCATCCTTCCATCACTTTTTAAGCCATATGTGCATGTGTACAGAAGCACGTGTGTGCTGTATCCACATGATTAAACTGAGGACACATTTTCTCGTGTTTCCTTTCTGTATCTCCTTCTGCCCTTTCTCTCTTATCCCACCACAGATAAACACAACCCGATTGATGATACAGCAGAATATCAATTTTTAAAAGTTGAAAAAGTCATCTCTAAAAAATAAATAAATAAAAAAGTCGTCTTTAGGGGCGCCGGGGTGGCTCAGTCACCTGAGCATCCAACTTTGTGATTTTAGCTCAGGTCATATGATCTCATGGATTGTGAGATTGAGCCCCATGTCGGGCTCCATGCTCAGCACAGAGTCTGCTTGTCCCTCTCCCCTTCCTTTGTCCCAACTCACAGCTAGTCTGCTGTATTAATTGGTAGAAAGTTAATGTGAGGGTCTCTGGAGAGGCGTTGAGTAGTCTTAAATCTACGGTCGCCTCCCTGAGACCAAGGGGCAAGTCATTTGCAGAGGCCAGTTCAGAGTTTCTATTTCCATGTTAAGGTATAGCCTCCTCCTTCACTGTTAAAAGCGCAAAGTTTTCAAGAGTTGGCCCACCCCCGGGGTCACAAATTTGTAGATGGTCTGAATGCAGTCCGCAGCCGTTTTGTTCTGAAGTAGTAGTTTGGAAGCTGGAAGCTTTTCACATTAGTAACATAGAAATCCAGCCATTCTTCAAAAACTCTGACAACACTAAGCCCTTATTTCTCACATGGAGACATTTGGCTAGGACGGTACAGTAGCTGCTGACCACTGTGGGCGAGTCCATTGTTCTTCAGTTCCCTCAAATCCCATTGTCTCCCCAACCTGAACTACCACACCTCTTATGGTTACCTGCCCCTGGGACATTTGAATTTGAAATAGAGGGTAGAGGATGTTTAACCTCTGCCAAAAGAGTATAGGTCTAATATTGTCACAACTCAAGATCTGCCCCTCATTTCCTTATAAAGTAGGAGTCTTATCAGCTTACCATGGTCAATTTCAAACACTCCCTCATATTCGAGTCCCCATGGTTGAAAAGGGTGTTCCTTAAATGACTCTTGCTGGGGTAGAGAGATGCCCCTTACAAGGTCAGCTTCTTTCTCTTTCTGTTGTCCCCAAAGGGAAGCTCCCCCACTCCCTTTCTCCCAGGAATCTTCCAGAAGCCATGGCCATTGGTAGGAGTAGCCGCTTCCTCAAGGGTTTCTGGCAGCATCTTTTCACAGGACGTGGGCATGGCCAGGTCTCCACCACAGTGCTTAAAGGCAAGGCCCAGGGGAGCTAAGTGAGTTAGGATACAGGTCCTGCTGCTCTAACAAAAGCCCAAAAGAATAGCAGAGAAAATATGTTCTCACTTCCTCCAGAAGGAGGAAGGCCAGAGAAGCAGGGCAGCTGTACTCCACGAGGTCACAGGAGGGCCCACACTTCTTATAGCTTACGAAGACACATGTTTTCCTCATCCATGTGGTGCAAGACAGCTCCTCACTGCATCCATATTCTAGACAATGACAAGAGGGAACAAGGGGTAGTAGAGGGCCTTAGACCCTGGTACACAAGGGCCCAAAGCCTGGGGGTCATTTTTTACTCTTCTCTTTCACATCTGATCCACTAAGAAACCTATTGATTCTGTCTTCAACATATAAATTAGAATTCAGTCTGTCCTTTTTTTTTTTTTAAGATTTCTTTATTTATTTGAGAGAGAGAGGTAGAGAGCATGCATGTGAGTGGAGGGAGGGGCCGAGGGAAAGACTCCCCGCTGGGCGCAGAGCCCGACTAAGGAAGGGCTCAGTCCCACGACTCTGAGATCACGACCTGAGCGGGAATCGAGAGTCAGATGCTAAACCAACTGAGCCACCCAGGAACCCCAAATTCGGTCCTTTCTCATCACTTCTGCTACCCCCCTGATCCAAGCCACCCTCCTCTCCGGCCGTGATTATTCCAATAATCTTCGAATTGGTCTTGCTACTTGTACACTTGCTTGCCCACCGCCACAGCCACCACTACCCACAGCGGTCTGTTCTCAGCGTAGCAGAAGGAGGGATTGCACCATGATAGAAACAGATTCCTTTTCTGCTCGGCTCAGATCCTTCAAGGGCATCCCGTTTCCCTTAGAGTAAAAAGCACAGTCCTCCAATGGCCTGCAAGTGTCTGCATATCTGACCTCCCACACATCCTTGTTGCTTCTTTTCTTCTACTCTTCCCTTGTTCACCTTGCTCACCCTGTTCTAGACACACTGGTATCCTTCCTATTTCTGGAATACGTTAGAGGCACTTCTGCCATAAGGCACTGGCTGTTCTTCTGCCTAGACCACTCTTGCCTGCAATATCCACACGACTAACTCCCTTACCTCCCTCGGACTTTGTGGTTGCTGCCTTCCCAATGAGTCCTTCTCTGACCACCTTACTGAAAGTTAGAGCCCCCTCTCCTTTTCCCTTTATTCCATTCTCCCCCCTCCCCAGTTTTCCTGCAGCACTTACCAGCTTTTAACACACTTTAACACACTATGTAATTTGCTTTTCTATTATGTTTATTTTTTACTCTCTCTGGCTGGAATCTAAAATCTAAAAGGGAAGAAATAATTGTCTCATTTAGTGAAGAAGCACAATTAACTAGAATAGTGCCTGAGAAATGGAGGCACTTACTGAATATGTGCTAAATGAATGAGTGATTATGATTCAGAAATGGTGGCTGCCAGCTCTGGGCTAATGCTGTGGGTTGAATTGTGCCCTTCCAAAAAGGTCCGTTGAAGTCTTAACCCTCAGCATCTCACGATGTGATCTCATTTGGAATTAGGGTTTTTACAGAGGTGATCAAGTTAAAACGAGGACATGAGGGTGGGTTGTAATCCAGTATGACTCGTGTCCTTATGGAAGGGCGAAATTTGGACATGGAGACAGACATGCAGGGAGAGCACCATGAGGTGATGAAGGCCGATATTAGGATGACACGTGCACAAGCCAAGAAAGGCCAAAGTTTGCCAGCAAGTCACCAGAAACTAGGGAAGAGGCACGGGACAGATTCTCCCTCACAGACATCCCTCACGAGGAAACCACCCCACCTACACCTGACTTCAGACTTCTAGCCTCCAGACTGTGAGACAATAAATTTCTGTTATTTAAAAATTTTAAGTTTAGAGCACTTTGTCACATCAGCCCTATGAAACTCATATAGTTAGTCACGAGATATGTGCGTAGGCGTGAGATTTGGAAACCTAATTAGATCCGGAGGTGCCTATAAACTGCAAAGCAACATATAAACAAGCTGTAATAATTAAACAAGAATATGTCCCTAAGGGTTAACTGTGATTGTACAAGGACTCAGGGGGACAGTTGCTGCATTCTGCCTTACTTCTGTCTTTTCCCATCCTACCCATATCCCTCACCATCGCCACCACACAAAAACATCTGCTCTAAGTCACAGGGGAATTCCTAGATTATACTTCCTGTGAAGGTTTCAGCTGGGCAGCATTCAGCAACTCTCGAAGATCTTTCTCCAAGCTTTAACTAACTGGACCTTGTGTCTAATCAACTCATCTGCTTTCTGGAAGATTGGGGACCTCTCTGATACAGGGTTTTCTGTTTGAAGGGATTCTGAAACAGATGAGCTAGATCACTCATCCTCAAGGTACCTCCCCTCCCCCCCCACCAAGAGAACTGGGAAGAGAGGTGGTTGGTGTCCTTCAGCAGGCCCTGTGATCATTTCAGTAACGGCATTAGAAGGGGGTGGTTTCTGACTTTTGGTGAGGATAATGGTTCTAGTGCAATTAGGGGTCTTCCATTGGCTTTCTGTGTTTGAAGAATGAAGGTCCTTCTACTTACTGCTTAGGATTTTGTAAGGTGATTTAGACTGCCACCTGGGGCATTTGGCTTCAGAATTCCTAATAGCCTGAAAGGTCATAGGCACGAGGAAGGAAGGGTGTCCCAGTACACAGGAGAAAACGGAGACAGGGAGTTAGACGCTAGGCTAGAAAAGATTTGACATTGAGGAGGTTCAGCCACCAGAAGCAGTGGGCAGAGTAAGATCCCCAGACCTGCAAGAAAAGGGCAGCAAGAAGGAAGCCAATTCTTGCTCAGTGAAGTAGGATACATGAAGGACAAGACTTGGTGTCAAGAAAAAAGCCAAGATCCTGGGAATGGCATTGTGGGTCAAGGTCAGAGAGATTCTGGCAATGACGGTGACATAGGGGTGAACAAACAAACTCTCCGGTTACATTTGGTTCTGAACAGGATCTGTAGCCGAGTCAATCATTTCTCTAGCCCATGTTAAGCACCTGTGATATGTTAAGACGTGTACTAGGCACCATGAGGATCAGAGATGACAGGCATTGTTCTCAAGGAGTTAAGAGTTTGGTAGGGCAGAAATTGAAGATAAACCAATGACAATTTATTAGTGCATTGAGTACAATAAGAGTACAGTGTCATACAAAATCATGGTAACTAAGAGCTCAGGCTCTGGGTCCAATAGATCTGAGTCTAGATCCTGATTCTCCAGTTACAGGTTGTGTGATCCTGAGCAAGTCACCAAGCTTCCTAAACTTCAGTATCTTTTCTTATAAATGGGAATAATAGTACTACTTACCTACTTTATAAGATTCTCGTGAGGATCAAATTAGTCCATACATGCCTGGCACCTAGACAATTCCCAATAACATTGACCTTTTTTTATATAATAATAGTGATTATTATTGTAATTATCTGGGAGAAGGTAATGTCAGGAAATGTTTCCAGGAAAAGGCGGCACTTAAGGGGAATATTGGAAAAACAAAGAGAAGGTGGCTGGGCCTGGGATTGGGAGGGGGCTATTGAATGGCTTTTATTTTTTAATTATGTCCTGCCAGGCTCCTCAAACAATTTGAGATAGGTTGATGAATTCAGTGTTAGTAGAATTTAATGTGAGATATCTCTGAGCAACACTCATGCTTTGACCTCTTCATTCTAACCCTACTATAATCCCATACTGTTTTTTCTTTTAAAGATCTTATTTATTTATTTGAGAGAGAGAGAGAGAGAGCACATGAGCAGGGGGAGGGGCAGAGGGAGAGGGAGAAGCAGACTCCCTGCTGAGCAGGGAGCCCGATGCAGGACTGGATCCTAGCACCCTGGGATCATGACCTGAGCTGAAGGCAGACACTTAACTGACTGAGCCACCCAGGCACCTCTATAATCCCATATCTTATATGTTTACCCCATTAATTACTGTAGCTCCATGAAATGAATACAACTATTAATTTTCTTTCTTCTTGATTTTGAATACTAACAAACAGAAATAACACAAAATAAAATTGATGTAGTTAAAATTGTACCCAGTAAACTTTGTTTTGATTGTAAAAATGATTTTTACCTCTTCTTAACCCAGAAAAACTGGTCTTGACAGGAAGGAAAAAAAAAAGATCACAAAAGAAAACTTAACTTTGGGTGAATTTATAATAGATAAATTTTGATATGGGCAAAAATAAAATAAAACTGAACAAATCACATTTTTGTTGTAAATGTATAAGATAATTAATCCAAATTAATTCAAAACAAAGGAATTTCAATAAAATAAAAATTTCAGTACAATTTAGGGCACTCTATAGAAAATTGGTATAGAAATTAAACGGTCATAGTCAACTTTATTCCAAAAGATACCTTTTGGTTAAAAAGTCTTCCACACTGATATAATTCTTATGAACATGTTTGCATTCATAAACATAGATTCAAAACATCCATGGGTGCAAAATAGTGTGTCAAAATCTCCAGGTCTTGCCTGTGACATCCGGATTTGTGGATTGATGAAGCAGTTAGAACTCTCTGTCTGAGCTTAGAAAGTCAGGGTATAACTAAGGGCTTTGAAGTCATCACCACGTAAGTATTCCTCTGTTTTCTTTTGTATCTTCCATAAAATAATAATGCAGAGTCAGAACCTAATAAATGCCTGTTGAATGTTAAATTCTCTCTAGTCAGGCCTATAAGCCTTATGGATAGAGGATTTGCACCTGTAGAGTCAATCATTTTAATTTAGCACTTACTGAATACTATGCAAAAATGAGCTATCACGGCTTTGAGAGTAATCAGAGCAAAACCGAGGTACCCCAAGATTTGGATGTCTAGAATATAATCACAGACCTTACCAAAAATTGTACTATTTCTATCCAGTTCATCAGATGAAACATTTTTATCCTAATGTTCCTGTTCACTGAACATTTCCTCTTTTAAAAATTGTTCTCTTTCTTTTCAAATTTGCTTCTATAGATATCCTCATTCTCCACTTGACAAGGTCATGGAAGATCTAGAGGAAACATTATTTGAAGAATTCGAGAACTACTCCTATAACCTGGAATATTACTCCTCAGAGTCTGATTTGAAGGAGAAAGTCCAACTGGGAGTTGTTCATTGGGTCTCCCTGGTGTTATACTGTTTAGCATTTATTCTGGGCATTCCAGGAAATGCCACTGTCATTTGGTTCACGGGGTTCAAGTGGAAGAAGACAGTCACCACTCTCTGGTTCCTCAATCTGGCTATTGCAGATTTTATTTTTCTTCTCTTCCTACCTCTGTACATCTCCTATGTGGCCATGAATTTCCACTGGCCCTTTGGCATCTGGTTGTGCAAGGCCAATTCCTTCATTGCCCAGTTGAACATGTTTGCTAGTGTTTTCTTCCTGACAGTGATCAGCCTGGACCGCTATATCCACTTGATCCATCCTGTCATATCTCATCGGCACCGAACCCTAAGGAACTCCCTGATTGTTATTATATCCGTTTGGTTTGTGGCTGCTCTAATGGGTGGTCCTGCCCTCTACTTCCGGGACACTCTGGAGTTCAATAACCAAACTCTTTGCTATAACAATTTCCATGAGCATGATCCTGACCTTACTTTGATGAGGCACCATGTTCTGACCTGGGTGAAATTTATTGTCGGGTACCTCTTCCCCTTGCTAGCAATGAGCATTTGCTACTTGTGTCTCATCTTCAAGGTGAAGAAGCGCAGCATCCTGGTCTCCAGTAAGCATTTCTGGACCATCCTGGCTGTGGTCATGGCCTTTTTGATTTGCTGGACTCCTTATCACCTGTTTAGCATTTGGGAGCTCACAATCCACCACAGTAGCTATTTCCACCAGGTGCTTCAGGCCGGCATCCCCCTCTCCACTGGCTTGGCATTCCTCAATAGTTGCTTGAACCCCATCCTTTACGTCCTAATTAGTAAGAAGTTCCAAACTCGCTTTCGGGCCTCAGTTGCTGAGATCCTAAAGCACACACTGTGGGAGGTCAGCTGTTCTGGCACAGTGAGCGAACAGCTCAGGAACTCTGAGACCAAGAACCCATGTCTTCTGGAAACAGCTCAGTGAGTTATCAGTAGAAGGCTTTTGCGGGGGGGCCCTGACAAATGCTTTCAGATTATTTGGTTCCAAGGTATGGTAATAACCATCTCTTTCTGTCAATCAGTTTAGTGGCATTACATTTTTGTGTGGGTATAAAACGTAGGAAAGATCTTCATTTTTTCTCCCTGCAAATTAAATTATCTGTCATTCTTGCTAATTATACCGTTGTGGATTAGTCACCACTGTGGATGCAGTATCAGCTATTATTTTTTAAGTCCTAATGACTTTGAAGTCCTAAATCTTAATATTAAATAGATGATAAATTCATTTCAAAAATGTTAACATATGTGCTTAAGCTCACTTTAATTTTGCACCAGTAACCTATTAGACATATTTTTCAAATGCAACATGTACTTCATTTCTTTATTTCATGAAATCTATGTATGTACATTTATAAATTAAAGTAATAGTTGGTTATAGTAGTTTAAAACATTATGAACTATTCATGCTTAGTGAAGTGTCCCAGAATCTAGTTGCTTGAAATGACAATTTATTATTATAATGTCTCACAATTCTGAGTCAGAAACTCAAACAAGGCCCAGAAGGGATGTTCATCTCTCCGCTTCACGAGGTCTGGAGCATCAGCTGGACTGGGATGACCCAAATGGTAGAATTTTGGAACAGCTTGTCTCCTCTGCCCTACTGTCCCTTCTCTTCATCTTTTTTTTTTTTCATACAGCTCATCCAGTATGGTAGCTCAGGGTGGCCAGACTTCTTATATGGCAGTGTAGGGCTCTAAGAGACCAAAGTGGACATTTCTAGTCCTCTTTAAGCCTATGCCCACCCCTGACACAGTATCACATCCACTGTACTCTCTTGGTCAAAGTAGTCCTGGACCAGCTCAGGTTCAAGGGGAGGCAACATAAACTCCACCTGCCAGTGTGGATATGCTCCTATCTTTAATCCCTCATGAAATCACTATAAATATTAATATTCTTGGAAAATTCTGGGTATGTGCAAATATGTATAAGATTGCTGTAAACATAAAACACTGACATATAGATGGTAGATAGGCCAGCCTAATTTCAGAATGATTTCAGAAAAAGAAAGCATGTATGACATTGATATATTTCTACCTTCTATTCCCATAACTCTATAGACACCAGTACAAGACCAATAAAGTAATACCTTTAAGTTAGTAACCTCTTCAATTTTAAAAAGCATTTAATTTTTTGTAATTTCTTTATTTTGAAAGTTGGGAGGGGGGCTGTGTTATTTCTTGAATCAATATCCTTTTTTATTTCATCTCTCAGCTTCTGGAAATGCCCATTAGCCCATAGCAACAATCAGATCTGGTTTTGGAAATTATTCCTCAAAAATGTGTGGCATAGCTCAGCACATCCCAAACTTCTGTCATCCCCCAATTTCATGATTTCTGCCACCCAGTATGGAGGGAAGGCAAGAAGAGAAAGGCTCATTGTGAGTGTCTGTCCCCTCCACAACCGGAGTTTAAGATACTCCATTCTGGGTTCCCCGTCACCTTCAAGGGACAGGCCCTGATTTCCCAGGATCAGGAGAAAAGCTGGAGGATCAAAGACAAAGAGAATTCCTTAGGCTCATCCTTAGTTTGAGCAGATGGAGGGATTCTCAAGGCTGTGGGAGAAAGAGGAAGGCTGAAGAGCAGGAAGGGGATTAAGCAACCAAGGGCAGAAGGAAATGGAGCAGATGGTGTTACCACCTAAGAAGCAGGAGCTTACCAAAGGCCTATGAAAATATTTGAGATCTTTAAAAAAATGTTATTGACTCTAGAATATAAAAAAGGAAACTTGAAAAGTCAAAATTAATAAATACTTAATCACATGTCTATAAAATACGCCTTTATGTCAATGAGTCAAATGAAATATTTCAGTTATATAAAAACATATTTAATATGGACTTTCAATATGTTTCAGTGTTTGATATGAGGAGAGAAACTTCGAAAAAAAATGCTTTAAGGAAGGTCTATAAAAGTCTTTTTTTTAAAGATTTTATTAATTTATTTGACAGAGAGGGAGCAAGGGAGAGAGAGCACAAGCAAGGGGAGTGGCAGGCAGAGGGAGAGGGAGAAGCAGGCTCCCTGCTCAGCAGGGAGTGGGGCTCCATCCCAGGACCCCGGGATCATGACCTGAGCTGAAGGCAGATACTTAATGACTGAGCCACCCAGGCGCCCCAAGGTCTACAAAGGTCTTAAAGGAACTCTGAATTCATTTGAGAACCTAAGGAAGGTTATGGGTACTTTCCCTAGAAACATGCTTTTTTTCTTTTTTTTTTTTAATCAGTCTCTGCCCAAACGTGGAGCTTAAACTCACAATCCCAAGATCAAGACTCAAGTCGCATGTGACTGCCAGGTAGGTACCCCTCCCTAGAAACATGCTTTTAAATAAAATATCAGAGAGTCCTTAGATCCTGGGCTAAAGACTCTAGTTTTAGTGGCTTTTAAAATAGCTGATAGTGGGGATGTAACAGAAATCTGCTAGTGGAAAGTAGCAGCCAGTACAAGTACTTAATGTTTTATTCTCAGTTTGAGGGAAGATCTGAAGAGTGGCACTGGCCCTGGGCCTGGGGACTCCAAGCCTCCTTCCCTAACAGTTGGAATTTGGTTAGTGGGGCTTTCCAGGGGTCTCCTGATTAAAAGCAGGATGAATGACTAAAAGGACAGAGGCTGGAGGAGAGGACAAGCGCTGGAGCAATTAGGGAAGGAAGTGAGGGAGCTCAGTGCCCAGAGTTGGCAGAAGAGTAAAGAATCCCAGGCTCTCAGGGACAGGGGCATAGACACCAGGAGACAGACCTGCCTCTTTAATGGAAAGCATCTCTTTGAAGAGGGCAAGTCCCAGGGCCTCCAGAGGCAGGATATCTGGATTTGAACTAAGGCGCGAACACATGCTGTGTCTGTGTCCTTGGCTAAATTAATTCAAATTTCTAGACCTGTTTCTCCCATCTGCAAAATGGGGATAACAATAGTAGTATGCGCTACAGGGCTGTTGTTGAAATTAAATGAGGTGATGCAGGTAAAGCACTTAGAGGGGTACTTAGACCTATAAATAACTCGATCAAACTTAGCTGGTATTAATCAGTGAATTCTTGGCATCTTCCGACCTAGTAACTGCTTAGTAAATGTTAGATCCTTTCCTCTTGGATGAATATAAACATTTCATAGGAAGAATAAGGGAGCTACACAGAGAACTTTAAAACAAGATAGTTTGTAAGTACGTATAAAAGACTATGTGCCTAGGGCGCCTGGGTGGCTCAGTCGTTGGGCGTCTGCCTTCGGCTCGGGTCATGATCCCAGGGTTCTGGGATCGAGTCCCACATCGCGCTCCCCGCTCGGCGGGAGGCCCGCTTTTCCCTCTCCCACTCCCCCTGCTTGTGTTCCAGCTCTCGCTGTCTCTCTCTGTCAAATAAATAAATAAATAAAATCTTTAAAAAAAAAAAAAAGACTATATGCCTAGAGGTGGTAAAGGGCAAGAAGCAGATTAAAAGTTGAAAGATGTATTTGGAGTGCATCTTGAAGAATGACTCCAATTTTAACAAGTGCAGATGAGAAAAGAGCCTTTTCAGGTAGGTGACACAGTAGGGGCAAACGTACAGAGGAAAACAGGCTATGATCAGAAAAAATAGTGAAAAAAAAAAGTCCCATTTTCTAGGGACAGAGTGAGGATAGAAGATTCACAAGTTGGTGTCCAGCTTGAATAGTAATCCATAGTTCCTCAATATTCTTACATATGGGCAGTTCTTTGGGGGAATGAATTTAAGAAGCCCATGAACATTTTCCTTTGATTTTTACTTTACTGAAAGCTATGCAGGCCAATGGCATTCCAAACAACAGATGCTCATTTGGGTCATTTCTTGAATGCATCTATTACCATCCATACAGAGCGTGTAATGACAAAATGTGTTTATCAGTCTCGGTTCCATTTTAAATTTACCCTTATGTGACTTTATCGTCTCACTCTCCCTAATTGAGGCTATGAAGCAAGGGTTACACCAATGAAATAGGATTAAATTGTCTAAAAGCAGGGATGAAGAACTTTCTTTATTCTATTGCCAACACATTACCTGGCCAAGGACCCCGGTTTCAGTTGTCTCTCACTAAGTGAATAATCGGGCAAGTCATCTTTCAGAGTTGTTTCCTCATCTAAATGGTGATAAAAGTGTCTGTTTTGCTTATCTCATAGCTTATAATGGGGTCCAAAATGGACAATGTGTATGAGGCATGTATTTTTGTATTTTTTTAGTTTTTTAATCTAAGGACAATAATTGCCATTGCCAAATTGGATTTGTTCGGGGTTGGGGGGAATACATACAGATCCCAAAACATGAATGCAACTTTTTTATTTGTCTTTGTCCATAAGCTTATCTTTTCATAATAGGGAAAAAAACTCCAGCATTTTTCAGTGTTGCTCTAGTCTGTAACTTTTTAATTATATTGTTTATAAAGTATTTCCTTGAGTATATATGCCATAATTTAGCCGTTTCCATTCATGTTAGGACTGTGACAATCCTTTTATTCACTTGCTTCCATCCATACCACCTCCAGGTCAGAGCTGTCTGCCTTTGTCATTTTCTGGCTCAGAAACTTCAAGGCTCTCCCCGCCAGCCCCCCATACACACACTGCTTTCACAGAAGGAGCCAGCCTGGATGTGCCACCTGACCCCACCCTATCTAATCCCAAACAGACACTGCAAAATCCAGCCAAGTTGATCTAATTGCCTTGTAAATGTTGCTTTGTCTATTCTATTCCTGTGTTTTATCCCCTCCTGGAATACTCTTTTTCTTTCCTTTTTTTTTTTTTTTTTTTTAACAAATTACTGATCAAGGTCCACCCAGCTCAAGTCCCAATTTCTCCAAAAAATTTTTCGATTCTAGCCTTCCCTGACCCTCTGAACTTTTGGATTACTTGCTTAATCACAAAATGACTAATTTTTAACAATTTTATGTGTGTTCAAGCCACCTCCCTATTGTAATTTTCTTAACTCTTCTTTTGTATTTTTATAGCTTCTAACATGGTGACACTGAATCATTTTTAAGTCCCACACTGTTCTCAGCCTGTATGAGGGATGCCAAATATGAAAAATAAGTATGGTCTGAGTTACTGTAATCATTTATGGGCATACAAAAAAAAGCTGGCCTCTTTTATCTTCTGTTAATACTCCAAAGCCAGAAACAAACTAAAAAATCTCTCTTTCTCTATGTCCACCTATGCCTTCTGAACCCATTGGTTCAAAAACAGGTTATTCAGTACACAGGCTCACATGCAAATGTGAGCATTGCTTGTAACAGCAGAAAGCTGAAGCAATCTAAAACTCCAATAAATAGACTGGTTAAATAAGATATGAGACAATGGATTATGTAACTGTTAGAAAATGAGAAAGCTTTAGAAGTACTGACATGGAATATTCAAGATATAATTTCCAAGACATCCAAGTCTATTTTTATGGACAAAGTAAAAGGTGCAGAACAGTTTGCATTGTATGCTATAATTACTTCATGCATATGCTCACACTAGTTCTGGAAAGAGCTAAGAACCTGTTGACATTGGTTGCTTTTATGGAGCTAAATGGGAGGCCTGGGAGAGGGGGCAGTGGGCGGGGGGGACACACACAGAGACTTCATTGTATAACTTCTTGTTTTGAACTATGTTACTGTATTATCTATTTTTTTAAATACAAAATTAAAAGATACCACTAAATATATTTATGTGAGGCTGTGGAGTCAGGATTTTTTAAGATTTTTTATTTATTTCATAGAGACACAGTGAGAGAAGGAACACAAGCAGTGGGAGTGGGAGAGGGAGAAGCAGGCTTCCCGCCGAGCCGAGCAGGGAGCCCAATACGGGGCTCGATCCCAGGACCCTGGGACCATGACCTGAGCCCAAGGCAGACGCTTAACGACTGAGCCACCCAGGCACCCCTAGAGTCAAGATTTTTAAAGTCATGTGCTTCATTTGTCATTTTAAGATTTACAAGACAGCTGTGGTTTGAAATAACCATTCTAAATTTTTTAACTCTTTTTACTTTTAACCACATTTTTAATCAATAGTTTTTATCATTTTTGTTAATACTTCTTCTTCCAGCTATTTGGTGCTCAATCCCTTTAACATGTTGATGATTGTGAGTGATCTGGGGCTACTATTCACTAGTTGCTACATGTCGATGATTGTGAGTGATCTGGGGCTACTATTCACTAGTTGCTACATCTCGATCTTTCCATGGCAACATTTCCAGAATCCCCAGGCTCCGGTTCTACAGAAAATTAAGTGCTGCCCTCTGCTGGCTCTTATGACACTGACAACCAGAAAATTTCTCATGACGTTGGAAATACTTGGTGAAGATGATCGTAGTCATTGGTACATACTCGTACCAATTAAATAAATTACCTCTCAAATTTAATAATTTCCCACATTTAAGGCAGTCTCCCATATAAAGAAAATCAGATTGAGAGGAAAAGAATAGAACTGTCTGGTTTGGCTAGGAAAATTCTGACCTCAAACAAACCATTTATTCTTTTTTGGTCTACAGATTAGAGAACACAAAATAAGACTTTTAGAAGTCAGTAATTCCTGGGGTGCCTGAGTGGCTCAGTCGGTTAAGCATCCAACTCTTGATTTTAGCTCAGGTCTTGATCTCAAGGTCGTGAGTTCAAGACCTTTAAGAACCAAAAGCTGCCTTCACCTACTTAGCTACAGCACTACCTCATTTTTTTAAGATTTTTAAAACTTTGAGAAGAGCGAACGTAAGCAGTAGGGAGGGGCAGAGGGAGAAGCAGACTGCCCACTGAGCAGGGAGCCCAATGTGGGGCTCAATTCTGGGACTCCAGGACCATGACCTGAGCTGAAGGCAGACGCTCAACCGATTGAGCCACCCAGGCACCCTGCACTACCTCATTGTTGAAGTCCCTTCACCCCAATAGGTTTCTATCCAAATCCAAAAAAATGTCCCACTCAGTCCCCACCTCCACACCAAAGCCAGGTTTATGAACCACAGCCTGGGAATCAGTTACCTGTATAACCTCCTTCCCGTGACACAGTGCTACTCAAAATCACATTCCCCAAAGCACAAATCAAGCTCTCCATCAGGGGGCCTGAGCTGGTTAAGCATCTGCCTTCTGTTCAGGTCATCTCAGTGTCCTGGGATTGAATCCCTCGTGGGTCAGCAGGGAGTCGGCTTCTCCCTCTACCCCTCCCCCCTGCTTGTGCTCTGGCTCTCAAATACAAAATCTTAAACAAGTTCTCCCTTAACAGTAAATGAGGCATTATCTTCAATTTGCAGTATTTGCCTTGACAAATTTGTAATTTGGAAATTTTGGGAATCCCTCCTTGGACCTAACTTCCCTCCTCTGGGTTAGGTGTCCTTTAGTGAAGTTGCACACCCCATCCTGTATCATATTGCTTTCAAGTGGGATTTTTAATTGTGTGATTTTTCAATCTGGAGTAACCCCCAACTAGAGGGTTGGGAAGTAACATGGTTACTTCCATGTTGTTACATGGAAGATCCTATGTAACAACAAATTACTTCATCAGTCATTTAAGTCATTGATCCATCTCGACATTTTTTTCCAAGTATTTCATTAACTATTCCAGCAAACAAAGGACATACACTGTGCCCAATTATCGTCTTAAGCACTTTGTATGTATTGATCCACTTCTCATCAAGGTACTTCCAACATTTCCATTGCGGAAAACCAGTATTACATTAAAACTCCCTGCAAAAAGCCCAAGGTTTGAACCATTATAATCTACAGGGCTAAAAATCTAGTTGAAACTCTTAACCCAAAATTTCCCCAAGTGAAGCTTACCTGATTTCTTTTGAAAACAAAGCAAATATGAAACTTGCAACACTGTGGTATTAAGAGCAGCATCCTTGTGCATTGGGTACAGAAACTATACTACGACTGAGTCCATTTCTATTAATTTGTTTATAAAATCTACTCAACACCTACCTGTATTCATAGTATTTATGATAGATATTTTCCTCCTTTTTGGGCTAAATATCTAACAATGCTGACCCGAATTTATTTTTATGAATTATATGCCCATTCAATTTCTTCCCTCAAAATGGAAACCACCCTACATAAGAGTCAAGAGCCAGCAGCTGTCTTTTAAGCTTTTATTTAAGGGTAATGATCTATGATGTAGATTTTAGATCTTATTAAAAGCAGCCACATCCATGGACTGCACATAGTCCTCAAAAGCAGTAATCCGCTCCTCCAGCATATCTGTTCCAACTTTATCATCTTCCACTACACACTGTATTTGAAGTTTTTTAATTCCATATCCCACTGGAACTAGTTTAGCTGGAAAGAACATTAAAAAAATCTTAGTTAGCAAAGTCCTGTTGATTGACAAACATTGTAAATATGCAACTTCCAGATGCCACTTCCTAAAAGCAAAGATTGAACTCACAAGAGCCCCAGACCAAGCCATCCGCCTGAATGCTTCGGACGCACTCCTCTAGTTTTGCCATATCTGTCTCATCGTCCCAAGGTTTCACATCTAGTAATATGGAAGACTTGGCAACAAGTGCAGGTTCTAAAAAAAGGTACAACCAGCATTATTCAGACACTCAGTTATGTTTTTTCATTTTAGTTGAGGACACCTTTAGAATCTTAATCTGTTTCCTAACGGATCAT
Organism: Zalophus californianus; assembly: GCF_009762305.2. NCBI lineage: Eukaryota > Metazoa > Chordata > Mammalia > Carnivora > Otariidae > Zalophus > Zalophus californianus. The sequence goes on along the minus strand of NC_045597.1, from coordinate 165,621,464 downwards.
CTCCTCAGCCAAACAAAACTACAGAATACATCTTATGTTTGTTACGCACATGGCCGCTTTCTGTTGTGCTAAGAAAGAGGTATTTAATTGTGTTAACAGTTTCTTTCCCACAGAGGAATGCCACAACTGCTACCATAAGAACAGCTGCAGACCAGTAGCTGTGGAAGTTTTATGAAGAACCACCTATACAGGTTTTTAAATACTGACCTAGTTAACAAATGCAGAGGCAATTACTTTGGAAATCAAGCTTCAGAAAAAGATTACTCACATTACCATGAAATGAAGTTAAATCAGCACAAATTATAAAATGACCTACTTTTGGCTTTCTTTGACTCATACTGTGCAAGGCGTTCCTCTCTTAGCCTCTTCGCTTCTTCACTTTCCTATAGAGAAAAATTAAGTATGTTTCACAAAGCTGGTTGTTCCTCAGCTTAATGCTAGTGGAACCATCACAACAGACCAAGTTTTTTCAGAAAAAAGCAAATCCATCACAAGCTCAGCCGAAAGATGGTGATTTGATTTTATTCATCATGTAACCAATGAGAATTTTTAAGTCGGGTAATAAAGTGGTGAAACCGGAATTCAAATCCAGGCAATTTCACCACAGAGCCTATGATTAAGCTCACTGATGTATGTATTAATTTATGCCATACCTCCTCATCATCAGATCCAAAGAGATCAATGTCATCATCATCTTTACTATCTGTAGCTCCACTTCCTGTGGTGTCTTCCACATTAGCAGGGCCATACTTGCCCAAAGCTTTCTTCACTCCTGGAAGGCTTGAAAAAAAAAAAGAACTTAAGTTCCACCACCACTAGGTCGGTATGTTCTTTTGCAGACAGCACATGAGAACTTGTTTCCATCACAATTTACCAAGAGATCATTTTTGTATTAAGAATTTACCCTTAAACAGTAAATACTTATGTAAATACTTTTGTATGTTTAACTCCTCACCCAACAAACATTAGTAGCATGTTGAGACATTATATTCAATACTCACTATGATTTACTCTTTCAGTATGAGTATTTCTGTTTGAGATTTCATTAAGTATGCTCAGTTCCATTCTTAGTGAACTGGAGTCCACTTCCCCAAACTTCCACCCTTGTTGGCAGTTTCAGAAGAATGGCCAAGGACTGAATGAATGAGCCACCCTCTCACCCCAGAGGTGGGCCCCCCGGGTCAGGGTGGAGGCACATTGTCAGGGCATTGTGGGGAAAAGTTGAACTGCTGTTGTCCATGTTCTACCTGTTCTGTGAAAAAACGGAGGACTTCAGTCTCTTGGCCTTCTAAAGTCACAAAGATAATTTAGCTTACAATATCCCAAACAAAACTGAAGTAGCCTGGCTCCAATTTTGTCATGTGAAAATCCTGAATTTAAGCTTAGAAAGCGTTCTGTTCTTCAGATAAATACAAAGGTAATTTTACCTGGCCTTCTCCTTTTCATAAGACTTGATGTGATTATACCAACGGAGGGCATGATACAAGTCGGCAGGTGGGGGACCGGAGACTGCTTCAAATACTGCCACGTCTGCTTGTGACGGCACATACCTGCCAAGGATACAAAAATTACACACGCCTTTAAGAAAAAAATCTACAAATATCAGCAAATAAATGACAAACGGCACATCCGTCAAACTACTGTGAACTGGCCCATTTGCTACTGGGCAACCTAAGCTGCTGTATTTATTTTTTAAAATAAACTCAAGATCGGGGTCCATGCGTTTGGTTTTCCGCCCTACCCTGAGAATCCCGGCCACTTCGTGGACCTCAAAGCTTGCAATCTCTAACGGGAGACCTACAAGCTTACTTCCACAAACTGAGTGAACAAGGGGAAAACCCTGGCTGAATCAAGTCAGTGGAAAGAAAGCACATGTTTAACCCTTCGCCCCTCGCAGCCCCGCTACCTTTCCCCCAGCGGCGGCGGCAGAGGCCGCGCCACGTGGCCCGGCCCCAAGCCCGGGCCCGTCCTCACCCCTCGATGTAGCTCTTGTCCGCTAGGTAGTCGTTGAGCACCTGGAGACCGGCGGGGCTTTTCAGGTCTCCAAAACCCATGGCGTCGGCTGATCCCACGAAGCGGGCGGCAGCGAAGGAAAAGAGGAGCGGACGTAGTCGGCGCCTAGCGCTAGGGAAAAAAAAGGGGCCGCAAAAGGCCGGAAAATGCCTTATATAGAGACGGAGGCGTTTCCCTCGGCCGCACAGGGTCGAAGGTTAAAGGTCAAAGTACGTTAATACCCTCATTACTCCACGAAAAACTCGGGGGCTCTGAATTGAACGCCCCACAAATTATCTGCGGGCCTCTATGTGTTTAGAAATAAATTAATAAAAGGGGTATTTCTTAACTTAGTACCTCCGCGGCTCCGGAACACTACAGGAACCGCCCCTCGAAGCGCCGGAGATGACCGAAGACGCTCGGCCTCAGGCACCTGCCCACTTCCGGCGGAACTGCGGTTCCAAACCGTCTCCCCGCCCCCGCCCCCTCCAGGCTGCCCGCCCTCCGCCCCGCCCCCTGTCCAGGCTGTCCCCCTGTTCGGAAATTGCCGAACTCAAGCTGAGCGGAAATTGTCGAATCTGGAGTTTCTAGTCCCTCCTGGCTTCCCGTTCTTCAGGCCCGGCGGGCGAGGTTAGCCAAGGCCGCCATATTGAATAAGCAATCCGGCCTCTGAGGGGGTTGGTGAGGTACAGGCAGTTCTGCAGAGCGGCTTCGGCGGCTCCAGGGAGAAGGTGAGGCCGTGAGAGCGTGAGAAAGCTGAGGTTCCCCTTGCCGTAGCAGTTGATTTCTTGACGACACTGTTTCTTCTGGCCCAGGTGACTCATTCTACTCTTGTCCTTGAGTGGGCGCTTCGTCCCACCCCGCCTCCCCCGGAAGCCCCTAGGGCCGGCAGGTGAGGACTGTTGGCGGTGGTCTCCGGTCTCTGGAGCGAAAAGCAGGTGTAGAACCTGGAGGCTCTGGGAGCGCTGGCCCGGAGGCAGGTTTGTGGGTGACCTTCATTCTGCAAGGGAAATGCAGGACATTCCCCTTTGTGGAGAGGAGGCCGTTTTGTTCCCTGGTAGAGGATGTATGTCAAGTGACTTAGGCCTAAGACTGAGCGTCCTCCCCCCCAAATTAACATATACTTGGTGTAGTACACCGGCCGCTGTTGCCTTAGCAACCATCCACACCTCTGGGTTTTTGTTGTTGTTGTTGTTTTGTTTTTGTCCGTTGAGTGCATTGGACAATATTTCTTATTCCTTTCCCTGGTGGGAAAACTGAAGAAAATGATACTTAAAAATTTGCCCAAGGTCGCACTGCGAACGGCATGGCTACGTTGTTTAGCTATGTTGAGATCTAATGCATGTACCGTTTAAGACCGTGGATCAGACACAACTCTGCTCCAGAACGGTTTGAGGGCATTGAAAATGTATCGTGAACTGTTTCTGATGAATAAACATCCAGGTTGTTTCCTTAGGGAATGTTCTTTTTTACACCGAATTGCAGGTGCATTGTTGAGCAGGGTGTTAAAAGGCTGTCAGAGCACCTGCACTTTTTAATTCCAGGGAAGTGGAAGTTTCGGCCAGAAATTTGAGATAGAATTCATTTCGCAAATAGTGTTGAATGTCTATTATAAACTAAAGATGAGTCCATGAAGAAGAATAAAATGGGTGATTTGACTGGGGAGTAGTTAGGAAATTTAAGGTAGGCTGATCAAGGAAAGCCTCCCTGAGGAATGTGTTAAGCCCCGATCTGAAGGACAAGAAGCCAGAGAGATCTAAAGGAAGAGCATTTCAGTCTGAGGCCACAGCCTGTGGGGGAGAGGGGAGGGGCTGTAGGGACAGTGTGGAAGCTAGGAGACCTGCTGGGGGGGCTGTTGTAATGGTCCAGGCAAGATGATGGTGGTCTACAGTAGAGTGGTACCTTGGAAGGAGAGAAGTGCATGGATGCAGGATATACGGTGGGGAATGTGGAATAGTACTGTTCTTATACTAAAAAGTGTCCACTCTGGTCATTAACATTTTCCCATTTAGAGATGACTATTTCCATTCCTGTGTGGTAGATAAATACGTATAAAGTACATTTTAAAGTTTTGTAAAACTGTCTTCTGTTGGGGCTACACACTCTTCCATTTGATGCTGGATTTTCAAGAGACAGTCTAGTTCTCGTTGATTTCCTAGCTAAAGTGGACAATACTTTTAGATTGTATTGGAGACAAAATAATAGAAAGTGTTTACATTGTTGTATGAAATATTGATTGTTGATTTTCAGTCTGTCATTACTCTAATTCAGCAAATTCAGATTTACCTTTATATCATCAAAAGAATTTAGTAAGACGGATGCTACGCATTTTGGAACTTGGTCATAAGATTATTTGGTGGTTATTTTTTCAAGGGCTAAGTCTTCAGAGAAGGGAAATGACCAAATTGCACCATTACTCTTCAAGGAACTTACATGTTAGTAGGTACTAAAATTGATTACTAACATAATTTAGTAGGTAGAATAGTAAAGCTGGATACACGGCGTGTGCTGATGGTACAGAGGGGATACGGAGCTGATCTCCGGAGGCTAGTACTGTCTGAACTGAATTTAGGCTTAATTGACATTTATTGAACTTTTACTAATAATGCATAGCCTAGGAAGTATTGTTTTCTTCCTGACCAATAGATAGAGAAGCAGGAACTCGATTTACCAAAAATCACTCACTTGTAGGTGATAGACTTCATGTCTGCAAATTTAGTATCACAGGTTCTGAATTAATGAATGTTATGAATTAACTAAAGTCTGCATTAATGAAATTTTCTGTTATACCTCTTCTGTAGTTGGTATGTGAAACTTCATGCTTAAAAGGTGTAAGACTGTTTTCCACTCTCTAACTTTGAAAGTCACTACGTTGATACATTCTGATCACATAATTTCCATTTTTAGAAGTTTTAAGTGAAAAATTACAATTCAGATGCTTAGCCCATTTGATCAAGTGAGTGGACAGAAAGTTCAGATGCTTAGTCCTTATGTTCAAGTGAACGCATAAAAACTAAAAGTTCAGGTAACTTTTCTGTTTGCTTGTGTGTATCTTTAATTAGTATTATTTATATAATTCACTCCCATTTCTTTTAGTACTACAACAAACGTTTATTATGGGAGACTGTCCTTGTGCATTACAGGATGTTTAACAGCACCCTGGCCTCTACCCACTGGATGCCAGTAGCTTTCCCCCAGTTGCGACAACGATGTGTCGAAATGTTGACAAATGTTCCCTGGGAAGCGAAACTGTCCCTGGTTGAGAACCACTATTTTAGAGCTTACTGTGTACCAGCCTTGGAAATAGGCACTGAAGATGGAAAAATTGAAGAAGTTCATAATACAGTGAGGGTAGAACAGACTTATAATTGCAAATCTGTAAGATAAATGTACTAAGCACAGAAAATGGCACCCCAGATACTTAAAAGGCTTGGACTTGTGAGCCAGCTCAGAGTCTCAGGAACATTTAGTAGGTAACTGCTGAGAACATAGAATGTTAGAATGCGTATTGGTAGGAATGAAGGCAAAAAGGTAGATGTCGTTATTTTACATAGTATTAATGGTAAGCTCATTGTTGTTCTTCGAGTTTATTTTACTACATAATGTTTTACATTTGATCATTTGTTGATAGTGAAAAACAACACAACACTGCCCTTTACATAGATTTATATACTAGCTGCTCCTTAGCTCCTTGACATTGTACAAGTCAGTTAATCTCCTGAGACTGAATATTCTCATCTCTAGAATTTGGGGGAAAACATCAGGACTCATGAATGTTCAATGTAATAATGTTTGTGAAGTGTTTAATACTTATGAACTATTACCAAAAAGTTTGTAATTAGGGTTTTTTTTTTTCCTATGATAATATAACTCTTCTTTGTTTTATTCTTAGCAGTATGTTAAGGATACCTCTAAGAAGGGCCTTAGTCGGCCTTTCTAAGTCTTCTAAAGGATGTGGTGAGTATTTTATTTTTATTTTGCACTTGTGGTACTAGATTTTCTATCTTTGTAAATTTACTGGTTTATGGAATGTTTCTTGAAGGACTCTAAACTGTAATTTGTTTTAAATAAAATAGAAACAAGTGATCGTAGTGGAATAGAATAATTTTTTTAAAGATTTATTTATATACGGGGCGCCTGGGTGGCTCAGTCGTTAAGCGTCTGCCTTCAGCTCAGGTCATGATCCCAGGGTCCTGGGATCGAGCCCCACATTGGGCTCCCTGCTCAGCGGGAGGCCTGCCTCTCCCTCTCACACTCTGCCTGCTTGTGTTCCCTTTCTCGCTGTGTCTCTCTCTGTCAAATAAATAAATAAAATCTTTACAAAAAAGATTTATTTATATATTTTGGAGAGAAAGAGCACACAGGCAGGGGGAGGGGCAGAGGGAGAGAATCTCAAGCAGACTCCCCACTGAGCTGGAAGCCTGACCCAGGGCTTGATCTCACAACCCTGAGATCATGACCTGAACCAAAATCAAGAGTAGGCCACTTAACTGACTGAGCCACCCAGGCGACCTAGAGTAATTTTTAAAATATAACTAAACAATTTATAGAAGGTGTCATGAAATAAAAAGTAGTAGGAACTGCCTATCATTGCCAGAATGGAAAAGCAGTCATGCTGCTTTTGGAAAGTGGTATTCTCATGAACATATTTTCAGTGGTATTAAAAGTTTCAACTTAAACTACCATTAAAAGTGGATAGCCATATTCTATCTGGTATTCAGGATTGGAAAAGCATTTGTCTAATTCTATATTTTATAGGTTTGCATCTAGAGAAATAGAGGGAAATGGTATAAAATTAGGAAAAATCTTAGGCTTGTAGGTTAGAGTTAATCCACTATCCTCTGCTATAATAAATTTAACTCTGTTAATTTATTTCTCATCTCAATATTTTTAATGGTCAGTTCGAACAACTGCCACAGCAGCAAGCAACTTAATTGAAGTATTTGTTGATGGTCAACCTGTCATGGTGGAACCAGGAACTACCGTCCTTCAAGTAGGCATATGTTCTAATTCTTTATTTTTGTTCTGTTTTTTTAAGGAATATCAATTTATTTCCTTAATACTGTTTACTTCTAAAAACTTTAAGATTCCTTGATACATGCTCATAAAAAAACTATAGATAGTAAAATTATATGAAAATAAGTTGGATTTAAAATGTTGGCATTTCAAAGTGAGATATCATTTATCTTTTTCTGACTTTCTTGGTGAATTATGGTAGTTATTTCGTTTCACTTCTGCTTTCCAAGTAAATACCTACTAGAAATTTGAAGTTACCAAGAATAACTAATTATAAGTTAATATAGGTAAGTTTGGAGAAAAGGTAATCTTTGTTGTGATCCTGCTTGATGCTTTTCACTTCATATAACTTCTCAATTTTTATAACATTTCTAAGAATGTGTCCTACAAAGCAGGTAAATGGAGGGTAGTCCGTTCTTGAATTCATGCCCTGAATACATAATTTCTCCAGATTCCTTCAGACCTAACAGAGTTGGTCATGGACAAGTGATGCTTCATTCTACCTGCGAGTTATCAAAAGCTAAAATGCTCTTTATTCATGTTAGCAGTCATTTCTAGACTATCTGCCAGGCACAGACATGTAAACAATAAGTATATAACAGGTATATGTTCAAGGTACAGTAGAGAGTATTTTTGCCAGGTATAGGAGGTGATAGAGATGGTAGGGGTATCTCAAGTGATCCCTGAGGAGATTTTAAAGGATAAATAAGTGTTTATATTTGGACAGAGAAGCTTCAAATAGTTTGGTATCATTCGGACTTAAGGTGTATGTAGAAGATGAGATAACAGGAAATCAAATTACTCTGATAGATCCATGATGAAAGAAGATATATGTCATGCTAAAGAGCTTAGAGTTTGACCCATCAACAGTTTTCATGGCAATTAGGCAAGATGACAGTGACTATAGAGGATGTTGGTTTGGAGAATAACAAGACTGGTGTGAGAGACAAAGGAGAAGTATCTTGCATTAGTAGAGCAGAAAATGAAAGCCCTAAAACAGATAGTGGCAGTGGGAAGGAAAGTAAGAGGATAGATTCAGGGAGAGTGAGATGTAGATAGACAGGCCTTTTAGGAACAGTGAAGAGCAGGGGAATTTTTGTGGTTTCTGGCTTTGTTAGTTTATTTGGGGATGTATCATAGGAGACAGAAATAGGTTGAATTTTAACTCTCTATAGAGCATACACATGTGCATGCCAATTAAGGCTAAAACTTGGAGAAGTGGTGGACTGTCAGGGCTACAGATGAGGATTTAGATATAATCATCATCTGGAATGTGAGCTAGTATGAAGGTTGGGACCAGATCTTGCTTGCTACTTACTATGCCCTCTGCATCTAGCACATAGGAAGACTCAATACATTTTTGCTAAGTAATTAAAACATTGGAATTTGAGGAAATTGCTTTAGAGTAAGGGCTAAAGATGGAAGAACTAACCCCAGTGGAAATTTGAATAGGTTTGTAGGCCTCGAGAAGGAGGAGTGATAATTAGGAGAGCTGGACTAATCCCCCTTAGTAGGCAAATGGTAACTGAGGAGAGCTTCAACCACAGTGGGAGTATGAGTCCTAGGTAGGGTATATGGAGCCAAATATAGAAGCAGATCATAGCCAACTAGACACTGTGAGATGGAGTCTAAACCAAAGGAGGAGAGCTAAGCAAAGAGGAAATGCCAGTATGAAACCACTGGGACAGGGTTTGAAGGGTGTCTTTGTGGACAGTGGTTCAGAGTGGAAATGGGGAGTCAAACCTTCAGCACAATCTGAGAGGTTGGTTAATTCAGTTTCTTCCACATAAGGTGTAGGTATGCTGAGGATTCTTAAAGACGCAGCTTTGGAGCAAACAGAGGTAGGAATCAAGAGCAGAGAAGGCGGGAAGTCTCTTCAGGAATGAAGTAAGAATGAATGAAGGTATAGATATTTACAGATAGGAGTAATAAAGTAGGTGGGGATGACTTTTTTTCTTTCTGTGTTTTAGGCAAGACGAGGATGAGGTTAGGTTATTCTAATGCAAAAAAATGTTTACTTTGTCTTCTAGGCTTGTGAGAAGGTTGGCATGCAGATCCCTCGATTCTGTTATCATGAAAGATTGTCTGTTGCTGGAAACTGCAGGATGTGCCTGGTTGAAATTGAGAAAGCTCCTAAGGTACTTGATACCTAAAATTCCACACCATGCTGTAGAAGGTAGAAAACTTTAAATCTTGCAGCAAACTTTATTTAGAATCATTGTTGTAGTGGAGAAACCTAGCCCTGTTTAATTGTATCTGGAAATTTATTTTTTTGTGTGCAGTTAAGTCTGTTCATTTCAAAACTGGAAATGCAGTGATGAAAGTGCTTTATAAATGCAAGCACTATATAACTGTAACAGATTTAGAAGTTAAAGGTGAGTTCCTGTACTTGCCAGTATTTCCACATGGCTATATGACACAGCTAGGATGTGGAATTGCCAAGCAGCACATTGAAAGTGCTTCTGCTGTTCCATTTTCGGTAGAGAAGGGGATTGCAGTGAAGAGGTTCACTTTCAGTTTAATTTCACTTTGTTTCATACAGTTTTAATTCAGTAGCACCTGCTAATCAAAACATAGTTATTTGATGTTCTGTTTCAGAGTCTCTTTATAAAGTAGCTTTAACTATGAGAATAGAATTTAAAAGTATGATGTCTTATTTTTTTCTAAGAGAAATATAAGTGTCAGGTTATCATATTGTGAATATGAAAACTGAAAAATTGAGTGTTCAAAAATACTGTTTTGTTTCTTTTCAGATGTATGACTTAATGTTTTTATATGTTGGGTTGCTTATAATTACAAGTAAATATAAGTACTTAAAAGATTTTTCTATTGAAATTCCAGGTTGTAGCTGCTTGTGCCATGCCAGTAATGAAAGGTTGGAATATCCTGACAAACTCAGAGAAATCTAAGAAAGCCAGGTACTTTAATGCTACTTAACATAGTAACTTTTCTTAGAGCAGAAAATTGCTCATTTCAGTATTTAGACCTCTCATAGATGAGAAATTCAATAGCAAGCTCTGAAAAAGTTGACATGTTCAGTTCATAGGAGCAGTGGAAATAAGTGCACATTGAGGAGGTGAAGTCAGGCGTTTATGGTTTTGAGCCTAGAATGGAATTAGCACTAAAAGCTCTTCTTTATTTTTTATTTTTATTTTTTAAAGATTTTTTATTTTATTTATTTGACAGAGAGAGACACAGCAAGAGAGGGAACACAAGCAGGGGGAATGGGAGAGGGAGAAGCAGACTCCCCGCTGAGCAGGGAGCCCGACGCAGGGCTCGATCCCAGGATCCTGGGATCATGACCCGAGCCGAAGGCAGATGCCCAATGACTGAGCCACCCAGGCGCCCCTAAAAGCTCTTCTTTAAAAACTTGTTAAACTTGTGATGAATAGTGAATCTGGGGCTTATTGAACTGAGATTATTTTAGGAACATATTACACTGTTATTTGTTTTTGCTGTGCATTTATATGTTTGTTTTTGTTTTGAGTTAATGTGAATGTTTTCTGAAGACCATTTAGCAATTTTTGGTAATTTTGTATTGTTGAAAGTCATAATTTTCTAGGTTCTGTAATGATATTTTATTCCTAGACTTATATAAACATTTTTTTTAGATAGTGTGTCTAATACTAGAATAATGGCTGCATTGGCATTTCTCATAATAAATGTAAAATTAATACTTTAAGAAAGGATACATCTCTGAAGGTTATTTAGATAGCCTATATCCAAACCATTTTGAGTGCCAAAAATTTATATCATTTTGTATATTAAAATTTTCCATACAGAGAAGGTGTGATGGAGTTCTTGTTAGCAAATCACCCACTGGACTGTCCTATTTGTGACCAGGGAGGTGAATGTGATCTGCAGGTATGTCATCTAACTTCATAAATCTTTTTTGGTTGTCTCAAGTTTTAATTTCACTAGCAGCATTAGAGTAACTCTCAATCTACTTAAGGACCAGTCCATGATGTTCGGAAGTGATAGGAGCCGATTTTTAGAGGGGAAACGTGCTGTGGAGGACAAGAATATTGGGCCATTGGTAAAGACCATCATGACTAGATGTATACAATGTACTCGCTGCATCAGGTAATGCTTTTCCTTCTCTCTTCTGGATTATCATTCACATACTTAGTTAATACTCACAAATTTGGTGAAATAACACTAGAAAAAATGGCAACTTTTTTTTGGTTGTAGAAGAGGGATGTTTTTAATGTTTTCTGCATAAGCCAGTGAAATGAATTGTTCACTTACAGTGAATATCAACTTCCGTTGAGTTTACAAATCAAACTCTACAAGCATTAACTCTGTGATAACTTGTTGAGCTATACATGATTTGTGCAATTTTCTATATGTGTGTTACACTGCAATTAACTTATAAGCAAACATTTATTGAACTCTTTTTTATTCATGACTATGCTCACCATTGAAAATATACCCATTGTATACATCCTATCTCCTTGTGATCATAGTTAGGAAGGGAGATAATTTTGCTGTATTTGACCATTTGACAGTACATTTTTATCTTGCAGGTTTGCAAGTGAGATTGCAGGAGTAGATGATTTGGGAACAACAGGCAGAGGAAATGATATGCAAGTTGGCACATACATTGAAAAGATGTTCATGTCTGAACTGTCTGGAAATATCATTGATATCTGCCCTGTAGGTGCCCTGACCTCTAAGCCCTATGCTTTTACTGCCCGCCCTTGGGAAACTAGGTATTCATTGTTTTATTTTTTGACAATTTGTTTTTTGTCCTTTAGTTGGCTACGGTTCAAAAAAATTTGATTCATGTTTTTCCTGTATTCTAATTGTTTTGGTCTGCTAAGTTTTTATGATTTGCTTTAGGTAAAACCTTCTTACTGGAAGGTAAGAAGATAGATTAAAGGATAGGATGAACCTGTGGAAATTAATTACAGTTTTCTTGGAAATTAATTCCAAAGTACCTAACCACATAATTATTTTATTCACTCGTTCTTCCAAAGAGTAAAATTGTCTTGATTTTTTAAGATTTATAGTCTCCTCTCATTGTATATTAAGTTTTCAACCATGTGGCTATATCATATTTTATTTAGTCAGTTCCTGTTATTAGACATTTAGGTTGTTTCTGTATAGTTGTAAATCTATGATAAAAATTGTTATTGGGGTGCCTGGGTGGCTCAGTTACTTAAGTGTCCAACTCTTGGTTTTGGCTTGGATCATGATCTCAGAGTCATGAGATCAAGCCCCACCTACAGCTCTGTGCTCAGGGCAGAGTCTGCCTCAGATTCTCTCTCTCCCCCCACCCCCAGCTTATGCTTTCTCTCTCTCTCTCCCCATCCTTCAAGTGAATGAATAATATCTTCTTTTAAAAATTGTTATTCATAGATTTTCTTGTATATCTCTGATTCTTTTTACTAAACCGGGAAATGGAGTAGGTAGTTGCAATAAGTTTGAATATATTTTTTTAAAGATTTTATTTATTTATTTGACAGAGAGAGACACAGCGAGAGAGGGAACACAAGCAGGGGGAGTGGGAGAGGGAGAAGCAGGCTTCCCGCTGAGCAAGGAGCCCGATGCGGGGCTCGATCCCAGGACCCTGAGATCATGACCTGAGCCGAAGGCAGACGCTTAACAACTGAGCCACCCAGGCACCCCTGAATATATTTAAGGTTCTAGAAACATACCATTAAATTTCCCTCCCATTTTTAAACTTCCACTAGAGTATATGGGAGTATCTTACAATTCTAGGTTTTAAACCATGTATTTATGTGTATAAAAGGATTAGGGGGATAGGGCACAGTACATAGCTGAGATGTAAGTAGAGATTTTTCTCTTTTTCTTCTGAGACTCCCATAATGCGAGCAGAAAAGAAACTTCCATCTCCACAGCCTGCCTCAGCCTGGCAGAATCTGTTCAAGGTGGTAGGGAAGGAGATGAGAACAGGCCCCAAGCCACACCACCACTGATATCCAGCCTTCTTACTTGAAGTTCAGTAGTTTTTCCCTGCATAAAAGCTTCTCATGATAGTGTATGCCTTTGGTAGATTTCCAAAGTGGTTGTTTTTGTTAATTTTGTCTAGCTTTATTTTTGCTTTTTGTGGGGAGGATTTGTCAGGCTTTTTTAATCACCCATACCCAGAAATCTTACCCTGTTGCTATTTATTTTGATAATCATATTTCCCAAATTTGGCCATTTAGAACCCTTACCATTGGCTTTTGTATTAGATAATCTCTAAAGCTTTTTTTTTTTAAGATTTTATTTATTTACTTGAGAGAGCATGTGAGCTCATGCATGTGCGATTGCAGGGAGGAGCAGAAGGAGAGCAGACTCTGCACACTACACAGGGCTCAATCTCACTACCTTGAGATTATGACCTGAGCCGAAATCAACAGATACCCAACCGACCGATCCACCCAGGCACCCCTAAAGCTTTATTTTTACAGTAGAAATTTGTGTGAAGTAGTCAAATATGAGGATAATTTTGTTTATTGCAATTTCTCTGGTTCCCACTATTTTTAGAAATTCAGACAGGCAAGTCATTGTAAAATTTTTTAGTTTTGGATAAATCAGGTGACAGAAACTTTGTCCTTATTGCCAAACTCAGCATAGTAAATGTATGTGTTTATTTTCTTAGAAAGACAGAATCCATTGATGTCATGGATGCGGTTGGAAGTAATATTGTGGTAAGCACAAGAACGGGAGAGGTGATGAGGATTTTACCGAGGATGCATGAGGACGTCAATGAAGAGTGGATCTCTGATAAAACCAGGTATATGCTGCATCGTTTTCCTTAACTTTTGCAATTGATTTGAAGTACATTTTATGGTAATTTTAATTTTAAAACACCGTTTTTATACTTGCAAATTAGTTAATAAATAGAGACTATTGAAAATCTAGACTTTATATGGAGAATTGGACAAAATTAACAGTCTAGGCATATCGCTGGCTTTCATATAAACTTTGACAAATATCCATCCTACAGTTTTGAAGTGGATTAAGATGTTTAATCTATTCCAGTTTGTTCATTAGAGAAAAGCTAAATGTAACTTAGAGCTTGTACATCATAATTTTGATAAAATATCTAAAAGTATTCAAGTTTTATAAATAAAAATGATTTGCCTTCTTCAGCTCTCAGATTTTTTTGTGTTGTAATTTTAAGATTATTCAGGTAGCTGAAAACAAATGATAAAAGCTCAAACTTTTTAGATAATGTTTTAGTTTTGGATCATGTGCATAAAATATTTATTCATCTTTCAAAAAACCTGGAATAATTATTTGTATCCAAGTATTTATCAGTCTATTTGACACTTTAACTGGTACTATATTTAAATAACATTTTTTTAGATGTTAAACTTGAAAACTATAGTTGCCTCTTAAGCAGGATTCCACAAATGGTATAATTTCTGTTATCTAGATTTGCCTATGATGGGCTAAAACGTCAAAGACTTACCGAGCCGATGGTCAGAAACGAAAAGGGGCTTTTAACCTATACCTCCTGGGAGGATGCACTCTCTCGTGTAGCTGGAATGGTAAAACATTGAAATATAGAATAAATAGTATTTGTGATTTTCAGGGAACATCTTTGTAGCAGAGTGGGGGATGTGTGTCTCCTCTCTTTTTTTCTCTTACCAAGATTGCCTTCCATTTAACATTTATTAAGAACCATATGCCAGATATCATGCTTGAAGTAGTGATGTAGACACCACTAACACAGGGTACCTACTTCCCACAATCTTGTAGTAGGGTAAGACCTATAGTCAGGTATCATGTGCTTGGGTAGTTGTGCAAGAAATGATGTATGAGAGAGCACCTGGGAGGAGTGCCTAACCAGGCTAACATATCAAGGATGCCTAATTCACATAAGGTGAATTAGGCAAAGTCTAAGAATGAATGCAAACTTGCCAGAGCAAAAATGGAGGGAGTAGCTTTCTAGTCAGAGAAAGGCAATGTACATAAAGGGCTTGAGGGAATGGTAGATACTTCTGAAGAAGTCTTCATCCTCCAAACCTCATCATGAGGCCCCTTTGTTTCTAATTTAAAACAAATACCTTCCCTCCAAGCTGGTGGTATTACTAACCTTGGCCTCATATACACCTTTCTTCTCACTTTTAGATTAATAATTAGTGTAAGCCTTTTTAGTCAAAAGTTTGTTGCTTTTTTTATACTTTAAAATGACTATTGTTTTGTTTTCTGAGCAGTGGTCTTTGCTGAATGGAGGTGTTTTGGTGATGCCCTTTTTATCCATTTCTAGTTGCAGAGTTTTCAAGGCAATGATGTGGCAGCAATTGCAGGTGGCTTGGTGGATGCCGAAGCCCTAGTAGCTCTCAAAGATTTGCTTAATAGAGTGGACTCTGACACCTTGTGCACAGAAGAGGTCTTCCCCACTGCAGGAGCTGGGTGAGAACTATGAAGCTAGCAACTAGGCCTGCTTTGTTGTTTTTGTACAAGTTGTGTATAAATCAATACATCTGGTGCACCTGGCTGGCTCCATTGGTAGAGTGGGTAACTTAATCTCGGGGTCCTAAGTTCGATCCCACATTGGTGGTAGAGTTTACCTAAATAAATAAGTACATCTGTGGCATCAATAAGTGATACGTGACAGCTTGGATTCTCCATCATACCCACCAGTTTCTTTTCACTTAGAGACCAAAGTCAAGCCAGGAACTATTGGAGAATCCCAGTTATTAATAAGTATCTGAATGGCGCCTGGGTGGCTCAGTTTGTTAAGCATCCAGCTCTTGATTTCGGCTCAGGTCATGATCTCAGGGTCCTGGGATCGAGCCCCGAGTAGGCTCCCTACTCAGCGGGGGATCTGCTTGTCTCTCTCTCTCTCTCTCTCTCTCTCTCTCTGCCCCTCCCCCTGCTTGCATGCGCATGGTGTTTCTGTCTTTCACATAAATAAATCTTAAAAAAAAAATCTGAAACTTTGATGTAACTTAGAAATACTTCATAAGAATTTTTTGTCTGAGAATACCATGGGCTTGTTGACATGAGAATATTGCATGGGTTATCATTGTGTATTAGTTTTGAAGTAAACCTGCATTTTTTATTTTGTATTTCTAGCACAGATTTGCGTTCCAATTATCTTCTTAATACTACAATTGCTGGTGTGGAAGAGGCAGATGTTGTCCTTCTGGTTGGTACAAATCCACGTTTTGAGGCACCACTATTTAATGCTAGAATTCGAAAGAGGTTAGTAGTAATATTCAGGATTTTAAAAATGTTTATATAATAATTTATTTTATGTCTGAAAAATGACTGTTTTAGCTAATTCCTAATAGTGTTAGTGAGAATGAGACTCAAAAGATAATTGCAGTGCAGCTTCTAACAGGTCCATTTCCTCCCTCTCCCCCTGCTGGTCTTTATACTTTGTCCTCTTACCTTGACATAATTCACGATGCACCAGTTTTTCCATAATTTCTTTTATAATGATTTTTTTATAATGATTTTTTTTTCCTGCTCAGGAGTCAGTCTCAAGTCACACATTGCAGTTAGTGTCATGACTCTTCAGTTTTCTTTTTTGACATTTTTTTGAAGAGCACCGGCAGTTATTGTGTAGAATAATTCCATTTTTTCATATCTTCGAGACTTATGAATAGGTTGATATAATTTATTGTCTATACTGTGACACTGTTGAGAGTGAAAGGGGGAATTGTTAATGCTGCAGGATACAGATGAAAACCAGCACTGTCTCAGACAAACAGAATATATGGCCACCACGTTTATAACTAGTTTTAGAAGAGCTGGATCCATACTTCCCTATCAAAGAGAATAAAGTCATGTAGTTTATTTTCATTAACTATATTTAAATCACCTTAATGGATAATTAGGAGATAATTGACTCTGCTGTGTAAATATGGTAAAATAAAAATTACACATCATGTATTCTAAAATTAAAGTTTTTATAGCTTGCTTAGGGTTTGCATTCTTCACAGGAAATTAATTCACTGACTTACCTTGGTGTGCATTTTTACAACACTCTTATTTTGAAAGGTACACAATAAATTATATCTGTTAAGGCCACATGTTCTGTGACTGCTTTGTGCTTTTAACATTTGTAACATAAGTAGGTGTAGCCCTTAGCATTGATGAGACTGGTGACTATGCTAATTTAGTAATTTAGCTCTAAAAACTGTCGTTTTTATTTCAGCTGGCTTCACAATGACTTAAAAGTGGCCCTTATTGGCAGCCCAGTGGATCTCACTTATAGATATGACCATCTGGGAGATTCTCCCAAAATTCTTCAAGACATTGCTTTCGGTAGCCATCCATTCAGCCAGGTGCTCTCAAGTTATACATATCTACTTTTGTTGATATTTGAGTATTATTTTTAAGAGTTATTGTTCTTGTTGTAATGATACGTGATTACTATTAAAAATTATAGCAATATAGAAAAGAAAAATGGAAAAAAGTAAAACATTACCCCAGGTTCCACCAACCCAAACAATTTTTTATTTTTTTAAAGATTTTATTTATTTATTTGACAGAGAGTGTGTGCACAAGCAGGGGGAGTGGCCGGCAGAGAGAGGGAGAAGCAGGCTCCCTGCAAAGCAGGGAGCTCGATGCAGGGCTCCATCCTAGAACCCTGGGATCATGACCTGAGCCAAAGGCAGATGCTTAACCAACTTAGCCACCCAGGCACCCCCAAACAAATATTGATGAAACATAATCATATCTCTATTCATATATAGAGCAAGATGGATGAACAGATAAGCTGACAAAAATGAGCTCATATTATATGTGCTATATTTATGTACCAGAGTTTAATTTTACTTGAAATTATCAGAAAAGAAATTGACGTAAGGGGTGCCTGGGTGGCTCAATCCGTTAGGTGTCTGACTCTTGATCTCAGCTCAGGTCATGATTTCAGGTTTGTGAGTTCAAGCCCCTCCAAGTTGAAGTGAAACTGAAGCAATTAAACTGAAGTTAAAGGAAATCTTTCTTTACTGCAAGAGTTATTCTTAAATTTCATGAGTCCTTTTAATGACATTTTCATTACTGAGTACTTTATTTACATTCATTTCATTGCTTTCTGGTATTAATAGGTTTTTATTTACTTTTCCAAGAGGGGCTCATAAGTACCCTATTCGTTGAGTTCTTGCTTGCTTGCGAATGTCTATTTTATTCCTGAAGAGAGCCTTGGAAGAATACAAAGTTCTGGGGTCACACTTTTTTCCTCTCTGAACTTTATATAGACACTGCCTTTTGTTACTGTGGAGAAGCCTGATGTCAGTCATATTTCCTCCCAACCCTGTCCTAATTTTTTTTTTAACTGTCTAGATACTTTTTTTGAACCTTTATAGTGGGTTCTTTATCTTTGAAATTTAATAACTTCAGAATTAACGGTGGTTCTCTTCACTTTTTTATGGGACATGGAGCACCTTTCATTGTGAAAATTTAAGGCTCTTTTTAGTTAGTATTTGTGCATGTGTGGTGGAATGCTGATTATTAAAAAATGTAAGAGGTTTCTGTTTTTCACGTAACAGTTCTGGAGGGTAGGCAAATGTCCAAGGATGTCATCAAGGAAGGACATTCCTTCCTGCTTTACTACCTCAGTGCCTTTGCTTACTCATGTGTGTTTGAGTGAACTTCTCATGGTTCCAAGATGGTGTGGCCTTAGGTGTAATCAAGTGGTACAAAGCAGCTAAGCCCAATTCCTTTGTTTTGAATAGGAAAAACATTATCATGATTGCAGTGATCAAAAATACAAAAGAAATAGTTATTGAAAACTATTCCTCTTTTCTAATTCCCATCTCCATGCCCCAGAACATGATCAGTGTTTTTCACAAGTTTTTTTCTATACTAGATTTAAATATATTTTCTGTTAGTGGTGTTCCCTTCATTAAGAACTCCTAACAAGGGGCGCCTAGGTGGCCCTGTCAGTTAAGTGTCTGCCTTTGACTCAGGTCATGATCCTAGAGTCTTGGGATTGAGCCCTGCATCAGGCTCACTGCTCCCCACGCTTGTGCTCTCTCTCTCTGTCAAATAAATAAATAAAATCTTTAAAAAAAAAACAAAAAGAACTCCTAATCAAAAAAAAAAAAAAAACAGAGATATTGGTTCCCCTTTTGTAACTTTTCTGTCATTTTTACTTTGTTCTTTTGTTCTTTTTCAGTTTGTTTTATATGATTTCCTGTAGCCTGCCTTGTCCCTGTATTTAAGGTCATGTTTTATTTTGTTTTTTATTGTTTCTGGAATGGTATTCATTTCTAATTTGTTTCTCTTCCAGTTCTTTCCTGAGTTCTGTGACAAAAAGCTCTTTCTATTGTATAATACTCTCTGTTGTGTCACTTTTTTATGCTTTTTTTTTTCATGTGAGAAAAAGTGTGTTTTTTATTTTCTCTGAGTCTATTGAAAACTATTTTTCTGGGGCGCCTGGGTGGCTCAGTCTGTTAAGCGTCTGCCTTTGGTTCAGGTCATGATCTCGGGGTCCTGGGATGGAGCCCAGCATTGGGCTCCCTGCTCAGTGGGGAGCCTGCCTCTCCCTCTCCTGCTCCCCCTGCTTGTGCTGTCTCTCTCTGTCAAATAAATAAATAAAATGTTTTATTAAAAAAAGAGAACTATTTTTCTGAACTTTTCACATATTCTAGGGAAATTCCCAAGGAGGACATTTATTCTCCTCTAGTATGTAGGCATAATTCTCATGCTGATTCTTTGATTTGGGCCAGTTATTTATTTATTTTTAAAGATTTTATTTATTTATTTGACAGAGAGAGACACAGCGGGAGAGGGAACACAAGCAGGGGAATGGGAGAGGGGAGAAGCAGGCTTCCTGCTGAGCAGGGAGCCAGACGCGGAGCTCAGTCCCAGGACCCTGGGATCATGACCTGAGCCAAAGGCAGACGCTTAACAACTGAGCCACCCAGGGGCCCCTGGGCCAGTTATTTATTAAATAATACAGAGGGTGGTTAGGAGAGTGAGCTCTATACTCTTCTGCTTTACTTTTAACTTTCCATCCTCCACTAAATCTGTAGTTTCCTTTGCTTTTGGGAGGCACTCCCCTCCGGTTTTGGCATTCAGGAAGTTACTGTGTTTTAAAGCAGAGCCCTTAAAGTTTTAGGTATTCTGCATTGTAATCCTAGGGTTCATTGTTTTCCCTACCTCTTTGTCCTTTTCTAGAGCATGGTGAGTAGATAGAAGACTGTAGACATGATACTTGAATGTGGCTTTTTCTGTTAGTACCAACTCAATGTCTGTAGTGACATTGCCCAGTTTTTCTGGAACATACCCATAATCATTCTGACCAAAGGATGTTTAGAAAAGGCTTTCATTCCCAGTACTTTTAGAAAATCTGTTTTATCTGATAACTCATTTAGCCATTTCATAGTAACATTGGCGAGGTGTTTTTGGTTAAATCTGGTTATATATATGTCTATATGTTGACTCTTAAAAATCAAAGACATTCTGCATTAAAACTAAAACTTGGGATAACGTAGATGCAAATTAAAAAATTTTTTTAATCAAAGTTCTTTTTTTAAATAGGTATTACATGAAGCTAAAAAACCAATGGTGGTTGTAGGCAGTTCTGCACTCCAGAGAAGTGATGGGGCAGCAATTCTTGCAGCTGTTTCCAACATTGCTCAGAAGATTCAGACGAGTAGTGGTATTGCTGGTGATTGGAAAGTTATGAATATCCTTCATAGGTATGTTGAGTGATTGTTCTATATACTGTAAGATTCAAGTAATTTTGTGTACATGTGTTACTGTTATACTGTCACATTTAGATTTACTAATAGCTTAATATTTAGCAATGTCTCAGTAGTAGACGTGAAAGAGATACCTTTATTTTCTGTGTGAGAAGAACCGAAGATAAATAATATTTAAAATATTTGAGGGGTGCCTGGGTGGCTCAGTTGGTTAAGTGTCTGCCGTTGGCTTAGGTCATGATCCCGGGATCCTGGGATCAAGCCCCATGTAGGGCTCCCTGCTCAGCAGAGAGTCTGCTTCTCCCTCTGATCCTCTTCTCTCTCGTGCTCTCTATCTGTCATTCTCTCTCTCAAATAAATAAATAAAATCTTTAAAAAAAATAAATATGATAGGCAAATTTTTTAAATTTAAAAGTATTTGAATACATTGTGGTTTTTTTTTTTTAAGATTTTATTTGAGAGAGAAAGAGAGAGCGTGGGGGAGGGGCAGAGGGAGAGGGAGAAGCAAATTCCTCACTGAGCAGGGAGCCCAATGTGGGACTTGATCCCAGGACCCTGGGATAATGACCTGAGCTGAAGGCCGACGCTTAACCAACTGAGCCACCTAGGCACCCTTGAGTAAATTCTTAAACATTAATTTCAGTTTCAATGTTATATTTCTGTTTGGTTTAATTTGGCATTGTAGATCATCATGTAAACATTTTTTTTTTTTTTAAAGATTTTATTTATTTATTCATGAGAGACAGAGAGAGAGGCAGAAGGAGAAGCAGGCTCCCAAGGAGCAGGGAGCCCTATGCGGGACTCGA
Source organism: Zalophus californianus (assembly GCF_009762305.2). Taxonomy (NCBI): domain Eukaryota; kingdom Metazoa; phylum Chordata; class Mammalia; order Carnivora; family Otariidae; genus Zalophus; species Zalophus californianus. Next base: position 165,600,028 of record NC_045597.1, on the reverse strand, counting down.
TCCCAGGACCCTGGGATCATGAGCTGAGCCGAAGGCAGACGCTTAACCATCTGAGCCACCCAGGTGCTCCATCATGTAAACATTTTTAAAAACTTTATATTTTTTAGGTAGAATTTATTTACATTGTTCACCTCTGGATCCTTTCTAGCCACAATTTTTACTTGTTATTTTTAGTTCACTTTTCCATCTATGTCTTTATTTATACAGTTTTGTTTTTCTGAATGGGTACCAAAATTAATTAAACTTTTTTTAAAATTCCCAGTTGTCTAACATTGTATTTCTGATTCCTTCTCACAAATGACTACTTGGGTAGGTACAAAGATGACAGTCTTTTTTCCTTTAATACTAAGTATTTCTGCACACTTTCATTTAATATTTTAGGGAAGATCTAATGTAATCTCTGTTTTGTCACTGAGGATGACCTGACTTTGTATATGTATGTCTGCCTCCTCACCCTTTGGGCTCCTTATTTTTGATGTTAAAAAAAAATTCTACCAGATTTTAAGCAGGTGACACTCAGATGTCATTAGTTTTGCCTGGGAATATCATAGAGACTCTCCATTATCAAATTGAAATGTTTTGATTTTTTTTTTCCTTTTAAGCTCAGAAAAAGGTTATTGGTTTATTTTTACTTAATTATTTGCTCTCCTGCAGAAGCCTCTTTTGTTATGCATTGATTGGCCTTCAGACTTTTGGCTCTTTTCTCTCATAATTTTTCTCATATCCTTTTTCTCTGGGTTTAGAGAAAATTTCTTACATTTTGTTCCATCATTTTGTGAGTTTTCATTCTGGAGAACACTGATATTGTTACAATTTTTAATTTATTAACCTTCTTTTGTCATTTCATTCTTACAAGATTTCCTTTTTATGAAAGTTCATTTTAGTTTATTAGGACCTATCTTTTTTTTTTTAAGATTTTTTTTTTTATTCATTTACTTGAGAGAGAGAAGAGGGCACATGAGCAGAGGGAGGAGCAGAGGGAGAGAGATAAGCAGACTCCACGCTGAGAGCATAGCCCGACACAGGGCTTGATCCCACAAACCTGAGATCATGACCTGAGCCCAAACCAAGAGTCAGACACTCAATGAACTGAACCACCCAGGTGTTCCTGCACATATCTTTTATTGTAAAGGTAGACGTAAGCTTACTCAGTTTGTTTTCCAGGATGAGGTAGACTGTGTCTTAAGTTAATGTGAGTCTCTGCCCAGTTTTTTGAGACATGTCAAAACTTAAACTGAGGGAAGTTAAGAAAGAACTGTTGGGGACAGGGCGCCTGGGTGGCTCAGTTGGTTAAGCGACTGCCTTCGGCTCAGGTCATGATCCTGGAGTCCCTGGATCGAGTCCCGCATCGGGCTCCCTGCTTGGCAGGGAGTCTGCTTCCCCCTCTGACCCTCCCCCCTCTCATGTGCTCTCGCTCGCTCTCTCTCTCTCAAATAAATAAATAAATAAATAAAATCTTTTTAAAAAATCGCTTAAAAAAAAAAAACTGTTGGGGGCAGAGGGATTTGTTTTGAAATGGGGAAGTATGAGTCCTCCAACTTTGTTCACTTTTATGATAGGTTTGGCTATTTTGGGTCCTTTGCATTCCATATGAATTTTAGGATCAGCTTGTCCATTTCTGTAAATTATTAATCTGGATTTTTGATAGGGATCGCACTGAATTTGTAAACTCAGTTGGGGAGTATTGCCATATTAACAGCATTAAGTGCTCTAATCCATGAATGTGGGATGTCTTTCCATTTAGTAAGGTCTTTAATTTCTTTCAAGTTGTTTTGTACTTTTCATTATATAAATCTTACATTTATTGTTAAGTTTTTTTTAAGTATTTTATGCTTTTGATGTTATCCAGAGTTTGACAGAGTAGCAGCATCTAGTAGGAGTTGGTTTGACCTGATCTCCTCCCCTAACAAATAGGTAAAACACCAACTTGCTTTATATACAGTAGGTCCTGAGAATGGCTATTTCTAGAAAGAAAGTTAGTAATAGCAAACTGGACCAGACTCCCAGTTATTCAGAGTATAGTTATTCTGGACTCCTTTATTTATTTATTTATTTATTATTTTTTTAAGATTTTACTTATTTATTTGGGAGAGAGAGAGAGCATGAGTGGGCTGAGGGGCAGAGGGAGACAGCAGACTCCCCACTGAGCAGGGAGCCTGATGCAGGGCTCAATCCTGGGATGATGGGATCATGACCTGAGCCAAAGGCAGATGCTTAACCAACTGAGCCACCCAGGCACCTGCAGACCTCTTTTTTTAAAGGATTATTTTCTGCTTATAAGAGTAATATATGCTCATAGAACATAGATGTACTAATTATATTGTTTTCTCCAAGTTACAGTTTTATGAGTGCTGTTTTAATTTCTCCCTTTTGGTTTTCAAAATCATACGACTTTTCTCTAATGACTGCTTTTGGCTTATCGTGTTTTATATCTTGCTTTATTGAGTAAGAATCAATTTAGGACAGTTTCAATTAGCATAAAGTTTCCAGAATTACTCCATTAACTATTATCTCATGAAGTGGAGTGCCTGAGTGGCTCAGTTGGTTAAACATCTGACTCTTGATTTTGGCTCAGGTCATGATGTCATCGTGAGATTGAGCCCCGCGTCGGGCTCTATGCTGGGCATGGTTAGGATTCTTTCTCTCCCTGGCCCTTCCTCCCCTCCCCCTAATAAATAACAATAAATAAATATCTCATGAAGAGACAGTGTTCTAAGCGTCTTATTTCTTTGTTTGACACCCTTAAAACAGTAAAATATTGCCATTTCTGGTTTTGACATCTATTTTAAAATGGGTCAAGAAGATGAAGGAAGGTTTTTGTCAGCATTGACAAAAAGAAAAGATTAAGTATCATTTCAGGAGTCACATTTAATTTTTTATAATGATAACACTGCACGTGTGCTAAAAATCCATAATTGTTTTACAGGATTGCAAGCCAGGTAGCTGCTTTGGATCTTGGGTATAAACCTGGGGTGGAAGCAATTCGTAAGAACCCTCCCAAAGTGCTGTTTCTCCTGGGCGCAGATGGAGGTTGTATCACTCGACAGGATTTGCCAAAGGATTGTTTCATTATTTATCAAGGTAAGTAGCATCTGTGACACCAGAAACAGAAAAGAATCCTATGCTATGTCTATTAGAAACTATATGGCAATATATTTAGTGGATTGAATATTTTCCATTCAGGAATTTTCCCCCAACACACACACCTCAGTATTTTTTTAAACCAAATCATAGGTTTTATTCGTTATATAGTTGATACTATTAAGAATTATTACCTGGTGGGGCACCTGGGTGGGTCAGTCAGTTTTAAGCATCTGCCTTCAGCTCAGGTCATGATCCCAGGGTCCTGGGATCTAGCCCCACATCATGCTCCCCAGGAGCCTACTTCTCCCTCTGCCCCCCCCACCACTTGTGCATGCTCACTCACTCTCTTTCTCTCTCAAATAAATAAATAAAATCTTAAAAAAAAAAAGGTTATTGCCTGGGAAAAAAAAGAATTATTACCTGATGATATTTAATAACAAAAAATTAGAAGAAACCTAAATGCCTCACTAATAGGAATGGTTAAATTATGGTTTATTTATACAATTAAATATGTAACATTAAAATTCAGCTTTTCAAAGAATATTTAGCATTATTATATAATCAGAGGAAAGCACTTGTACATAAACAGTGTAAAAAGTTTAAAAATCATGAATGCTGGGGCACCTGGGTGGCTCAGTCGTTAAGCGTCTGCCCATCGGCTCAGGTCGTGATCCCAGGGGTCCTGGGATCGAGCCCCACATCGGGCTCCCTGTTCCGTGGGAAGCCTGCTTCTCCCTCTCCTGCTCCCCCTGCTTGTGTTCCCTCTCTCACTGTCTCTCTCTCTCTCTCAAATAAATAAAATCTTTAAAAAATAAAAAAATAAAATAAAAATCATGAGTGCTGAGTTACAGGACGTTTAATGAAATACATTTGATAGTACATCTTTGGCTTTTTTGTTTTTGATTCATTTTCTTGAACTCTCACTCATTGTAGATATAATTAAGTTTCCCTGGAATAAATGGAGTCCAGAGTATTCCTGGATATTTTACAGAGAAAAGTATTACATAACTCTCCATTTTAAATAAACGCCATAAATTTATAATGGGCTTTTTATTGCCATGGCACATAAAGAGCATTATAGAATATTTAGTATCTTTAGTTTGATAAAGTTAAATCAAAATGCATAATTTACATCCGGTTCCTAGTCCTATCCAGAAATAATCATTGATGGCTTTGGAAATGTATGCTTCATATATTTTTTTGTTATATACGAAAATAAACACAAATGAGGTCATTAGACTTTATATATTGTTCTATAACTTACTTTCATTCAACTCAAGGTTTTTTTTTCCTTCTAACAGTTTTGTTAAACTATTAAAACTTTCATTATACTATTTCAGTCTTTCATTATACTGTTTTCTGTAATACCCTGTTTATGTTCTTTTCAGTATTACCACCGTCATTCCTGTTCTACATTTTTTGTTCCTCCACCATTTCAGTCTGTTTTACTGAATTTCACTAACATACATCTGAGCATTTCCACTTTGTAATCAAGAGAAATAATGTACCTAGTTGCCAGTGATACATGTTTGTATGATATTATACATATTTCTGTATTTACAAAAAATAATCTGGGAAGATAGCAAATGCTTATCAGTAATTTTCTTTGGGAAGGGAGTTGAATTGTGGGCAAGGTGGGCTTTTTATTCTAAAATTTTTTTATATTGTTTTGTATGTTACAATTTTACAAACACTTTCGTAATTCCTAATGGGATTTAAAAAGAATATCTTGTGTGTTCATGTATGATACCTAATCAGTTTTTTGCTAAAATATGGTTTGTCCTTTCCATCTTTTCTCAGGACATCATGGTGACGTTGGCGCTCCTATAGCTGATGTTATTCTCCCAGGTGCCGCTTACACAGAGAAATCTGCTACTTATGTCAATACTGAGGGCCGAGCTCAGCAGACTAAAGTAGCAGTGACACCTCCTGGCTTGGCAAGAGAAGACTGGAAAATTCTAAGAGCCCTCTCTGAGGTATTTGTTCTTAGTGATGCTGCTAATGGGATGTTTGACTTGATAGCTTCTCAAAATGATTTTCAAAGTCAAGAAGGATGCAAGCCTGATGTGCAGAGATAATTTGAATAATCTCTGTAAGACAAATGTATTCAGAAAATGGGCGTTTGACATTGGTATTTTTATTTTTGGCTTGTTTTTTGCCTAAAAACACTTCTTTTAACTCTTTATTATAAAAAAAGAAAAAGCATGAGATTTAAAATAATATACAATTGTCTGTAAACTTTGTATATGATCAATGTCGGGTTAGCAGAAGCATTCAGATTTAGCATAGTATTATCTCTTTAATCATTCATTTCATACTCAGTCTAATTTCTAAAGAGAAATTACTAATGTACTGACAGCTGTTTATGAATTAGAATTTTTGACAATTGTGTTTTCCTCTTAGTCACTTAATGTACATGCAAATGGACACCAATAGAATTTTCACTAGCACAACATTATTTCACTATAGTTGCAGTTATGTATGATTTGAATTTTTTTAAGTACTAAAGCTTTATGTCAATTCTGGGGACCTGTTATTTATAGATTGCAGGTATGACTCTTCCATATGATACTCTGGATCAAGTAAGGAACAGATTGGAAGAAGTCTCTCCTAATCTTGTTCGATATGATGATGTCGAAGGAGCCAATTATTTCCAGCAAGCAAATGAGCTCTCCAAGGTAAAAACTTGCTTGTATTCAGTTTTCATAGTAGTGTATCCTCTGATGTTAGTTTTCAGTTCTATTATTGACCTCATAATCCTTTTTTTTTGCAGCTAGTGAACCAGCAGCTTCTTGCTGATCCGCTTGTTCCACCTCAGCTAACAATAAAAGACTTCTACATGACAGGTATGCATTTGTTAGCGTGACTGCCAAATATGAAAGGTGGGAAGGAATAAGATCACCTAATTTAGCATTATGATTCCAACCTGTTTGAGAATATTTGATATTTTTATTTAATTTTTGAAAACTTTGAAACATCAGAAGTAATGTAATTTATATTTTCTGATTTTACTCTAATTTCTTTTGTTTCTGAAATGTAAGCAGATTTTAAATATAAAATTTACTGTTTTGTATAAAATCACCATATAGCAATTTAGGGAGAATTTTTTTTTTTTAAGTGACAACCGTGAAGGTTTTTTCTGAGAATTACAGTAGAAACAGTAAAACAGTTAAATGTGAAGTATGTTAAAGAGTGCTTCTGATGGACATTGTTAGTGGTGCTTTTAAGGAATGTGGATTTACTGAAACTTATTTACTGAAGATTTTACATTTGATGTAACATGATATAGCACTTGGTATAATATCTGTGTTATGAGGTAGTTGACATGATTTTAAATAATTTTCTACCTAAAAGCAGATAGTATATTTTAAAAAATTTTTAAGCTTGTTTATCTAAGATTATTTTTAATTGGTTTTTTAGTTATGTTATAAAAGTTATGTTTGTTGTAGAACACATACCTAAGCCCAAAAGGCAAAGAGCATTTACTGTGATCCCACTATCCAGAAATAACTACTTTTAATTTTTTAACATTTTGTCAATCATACATACAAGGATATACATATATATTATTCACTTAAAAAATAAAAGATTTGATTATTCATTTACTGGGGGCAGGGGTTGACAGCTTTATTGAAATAGCATTTACATACCATAAAATTCACTGAATTCAGTGGATTTTATTTTATTTATTTTTTTTAAGATTTTATTTGAGGGCGAGAGAGAGAGCACATGCATGTGTGCGCGTACATGGGTGGGATGAAGGGGCAGAAGCAGAGGGAGAAGCAGACTCCGCACTGAGCATGGAGCCCAACATGGTAGTAGATCCTAAGACCCGGGGATCATGAGCTAAACCGCCTGGGCCACCCAGGCGCCCCTGGATTCAGTGCATTTTAGTACACATACTATTTTATAAACTTGTTTTCAGTAACAGTATTGTGCACATATTGTCCTATCTTTAGTACTTCTCTATAATATTTGTAAGGGTTGCATACTGGCATATTGTATGGTTATATGTAATTATTTAATCATTCCTAGGAGTACTTACTAAAAGCACTTAGCTTGTAAGGGGCTTATTTTCTGGAGTTCTTCTCACATTAGATACAGTTACATAGAATTTTATAGTCTTTTTTTTTCGTTGTTCCTGAATGTGTGCAACAAGAAAGTTTTACTGTGTGCTTTTTTAAAAATTGTGTTATCAAAATGCACATTTTCTTAATCTCTTTCAGACTCAATTAGCAGAGCTTCACAGACAATGGCCAAATGTGTCAAAGCTGTCACAGAGGGTGCCCAGGCAGTAGAGGAACCATCCATATGCTGAAACTTCTACTAGGAACCCCATTTTGTTACAAATAATTAATGGACAGTTATGTTGGAGTGATCTCCTACAGGTTTATTCTTTAAAAAATAATCTGAATGATGTAATATTTAAGGTCGTACCTTGCTTATTTGAAAATGATACTGCAATTATCAGTGAACTTTGAGGTTTCAAAGACATTTATGTATTGTGTGTAAACGTTAAATTGTTTAATAAACAATGTATATAGATGCTCTTTCACATAAAAGTATTGGCAATCTTTGTGACACATACAAAGAAAATTCTTAAAATACGAGTTTTTGTTTATTTTCATTGATCATTTATGTTTGTAAAATGTATGAAATAAGAAGAGCTTCCATTAGGACCCACTGTTAGTTTCTAGTGCTCAAGGAAAGATTTGAGCATTCTGTCAAGCTGGGTAAATAGAAAAAATATGTGTAACATAATCATACATGTATCTTGGACAACTATAAATGATAATAATCATAATAATGATAGATAATGATTATTTAGCTTTTTCTGTGTGCTAAGCACTCTGGTTTTACATGAATTATCTTGTTTTGTCCTTGCTACAACTCTGTGAGGTAGTGTTATCTCAGTTTACAGATGAAGAAACTGAAGCCTAGGGATATTTGGTAGCTTGCCCAAGGTCACAGAAAAATAGTCAAGGACTCCAGCCTAGTTCTCTCTGACTCCAAAGCTCATTGTTCTTACCTGCTACACATAATTCCCTCCCATTAATACAGATCCTATAGGTTGTTACTTCTAAGAATTAGCATTGAGAATCTTAATGGATAGTACATTTTTCTGGTTTCTCTTGAATCTGTTTATAGATCATGGTGATTTATGTGACATTTTTCTTTGTATAAGAGATTATACACACATGCATCACTGGAGTGATGTAGTTAAGGGATGTAATTTAGGTCTTTGTTGATGTTCCATATTCATTATATTAACCATCTGCACTTTTAAGTCAACTAAACTATTTCAATAATAGAAGACGAAGCTAACAGCTTTCATAATTTTCAGATGTCAAAACAAAAAGGTAAAATTTTATAATTGATCTAGGAGATAGTTTAAAGCCATATTAAATGTTTTTCAAAATCTATGGTCAGAATCCTTTTGTTGTGTAATCCTTATTCCTGCTTTCACTAAAGACTTAGCCCAATTGTAGGATGCGATATTCCTGATACAACAATAAGAGTTTTTAAATAGTAGTATATCATCGTCACTTTATCTTCAAAAAGATAAATTGTACAGAATTTGTCATCTGTAACGGTTTTTTCCAAACTGTTTATTTTTTCATTAGCAATACATTATGAAGTGTATTTTGCTTAAAGTACTTAAAATTCTAAGTTGCCTGAAATTGTGCAAATTCTTGCTGAAAGTCTTTGAATTCAGTACAAACTTTCTGTCCTCCTCTACTTTCTTTACCCCTTAGCACTGTAGCTGACCTCGAGGGGGCATATGCTTCTAGTTTTGTATTCTACACAGTACTTTTCAGTGAATGTGTGTAGACTTCATAGGCCTGTTGGTGAGGGAATATTGTGTTCAAATGGAGAAGAGGTGGTGTATGACCACGATGGTCCAGAATCCTTCGGCTGCCATCTAGGCAACATGTGTTGAACTTACAATTTTATAAAGAATACCTTGTCTGGGGTAAGTAGTGCTCAATAAAATTGGCTGGTTTTTACATAAAGTAAACATGAAAGTGTCTAGTGGGCACTTATTAATCACATAATGCTAAATAATAAGGTTATTGTGAACATAAACATTAAAGGTGGTTGCTAGGGGAAAAAAAGGCTTTCTGAAGAAGAGCCCCCAAATAGAAGAAAAATACATATAGGTGAGAATAACTTGGTTGATGGAATTATGATTCTAAGTAATGAAAGAGTCAACAATGAGAAGGTTAAAAAGGCTCAAGGGCCAGGTCCCTTTGGGTGAAGAAGGCAGTCTGGAAATACCCTCTCATTTAAAGAGGACCCAAATATGTATCACTAAAGCTTTAAGTACATTATGTCTAATTTTCATAAAAACCCTGCAAACAATAGGAATTGAGACCCAAGAAATATCAAATAACTTGCCTAAAGCTACAGAGTTAGAGACTAAAGGTGCAAGGGAGTTTACTTAGAGATATTTTATTGTCCCATGTTGCCTCAAATATAAAGCTTGGACAGCTATGAAAATGGAATAGATGTGCGAGAAAGATCTTAAAGCCTAAGCTCTATACAAAATGCTTCTCAAATTTATTGTGAATTGTATTATATTATAACAAATATATTAATAAAAAGTATTATGCCCTCTTAGTAATACCCAGTATACAGTCATTTATTATTGTTTGTTGCTGAGTTATTTAAACACCACTTCTTGCCAGGTCAGAACTTTGGAAAGGCTAGTAAGAAAAATTTTAAGATTATTTCTTCATTTGTAAAATGGGGATAAAAATAGAATAATTGTATTTACCTCTACCTCATAATGTTGTTATGAGGATTAGGTCAGAAAACCTATGAAACTCTTAGCTTACTTCCTGATAATGGTAAATGTTCAGTGTGCTCAATAACTGAAGACCCTCATTATAGGGAAGTGTGTATTCAAAATTTTTCTAACAGTTTCAGGAGGTTGCAGCTAACCATCCATGGGAGTTTTGTTGTTTTTTAAACTAAGCTCTGTACCCAACATGGGGCTCAAACTCACAAGAGATCAACAGTCACTCTAATGACTGAACCAGACAGGTGCCCCCATGGGCGTTCTTGATCCTAAAACGTCCCCATTATAAATGAAGTGAAAAACTCTCAAACCATTGGTTGTAAGGGAAAGTCAGGCCTAATATAACCTCTAGCTTTTATTTTTCTAAAGAAATGCATTCCTTTCCTAAGGCTCCAAGGAATTAAATGACTTATCCAAGGTCAACCTAATCGAAACACTTGCTACTACATACCATCCACCAAGGCTGTGAAAATTTATTATGCAGAACCTTGTGCTGGGTGCCTGGGTGGCTCAGTTGGTTAAGCGACTGCCTTCGGCTCAGGTCATGATCCTGGAGTCCCGGGATCGAGTCCCGCATCAGGCTCCCTGCTCGGGGGGAAGTCTGCTTCTCCCTCTGACCCTCTTCCCTCTCGTGCTTTCTCTCTCTCATTCTCTCTCTCTCTGAAATAAATAAATTTAAAAAAAAGAACTCTGTGCTTATTTTGATGGAACTTTTACCAGTTGTAGGAAGATTTACTGAGTCTGTTGGGTGGGTTCTAACCCTTAAAAGAGATTACTTCTAAGAGCAAAACCATAAAAACAGTGCTATCAGAAGAGGAAGATTATTTGCTAGTGATAGAAAGGGTACTGAAAGAGGGTTAGAGCTATTGATGTGCACAAAGGGGGCCAGTGGATTCTTTTGCCAACATAAACTTTTGATTAATATAAACTGTCAGATTTACTATTAAACAGATTACCCTACCACTATTCAACACCTAAGGAGAGAAGAACTAAAGCAGCTTAAAACAATGCTAAGAGGTGTTTTTTAAAATGTTAATATGTCATGACTGCTGTTAAGATGTCACTAGTAACACTGCAAATCCCTTGTTAGCTAAGATCTGGTTTGCCTGAAAATGAGGGCTCAAGCAGAAATTAAGGTATGCATGAGTATGACAAGCTACTTTTTAGGACATTTTGTGAGGTTACTCCTATCAACATAGCTAGACCTCATGTTTGTGGTTGATTCAATGTTTGGAAACAAGTGGGTATGAAAATAATATAAAGATCTGTTGGAACAAAAAATTGTGTATAGACATATATATGGACACCGTTTAATAATGAAGATAGCTGATAACTCCGTAATAATTTTTAATAACCAATATTTTAAAATATCTTAACAATTGCATAGTACTTTAATTAGCTTGCTTATTTAATTTAGCCCAAGAGATGATGAAAAAACTATGATGACCTCAGGTCTAGATTTTAAGAGAATAAGGATCTTGGAACCAAATACCTTTTACTTGAAGTGTTTGTAGATTTTACTACTGAAAAATTCTGAAGATTGATTTACCTATGACTGATATTCAAAATCTTTGATACCTTAATATTTTAAAAAATAACTTCCACTGGAAAGCATATGTTGGTACTAAAAATACAGTGAATGTGTGGTTTAGGACTAGTGATTAGTTTACATACAGTATTGAATTTTGAATTGGTACGTAAAGAGATCACAAGATGAATAACATTAATTTCCTTCTTAGAAGCATATAATTTGGAGTCTGAAAAGGACTGTAAAAAGAAACCTAGTATTTTTTTTTTTTAAGTAGTCTCCATGCTGAGGGGCTTGAACTCCCAACCCTGAGATCAAGACCTGAACTGAGATCAAGAGCCAGACGGTCAACCGACTGAGTCACCCAGGTGCCCCAAGAAATCTAGTATTACATGTGCATTTTGTAAATGTGGAAATGGAAGCCAGAGAGGATTAGGGAAAAATTAGGGGCAGGTTTTTTGGGTTGAACCAGCTCTTCTGACTCCTGGTTGAGTGACATCTCAAAGCCTTAAATTCAACTTTGAGATTTATGAGTTTGTGTGAGTATTGTGTGAGTATTTGCTGAGTATTGTGTGCCAAGTATAATGCTAAGAGAAATACACTTTAGTTTGTGTCCTCAAGAAGCTAACAGTGTAGTGAAAGATCTGTAAACATCAATTATGGTAATGGCAGAACATTTGAATACAGGTATACATAATACAGTGGTGGCCATAGCTAAACCTGACAAAATTTTAAAGTTGAAAGTAATACCCAGTGTTAGCCATTATCTAGGGAAACAGATACACTCATATACTGTATGATATCCATCAAAACTTTATTTATTTATTTATTTATTTTTAGATATTTATTTATTTGAGAGAGAGAATGAGAGAGAGAGAGCACATGAGAGGAGGGAGGGTCAGAGGGAGAAGCAGACTCTCTGCTGAGCAGGGAGCCCGATGCGGGACTTGATCCCGGGACTCCAGGATCATGACCTGAGCCGAAGGTAGTCGCTTAACCAACTGAGCCACCCAGGCACCCTATTTTTTATTTTTTTTAAGGTTTTTTTTTTTTTTTTTTGAGAGAGAGGGCAGAGGGAGAGAGTATCCTCAAGCAGACTCTCTGCAGAGCGTGGAACCCAAAATGGGGCTTGATCTCAGGAGCCCAAGATCATGACCTAAGCTGAAATCAAGAGTTGGCGGTCCAAACGACTGAGCCATCTAGGTGCCCTGAAAACTTCATTTCTTGAAGATTTTACTTTTAAATAATCTCTACACCCAACATGGGGCTCAAACTCAATCCTGAGATCAAGAGTCCCATGCTCCACTGACTGAGCCAGCCAGGTGCCCCCCCATCAAAATTTTAAATGCTCATTTTTTATTATTTATTTATTTATTTATTTTTAAATGCTCATTTTTTAGACCAAACAATTCCACTTCCAGGAATTTATCCTAAAGATGACCAGCATGAATTTGCAAAGACTTGAGTAGAATATACATTCACATTGGTCATCAAATAAAACAAAAAATTTTAATGTCTGCCAATAGAGGACATAAAATAGTTTTGGTATAAAATACACAAATGTTTAAAAGCATGAGCTAGATCTCCACTTGCTGTTATGGAAAGAGCTCCAAGATAAATTAAAAACATTAATTTATTTTATTTTATTATTTTTTAAAGATTTTATTTATTTATTTGACAGAGAGAGACACAGCGAGAGAGGGAACACAAGCGGGGGTGGGGAGCAGGAGAGGGAGAAGCAGGCTTCCCGCTGAGCAGGGAGCCCGATGCCGGGCTCGATCTCAGGACCCTGGGATCATGACCTGAGCCGAAGGCAGACGCTTAACGACTGAGCTACCCAGGCGCCATTTTTTTTAAAGATTTCATTTATTTATTAGAGAGTGAGAGAGCACAAGCAGGGGAGGCAGCAGGCAGAAGGAGAGGGAGAGGAAGAAGCAGGCTCCCCGATGAGTGGGGAGCCCAATGGGGGGCTCGATCCCAGGACTCTGGGATCATGACCTGAGCCAAAGGCAGATGCCCAACCAACTGAGCCACCCAGGTGCCCCCATTAAGAACATTAAGATGCAATAATATGTATTTGTATCTATATATATGTTTACCTATGTGTGAAAAGTATTTCAGCAGATAAAAAAAAATTTGTGGTTCCCTCTGGGTAGTTCAGCTAAATCGAGTATAAAAAAGAGGATTTTACAGGGGCGCCTGGATGGCTCAGTCGTTAAGCGACTGCCTTGGGCTCAGGTCCTGATCCCAGGGTCCTGGGATAGAGCCCCGCATCGGGCTCCCTGCTCCGCGGGAAGCCCGCTTCTCCCTCTCCCACTCCCCCTGCTTGTGTTCCCTCTCTCGCTGTGTCTCTCTCTGTCAAATAAATAAATAAAATCTTAAAAAAAGAGAAGGATTTTACAACTCTATCATTTGAACATTTGAGTTTCTACAGCAAGAATATTTTGCTTTTATAATTTTTAAACACATTGTTTAAATGAAGATTATGTAAGTTAATGAAAACTAAAAATAGGACACAAAATTCTGTGCATGTCATGTGTGGTGGGCAGCTTTTAAGATGGCCGGCATGATCCTTGCCTGCTGGGATTCATCCCCTGTCTTTGTGAGCTGAACTTCCTGATTCCTTTGTAAATCATTAGGGATGTCCCTGCTGGGTTTTAAGACTGACTTCCATCTTGGGCACTCTCTGATTCTCTCCCTCTCAGATCACCACCCGCCATGTTGTGAGGACACATAAGCAGCCTCTGAGAAGGCCCAGGTGGTGAGGAAGAGGCCTGCCTTACGGCAACCATGGGAGTGATCTGAATCCCTTGGCCCCCAGTTGCATGGGGGTGTCTCATACCGATACACTTCTAGATTCCCGACACACACAAACTGAGATACTAAATGTTTGTTGTTTCTAGCCACTAAGTTTTGGGTTATTATGCAACAATGGATAACTAATATGCTGTAATTATAACAGCAAAAGCATATGTCAGGATAACCCACATACAATGACAGATCCATGTAGGAATACAAAGGCCTGACCTTCTAGACCCACGGGGGGACAACTCTGAAGGGCTGTCTTAGCTCCTCAAGCTCTCCGTGAGGTTGGCTGAGATTGTCATTGGGCCTGCAATTGCAGCTTAGCTTTCCCTCTGCCCATTCCTGCGTTCTTTCCCTCCCTTACAGTGTTGACCTCCAGGGAACTCATTAATAAATGTTCTGTACACTAAACTCTTCTCAGAGTCCACTACCTGGGGAATCCACTCTGTGATTGCCATCCGGAATATCTCTGTATCCTAGATAGCTGCTCCAAATATCACTGTCCCAGCTAGCAAGACGTGCATAAGAGAGAGGAAGCAGAGGACAAGCTCTAAACATTTTATTGACATGACTTTGAAACTGCATCATTTCTCCTCAAATATCACAGGTAAGACTTACAGCCACATTCACCTGCAAGAGAAGAGGCTGGGAAATGTAACTTCTAGTCATATACCCAACTAAAACAGAGATTCTAAGAGAAGTGTTCTAGTTATTTTTTTTGCTATGTAACAAACTACCCCAAAACTTAATGGTGTAAAACAACAACCATCTTATTATGCTCATGAGATGATGCCATGAGTGCAAAATACAGAAAGGGCACAGCAGAGATGGGAGTGACTCATCTCTGTTCTGTAAGGCAGGAACCTCAGCTGGATGGCTGGAATACTGGAGGTTGACTCAAACAGCTGGGGCCTGGAGCAGCTCCGATGAGAAGACCCAGTTCCCAGATAGCATCTTCATTCATATGTTTGGCTCTTGGGCTGGAATGGTAGAAAGACAGGCTCAGAGGGGATTATCTTCCAGAGCATTTACTTGTGGCCTATTCCACAGGAAAGTCTCAGGACAATTGTACTTGTAGAGTGTTCAGGGCTCCAAGAGCAAGACCAAGGAGGAAGGTTTTTATGATTTAACCTTGGAAATTATATAGCATCACTTCCATTGTCCTTTACTGATCAAGCCAATCTGGTCAGAGGGAGGAAATTATACATCCCATGGGAGGAGGAATTCAGATTCAAAGGGAGGAAACATACATCCCATGGGAGGAGTGTCAAAGAATTAAAACCACCGCAAGGGTAGATATTGGGGGTCAATTAGTTCCTACCATAGGCCCTGTATCTGTACCACAGCAATGAAGAAGGAGACACAGAGAGAAAAAAAGACCATTAGCAGCTATAAAATGAAGTTTCTTTTTACTGATTTATTTTTTTAATTATTTTAAAAATTATTATATATGAATATATTATTATTACTGTTTTTTTATAGAGAAGGGGGGAGAGAAGAGAGCAAGAATGAGAGAGTGTGGAGGGGGAGAGTGAGAGAGAGAATATATATACATGTTTTTAAGAGAGAGAGAAAGGCAGCAGGAGAGGGAGAGAGAAAATCCCAAGCAGGCTTCACGCCCAGCATGGAGCCCAACCTTGGGGCTCGATCTCACAACCCTGAGATCATGACCTGAGCTGAAATCAAGAGTTGGATGCTTAACTGACTGAGCCACCCAGGCAGCCCAGATGAAATTTCTATAATATACCAATTAATCTGTAACTATTTTCTAATTACCACATACACAGCTCCACTGCTTTTGTATCCAGTATAGAGTTGCTCAGTCCCTTATCATATATAGGATAGAGTTGAGGTCCTTCCTTCGGGCTCAGATTCTTTAAGCTTTTAAATATAACTCAAGAACCTTGGCATATGGAACTGAAATGTTCTTTGTGGGATTAAGGCTTATTTATAGGAGGAATGAGTCTCTGTTAGGTTTCTTACAGATTGTCCAGCCTGGGTTGCTATAGATTGGGTAACTACTAGGTCCAAACAAAGTAGTGTTCTTCAAGTAACATATTTAGTATCATAGTTTGAGTACCATAGTGGGACCCAACCTAGTTCTCCAGGGTCTTCCATTCCATTTCCACTATATAGGATTTACTATATTATTCAGCAGGATAAGTAACCTCCCTGCCAAACAATGTACTGTACATTATTAACATAAATTTATTTTCTGAAAAAAAGAAAGGTTTGGGGGGCACCTGGGTGGTTCTGTCAGTCGAGCGTCTGCCTTCGGCTCAGGTCATGATCCCAGGGTCCTGGGTTTGAGCCCCCCATCGGGCTCCCTGCTCGGCGGGAAGCCTGCTTCTCCCTCTCCCACTCCCCCTGCTTGTGCTCTCTCTCTGACAAATAAATAAACAAAATCTTAAGAAAAGAAAGGTTTTTAATCACAAGGGAAAACTCGACAGGAACTGAGCCTACTGGGATCTTTAAACTCTTACAAGACTTTGGGATTTCCTCATGTTCCTAGGGGTAGGGTGACCATGCCCCATTACTCTAGTAGAACAGAAGTATCCACTTGGCTGCTGGGAAGTCCTGGAATAATGTTGGAAATCTAAAAGGAGCAGTGAAGCATGACTAAATTTCATTAATCTCAATTTCCCCTGTCAAGAAGAATAAAGGCCACAATTTTTTTTCTTTTTGCCTGTTTTTTTTTAAGATTTTATTTTTTTATTTGACAGGGAGAGAGAGGCAGCGAGAGAGGGAACACAAGCAGGGGGAGTGGGAGAGGGAGAAGCAGTCTCCCTGCTGAGCACCCTCTGTTTCTTTTTTAAGACTAGAAGCAATCTGGGGGCGCCTGGGTGGCTCAGTCAGTTGAGCATCTGCCTTCAGCTCAGGTCATGATCCCAGGGTCCTGGAATCGAGTCCTGCATCGGGCTCCCTGCTGAGCAGGGAGCCTGCTTCTCCCTCTCCCTCTGCCTGCCATGCCCCCTGCTTGTGCTCTCTCTGTCAAAAAAATAAATAATAATCTTTTTTTAAAGATTTTATTTATTTATTCATGAGAGACAGAGGGGGAGAGAGAGGGAGGGGGAGAGAGAGAGAGAAGCAGAGGGAGAAGCAGGCTTCCAAGGAGCAGGGAGCCTGATGCGGGACTCGATCCCCAGACCCTGGGCATGACCTGAGCCGAAGGCAGACGCTTAACCATCTGAGCCACCCAGGTGCCCCAATAAATAATCTTAAAAAAAAAAAAAAAGACTAGAAGCAACCTGGTCTTTATCTGAAGTGCAACATTATGTGGATAAAGTTAAATAATAGGATAACATATGCTTTCCTGTAGCTTCCCAAACCCCAAACTACAATTCCCATAAAGCATGAAGTGGAAATGTATTGTTTGCTTAGTAGCAGGAACTAAATAGGATGGGGCTTGTTTTGTACCCGCAAACCCGGAGGGAATGAGGAGGGAAGGGTAGTGTATCCCTGGGCAGCAGCATTCCCTTGGGAAATTGGGATTATTCCTCAGTAACTCCTATGTATTTCCTCACTCTGTGACCTATGCCCTCTCCTTGTTTATTCACTTTACTAGCCAAATGTGTGTGTCCATCTCTCTAAACCTTTTGTTCCATAGGAGATGTGTTCCTTACTCCTTTTACTCTCACTATCTGTAGTGTTCTACCTAGTATTTCCCTCTCACATATTCCCACTCATACGTGAGGTACATTTTCTACTAGTTCAAATTTATCATTGTCCTCCCATGGACTCTGTACCTCTCCTTCACTGTGACTCAGTACACAAAATGTGTTGCTCTTTGGTACAACTAGGACAATTTTCATCCAAAACCGGAATATTAGGACAAATATCTTGTAAGGGAATGGTTTTAGGAACGTGTGGTGCCCTGTATAAATCAACTGATGATCAGAAAAGAGATACCTAATCATTTTTAATAATATATTTGAGTCTTGAGAATCCATATCTTATCCCACTGTGAACGTTTTGATTGGAATTGGCTCTTCCATTCATGTTTTATGGTTTAATTCATTAAGTCCCTGTACAAGAAAAGCAGTTTTAAGAAGGAAAATGAAAAACACCCTAAGAAGGTAGGAAACCTTTCTGCTAGGTGAACCACCAAAGAGATTATTAGGAGCTTGTATGCTTTTAACAGCCACCTGCTAATATCCTTAATAGCTTTATGATTAAGGCTACTAGGCAAAGGCTGTGCCACTTCAGTTGTATTCCCGGGGCAGTACCCAACATGCTCTCTTGTATATATACTTTTTAAGATTTTATTTATTTATTTGAGAGAGAGAGCACGAGCAGGGGGAGTTGCAGAGGAGCAGGAGAAGCAGGCTCTCCACTGAGCAGGGAGCCCGACATGGGGCTCCATCCCAGGACCCTGGGATTGTGACCTGATTTGAAGACAGACACTTAAGCGACTGAGCCACCCAGGCTCCCCACGCTCTATATATTTGAACATTCTGATGTTAACTCAAGTTATGCCTGATCCTCAAGCTTGAGTAGAACAAGTCAACTGCTCATCCTTGGGAATAACAGATAATTTTTCCCAGGCACCAAGATATTATGATGAGGACACTGGGCAAGCTTTTCCTAAATCCCTTTCCTTTCCCTCTGTGAGTACCTCTCTCCCAGAGAGCTCCATTGACTCACTCTCTGACTCAGCGTGATTAACACAATAAACGGTTGAGAAATTATTGTCTCTGCTAAGAGTTTCTGATGCAGGAAAGCACATGGATGCAGTTAGTGACCAAAAAGATACCAGAGCTCAATTTCCTATAGGGCCCATAATTCTTTTCCTGACCGCACTCACAAAGCTAATGCATCACACTCCATGGGCTCCAAAGCCTTTCACCTTCCTTCCCCAAAACCCCCAAATGCTTTTTCTACCAGAGTTCAAAGAATTTGCTCTTTGTTCTTCAATATATATGCACCAAGTTTAGCCGAGTTAAGTTTAGCCAAATTTTTTCTTGGGCATTGGAGGGAGGGAGACAAACTGGGTTGGCAGAGATTGCTTTCTGGTTAAATACGGTAAGTACCTAGAGCGCTCTATTTAAAATAGTTGCCTAGTGTTCCACTTACCTCTACCAAAATTTATCCCAATTCCCTATCAATAATGGTAACTAGGGGCGCCTGGGTGGCTCAGTTGTTAAGCGTCTGCCTTCGGCTCAGGTCATGATCCCAGGGTCCTGGGATCGAGTCCCACATCGGGCTCCCTGCTCCGCGGGAAGCCTGCTTCTCCCTCTCCCACTCCCCCTGCTTGTGTTCCCTCTCTCACTGTGTCTCTGTCAAATAAATAAATAAAATCTTTAAAAAAAAATAATGATAACTAAACTGTACTGAGCATATACTATGGATTAGGCACAGTTCTAAATATCATAGCCCAATGAAATAAATTCTATTATTAACTCCACTTTACAGGTGGGTAAACCAAAAGCACAGGAAAGTAGTTTGTTCATGGTCACACAGCTAGTAAATTGTCGAGATGGGATTTGAATCCAGGCAATTCTTGTTTGTTTTTTTTTGTTAAAGATTTTATTTTTTTGAGAGAGAGCGAGCATGAGCAGGGACAGGGGCAGAGGCAGAGGGAGAAGCAGACTCCCTGAGGAGCAGGGAGCTGGCCGTGGGACTCCAACCCAGGACCCTGGGATCACAATCTGAGCCCAAGGCAGACGCTTAACCGACTGAGCCACCCAAGCACCCCGAATCCAGGCAATTCTTAACCACAATGCTGTACTGCTTCCCTATTGATGGGATATATAGGCCTTTCTCTAGATTCCTCTAGATTTTTTTTTATTACAGATAATGCAGTAATGAATACCCTTGTACATAAATATCTGCATACTTTTCTAAGTATATCAATAAGGACAAATTCTTTGATAAGACATTATGGGGTCAAAGAGCAGCACATTTTTATTCGAACAGAAAAAGTTTCTTCTCCAAATTTATCATTTGTTTTGGGGAGGCAGCATTTTATCAGAGGCAACAAGCCGTCCTCTTGCTATATTTAGAATTTTAGTAGCAAAAGTACTAGAAAGTCATCTTAGTCCTTTTTTTCCTGAGGGAGTAATTAACTCAGTGGGTCTTTCCTCACATCCTTTCTGATATTTGATTAAGAGTGCAGACAGGTAAACTGCAAGGCAAAGAGCCCTAGACTAGGGCCTGGATCATGGTAGTTCAATGATTGAATTAAATGACTAGGTCTTAGTTTTTTTTTTTAATCTGTAAAAGGAGGCTATTACTACCTACTTTATCTACCACCTGTAGGTTTAGAGACACAACTATGAATGTATACATTGTTCGTATGTATCATTAGGAACACTTGTAGGGGCACCTGGGTGGCTCAGTCAGTTAATCGTCTGCCTTTGACTCAGGTCATGATCCCAGGCTCCTCGCTCCTCACTGGGCTCCCTCCTCAGCGGGGAGCCTGCTTCTCCCTCTCCTCCCTTTCTCTCTCTCAAATAAATAAATAAAATCTAAAAAAAAAAACAAAACAACAAAAAAAACACAAACCACTTGTAATAGAGGGATACCCATTTAGGAACCAGGGAAAGAACTAGGGGGCCCAATAGGGAATTGAGATCTGGTATCTTTTGGTCACTAAATACGTACATGTGCTTTACTCATACATGTGCATCAGAAACTCTGGTTGAGACAATAATTTCTCAAGCACTTATTGTGTGGAGACCATCTGTATAAGTCTTAGTATACTTTCAACAGGTAGCCTCAATATAAATATTTTATGAATAAATTAATGAACAAAGTTTTCAAGGCTGCTCATCAGTTTTCCAAAGCTAAGATTAATATCCTCTCTCTCAAAAAAAAAGATAATTTTTAGCACTTTGTCTTTCCCCTAAATAATGAATATCTATGTCTTCTTTAGAATTACGTACATAATATGGCTTAAGGTCTTAAAATTTGATTTTGGGTAAACTAAAAGCAAATCACCCAGAGCAGAGTGTGAAGTTATCTAGTTTGTCAAATGCTGAGTAACTGCCTCTCTATTAATTTGGAAAATACAGAAATGTAGAAAAATAATCCATTTATTGATTAGTAACCCTTATGCTGTGTAATTTATTGGTCCTTCCAGATATTATCTTCTATTTCTTTAAAGTTATTGATAGACACTGTTATTTGTTTTTTTTTAAGATTTTATTTATTTATTCATGAGCGACAGGGGGGGGGAGAGAGAGAGAGAGAGAGAGAGAGAGAGAGAGAGAGAGAAGCAGGTTCCCAAGGAGCAGGGAGCCCAAAGCAGGACTTGATCCCAGGACCCTGGGATCATGACCTGAGCCGAAGGCAGACGCTTAACCATCTGAGCCACCCAGGCGCCCGACACTGTTATTTGTGAATCACTTCCAAGTGATTAGCAATTTAGTAGAAATTAGTCATATGTAGTCATATATATGCTGACAAAAACTTTCAAATTATATTTTAGATGATGTAGTATTTTATTGGACTATATGTCACATTTCATAAATTTTATCTATTTATTCCAAAACTTTCAATTATCTTGAATAATGCCCCTTCTTGTTGAATATACCCATATTTCTTTTTTTTTAAGATTTTATTTATTTATTCATGACAGACAGAGAGAGAGAGAGAGAGAGAGAGAGAAGCAGAGGGAGAAGCAGGCTCCCAAAGAGCAGGGAGCCCAATGCGGGACTCGAGCCCAGGACCCTGGGATCATGACCTGAGCCGAAGGCAGACGCTTAACCATCTGAGCCACCCAGGCACCCGAGTATACCCATATTTCAAAGACTTACACAAATGTGGCTATAAATTGAATCCATTTTCCCCCTTTCCAACACATATACATATTTATGTGTGTGTTAGAAAAAAATATATATAACATATATATGTTAGAAAAAATATATATATATATTTTAAGTAATCTCTATGCCCAAATGGGGCTCGAACTCATGACCCTGAGATCAAGAGCCACATGCTCTACTGACTGAGCCAGTCAGATGCCCCTAGATTCATATATTTTTTAAACTTGGTTGGGAAATATCTACAAACTTCAACATGAAAATATTTTAGTCTTGGGTATCCTGGAATAGAAAAACATTCTATGAATGACACATGTACATACTCAAATGTAGAAATAAACATGAAAAACATTCCTTCTGATTAGATGTGAAAAGAATATATATATATATTTTTAGATTTTATTTATTTATTTATTTATTTGAGAGAGAGAGAGAGAATGAGATAGAAAGCACGAGAGGGAAGAGGGTCAGAGGGAGAAGCAGACTTCCTGCTGAGCAGGGAGCCCCATGTGGGACTCGATCCTGGGACTCCAGGATCATGACCCGAGCCGAAGGCAGTCGCTTAACCAACTGAGCCACCCAGGCGCCCCGAATAGAATATATTTTTAAGAATCTATCACTAGGCAGCCAAAATTTATCTACTGACGAGTTTCCCTTCAGGATTTTTCCAAGAACTGGGAAAATCCTGCTGTTTTAGTCCGTTTGGGTTGCTATAACAAAACACCACAAACCAGGCAGCTTATATGCGCCTTTATTTTTGACAGCTCCAGAGCCTGGAACTCCACCATCAGGGTGCCGTCGTGGTCAAGGAACTCCACCACCAGGGTGCCGTCGTGGTCAAGGAACTCCACCACCAGGGTGCCGTCGTGGTCAAGGAACTCCACCACCAGGGTGCCGTCGTGGTCAAGGAACTCCACCATCAGGGTGCCGTCGTGGTCAAGGAACTCCACCATCAGGGTGCCGTCGTGGTCAGCTTCTGGCGGAGGCCCTTTCCAGGTTGTACGCTGCCATCTCTTACTGTGCCTCACAAGATAGAAGGGAGTAGGCAGCTCCTGCGGTCCCTTTCATAAAAGCGCTAATCCCATTCATGAAAGCCCCATCCTCATGACCTAAGCACCTCCCAAAGCTCCTACCTCCTAAAATCATCACACTGGGCATGAGGATGTCAACATATGAATTTTGAAGGGGACACAGACATTCAAATCATAACAAATACCTCAATCGACAGCAGTCCTCCTCAGTTATGGGAAAGTAATTGCCGATGGCAAAACAGATACTAGTGTATAGTTCTGCCTTATTCTGAGTCATGCTATCAAAGAGACAATGAACTCAATGATGAACCTAAGTTGGCCAGGTCCCAGGTTCTAGTTGATGAATGTGCACCTTTACTAAGTCTTTGCAGTACTGAGGCTGTTCCTAAAATTTCTGTTCATTGTGCACATCACAATCCATTGAGATTATAATTTTTTAAAAAGATTTTATTTATTTATTTGACAGAGAGAGACAGCGAGAGCAGGAACACAAGCAGGGGGAGTGGGAGAGGGAGAAGCAGGCTTCCCGCGGAGCAGGGAGCCCGATGTGGGACTCGATCCCAGGACCCGGGGATCATGACCTGAGCCGAAGGCAGACACTTGACGACTGAGCCACCCAGGCGCCCGAGATTATAATTTTTTAACTTTATTCCAAATTTGGGAAAAATGATCAAGTTATGAGAAGGATTTGGGGCAATCATTATATCCAACACTACTTACTGAGTGGCAACACCATGTGATAATGTACACACTGACTTGTGTGTTAAGGGAGAAAGTTCTGGAATCAATTCTCCAGATTTAAATCCTGGCTCTATCACTTACCAGCTATGTCATCTTATTACTATTACCAGTTGAAATGGGGATAATGATAATAACACCTGCCTCTTAGAGTTCACTAAATATGTGTAAAGCCCTAAGCATGAATAAGTGCTTAGTGTTAGTTGTTATTTTCTCCTTTAAAAAGAAAGATTGAAAATGTCCATATGTATTAGGCTAAATATATTCATGTGGTAGATTGAATAATAGCCCCCAAATATGTCCATGTCTTAATTCCCTGAACATGTGAATATGGTACCCTACATGGCAAAACAGATTTTGTAGATACGATTAAGTTAAGGGTCTTGAGTTGGGGAGAGTATTCTGGATTATCTGGGTGGGGACAATGTAATCAGAAGGACTGTAATAAGGGTGAGGCAGGAGGGCAAGGATCAGAGATTAGAAGACACTGTGCTGCTGGTCTTAAAGATGTAGGAGGGGATCATGAGTCAAGGAATACAGGTAGTAGCTTCTAGAAGCTGGAAAAGGCAAGGGAACAACCTATCCCCTGGAG
Source organism: Zalophus californianus (assembly GCF_009762305.2). NCBI lineage: Eukaryota > Metazoa > Chordata > Mammalia > Carnivora > Otariidae > Zalophus > Zalophus californianus. Next base: position 165,575,685 of record NC_045597.1, on the reverse strand, counting down.
CCTCCAGAGCAATGCAACCCTGCGGATTGCTTAATTTCAGCCCAGTAGAACCCATTTCAGACTTCTGACTTGTGGAACTCTAAGATAATAAACTGTGTTAAGTCACTAAATTTGTGGCACTTTGTTAGGACAGCAAGTTCCTATTAATACCTGCACCTAACCTATGGAGACACTAATTTGAAGTCAATACAAACAGAACTTTACTTCTAGTTCTCTTGGATTACAACTGGAGTTATCCTTGGAAAAGTGATTTATTCTAGGTTTGGAGTAGGAAAAAAGATAAGATGAATCCAGGGCATCTTTTGATATCAGAAAGTGAAGAGGTGCTCAAAATGGATTGGGGGTATATCAAGAGGGTATAGACGCTAACCTGAAAAGGCTACCAATGGCTAAAGTTGGAACAAGTTGAACAACAAAATAATGATGGATTATAACTCCCCAAATAAAATATGTATTCTCGAGTCCACAATGAAATAAATAAATACATAAATACATACATACTTGGAGAATGGACAATTCCACTGAAGAATGTTAAAATTAATATGGGAAAGGGGTGCCTGGGTGGCTCAGTTGGTAAAGCGTCTGCCTTTAGCTCAGGTCATGACCTCGGGGTCCTGGGATGGAGCCCCAGTCTGGGTCCCTGCTCAGCAGGGAGTCTGCTTCTCTTTCTCCCTCTGCCTCTCCCCACGATTCATGTTCTCTCTCTCTTTCTCAAATAAATAAAATCATTAAAAAAATTAATATGGGAAATTTTGAGGAGAAGCAGACTATTTGCATAGTTCAAAGTATGTCTCCCACGATACTTTGTAATTACAAGTGGAAATACAGTAACTCTGCAGTGGAGAAACCCAGAAGACACCAGCTTAACCAAGTAATCAAGATTAATAATCACTAGCGTGGCAAGCAGAATTCTAAGATGCCTGCTTACTCCCTTTGTCCTCTTTACCTTTGTTTTTTGTTTTTTTTCAAAAAATATTTTATTTATTTATGTGACAGAGAGAGAGAAGGAGAGCACAAGCAGGGGCAGTGGCAGAGGGAGAAGCAGGCTCCCCACTGAGCAAGGAGCCCGAGGCAGGGCTCGATCCCAGCACTCTGGGATCATGACCTGAGCCGAAGGCAGACACTTAACCGACTGAGCCACCCAGGCGTCCCATAAGAACCTTCTACACCTGGGCCTAGAAGTCACAGACTCGAGGTGTGAGAGGGATTGTCTGGGAGGTTTTCCTGCTGCCCTTATAGATGGATGTGCCATCAATTAGAACTGGAGAGGGGCCTCTTGGAAGTGAGAGTGATCCCTGGCTGCCAAACGGCCAGAAAACAGTTCAGTCCTATAACTGAGAAACTGAATTCTGCCAACAGGCTGAGTGAGCTGGCAAGAGGACTACAAGTTCCAAATGCAAATGCAGCCCAGCAACACCTTGATTTCACCCTTGTGAGACCCTGAGCAGAGAGCCAGCCATACTTTGCCTGGACTTCTCACCTCTAGAAACCAAGAGATAATAAATGGGTGGTGTTATGGTGCTGGCTCTGCGGTGATTTACTCCAGCAGCAGAAGAAAACTATACAACTAGCCCTAACACATCTCAACATCATGCCCCCTGATAGGATGCCCTGAAAAGGACACATCCCGTCTGAGATTTTCTTGCCAAAACTACATTACCTCATCTAATCATGAGAAAACATAAGAGAAACCCAAATTGGGAGACATTCTACAAAATGACTAACCAGTACTCTTCATAAAGGTTGAGGTCATGAAAGAGGAGAGACTTGAGTGTCGGCAGTGGGAAAAGGACATTAGCGGTAAGCAGATGAAATCTGAATAAAGTCTGAAGTTTAGTTAACGACAACGAAAAATACAACAAAACACTTGGAGCTATTTCCCTCTAGAATTGGGCTAGTCTATGGAACTGTAAGCAATTTACTTGCCTAGAACTTGGTTTTTCTAATTATTAGGTAACACGAAAAGCACATTCTATTTTCCTTTAAGATAGCTCAATTTTGGAAGAGTTGGTATGTTTTGGAAGACTTAGTATGCTTCGGTATTATAATGATTTTGATGCAGTGTTACAGATTAATGAAAGAATTTTTTTTTTTTAGGAGAGAGGGTGCATGCACAGGAGTGGTGGGGGAAGGGCAGAGGGAGAGGGAGAGAATCTTAGGCAGGTTCCATGCTCAGCACAGAACCCGACATGGGGCTGTTATCTCACACCTTGAGATCATGACCTGAGCCGAAATCAAGAGTTGGACGCTTAACCAACTGAGCCACCCAGGTGCCCCTAAACCAAATACTATTAATGGATATCATCCAAAAATGAAAATCTGGACAACTTGGTACATTGTGGAGGCTTTTTGTAGTTGCTGCTTTGCTGTTTGCTTTTTTCTTTTACTTCAAATTAAGGAGTTGGCCTAAACAACAAATACACAAAATCCCCTTTTGTAGTTTAAAAGAATGAACATTTCAGAAATTTTCTGGACTCAAGTCAGGATAAAGAGAGGGAAGCAAAAGAGAATTCAGTAACACACCGTTCAAACAGTTTGATTTAGAAAAGATAGAAACCCTCTTCCAATAGAAGAAAAAAAAACGGACAAAAGGCCCGCATGGAGTATTTACATGAGCTTTCTAAGAATGGTACCATGAGTTTCTTTCCCTATAATTTTTTTGTTAGCTTTATTTCAGAGAGATGGACATATATGGTAGGGAATGAATGATAATTTATCACATCATCAGTGATTACTGTATAACATTCTCTAACTTTGCTGCTCATACATTTTAGGTAAATAATTCTTTCCTCCTTCCTCCACAGACAGAAACATAATGCTTACCATTTCGAGCTCAAGACTGGCTTAACGGCCTCTGAGGTTAATGTTAACATCATTCTGGACAGAGTAACAGGAAGCATCTGGGTATCTTACCACAAACTGAGATGATCCATTCTTTCGCCATATGAAGTATAAATTCTGTTGGTATTAAATTACTTAATTGCTTCTGCTTTATACATTAATATCTTAAAACATTCAGATATGTAGAACATCATAAAACCTCTGGGAAAACGAAAATGATTTATGACTATGTAAATATTTACTTTGTTCTTCCCAGTTGGTCAATATTTATTCTTTTTTCCCCATTTACTTATTTTTATTTTTATTTTATTTATTTATTTATTTTTTTAAAGATTTTATTTATTTATTTGAGAGAGAGAGAATGAGAGATAGAGAGCACGAGAGGGAGGAGGGTCAGAGGGAGAGGCAGGCTCCCTGCCGAGCAGGAAGCCCGACGTGGGACTCGATCCCGGGACTCCAGGATCATGACCTGAGCTGAAGGCAGTCGCCCAACCGACTGAGCCACCCAGGCGCCCCTCCATTTATTTATTTTTAAAGTTTTTATTTTAATTCCAGTTAGTTAACATACAGTGTATTATTAGTCTCAGGTGTGCAATGTAGTGATCCGTCACTTCCGTACGACACCCAGTGCTCATCACAAGTGCCCTCCCTAATACCCATCACCTGTTTCACCCATTCCCCTCATCCCCCTCCCCATGAAAGCTATTCTTGCGAATCTTTTGTTTTTATGTTCTAGAACCATCTATGGCTACAGCAAAACTCAGGGAATAATGTCAATTAACAGCTGCCAAGTTACCTAGAGGAGCAGATGGTATAATTGATTATGTCCTACAAAATGGGGGAAAGGAATACTTAAAGGTATTTTCTCAAATATGCCACAGAGTTTCCACACAAAAAGCTGTAACAAAAACCATATTTTTCTCCTCTTGTATGTTTGTTTTTACTTCAGGTGATTCTCTTATATTGTATTTTTTACTTTTTAACCTGTAGAGTTTTCTTTTTTAAGAGAGAAAATATTTATTTGAGAGAGCGAGAGAGAGTGAGGGAGAGAGGGCAAGCATGAGTGGGGAGCGGGGTGCAGAGGGAGAGGGAGAAGAAGACTCCCTGCTGAGCAAGGAGCCCAACATGGGGCTCGATCCCAGGACTCTGGGATCACGACCTGAGCCTAAAGCAGATGCTTAACCAACTGTGCCATGCAGGTGCCCCCCGTAGTCATTTAAAAATAGAGTGTGCATACACTTTAAGTGATTTTAGCAATAAAGAATGTACAACAGAAATAAGCTAAGAGAAAAAAGTAGCATACTTAGCACCACTCCCAGATTTTTTAGCTAGACTATAATATGGACAATTGGAATATAATCCTCAAGAGACTGGCATAGTTAGAATTGTACAGATATTATTTTATTAATCACCTTGGACTCTTAGTGAGATTGACAGAAAGTCCACATTTGCTTCCTCAGAACCCTTCTCATTTAACCCATAGAATAGCCATATCTTTTTTTTTTAAAGATTTTATTTATTTATTTGAGAGAGAGTGAAAGAGAGAGATCACAGAGAGGGAGAAGCAGACTCGCCGCAGAGTGGAGAGCCCCATGTGGGGCTTGATCCCAGGACCCCGAGATCATGACCTGAGCTGGAGGCAGACGGTTAACCCACTGAGCCACCCAAGTGCCCCAAATAGCTGTATCTTAATTATACAATTGTCTCAAAGACATTGAACTGGTTAAGAATTCAAAATCTCAAATATTCATTAAAATAATAAATATGGTGCATTTATTATGGCAGGCACTGTTCTAGATGCTTAGTGAACAAAATAGGTTTTAAAAAAAGAAAAGGAGGGGCGCCTGGTTGGCTCAGTTGGTAAACCATCTGACTCTTGATATCAAGGTCATGAGTTTAAGCCCCATGTTGGGTGTGGAATCTAGTTCAAAAAAAAATTAAAATTAAAAATATTTTTTTGAAATTTTTTAAAAAGGAAAAAATCCTAGCTTTCACGGAATATATATATATATATATATATATATATATATATATATATGTATTATTTAAGTAGGCTCCATGCCCAGTGTGGAGCCCAGTATAGGGCTTGAGCCACCCAGGCGCTACAGAACTTACATTTTTTAAAGTGGGATCTGTATAAAATAAAACATCTCTAAAACAATAATTCTTGGGCGCCTGGGTGGCTCAGTTGGTTAAGCAACTGCCTTCAGCTCAGGTCATGATCCTGGAGTCCCGGAATCGAGTCCCGCATCGGGCTCCCTGCTCTGCGGGGAGTCTGCTTCTCCCTCTGACCCTCTTCCCTCTCGTGCTCTCTATCTCTCATTCTCTCTCTCTCTCAAATAAATAATAAAATAAAATCTTTAAAAAAAATAAAACAATAATTCTTTTCTCTCTTGCCAGATGGAAGCCACTTGAGGGCAGGGGTTACTGTTTCCCCAATATCCTAACTGCAATGCCTGGCACACTGTAAGCGATTCATAGGTATTCCTTGAATAATTAAATAGCGGAAGACCCTTTTTGCTTAAGTACAAATAATGGTTTTTTTATTGCCTGTTTTATCTGTTCGAACTTTTCAGCTTGGTTTTCAAAGTTCTCTTAATTGGGCCCTACCCTACTTCTTTATTTTCCACTATTTTTCAGCATACACCTTGTCATACTACAGAGAAGACATACTCCTGCTTTACCTCATGCCACTTCCTTTGCCCCAGATAAGTTAAAAACCTTCTCCATATAGAGTCAACAAACACTGATCTAGGATCTTCTATGTGCCAGGACTGTGCTAGAGGTTTCCATGTATCTTCTTGACTCTACACGAGCACTTCTCACAGGTTCTTGGAAGGAGCTAAAGAGGCTCTGAGTTCCGAGAGCAGCCCAGGGTCACTCAGCGATCCAGGTGGGCCTGGACAACAACCCAAAGCAGCTTAACTCCTTGCTCTGCCCCTTCAGTTCCCTACTATGAGCCCTTGCTTGTCCTCCAGGGTTTCCCTGACCTTACTTACAGCTAGACTGTAAGCTCCCTGTGCTCAACTGGGTACTATATTTTACTTCCCCACAGAGCCTGAGTGCCATGCCCAGCAAGCACTCAATAAATACTTCTTTATTTTTTTTTAAAGATTTTATTTATTTATTTGAAAGAGCGAGAATGAGTGAGTGAGTGAGAGAGAGAGAGAGAGAGAGAGAGAGAAAGCGCACATGACAGGGGGGGGAGGGTCAGAGGGAGAAGCAGACTCCCTGCTGAGCAGGGAGCCCGATGCGGGACTCGAGCCCGGGACTCCAGGATCATGACCTGAGCCGAAGGCAGTTGCTTAACCAACTGAGCCACCCAGGCGCCCTCAATAAATACTTCTAATTGAAGGAAGGCAACCAATTTGGGCTGAGGCTCCTATTTTCAACTGTTACGAGTTAATCTTTGCAATAAATTCCATCTTTTTTTCTTTTAAAGATTTTATTTCTAAGTAATCTGTACATCCAAGGTAGAACTTGAACTCCCAACCCTGAGATCATGAGTCACATGCTCTACTGAATGAGCCGGCCAGGTGCCCCACAAATTCCATCTTCTGAATTAAGTTTTATACTGTCAGAACTTGCTGTTGTGAAAAAATACTTTTAGTCTTAAAACACCTCACCTGAGATTTTAGTATCTTTGACTTACTGGTAAACAATTTAATGTTCAGCTGATCTACTTCCTTCATTGCCTTTAATCACAACCCTGTTCAGTCTATTTTCCAAGCACAGGAGTCCTAGCGTTTCCAGGTTTTCTTTCATTCTTTGACCACACAATGGCCTCTTCACATCTTTGAGGTATGACAAGGTAAACTTGCGTTTTCATGAGATAACCTATCCAGCATCATGTGTTCTCATGAGCCAACAGATTTGCCCTCAACACGTTTAGCTTGGCCAGCAGTTGAGAAAAAAGTAAGAAACTTAGTATTTTTAAGCCCAGCGGTCTCAAGTTCCTCTCGGGCTCCACCTCTCCCTACTGCCTTCAACCAGGCCAGTTCAGACCTTTATCCTATGCCTCAACTGTAAAGCCAAAGAGAGGACAGGGCCTGTCTGGTTTACTCCTTTACCACCGCAGGACCCTACAAATTTCAGCCTGATAATATGTAGTAGGAGCTCTTCAACTTCTTGTCCCGATCCACCATAAAGATACATACATGTGTTTGTAAACGAAGAGAACTGTTTCATGAAATAAACTTTGACCACAATGACTCTGGTTATTTTCTCTTTTATAGTGTTCTATTCTTTTTCGTAGGTCATTAGCTGCTGAGTTGATGTCTTTTTTTTTTTAAAGATTTTATTCATTTATTCATGAGAGACAGAGAGAGAGAGAGAGAGAGAGAGAGAGAGGCAGAGGCAGAAGGGAGAAGCAGGCTCCCCGCGGAGCTGGGAGCCCAATGTGGGACTCGATCCCAGGACCCTGGGATCATGACCTGAGCTGAAGGCAGACACTTAACCGACTGAACCACCCAGGTGTCCCTGCTGAGTTGATGTCTTAAGTTCCCTGTTTCAAACACAAAATGCCACAGAACTGAGGTCAGTTCTCTGGGCAGGGTATCACCTAGTACCCTGTACAAGAAGACCCCTGTGATCATTAGAGCCAAGTGCTAGGGAAATGCCTAGCTAGCAGTCTGGCACATAGCAGAGTGAATACATTGAATACACGCTCGTGGTTTTGTGTTGGCTGAGGCTGTTCTTACAGTGAAAATATATAGTTTGATGACATGTTTTAAAATTAATTTTCATTTAATCAGAAGTACTAATAACTTCAATCAGAGAAATCTCACACAAATCTTCCAAGGAAATTGTAAATAGGTAAATAGGGTTTTAATTAATATGGTATTTGTTCAATACTTTGGAAATCGATTCTAGAGCAAGGCCCCTCTTCAGTTTTCTAATTAAAGTCCGACTTTGATTCCAGTCACTTTCTATGAATTCAGAGAAAAGAAAAGAAATAGAAATGTTCAGTTATGGAGTGGCTGTTAAGTTTCAGATAGTATACCATGTATGGTCCTATAAATCATCTTATTCAAGCAGTGGTCTTAAGAATGAGGGCATTGAGGCTTGAAGAGTCTAGGGAACTTGCCCATTTGTATAGCTAGTAAATATTAGCTATAGGATTCACACATGGTTTTCTAAACCCCACTTGAACCTAACACTGTATTTGCATTTTAAAACAATTAACTAATACCTGTCTGATAAAACAGTTGGAAATGTTATACATGTCAAACATTTCTTTTGTGGGATGGCTCTTTTTGAAGATATTTCATAATCTGGGGCATCTGGGTGGTGCAGTTGGTTGGGCTTCCGACTCTTGGTTTCAGCTCAGGTTGTGATCTCATGGGTTGTGAGACTGAGCCCTGCATTGGACTCCAGGCTCAGCGTGGAGTCGGCCGAAGAGTCTCTCTCCCGCTCCCTGTCCCTGCCCGCCAAGGGCTCTCTCTCAAATAAAATAAATAAATCTTAAAAAAAAAATCATAATCATTCTTATGCTTCCTTGTCAGAAAAATCTTTCTTCAATACCTCATACTGAAACTTAAATGCATTTCTCATTCTTTAGAATGGCTAATGAAAGAGGGCTTAACTGGTCATAATATTCTCCTGCTGTGCATTCTGTGTGTACTCTTCCTGTACCCCATTTTATGTTTAACACCTTAATTGAGTCTGAAGGACACCAAAATCTCAGCTAAACTTAATATTCTTTATTGCAGACTGTCAACTATCTGGATATTCAAAACTACCTGAAGGGGCGCCCATCTGGCTCAGTCGGTAAAGCATGCAACTCTTGATCTTGGGGTTGTAAATTCAAGCTCCATGATGGGTGTAGAGATTCCTTAAAAATAAAATCTTAAAAAAAAAAACTATCTGGAAAAAATTAATGGACTGTTTCTGTTTTAATGTAGATATTTGGTATGCCATAATCTTAATCTCCTTTCATCTTTTTCTGTGTTGAGGTCAATTTGTGACTAGTGCTGCTAAGCCCACTGTCTTGGTAGTGTTTCAAAACAAAACAAAAACAAAACAGTCCTCCCTGACCTTGAGCCATACTGCCTGTAAGGTGTTTATTGGCAAGCAACCAAAAAGGGCAGCTTTACATAGCACTTACTATGTGCTGGAGACCCTGACTTGGGCCTTTCCTGCACTATGCCACTTAATCCTTACAACAATACAGTAAGCTAGGTACTATTATTACTCTCATTTTGACAAATGAAACAGAGGTTAAAGAGCTTGCCAGGATCACACTACCAAGGAAAGTAGTAAAGCCAAGTTCCTAAACCAGATGGCCTTGACTGGAGATCGAGCTCCTAATCACTTCACGTTCTTTTGCACAAGAGGAACACATGCGGAAACAAACAAACAAACAAAACCCCCCAAAAACCTAGAAAACAACTCAGGGCATTAAAGTAAGAATAAGGTCACCGTAGACTCAGGCTGGCACCGCAAAGCTTCAGGGACAAGATTTTGAGCAAGGCATCAAAGCAGAGTGGGAATGAGGGCATCAAGACAAAAAAATGGTGGGGCGCCTGGGTGGCTCAGTTGTTAAGCGTCTGCCTTCGGCTCAGGTCATGATCCCAGGGTCCTGGGATCGAGCCCTACATCGGGCTCCCTGCTCGGCGGGAAGCCTGCTTCTCCCTCTCCCACTCTCCCTGCTTGTGTTCCTTCTCTCGCTGTGTCCCTCTCTGTCAAATAAATAAATAAAATCTTAAAAAAAAAAAAGACAAAAATGGCCATGACTTGCTGTGTGGGGCGAAAAACAGCATCAGCCTAATAGAAGAATGAAGTTGGATCATTTTTAGTAGAATCTTATTGACTTCTATCCCCTCATTTCTTTCTCTTTCTGGTTTTCCTTAATAAAACAAAATGCAAATACCTACTTGTAAGCTCACATAAGCACCCAGACATGTGTAAAACAGAAACACCAATGCATAGAGTTAAGGTAAAAAGTATAATTTTTGGTTACTGAGGTCTTCCCTCCTGGTGTACAACTGGCCTTGCCCTTTTATAATTTGATAATCTTCCTCACCTGAATTTGAATCAAACTATTTGAATTTTTTTTAAGATTTTATTTATTTGACGGAGACAGTGACAAAGGGAACACAAGCAGGGGGAGTGGGAGAGGGAGAAGCAGGCTTCCCACTCTGAGCAGGGAGTCTGATGCGGGGCTCATGACTGAGCCACCCAGGCACCCCTATTTGATTTACGTTAATGGTAACTCCTTACTGGGGCGCCTTGGGTGGCGCAGTCGAAGTGACTGACTCTTGGTTTCTGCTCAGGTTGTGATCTCATGGGTGGTGAGATGGAGCCCTGCGTGGGGCCCTGCACTCAGCAGGGAGTCTGCTTCAGATTCTCTCCCCTGCTGTCCCCCCCCAACTTGCTCTCGCTCTAAAATAAATAAATGTTTTTAAGACAACAGTAACTCCTTACTTTAACTGAATGAATTTCCTCCTTTTTCCTACACTCACTACTGAATTCTGGCTGCCTATAACAAATATATGGCAAAGACGTTACAGTACAAGAAGTCCAAGCTTATTAATGAACATGTTCTGGAACATCACTGTTGATTAGCTGTTTGGAACCTGGAATTTATTTTCCCATGGAAATAGTGGTTAAGTTCCCAGTGGGTCTACAAAAAGCTCGTTGCACCAGGAATGTAGCAGAAATGAACACTGTGATCTTTGTGTTGGCCTTTGCCTGTTATTCTGAGGGCTCTATGGATTTCTCTTCCTACTACAATGTTTTAGCTAAACCACCACTTTTGGGACAGTTTTTCATTACAAATTATAGAAAAGGCTGACAATCACTTATAATTCTACTTAAATCCAATCATTAATACTGCTTTTGGGTGTTTCTTTTTATTAATCATTACTTAAACTACAACTTCGGTTAGACAGTTGTTTTCCTTACTGTAGGTTGGTAGTCCACAGAACATCCCCAGAAGGCCGACAGCCGAAGCTAGGTTACATTCTTCTGCCGAAAGCATAAGGCAGTTAAATGGCACTAGGGACACGTCTCATCCCTGCTGCTGCCAGTGACCAACGGGTTCCTGGAGGATATCTTTTGGCCCTTATGGGGATTTAAAAAAAAAGAAAAGACAAGAAGAAGACTTTCTTGGTTTCTGGCATGGCATCAGGTAGGAATTCCCAGGTCTCAGTGTCCCTGGGTTAGGTATTAGAATGCGTAGACGCCCTGATCATGTGTGTTTTGACTACAGCTGAATCTATATTACAGAAATTTCATACTCAAATAATCTAAAACCATGACCTGGATGTCTGCCAAATACGCTTGTCTCAGAAACATTTTCTTGCAGGGCATGGTAACCACGATAAAAACCGAATCCTTGTTTTAGATAGAAACATTACCAACAAATGTTTCCAAAATAGAAATGCATAAAGTGAAAAAAAATTGTGTCTATGGCCATCATAATAGTGTGGTTTTTAAAACTTTCAGGCTCTGTACACACAGCCTACTTCTACCTTTTCACCTCCTTGGGAGTTTTTACACTGGCTAGGGACTCCTAACATGACTTTAGAGTCTGTCTTTGGAAATGTATAATTAGGGAAGGTTTATACCCATACCCTTATCCCCCCTAGAAAACCCCATGTATAATCTGTATAACCATGTCTGCCGTCAGTGTCTTTTTTAAACACTCAATTCTGTCAGCAAACATTTGCCAACAAAGGCATGGGTTTATTGCTTAAAGACATCAAATATATTAAACACACATAAATCTTTCATTTTAAATCCACACAATCAATGAGTGAGACCTTTTAATGATATAGGTGGTATTTTCTTAATAACGTCACGTTAAGTGTTCATAATGAGATAGTTAATTTTTACAAAGTTAAAATAACACCAAAATAAGATCGATTAAAGATTCTAATATAGCAAAAATATTAAATCAAACACTTCCTATTTCAACTAAAGGCCAAACTGCTTGTGAAATTAAGGCACAGTAACAGAATAAGACACCACTGCTTCCCAAGTATCATTTTGGTAAAACTCTGGCATTCATGGCTGCAGGTCACTGTCATCCATTAACTAGATCTTTATAAAATAGCGTAACTTTTCAACCATAGGTAGCATTTCTAATTATGCTAGTACTTTACAACATACACTGTTCATTTTTTTCTCTCTCAATCACAGTGCTATTTCATTGACAACTTTCATTCCTCAAAATAACAGATAGACTTAGTTACTAGATCTCACAAAGGTGAAATAGGCCACTCACTGGTTGTCACCAATGAAGAGGGCTCCAATTGCTGGCCACTCAAAATTTGGTTTTGGCAGAGCATATGGCAGGGATTTAGCATTTCCAGATACAGAACATAGAGCTGTGGTGGGCACCTCAGAAATTCTAGAGCACAAGGAGAATTTGAAATCTTTTTAGAAAGTTTTAAGGCCAAGAAGGTCTACACCCCTTGAAAGCATAGACAGTTATCCTAACTGTATTTAAATAAAGAAGGAAGAGAGAAAGGAAGGAAAAAAAACCCTGTTTGGAGCTTTTGGGGGTATTACATGACAGCACATATATAGTGTCCAGCAAGGTTACCAAAATGCAGTAGAGGCTCAATATTAGCCAAATTTCAGTTTTGGGAATTTTGGGGGGCAAAAAGAGGGTTATTTAAGATTAATTATGTCAGTTTGTTGTTTTTTAAAAAAAAAGATTTTAGGGGCACCCGGGTGGCTCAGTCGTTAAGCGTCTGCCTTCGGCCCGGGTCATGATCCCAGGGTCCTGGGATTGAGCCCCGCATTGGGCTCCCGCTCAGCAGGAAACCTGCTTCTCCCTCTCCCACTCCCTCTGCTTGCGTTCCCTCTCTCACTGTGTCTCTTTCTGTCAAATAAATAAAATCTTTAAAAAAAAAAAAAAGGGAAGTCTGAAGCGGGCTGGATCCCAGGACCTTGAGATCATGACCTGAGCCAAAGGCAGACACTTAACTGACTGAGCCACCCAGGCGCCCCAATTATGTCAGTAGTTTTGTTACCACCTGCAGCTTCTAGGAATTATGGAGACACAGCACCTAATATGAGTTCAATTATCAACCTAAATAGTGACCAATCAAATTCACCAATATTGCAAACGTAGTGAGAGTTCTTTCTTGGTTAGGCTGTAATTCCCCGTCTGGGTTATTTAGCTCAGCTGGTGGTTAAACATCTTGGATTATAGCTACGTACAAGTAAGTCAAGCTTTATAAAGAGAAAGACATTGAAATACTAAGACTATGCATCATATCCCATATCCCTAGCATGCAAATAAGTTTGCAGGACACAAGAGGGATTGCATAAAAGGGTGCAGTCAGCTTAAAGTGAACACATCTTAATTTCTTGAAAAATGCAAAGCATACCTATAAGGTCATATCATATATAAGAACAAGTTCAAAACACGTTTTTCAAGTCCACTTGGGTTCCATGTTAAGGGAAGTAATTTCCTTGTTATGACCAATGTGTTTGATCTCCCAAAGTTTTTTAAAAACTTGTAAATAGAACACAATTTCACAGTTGAGGTTTCCAAGATGATCAGAATCAGTTAATTTTACTTTAATTACTTTATTTTTTTTTAAGATTTTATTTATTTGAGAGTTAGAGGGCAAGTGAGAGAATATAAGCAGGGGGGAGCAGCAGAGGGAGAGGGTACTGTATTCAAATTTAGATAATAAAGATGGGGGTCAACATGAAAATATTAAGTATCTGATATATGCATTATCGGAACTCACGTTAACAGTATGGGAATTTCTAAATTTGGAAGCTCAAAGAAAGAGACATTTTTAAGTGGAGTCCTCAGTTATTTCTAAGTGCTCTGCAATACATTTTAAATTAAAGAAATTAAATATTGGGACACCTGGGTGGCTCAGTTGGTTAAGCGACTGCCTTCAGCTCAGGTCATGATCCTGGAGTCCCAGGATCGAGTCCCGCATTGGGCTCTCTGCTCAGCAGGGAGTCTGCTTCTCCCTCTGCCCCTCCCCCCTCTCATCTCGCTCTCTCAAATAAATAAATAAAATCTTAAAAAAAAAGAAATTAAATATTCTGCTGATTCAAGGCACTAATATTACAAATCCATTCCCACTAGGTTAGCCAACATATGTCAGAAAAATAACTTTTTAGTTCAAGATTCAATTCATCATTCCCTGTAGAACATACAAAAAGATCCCCTGGTCATTTTCTGGTATTCTCCTCTTCGCAAAAATAGAAAAACATCTCTGTAATTTACTCTCCTCCAATAAGCGTTCTGTGGGAATTGCTGCAAGGGGGGTGGCACGCTTCTCTCACCTCTGTGCTTCCTCAGCTTTGTGTAACTTTGATCCCACTCATCTAGTAAGCTTTGCTCATTAAAAAAAGTAGACCCGTGACATCCACTGCAACATATTAAAAGTAATTTACAGAGGCGGGCAGCACATTGGAAGTTATGAACTAACAACACAGCAACTCTAACAAAAACACACATTTTTCCATTCTGTGACACAGAAAGTGGGCAGCAACACGTGAAAGGCACCAAAGAGTTAAAGCATCTAATTAGAAAAGCCAGTTATCTGGGTATAATAAGCAAAGTTTCTTAATAAGCAGTTTTAAAGAAAATCTAAAGCTGTCTTTCAAATCTCTTTCCAGTTTTACAGTAACCTTTCTTCCTGGGGAGACCCTAACAGAATTATTTCCAGGAATCTGGTCAGTTATACCTAAGTTGTATTTAACCTCCCAGGGATCTCTGCCTTTATTTGCACTGTGAAAAATAAACAGCTGTATCATGCCTTTCTGGACAGTCAATAGGTTTTATTTACATTGCTTTGAGAAAAAGAGACAAAAGACATCCCTTTACAATTGTCTTTCAGCAATCTCACTTTTGAGGGCAATATATAATCCCCATTTTTACATAGAAGGCACCCTGTAAACACACCTGTAAAAACATATAAATAGACAAATGGACATAAAGTGGCTATGAAGTCTCTTGAAGTACAAATTTATAAACTGACCACCAGACACAGAACTTGGACCTGCAATGGTGAAAAACCATGATTAAACTGAAGGAAAAAAAAAGAAAAAAGAAAAGAAAATACCACTGCCCCCGACATGGGAAAAAAAAATTAAATAGAAAATAGAAAACAATAATCACCGGAAAACCTGTGTCTTGTAAAGATTTCTTTCCATCAGAAGATGCAGAAACATTTTTCCCCGTGGAGCAACTGAAAACGTTTCTCAAGCGCCCCCAGTTTCTTCCCTGCTTTTTTCCCCCAGGCGCCGGTGTAGACGGCCGGTGTGGACTTTTTTCCAGAGATGAGAAGTAGAAGTGTGTACTTTATCGGGAGCGGGTGCACTTTTCCCCCCGGCCCCCCTTTCCTCTGCCTCCAAGATGGTAGGAAAGTTGTCGTTTCGGAGGGCAGAGGAGCGGCTCTCTGGTGTTATGTCCTCGCAGTGCCTGTAGTGGTGCTATAGGAGGCTGCTGCCTCTTCTTGTGCAGCCCCGGCAGCCCTGCCTTCTTGGCTGGAGAGTATATTCAGGGATTTCCCCTTAATAATCACCGACCCTGGGAGCACTTTTTAGTTTCCAAAATAAAAATATGATCCTCACCCCTCTTGCTTGACAGGGAAAGGCTCTCGCCGGAGCCCAGGGGGGAGCAGTAACAGCGGCAGCCGAGCTTCCGAGTCCATTGCCAGCGCCTCTCACTCTGATCTGTCAGCCCGGCCGAGGGAAAAGGGGGGAAGGAGGAAAAAAAAAAAAAAAAAAAAAAAGCAGCTGAAAGGTAAGCAGAGGCGGCCCCAGGCCCGGCCCACATCCCCGGGCTCCCGTAGGGCGGCGGGCAGGGCCGCGCAGGCAGGGCGGGCGGCGAGCGCGCTTACGTGAGGCCGGGGATTCGCCGGCCCGCGTCAGGCCCCGGGCAGAGAATGAAAGGGTGAGAGGGGCCGGCGCCGGGGTGGCGGGGGCTGGGGGCCGCGGGGCCTGGGGGCGCCCACGGGCGGCGGCGGCGTGCCGGCGGGCAGGCGGGCGGGCAGGCGGGGGTCCAGCCGGGGCTCGAGCCGGGCGAGCGGCGCGGCCTGCGCGGGCCGGGGTGGGGGTGTGGGCCGGGGCGGGGGGTGGGGGGGAGCCGGCTAGGCCTCGGGCCGGCGGGCCCCGCGGTGGCCGCGCCCTGCCCCGGCACCCCGGGCCTCCCCGCGCCCCTCCGCCTACCCCGGGGCCTCCGGGCGGGACGGCGGCGCTGCGGGGCCGAATCGTGCGCCGGCCGGGAGGCCCCCCCGCGGGGCGGCAGGCCCGGGTTGCCGGGACAGGGGCGTCAGGGCCTAGGAGTGGGGAATGGGCACCCGCCCACCCCTTCCCCCTGGTCTCTCGCAGACGCCCCCCACCTCCCTCGATTCCGGTAATCGTTGAATTTATTTATCCCCCTCTGCGCTCCGGGCGGCCAGGCCGGGGCGGGGCGGGCGGCCTGGCGGGCGTGGGGTGGGGTGGAGGGGCGGTGAGGAGTCAGGTGCAGCCGCGGCCCGGAAAGTTTCCTTTTAGGCCCGAATTGGGGGTTGCCCTCCTTTCGGGGAGCCCTGGTCCTAGCGCCCGCGACCCCCGAGGGCGTGGGGGAGAGCACTCGGCTATTTTGCAACTCTTTGCCAGTTCCTGTCCATTGAAGGTACTCCGCCCCTGTACCCCTCGCCCGCGCCCCACCCCACTCCCCGGCGAGCCCTTCCTGGGCTGCAAACTCCAGCCGGTTCCCCCCGGAGCCCCCACAGGCTGGGAGAGGGCCTTCTCTGCCCGTTTGGAAAAGTTTTCCAGGGATTTTTCTTAGCTTATTAGTTAGTGACTGGGCTCTTGCTGTGAGAAAGGAGGAGGTAAATTCAGGTGGTATTTCTACCGGGTAGACTTTCCTAATCGCCTTTTTAGCCCTTACTCCAGAAACCGGGGGTGTTCATTTCAGATTAAGCACTCCCCTCCTTTCCTCCCGGACTCCTTTGGGTCTCAAGCCCCCCTTTTCTGGACGGTCCCCGCAGAGGGAAAGACGTAGGGAGACTGTCATTAGAGGGGGCTGGATTTCTGGAGCAGCCCCCAGACGTAGGAGTTTCCTGCCCTATTTGGTCAGTGTCTGGTAAATCAGACACATGAACAGAACCCAAGGGGGAGACCCTACTTGTCAGAACGCTTGGAAGCATTAAAAATTAGTAGGAGGAGGGAGTGGAGGTAGGCAGGGCAGCTCCTGAAACAAGGTATGCAGTTTAAGGACGAGTAGTTTATTTATTTCCGACGGTAACTATTTGGATTTATGTGATATTCTTACGTTCGACCCTGGAGATAGAAAAATGGGGATTTTAAGGAAACTTGTTATTGCCACAACTCGGAAGGGTCGGTGGAAGAGCCCTCAGGGAACTGAACATAGCTGACACAGTGTGGTTTTGGTAATTTTTTTTTTCTATGTTTAAACGGATTTAATTTTAGCTTTATTTTGGTGCCATGAGCTTTGAAAGTTGCAAAAGAAAAAAAAAAGTCAGAAACTTAAATTTCCAAATCTAGATTTCCTGGTTTTCAGGGATGGGATGTTTCCTGTGGTTACACTTAACCTCCTTCTGGTTGTTCTTTGGTATGGAAGTGGAAATGTTAATGTCCCCTGCCCCCCACGACCAGCCCCTGGTGTGGGCAAGGTTGGAGGTTATTTTTCCTCTTTCGATTGTTCCTCCCCCTCCCCTTCTTTTTTTAGTGGACCTCGGGCATTATGTGCTGTGTATGTGCGCGTGTCCTGCCTGGTATCAGGCTGTAGTTCACTGGCAGAGGTGTTCCACATTCTGACCACACACCCCTCCCCAGAGCACTGTTACCTAGTGAAAGGCTACCACTTGCAGAGCAGTAGATAACCCATGACTTACTTGGTCTGACTTCTGTCAGGCGTGGAAGTGAGACTCCTTCTGTGATTCTTACTAAGTGTGGCTTCTTTTCCTTTTGTCTGCCTAAAATAAAACTCCTTCTGTTTCTCCACAATGATAGATACCCAGCCAGCTAGCATTTTACTTAAGGAAAGCTTGATATTTGAGGTTGTATGGATTTCATACAAAAATGCAAATTGCATTTAATGGTTGTTTAACTTTATTGATGAATTGAAATTGCGTATTGACTCAGATATTTTCATAGACTTGTGTAGCCAGAATTGTTACTTCTATTATAGCTTGCCCTTATTTTTAGAGCATGTTGGATGGAAGAAATCATTCAGTGAGTCTCTTTTCCTAGAACATATTAGGATTTAAAAAGATCTCTTTGCCCCGTAATTTGATATCTTTAAGGTATATTGTCGACTTTACATATTTCTAAGCTTTCAAAAGCCTTATATGTACAAATCCTTAAAGTTTTCTACTTTTCCCCTTCTTGTCCCAAACCTACATAAATTTCCTAATCTAATCACCTCGTGGGCTACTTTATTATTCCCGAGGGAATGGAGGCTTTGATATTTTTCAAAGTTACATTTTATTTGAAACTAATAAGACTTTCAGGGCAAATAATTGAATTAACTTTAAATTGCGAAGGTAATGTATTTTTCACTATTAAATATTTACTTTCAAAAGTAGATGTTTATTTTAATTTGTTAAGTCTGCAGTAATCACATTTCCTCTGAAACATTATATAAGGAAATTTGTATACTCCCACCCCAGCTATTTTCCTCAGCAAATCATTTTAGAGAAACAAAATACTATTTTAGAGAAATGAAATTTTAGTTTATATGGATTTTAAAATTTCAAAGTCAGAGCACTGAAAATTAAACATGACATTTCAAAAATGCTGATCCATTCATTCTTACCTGAGATATTCCCCAAGGGTTCACAGCTCTCACTATCCAGGTTTGGAACAGTAGTTATGAATAATGAGAGGTCATTTATATCTGAATACAGTTAGCAATATTGTCAGACACGTAACACCCCATTTCTCCCCCCACACACCTGGTGACTTGTAAACAATAGATGAATAGGTGATACTGGGTTGGAGGCAGCCAATTGTGCCCAAAGCAGATACTCTGCTGCTTATACAATGGAGTCACATTTAAGTCCTTGTATCTTATGCTAATGCCATCCTGCTTTGCAAAACAAACAGCAGTGGAGTCTCCTTCCCACTCCCTTCAGGTATGGGTCTGTCCCAGAGTCCTCACAGTCCTGGCTGATTTTAGAGATAATGCTTCTGGCTCTTTTGAGACACTTGCAGAGATAACTATTGACTAAAGCTTAAAGTTAAAAACCGTAGGCCTCTATCTTTTCCCACCTTCACTTACTATGCCAGGCTTCTTAGTTCTGATTCTTTCCCAGAATGTGGTTTGTTTTTGAACAGCTTCTCGGTTAAATTTTACTTGTCGCGTGGTATCCTGCAGTCAGACACATTTGGACTGGGCTTTGGGTTCCGATCCCAGCTCTTCCATGGGGTGGGTTCCTTAATCATTGGTTTCTTTATCTGTAAAATGGAAATACAACATTTTCTGATGTAAGGATTAGATGAGATAGCCCCTGTGCTTGGCTCTTAGTCGGTCCCCATCTATTCCCCTAACCCACCTTAACCTTTTTTTTATTAAAACCATTTAAATACCACCTCTCTTATTGGCTTGTTTGCTTTTTTTCTGACTAAAAGTTATACGTGCTCGTTTTCATCCCACTCAGACCTATTTTTCACACTCAGGAGGTAACTAACCGCTGTTAACATTTTTTGTTGTGTTTTCTCTCCTTGTGTGATTGCGTGTACATGGAACTTAATCTTAGGATCTTCCATTTAACAGCGTTGTGTAGTTTTGTGTTGGCTAAGCACTTGCGCTCTGACGTCAAACTGGCCTCGAATCTCATGTGACTGGGACGCATTGTGTAATTTCATTAAGTCTCAGTTTCTTCATCTGTGGAAAGGGTGATAATAATACCTTTTCCATAGGGTTGCCGTGGCCATTAAATGAGGAATCGCACATAGTTTCTAGAATGGTGCCTGGTGCATGACTTTTATATAATATTTTCCTCTAAAGATTTTTACTATTCTGGATGTGAGATTTTTTTCAATGTGAATAAGTTCTTGGCTCTGCAGATATTACTAATACTAGTAAGTATTTGAGTACAGATAGAATAGTATAATTACCTTCATGGGGCAAATAACTGTTTTTGTGCCAGTAAAAAATTGGCAGTGTGTTCTAGAAGTCTCAGCAGCTCGATGGTGGTCTAGCTGTTGAATTCTGTGAGTTGGCAGATGTAAAGGATTGGTAAGTGCACCAGCGGGCGAAGAAAGTGGGTTTACTTCTAGTTGCTCCTTTGAGGTTCTTGCAGTTCTCGGCCTGCTTGGGTGGGTGCTGCAGAGCTTTGAGGAAGGCCTAGTCTGATTTTGGTGGGCTTACCTTGGGAGGGTGGGATGTTTACCTGAGGCATGATGGGAGTTGCCAGAACCAGTGTCGTTTCATTCACTTTACCGGATTAGCTTCCTCTTGGTCACTGTGGCCTCGTTATACAAAGAAACATTCTCTGCCCTTGAGGAGTTTTTAGTCTAGTGGGGGGAAAAAAAAAAGGCTGACATTCACCACATTGAATGATAAGAGAGAGATTAGCCTGGAGGAAGAAAACCTATTTATTCTGGCCTTGGGGTAAGCCTTAAAGAGAAGAAGGACTTTCCAGGATTTCTAGACTTTAAGGGTTTCTGCCCTAAGCGAATGGGAGGAGTTAGAAAGGCATTCCAAGAGGTGGGACCTGCTTCTATGAATAAATGCCTGAGGACAAAAGAGTATTCTGTGTTGCAAATTGTAGGAGTAGTAGGAATAGGAATAAATAGTGGGAGGGGGAGCGGTCTTCCTGGCCCGGTCCTAAGGAGTTTACGTGGTGGGCTTGGGAGTTTGGATTCCTTTTCCGTTCCTACGCAGACCCTGAAGGCCTTTGGCCAAGTAAATTATTTACGTTTTAGAGGATCCGAGTTGTACAGAGTGGAGTGAAGGAGGGCAAGACTGGAACAGGCCAGTGAGGCAGCTGCAAAGAAGAGATGGAAGGTTGGAACTGAGGCCTTGGCATTGACAGTGGAGATGGAGAGAAGTCAGTGGAGAGACTGCTCACCGAGGTAAAGTGGTCCGCATAGGCGGGCCCGACGTAGATTGGGGGGTCATCCGCACGGGGATGACAGCTGAGGCTGTAGAAGCAGAAACATTTGGCTTAGTCTGGTTCTTAATCTTCTGGGGGAATCTGATGAACTCTGTGGATTCTTCTCCCAGAAGAATGCATTTATGCATGTTTACAGTTCGTGCATGTGGCTTGAAACTTGGGATCATAACCTGTAGTCTGGGAGGAGATGTAGAGAGGAAGGTCAAATGAAAGGCTGTAGAAATGTTTTGTTTGATTCATTTTTTGTGTGTTTGTGACTTTTTCACTGCCATTTCATAGATGAGGAAATAGATTTACTTGCTCAAGTTGAGTCAGGCATCTTTATTTTACATTTTAATGGGCTACTAACATTTTGTGGGAAAACCTGGATTTCTACCTTTTGAAAAGTCGCTAAGATTTAGAAACCTTGGGTCTGCATTTTTTTTCCCTTTTTTCATTTTTTTCATTTTTTTTTTTTTTTAATCACGACAACTTGCTGGAGCTGGTTTGAGTGAGCCCCTTTTAGATGAGCAAAGTTTGCCCGTTTGTCCCTGGCCCGCCCGTGTGGCACATTTAGGCATTTCATCTTGCATCCCTACAAACTAAGAAGAAAATCTTGGGGAATATTGACATTTAAGTGTGGGACCAAGAAAAAGGAAGCCACTGAGCTGCCAGAAAGGAGAGATTTTCAAGAAGAAGTGGTCAACAGTGTCAAATGCTGCAGAGAGGTTAGATAAGGATGGAAAAGTGTATGTGAAATTTAGCAACAAAGAGACCCTTCGTTTCAGATTCGTAGAACAAAAGAACTTTGAGGACTATAGCTGGAACTTTGAGGACTAGAGTTATAACTGAGTTTTTCTAATGGTCCTACAATATAGGGTTTCTGTAACTATCGAGAGTGAGCGTGGCATGGATAGGAACACAGCATTTGTTGTAAAGGATTGCTTCATGGAACTCATAAGTGCTGTAACCAGATCAAGCACTGCTCCTTAGTATTTTCCATCACAAGAATATCAGTATATAGATGCTGTATAGAAGGTAAAACATATTTTTAACATTGGATTCTTAATATAGATTATAGGAAACAATTCTTAGTGGATTCTGTTACCCTAGCCCCAAGAAGGTGGGAGGGCCTGACTTAATGAAGAATTACCCTGTACCATTCAGAAAAGCACTAGCAGCTGCAGAGTGCATTTTAGCCCTGCAGATTCTAGATTAAAATGATAATACCAATAAACTACTACTTACTGCTTCTAATAGTAGTTAAGATTAAGTGATTACTATGTGCTGGGTACCGTGCTAAGTACGGTTCATGAAATACCTAATTTAATTCTCCTAAACGACTCAGTGAGGTACATGGCTGTTATAGCCCTCTCTTTACATATGAGAAAACTGGAACCTAAATAATTTGCCCAAGGTCACACACCTAGTAATTAGCAGAACCAGATTGGAGCACCATCTCTGATACCTGCTAGAGCCAGAGTGCTCTCAACTGCTACATAAACTATCCTTAAATGAATCAGCTAAGGAACTCAACTAGTGTAAAGGCCATTTTTAATTTAAATTCATTATGCAGACTTATTTGTGCAGTGCTGTTTAAGCATAGATATTCAGTAACCACTTATTTGGTTTAAAATATTTTCTTTTGAACTTTAATTATGCTGAGTATTATTTATGTTTTGAGATGATAGACAATTTTTCCCCCTGATCTTTTTCTTCAGATCACATCAGTGGGCAGATTTTCATCACTTCCGAGTCTAATTTTACCACTTTTCACATTGATATGTGGGATGTTAGTTTTTTGTTTTTGTTTTTTAGTGAGTACACGCAACTGTTTAGTATCTCATTACCTTTTTTGGCTCCATGAAGTTGAATTAAAACTTCAACAAAAGCTTAAAATGGGGAGAAAAGTTTTTTAAAACCTGAAAGTATATGACTCTGGGATAAGGAAATGTTTTTTTCATTGTATTAAATATATTAGAAAGCTAACATTCTGGGAATTTAGGTGCTGATTTAAAAAAATTGTAAGGTATGTTGTTGGTCTAGCTCTTAAAAGGGGGTAGAATATAAAATTACAGATAGCAATTAGGGGAAAATGCTGTGGCAGTGAAATGAACATGCTTCTGAAACACGAGACTCGAAAGAACAGTAATGACATACAGAGTTTCCACATGGATGTGGTACATGGCAGTCCCAAAGAGAATAATGTTCATATTTTGGTCAGATTGGTTTATGTGTTGCTGTGGGGAGACTGAAAGGGCCATAGGTTGCTTTTGTCAAAAGCTTGTCTTTTCTCCCTGCTAATGTCTTATTCCTCTATATTTGTAAAGAAGAAACTATGGAAAGAAAACATTTTATTTTCTAATTAAGCTCAGCATAGAGTATGAAGGAAGGTTGTTTTTTTTTTTAAGATTTTATTCACTCATTTGAGAGAGAGAGCATAAGCAGGAGGAGAGGGAGAAGCAGGCTTCCCGCTGGGCAGGCGCCCCTAAGAAGGTGTTTTTAAGATTTTACACCTAACCATTATTTCCTGCTCTTGAATTCCAGTATATGGATATGTTTGCCATGAAAATATTCATTCTGTGAGACTGTTCTCAGTAATGATTACTTTTGCCTTTTGGTAATAAATAAGGGTGTATATTCTGCTGCTCTAAGAAGTGCTTAATTACTTGCATTCTCTTCTTTAAGGGAGCATAGATCCACTTGTATTCCAAACAAGTTATTTCCACAGCTGAAGGTAATATCTACAGTTGATGTTAATAAATTGAGTATGGTTGGGATTTTTTTCTTCTTTTTTGAAGCGATACTGATCATGTGTTAAAAAAGTAGAGCTTAGGGTATAGCTTTTCTTCATGGATTAGACCATGCAATAGTGTATTAATATTAGGGTCTGTAAGAATTTGATTAAGATCATGTGAACTTTATATATCTTTTTATTTTATTTATTAAAAGATTTTATTTATTTGAGAGGGGGAGAGAGCAAGCGAAAGCAAAGAGCAGGGGGAGGGAGAAGCGGAATCCCTGCTGAGCAGGGATCCAGATTTGGCGATTCGGGGCTCCATCCCAGGATGCTGGGATCATGACCTGAGCCTTTTTTTTTTTTTAAAGATTTTATTTATTTATTTGACAGAGAGAGAGACAGCGAGAGCAGGAACACAAGCAGGGGGAGTGGGAGAGGGAGAAGCAGGCTTCCCGCAGAGCAGGGAGCCCGATGCGGGGCTCGATCCCAGGACCCTGGGATCATGACCTGAGCCGAAGGCAGACGCTTAACGACTGAGCCACCCAGGCGCCCATGACCTGAGCCTAAAGGAGCCGCTTAACTGACTGAGCCACCCAGGCACCCCAATATATCTTTTTTTTTTTAAGATTTTATTTATCTGAGAAAAGAGCATGAGCAGGGGGAGGGGCAGAGGGAGAGGGAGAAGCAGACTCCCCACTGAGTGGGTAGCCCAACATGGGACTCGATCCCAGGACCCTGAGATCATGACCTGAGAGGAAAGCAGACACTTAACCAACTGAGCCACCCAGGTGCCCCTCCTCTTTATATCTTACAACAAATGTTAAGGAGTGAGGGCTATGTGAACTTCACCTTTGGAGTTGGGGTAAAGAACTTCAGTTGTAGGCGGCTGCATGTAAAAAATGAAAAAAAGTAGGCTTTTTTTCCTGAGATCTGCCGTATGCTTTTGTTAATGATTTCTTTAGTTAAAAAGAAAAACCTACAAATGTAGAGAAGACCAGATGAATAGTTGTTTCCAGTTCATAGACGAAGTGATTTTGATATTAAATAATACTCATTTAGTAGGAAGTTCAATTTTGAAGCATGAGGGCCGTTTTCCTTCAGCATTTGTTTTTTAATGGCATACAAAGTGAGTCTGAATACATTAGAGGATTGGAAATACTAAGTATGAAGATTAAATTGAGCCTTTTTTTTTTTTTTAGAGAGAGAGAGTTTTTTTTTTTTGAGAGAGAGAGAGAGAACACGAGGGGGGCAGAGGGAAAAGGAGAGAGAGAATCTTAAGCAGGCTCCACGCCTAGCACAGAGCCCTATGCGGGGCTTGATCTCAACAACTCTGAGATCATGACCGAGCTGAAATCAAGAGTCAGCCACTAAACTGACTGAGCCACCAGGCACCCCTAAATTGAGCATTTAAAAGAGGGATTTGAAAATGAAGTGTTGATTGTTCAAAAGGAAGATGGAAAGCATGATACACAGTTGGCTTTTAGTAGGATTTTAAAATACTAAAAATCAAAGAAATGGGAAGAAAAAATTAATCACAGGTAGATAGGAAAAAATTAAGGTTCAATAGAAGTTGTTTATAAGATGTTGAAATTAAACCTCTTTTTATAATGTCATAGAGGTGATTAGTGAGAATTTTGGCGCCTTGTGGCAAATACTGAAGGAGGGCAGTTGGGTAGATTAATGAATTCTTCGAGTTAGAAAGAAGTTGAATAGGCAGATTTTAATGCATTCTTTTATTTAAGATTTTATTTATTTATTTATTAGCGAAGAGAGAGAGGGAGAGAGCGCGGGAGCATGGTGGGGCGGGGCGGAGGGATAAGCGCACTTGCTGAGCAGGAAGCTGGCTGGATGCCCCAGGATCAGGACCTGAGCTAAAGGCAGTTGCTTAACCAACTGAGCCACCCAGGCGCCCCTGCATTCTTGAGTATTTTTTAAACATTATTTGCCGAATAGACATTGGGTGCAACATTATATGACATCTATTTGATGTTCATGAGATGTTCTGGAATATTCAAAAACCTTCATGTTTCTAAATCACACTTTCTCTTGCTGAATGACTGTGGCTATTAGAAATTATTGTATAGACTATCTGAAGTCCCGATTTAGTGATTTTTAAAAAAATTATTTAATGATCC
This sequence comes from Zalophus californianus, assembly GCF_009762305.2. Lineage (NCBI taxonomy): Eukaryota > Metazoa > Chordata > Mammalia > Carnivora > Otariidae > Zalophus > Zalophus californianus. The sequence goes on along the minus strand of NC_045597.1, from coordinate 165,549,934 downwards.
CTGGGTGAATCTTTGTTTTAGGTAGACCACCAGGAATTAAGAGTTACTGTCACAGAAGCTGTTGATGTAAGTGGCTGTATTTGTTGAGCACCTGTTAACTTCTGGGCACTGTGCTAGGCCCTGGGATGTAGTGATGAACAGAAAATTGTTCGTCCCTTTGGGAACTTTATTTTTTAGGTGGGAAGACAACAGAAGAATAAGCAGTTATAGAATGTGATGATTGCCAAAACAGGGAAATGCATGGAGCACGTAACTAACTCAGCCTTTGGGAATCTGCATGTGGCCATGACTAAGCTGGGTCCTGAAGCATTGGCCTCCAGCTGGCCAGAGGTGGGGGGCACACAGAGAGGGAAGATGTCTACTGCTCTGGGCAGAGGGAGCAGCCTTTAGATCTGATGAGACTAGAGGAGCCTGGGTGCTCAGAGCTGTGGGTGAGGTCCTCCAGCTGTGCACTTCCTTTTGAACGCATCTCATCTTAGAGACTGTATCTTCTAAGGTGAAAATTGTCTTTTTTTTAATTTAAGTTTTTATTTTAATTCCAGTTAACACAAAGTGTTATATTAGTTAAAAATTGTGTCTTTTGCCGTTATATTTTCCACAGCTTCTGAGAAAATGATGGGCTTTTCACAAGTGTTTAATAAATACTTGCCATTAAAGCTAGAGTCATGTGGATTTCACATAGTGAAATGAATTGAGTCAAGTTTATTAGCTTTTTTAATAGCATATTGATTCTTTAAAAATAGATTACAAAAGTAATGTGTTTATTATGAAAAATCATATTTTGGTTTTATTTTGGTATATTTTATTATACAGAATTTTAAAATATATTTCGGGTTAATGACAGTGGAGTACTGACATCTTCTCTCTAAACCAACTAGAAATAATAAGGAGCATGAGAAACAGAAAAGCAGCTCATTCTTTGATAACTAACAAAATCTTGTAACCAGAATTTGTGAATTAGTGCCGGTAAGTGCAGTGAAAATTGAACCAAAGCAGAAGGATGACAGGAGAGCATGAACTCAGGCAAAGTGAGGGCGCAGCCTTCTGCCAAGTGGCTGACCACCATGGGAACAAAACCAATAAGCTGCATATGTGGAATGACAAAGTTGGTATGTACATTGGGCTCCCTGAGTGGCAAGAGGTGAGGCTGAATTACGGACTGTGCAGTCATACTATTTTTTTCAAGAAGTTTAGAGTGGAGGAGAAACCGGCGGCAAGCAGCCTTACAGCTGCCAATCTTGGTCAACTGAAGAGGAATAAAGCCTACATTATCATCCCCTGAAAATCTATGGCATGTGGGCCTCTGTGAGTTGGGGAGGCGAGTTCAGCATTGAGTTGAGCTTCAAGGGAAGAGTGTTATTGATAATCATTTTCAGAAACAGCACAGCAGGTGAAAATTATGAACAGAGTTCCCTATGGCGGGAGGTGGCATGTGAAGTTGAGGGTGAGATATAGCTCCTCTGAGGCAGGAGTCTAAAGATGAGACACAAAAGCTCAAGAAATCAATGAGATGACAACAGGAAGAGATAAGAGTGACCTGATGGAACCAGGTTACAAAATAAAAGATTCTAGTCGTTATGGAAATGAAGGTCACTTTCAAAGCAGCAGATACACACTCTAGCTGGGAATCCTGGAGGTAAGCTTGAGAGATATGAGCAATCCAAAATGGAAAAGAGTAAAAATTTAGAAAGACTAGAGAGTAGTAGATATGAAACAGTGAATTTAGCATACCAGTAATTGATATCCCTGCCATATAGAATCATTGAAGCAGAAAGAATTTGTCAAGACGTTAAGAGTTTCCCACAATAAAAGACCTGACATTTTAGAATGGTTTCTAGTCTTTAAATGTAAAGACTATTATTGGGTCAAAATGGAAAAAAAAAGAAAAATCAAGCCCCCTATAAAATAAGAGGCTGGCCTTACAGGCTTTTCCATTCTGTCACACATGGAAAAACACAGTCACTAGATAAAAAAATATGACCCACGAATTTTACGTCCAGGAAAGCTATAGTTTAATATCAATTGACACATGTTTCCAAACAGAAAAACTAGGGGGCTTAGTTCTCATTAAGTCAGCCGTGCAGGTCAGGGGAGGGTGGGGGACAGGGCTGGAGAAGGGAGGATATTATAAACTTTTGAATCAAGAGATGAGTTGAAACCTGAGTTAAAAGGATTAGTGATTAGCATTAAATAAATTTAAATGTAGAACTAATATTAATATTGTGGCAATGTAGAAATACAAGGGAAAAATTCAGAGTTGGGGATTGGGTAGATGGTTACAAAAATGAAAATTTTTCTCATCATTCATAACATGAGATCAATCATAATAATGCCAAGTGCAGCTGACCCTTGAACAACGTGGTTTGAACTGTGCAGGTCCAAGCTGGATTTTTTTTCTATAAATACAGTACTGTAAATGTATTTTCCTTATGATTTTCTTAAGCTTACTTTATTATAAGAATATAGTATGTAAGATGTATACATGAGAAATATGTATTAATCAACTCTTTATATTATCAGTAAAGCTTCTCGTCAACAGTAGGCTCTTAGTACGTAAGTAAGATCAAAAGTTATACTTGGTTTTTTGACCAAGTAGGGTGTTGGTGCACCGAATTCCTGCATTGTTCAAGGGTCAACTATATACTAATTTTCTTAATGTGGAGTAAAGAGATGTTATCTAAAGGACATAGACTATAAATCTTCCAAGAAAACAGACTATATAGTGAAATATGTAATAAAAAGTAAAAGGATTAAAAAGATAAAATTATGACAAACTATTTGTCATATAAACAAATACAAAATTATAAATTGGGTAAACTAATTTCTTAGAAGAAAGTGACAGATTGGAGCAAAAAAGTTAAATCCATTAAGAGAGGCATCTGAAAAGGGACCAGCAAGTAATATTTTAGTAAGTTTATTGTATATTTACTTACTTAGTGAATTTTTTAGGTGTGGTGACCATCCAGTCTCTTTTGCAAGTACTCCGCTCTACTGACAACGGTGTGAAAGCAGCCATAGATAACATGTAAATGAATGAACAGGACAGTCTTCCAATAAAACTATTTACAAAAACAGGTAGTGGACCACATTTGTCCTGAAAGCCAGTTTGCTGACCCATGATCAGAAGACTTTTAAAGTAAAAGGTTGGGGCGCCTGGGCGGTTCAGTCGTTCAGCGTCTGCCTTGGCTCAGGTCATGATCCCAGGGTCCTGGGATCGAGCCCCACATGGGACTCTCTGCTTGGCGGGAAGTCTTGCTTCTCCTTCTCCCACTCCCCCTGCTTGTGTTCCCTCTCTCGCTGTGTCTCTCTCTGTCAAATAAATAAAATCTTTAAAAAAAAAAATGAAAAAGTAAAAAAAGTAAAAGGTTAATAGCATGATACATGGAATAACAACATACCCTGGAAACATTGTTTTTCAAGCATACCTATTAGACCCCAAAGAAAGTATCAGTCAAATCCAAAAAGCAGAGATAGATGCAGATTATGCTCTATTCTTAACTAGAACTAAAGCGAAAGAAAGTATAAAACTTTGCCGTCTGAGAAAATTAACCCTTGGGCCAAAGGAAAAATTGAAAACTCAAGTCCAGATTAACTAGAAAGTACTGATAATCAAAATTCTGTGTTAGTACCTCTGGGATATGACTAAAGCAGTACTCCGAGGAAGATTTATAAATAAAAGTAGACTACTAAGCAAGAAAAGAATGAGATAGTAAAATAGTCCAGCCCAAGAAGTTACTAAAAAAAAAAAAAAACCCACAAAAAATGGAAAGAAAGTAGAAAGAAGATACTAGCAAATATAAAAGCAGAAATTGATGAATTTAGAAAACATACATGGAGGTACTAATAAATCCAAGAGATTTGGCTTTTTTACTTACTTGTATTTTTGAAGATGTTGGTAATAATATTAAGCAGACAAACTGTTGAGCCTAGTCATGAACAAAAGGAGAACTTAGAAATGTCACCTGTGTATGAACGCACACAGAATATGAGAATGAATCACAGGTACTTAGGAAATTAAATGTAAGTGGACATATTGCTAAATTGTGTGCAGGTAAATTTCAAAACCGGGTGTACAAAAAAGCACTGTGAGGCCCAGGCAACCTTCTAAGGAACATTATAACTGCAGTGCTTTTTAACTTGTTCCAGAATATAGAAAAAGGGAAAGGTTTTCTAAGTTATTTTTTGAAATATTATTTTGATACCAGATTCTGAAAAAATATTAAAAACCCTAAGCTCTAGACCATTTTCAAATTACAAAAATCCTAAAAAATTAGCAAATGTAATTTAGCAAAGAGAATAATACACAGTGACCAAGTTCTCATTATGAAGTATCAGGAAATACTAAATACATCAGTACTGGGAAATACTAAATGCCTTGTTTTTAACAGTACAAAAGAGAAACATGATTTTCTCTCAAGCCGAAAAAGAATTTGGTAAAATTAACCATCAACTCTGAGTTGTTCTTGTTTTTTAAAGAAACAACTCTTAATAAAACAGGAATTACTTGATATTTAACATAACAGGAAATAAATTTTATGGTAAAAGCTTGCGTTATTCCTACCATTGACTGTAAGCAATTCTCATTTAACAGGAATAACAGTGGTCCCCATTATTATTAACATTATTCCAGCAGTTCTGGCCAATTCAAATAGGGGGAAAAATGATGTATAAAAATTGGAAAGCAGTCATCAGTCTAGATACATCACATGTGATTGTAGATCCAGAATATGTCTTAAAAGTGAAGGTTGTCCTTCATGTCCCTCCCGTTCCTGCCCCCAGTCTTTCTATGACTTATAAAATATTCTCATACAGATAGATATATTGGCTACTTTTTTCACTTACATCCAGTGTATTTTTTTCATACAGAAGTTCATACAGGTTTACTTGAACTAGTTTACGAAATATTTAATATTGACCAGGTGGATGAGCAAGCCAAAGAGAGTATAAAAATGAAACAGCATGGGGCGTCAGGGTGGCTCAGTCGGTTAAGTGTCCGACTCTTGATTTTGGCTCAGGTTATGATCTCTCAGGGTTGTGAGATCCAAGTCCCATGTCAGGCTCTGTGCTGGGCATGGAGCTCCCCCCCCTTAAGATTCTCCCCCTTCCCCTCTCTCTCCGTCTCTAAAAAAAAGAACAAAGAAAAAAAAAGCGTGGGTTTGCTTTGAAATATTTCCTGTCCTTGAACATCTAGACCTTTAGGGCAGTTGAATTTTTAATACAACTTTTTCTCCTTGTATCCTAATAAAGTAAAAAGGGAAAGCTCTTATTTTTGTGTTTTGTAAGATTTTATTTATTTGTCAAAGAGAGAGAGCACAAGCAGGGGGAGCGGCAGGCAGATGGAGAAGCAGGCTCCCTGTTGAGCAAGGGGCCCAAATGCAGGACTCGATTCCAGGACCCTAGGATCATGACCTGAGCCGAAGGCAGACGCTTAACCGACTGAACCACTCAGCCGTCCCGAAAGCTCTTATTTTTGATTTACATTGATTATCTAATTAGGTTTACTCAGTAATGAATGTGATTTTTATTAACTAAGCTAATACTTCAGTTGTTTTTTCTGCTACAGTGAAGTACTCAAGGACAATAGAAATTCTGTATCACCAACAGGTAGAATGTAAGTAATAAGAAGCATTGACGTTTTTTAATAACCTCATTTGTTCGGTGCTTAACATGCACTAGGCAAGGTAGTTGTTGTGTTGCATGCTTTGTATCACTGGATCCTTAGAGCAACCTGATGATAACATAGCTACTGTCATTAGCCCCACTTTACAGATGATAAAACTGAGGCTGTATTATTTATTCAAGGTAACACTAAGTGACAGATGGCAAACGTGTCTTCTGACTCCTTTAAGCAGATACGTGTCTTGACGTTGATGGGTGTGAGGAATTTCATACCCAGTTTGGTAAAGAAGAGCGTATTCTGGAGTTTGTCTGTAGTTAGTATCCAAGCTATTCTGTCAGCCCATCTGGATGAGTTGTAGATTCTGGAGAAAGTGGGTTAAACCACAGGGTCCCACTACACCCTGACTTGACACATCTAGCTTTCACTGTAGACTGTCTGATGTTATACTATGGAAATGTTACTGCTGGCCATTCTGTGTGCAGAGAAGTAGTGGGTGTTACGTGGTTTCTTCCTTCCATTTGTTACTAAAACTCCAAACATTTCTTAAGTCCTGATTCTTACCCTCTTTAGGGTAATTGGCTGCAGCATGTGGTATATAGCCGTGCCCTGGATGCTGGAAGTGTAGTTAGGTGACTAGTCTTTGGGCTCAAGAAGTTTACATTTTGGGTGGGATAAATGTGGGGAAATAATTACAGGGAAAATGACTTCTAGAACAGGAATTTGCCCCCCCTTTTGTATTTCATAGAAACATTTGTTGCAAATGGCCAAATATTTTGTCAACATATCAAAATGTCAAATTTCTGAGGGACGTTTTAAGTCTGTAAGTTCATTCCATTGGTATTGTGAAGAGATTTGTGTTCTGAAAATAGATGTAGCATTCAACCACCAGTAATGACGTACAAAGACCTGCCGCCTTACATTTGTTTGAAAGAGCCCCGCTGCTTTGAGGCACTTAAAAGAACTTCCCCAGAGTAAAAGTTACTTCGTTCAATTTGGAGGGGGGAGGTAACTTGGTGTTTTATAATGTCTCTTACTATTTTAATTTCATATTGGGATGATGGATTACAAAGGAGAATCCATCCTGTTAGGAAGGGTGATATCCTAGTGTTTGACTTCCCAGGTAAGCAAGCTTTTCTCATTTCTATTTGTTAACTAGGCCTTTTGATATTTTTGTAGACAATCTGCTTCATCTTGATTCTGCAGCATTCCAAACTGTGGTATCCTTGGGGTTCTCTTAACATTGCAATGGTGCAGAAGATTTAAAATCAGGTATGGCTGTGGGGCCAGAAGTCCCTCAGTGAAATTCTCAACTTAAATCTGCCTTATACTCTCTGATTTATCATTTGGGTTTCTTTTTTTGTGGTGGTCTTTTAGCTGATGTTCACAAGGAATAGAGTCACGTGATGTATGAAGGGAAACATATACACTTCTCTGAGGTTGACAATAAGCCCTTGTGCTCATATAGCCCCAAACTGTGCAAGCAGCGGCGACTCAACGGGTACGCTTTCTGTATCAGACACGTTCTGGAGGACAAGACTGCCCCCTTCAAGCAATGTGAATATGTGGCCAAGTATAACAGCCAACGCTGCACCAACCCCATCCCCAAATCAGAGGATCGTAGGTAAGAGCTAATTATGGGAATCCATCTTTGATTTCATTCGTAGACCTGGAATTTTCTTTTTCTTCTTTTTTTTCTTTTTTTAAGTGCGGTGAGTTTAAGCATTGAGTTCTGGGATAATCTAAGTAAACCTTGGAATCTATTCTAAAGACAAGAGATGGCAGTTTTTAGAAAATGGAGAAGTGGGGAATTATTTGAAAAGTGTGTTTGGTTTTTTGTTTTTTTTTTAATTGGTTTAATAGACTTTAAAAGAAATTTTTCCTCAAAATCGTCGCTTGTGTTTGGTTTGCAGTGTTTTATAAAGTAGTTCCTGATTATGATAGAAATCTGCTTAAACAAGAGAAATTATAGGAACTATTTAGGTGTTGTAATTAATGGTAATGATTTTGGAAATTTTTAATCTGTGCTTGAAAGGTAGCAAAGGGTATGTATTTAATGAAAATGAAGTATTCAAAAGAATGATTACTTGAATTATTGAGAAGATGTACTTTGTCTCAGACTTCTAAGCAGTGTTTGGCATTGTTCTGTAATCTTGCCTTTTGGTTAAAAGAGTTCCATATAAAGTATGGTTAACATAATTGAGAAATGTTATGTTTACAGTAAGAGTAGGCTTTATCATTAGGATTATGAATTTTTACTTGGCTGAATTAAAAAACATGGAGGTGTTTTTAGAGAAAGAGTCTTATGATAGTTACTCATCTTTCATAGTCTCAGGAAAATTCAGACTATTTCATATATAATCTCTTTTTCATTTTTTTCTTCGGTTCTCCAGAAACCATGTGGGCATTGTTGGATATTACAGAGAGATGCATAATTATTATTTTTTTTTTTAAAGATTTTATTTATTTATTTGAGAGAGAGAGAATGAGAGACAGAGAGCGAAGAGGGTCAGAGGGAGAGGCAGACTCCCTGCTGAGCAGGGAGCCCGATGTGGGACTCGATCCCGGGACTCCAGGATCATGACCTGATCCGAAGGCAGTCGCTTAACCAACTGAGCCACCCAGGTGCCCCGAGATGCATAATTATTCCCCCAAAGTTTCAAATACTGTTATCTTTAGGTAGAAAATGTGAACTTTTTACTTTAATCTTTAAAATATGTATATACAGCCTTCATCCTTGTACCTGTGCATAAACAGATGTCACCTGCATAAATTGGTTGAAAAGATGTCATGTTTTGTGTATGTCATGGTGAGCAATTTTACACTTTTATGGTGAAATAAATAATTTGTGTTGATAGAGCTCCCACCAAAATGAGTATAGCATCATGTGGTGATTTGGGAATACTTCCTTGGAATTTCTAATGCGCACTTAAAGCTTCACATTACAATACCTGAAAGAAGCAGCTGCTCAGTGAGGCAAGGAATAAAATTTTAATCTCAGTTGAGAAAGGGACCACTCACTGTACCTGACTAAAAATATCTGTCCAGCTTCTAGCAGACTTACCATGCCCGTTTCTTAACCCCTGGCCTTCTTTAACTTGAAGAATTGATGAACTTGGGTTCATTTTTTTACTCCAAGCTCCACTATAAACACATCTATAATTTGTCCTTTTTTTTGAAGTTCATTTATTTTATTTTTAAAGATTTTATTTATTCATTCGAGACACAGAGATAGAGAGCATGAGCAGGGGGAGAGGCAGAGGGAGAGGGAGAAGCAGGCTCCCTGCTGAGCCAGGAGCCAGACGTGGGGCTCGATCCCAGGCTGGGATCACGACCTGAGCTAAAGGCAGACGGTTAACCATCTGAGCCACCCAGGCGCCCTAAAGTTTGTTTATTTAAGTAATCTCTACACCCAACATGGGGCTCAAATTCATGACCCTGAGATCAACAGTCGCATGCTCCTCCGTCTGAGCCAGCCAGGCACCCCTGTAATTTTGTCTTAAATTCAGTTTACCACATTTGCAATTGTCCACCTTGGATTTTTTTTTTTTCCATTTCAGCGGAAGCAAGTACTATGTTAATAGCTAGCAGCGAGAAGTAAAACAAGAGTTGCTCTGCATTTCTCCAGAATATTAATTCTCTGAATCATAGGTCTTCACCTTGATATTCAAAGTAGTTTCCTCTTTTTAGAACAAGAAAAGAAGGGGAAGGACTTGTGTGGCTGTATCAAAAGAAACTACGCTTAAGTACTAAGTTACATAAATCTTTCCAAATTGGTTCAAACCAATGCAAATGGTAATATTTTTATTATTTGTAGGGTTGCTTGGAGATAGATTAAGTAGACATCAGTAGGAGGTAATATTCTTATGTTGCCTCAGGAAATCCAGGTTGAATTGATATAAGGTCTAAGGGATATATAAATATTGATAGTTAATAACTACACTATATGACATAATGTAGAAAAGATTGATATTCTTTTGAAAATAAGCTTTCATTATTAATGCAGTTATTCTTTGGACACTTAGGAATTTGAGATGGTTTTATGTATTATAGAAAACAAACTCCCAATGACTTTTAATTGATAAAATTATCTGGTGGTCAGCTGAAGGAAGCTTCTTAGTATCTGGTGTCTAACTTCTGGTATGTATTAAAAATGCTAACTTAAGGGATTCTTACCTCTTTGAAATAGAATAGTGTTATGTTCAGTAGGAATACTGGTATAATTAAAAAGTAAAGTTCATTTTCTAATGTACTTGTACAGTGGGAGGCTAAGGCTTATTACTGTAGCCTTGGTTTCTCAGAGATAAGTGGTTTTATTAAATTGGTTATTTTATATAATTTAAATTTGTTCTAATTTTATATATTTTTTAGTAGTGATTTGTCAAGAAGTTTTTTGTTTCCTGTATGTTTACCATTTTCCTAGACAGCTTAATTAAGATATAATTCACATCTGATACAGTTCTCTCATTTGAAGTGTATAATTCTGTATTTTTTAGTACAACTTTCATCACAGTTTAATTTACAACATTTTCGTCCCTTCAAAAGAACCCATTAGCGGTCACTCCCCTATATAGTTATTCAATTCATATTTGCATACTTCTTTTAAACACTGATCATAATGAAGTAAGCTGTTGTAATTCTAGCTATGAAAATTCTTCCCTTCTAGAAGAGGAAGTGTTTTACAAGTTCAGACTCTGTGTGGTAATGCTGACAGAGTAGCTGGAGCAGGAGTTGAGGGTGAGGTTGCAGGAGGGCTGGACGTGCAGATTAGCCTCTGCCCTGTTACGTGAGGTGGCACGGGGCAGGCTCAGTTACCTGTTCAGGCTGCTCATGTGTAATGAGCAGAAAAATTTCATTTCCAAATTTAAAAACTATCCCACCTCATTTCTACCCTGCTAATCCTTTTGTTAATTTAAAAATGACTTGAAAACAACAACAAAAATCATGCAGTTATCCCTGAAACTTTTTCCATTTTGGCCACAGCTTTATAAATCTATTCTGTTTAAGGTCTGTGTGAGACCTAACCTAAACCTGTTAGGTGTGTATGTGCAAGTGTGTGTGTGCGCGCGCGCTCACACACACACACACACACACACACACAGTGTAGATTCTCTTTACTGTCCAGAAAGCTTTTTCTTAATAGTCCTATTAAAATGGAGGCGTGTCTTTGAGAGATTTATTTCTCAGACAAACCAACAAAACCATGTCTCTTGATGATTTGGTGAATCTGTATTTTTAACAGTTACTTAAAAATTTGTCTGATACGGCCCAGTGAGTTTCAAGATTGACATTAATTACTTTATTGCCATTTTTACCTAAACTGTGTTCTCCACAAGTTCGCTACAATAAAAATAGATGCCCTTTTCAAGTAAGTTTGGGAAACCCTGCCAGATGGGTACATTGCCACCTTGAAGTGCAATGTACGTTATCATACAAAATGCTTTGAGAAGTTGTTCAGCAGAAACAAACAACAAAATCATTGTCTAATTCTGTTGAAGCCAGCATTTTTCAAATTTATTTAAGCATGGAGTACTCTTTTTTTTTTTTATGGCATACTTGCTAACCTTCTGAACTGCATGAGGAATCCCAGTCTGGGAAACACTACTTTACTACTGGTTAAAAGCCTCTGTAAGTTTTCAGTGTGGTTTCTGGGAACAACATGTATTCTTCTTTCTTACTGAGTAGAAGGATGCTGTCCTTTTTAGTATTTTTTAAAATACCATTTACATTACAAAAGTAACCTCATTGCTGAAGACTATGGAGAGTCTCCTGAGCTTAGATTCTTCGTTGGAGTCTCAGCTCTATCGGTTTCCAGAGTGGAGGGGGGGGTTGGGGCAAGTTATTTAATTTTTATCAAGTTTAGCTTCCTCATCTGTATAAAGGGCATTATTTTAGTACCTACTGCAGGTATAAATGTACTTCTCTGGCTGTTGAGGAACTCATTTCATCTGTAATCCCTCTAACTGTTAGTTTTATTATTTTACTTTCTCCTTCCCTTCTGTATTCTTTATTTCTCTCTCTCTCGATCTGTGTGTGTATGTGTGTGTAGAATACACTGTAGACACTTGGTATTTTTAGGGATTATGTCATAAGATCTTTGTGAATCTACGAATACTTGAATGACATTGGAATATATATAGATAAATAGATACGATTTTTTTTCCTCTCCATAACAGAGTTTTTAGAGATCCTTTAGACTTGATGAGTTCTTTTTGTGCTGTGAATACAAAATAACAAAGCAGAGTGAGAAGCCATAGCTGGATGGTCATCCAGGGCCACTCAGTGTTGGAATGACTCACTTCTCTCTGGCAGCCTCTGCACACACACAACTCACCTATTTGCTTCAGGAAAATTGCAGACTTTGAGGCGTGCTTGAGAGTAGTAGAGGTTGTTTATGTTAAATCCATGAATGCCAAGAGTTCCTATAGTCATGCATTTTTAATATATTAGGTAGGATTCACATTTTATACTATGTAGTTTTATATTCAACTTCTCTTAGTGTATATCATAATCATTTCCCCGTGTGTGTTTTTTAAAGGTACTGCAACAGCCACTTGCAGGTACTTGGCTTTATCCCGAAAAAAGAGAGGAAGAAAAAGAATGATCCTATAGATGAGGTGAAGGTCAGGCACCAGATGGATACCATGGCCTTTAGCCTGACGGTGCCCCCGTTGGCCTTGAAGATGCCCAACGGGCTGGATGGAATGTCCCTCTCTCCACCTGGGGCTAGGGTCCCTCTCCACTACCTGGAAACCGAGTTGGAAGACCCATTCGCTTTCAACGAGGAAGATGATGACCTAAAGAAAGGGGCAACTGTGAGAAAGAAGTTGCAGAGCAAGTTGGCCCAGAATCGGCAGCGCCAGAGAGAGACGGAGATTTTAAAAGTCCGACAAGAGCACTTTAGTCCCCCTCCTGCGCCTTCACAGCAGCAGGCCCCGCCGCAGCTCTCCCACCTGTCACCTTTAGCCTCGTCCTTGAAACCTCCAGCTCCACCGCCACCGTCACCGCAGGGTGTAGTCTGCAAGTCCCCTCCACCTCCGAGCACCAGCCTACCAATGCAGGGAGTGGCCCCCACCACACACACTATAGCACAAGCGAGGCAGTTGCCCCACAAGAGGCCGCTGCCCCTCCTGCCATCCAGTAGGGCTCCAGCCACGGACCCGCCCAGGACTGACCGGGTCCTGATGAAAGCCACAGCCTTCTCTCCACACTTCTCCTGTATAAGTCGCCTGCACAGACTGGTGAAACTGTGCACCCAGAAACATCAGTTGGACACTGATCTGTTTCCCCATTTAGGTGAGTTCTCTCATTTCCCGGACTGTAACACAGCGTGCCCTTGCAGGGGAGGCTCAGTGTTCAGACCTGCTGCATCTGTGATGCTGGTGGCAGGGCCCTGGGATGCGGGGGGTTCAGTGCAAGACTGTGTGTTTAGGGGGGCCTTCGTCAAGGAAATAGGCTAGTGGAGGGGATGATCCTTGGTAGACAGGATATGGAAGTAGGAGTCGGCAAATTTGGAATGGCAGTCACAGTTTCTCGTTTGTGGTAGCAACAGCGGTATCGAAAGGCAGTTGTGTTGGGTTCTCTGCCTCTGTGAGCTCAGCACCTGTGTCTGATGAAGTTTTCGACATGTCTTATCGTAGGACTTTGGAATAATGATAGCATTGTTAATATCTGCTGACAGTTAAAAAAAAAAAGCAAAAAACCTTGTAAAAAAAAATTCCCATAGTGATGCCTGTTCATGATTTAAAAGTGAAAAACTACAGGTGAAACTTGAATGTAGTGAAATGTCTTTCCTTCATTGCTTCTGAATTTTCTTGCTCAAGAAAATCTCTCTGATCCCAAGTTCATACAGGTGTTTTATATATTCTTATTGATAATTCGATTGTTCTGTGTTTGATTATTTAAAACCTTTAATTCATTTGGAATATATTCTTAAATATGGTGTGAGCTGTGATTCTAACTTGAGGAAAAATCATTTGCATGATGTGATAGTAATAGAAGGATAGGAAAAGGATGGGACCCAGAGGAAGAAGAAATACAAGTGGTTAGTAAACCAGTGAAAACCTCAGTCCCCATAGCAGGTGTGGAAATGCAAATCAAAGTAACAGTTTCTGTCAGATTGGCAAAAACTATATCCACTGTTGATGAGGCTTCTACATTGCTGGTGAATAATGTGACCGTGTTTACAAATTAAAAGAGTGTATATATAGCCAGCAAACTCACTTTTGGGACTCTATTCCTATGGGTGAAAAAAATATCAGAATGTTAGGATATGTGTTCAAGGATGTTTATTGCAGTGTTGCTTGCAGTATTAAAAATCCTCAAACAGGGGCGCCTGGGTGGCGCAGTCGGTTAAGGGACTGCCTTCGGCTCAGGTCATGACCCTGGAGTCCCGGGATCGAGTCCCGCATCGGGCTCCCTGCTCAGCGGGGAGTCTGCTTCTCCCTCTGACCCTCTCCCCTCTCATGTGCTCTCTCTCTCTCTCTCTCTCTCTCTCTCATTCTCACTCTCTCAGATAAATAAATCTTTAAAAAAAAAAAATCCTCAAACAACCTTTATAACTAGATGTGCCTATTTTATATTAGCAAGTAGAAAAAAATCTGGGGGTATTGTATTACCCCATTTGTAAAAATAAAGTAAATTAACAAGGGGCATCAGTGTATCTGTTGATTAAGCATATGGACAGATAGATGTTTGCCTATTGAGGTATAAGCATGGGTCTTTAATGTGTGAATGGTTATATACTACCAGGCTGTTAACACTGTCAAGGGGAGGACAGAATTGGATAGGATGTGTTTTTACGGAGATGGGAATGGCATCTCTTCTTATATTAGAGTTTTATATTGTTTCACCTGTTACTAAGCCATGTATGACTTTTGGTAATTAAAACAACTAATAATACTTAAAGAAAAGATATATAAAAAAAATAAAACACCCAAACCTTATTAATACCCATTTGTTAATGCCTTGGTATATTTCAGATCTGTAAAATTGGGTTCCTGCTGTACATACAGTTTTATAACCTGTTTTAAAATTTTTCACAAGGTACTATGAAGGTAGTAATTTTTCATATACCGTATAATTTGTCACAGCTGAATTCTTTCTCTAATTTAGGTTGTTTCCAGTTTATATTATTATAAAGTGTAGCTGTATATCCTCATAGTAAAATAATTACTGTCACATCTCTAATTTTTCCTTCAGATTCCTAGAAGCAGAATTGCTGATTCCAAGCTTTTGCATTTTTTTTAAAAAGCTTTTTGATACATGTCAAATTTTCCTTCAGAACTATTTTGTTACATTGCCCTTCTTTCAGCAGGGTATGAGATGACAGTTTCTCTCCATCTTTACAGTACTGGATATTGGTTATTATTGTGCCTTTGCAAATTTGATAGAAAATTTGCTTTAATTTGCGTAACTTAGATCAGTGTTTCTCAAATTTTAGGCCTTAAGAATCCCTTTACACCTAAAAATGATTGAGGACACTGTAGAGCCTTTATGTATGTGAGTCACATTTGTTGATATTTACTGAATTAGAAGTTAAAACTGAGAAATTTTTAAAATGTTAATGCATTTTTAAAGATAACACCACATGTTAACATGTTCTTTTTATGAAATAGCTATGTTTTCCCAAAAGAAAAGAAATATAATGAGAAGAGCAGCATTATTTTACATTGTTTTGTAAATCTTAATGTGTAGTTTGCTGGAAGACAGATTCTCCTGTCTGCTTCTGCATTCAGTCATGATATGTGGTTTTGATTAATATGTGAAAATATGGCTTACACGTTTGGAGTTGGAAAAGGGAAGAATATTTTACTAGCTTTTTAAAAATAATTGCGGATATTCTTATTTGATCCTATACCAAAAATTGACAAATGGTAGTTTCTTAAAGATTAGTTGCAGTGTGAAACCTGAAACCATATCAAGGAATTTTGCAAACCATTACATTAAAATCCATTGATCTGCTTTGCACTTTGAAGGGATCTTTTTACCCATGCGTGATTTTGTAACATCTATATTGGTCGTTTGGAAAATATTGGTTTACCTAGTTAAACATATATCCCAAATGTGGACATATTTCATTATACCAAATTTAAAAATAATACTCTCGTGGGATGCCAGAGTGGCTCAATCAGTTAAACATCCAACTCTTGATCTCATCTTAAGTCTTGATCCCAGGGTCGTGAGCTCAAGCCCCGTGTTGGGCTCCACACTAGGTGTTCAGCCTACTTCAAAACAAAACAAAATCACATTCTTTAATATTACCACCAATCTCATCAGAAAAGTCTGTTAGAAAGTTGTCATAGACTCAGTGATGACTTCAAGTTTAAAAAAAAAAAATCAAGCTTTCAAGGGAAAACCTGAATTTCATTGTTGGCAACAAGCCCTGTCCATTGTTTTCCTTGAGGTGACAGTTTTCACTGTGTTGATTTTAGAAAAAAATGACTGTCAGATATCCAAGTCTTAGTAACCACAGTTTGTTGGTCACTCCTTCAAATAAAAATGGTGTCGAGTGAAAAAAAAAAGCAACTCGTTGAGGTCACAGTTAACACCAGGTGCTGCAAGGGCTTTTCCTCAAGACAGCCACCATACGTTTACGGTGTGCAGCGCAGGGGCTTTCTGACTCTACGTGGAGTCGCAGACACTGGTGTAAAGACGCATAGTCAAGAACTAAGATTTAATAAACAGTCTTTACCTATACCGGGCTTTGTCACAGATATTTTTTTTTTTTTAAGATTTTATTTTGATAAAATCTTCATTTGTCGGAGAGAGGGAAGGAATGTGCACGCGCAAGCGGGGGGAAGCGGCAGGCATAGGGAGAAGCAGGCTCCCCACTGAAGCACGGGACTTGATCCCAGCATACTGGGATCGGGCCTCGAGCCGAAGGCAGACGCTTAACTATTAAGCCACCCAGGCGCCCCAGGGATATTCTCAAAACTGTTATTTATTTATTTATTTAACTGCACATTGTGGTGTGAAACACAGGATGACTGCTCGTATAGTTTGGTCCCACCACTCTGATTGATGCTGAGGCGCCAGCAGATTGACCCACCATGGTTTGTTTTTTGTTTTTTATCATCAGTGCAAATGCCAACACGGTGAAAAAAGCAAATAATGTCTTCTTATTTTGAAGATAGTGTTGACCTAAGGAACTCCCTAAGGAGGGTTTCAGGGACCCCTGGGGATCTGTGGACCATTCTCTAAGTGAGAACTGCTGTTTTGAGATAGTAATTGTAGCTTTGAGTATTTGTTCATATGCTTTTTGGATGTTTGTATTTCTTATTTACGTTTTGAATTTTTTCACTCATTTTTGTTGAAGGGCTTCTTTTTTTTATTGATTTGGTATGATCTTTTTATACATATTTCATGTTTGTTGCAAAGCCTCTCCCATTTGTTATTTGCTTTTAAATATCTATGATATAATTATTTTGGAATTTAGGAGTTAAAATTGTTGATGTGTTCAATTTTTTTAGAATTTTTTTCCTTTTGAATCAGGCTTTTTGTTTTGCTTTATTTTGTTTCTTACTTGTTTGGGCTCTAAGAGTATGTAATATATTCACCCATATTTTCTTTTGGTCCTTTTATTGTTTGATTTATTTACATTGTAGTCCTCTGTTTGGAATTCATTAGGTATTAGTTTCAAGGCAAAATCTAACTTTATTTCTTCCCAAATGTTTGCCTCTTATTCCACAATGTACCTGTGTCATCTACTAAATATTTATTTATACTTTTTTGTATTTATGGATGCTGGTAATTTTTTTAGCTTTTGAAACAAACTATGTTGTGTTAGAGGCTGGTTTTTTGTCATTTTGCACAGAATGAGACTTTACAGAAAAAGTATTGTCCTTTTTTTTTAACGATTTTTATTTATTCATTTGAGAGAGAGGGAGAGAGCGAGTAAGAGCACAAGCAGGGCAGAAGGTTAGAGGGAGAGGAAGAAGCAGGCTCCCCGCTGAGCAGGGTGCCCCACGCAGGGCTCCATCCCAGGACCCCATCCCAGGGCCCTGGGATCATGACCTGAGTCGAAGGCAGACACTTAACCAACTAAATGACCCACGCACCCCCTCCCTTTTATTTTTTTTATTTTTTTTAAATCAAGCATATTAGGGTCCTAGGTTTTCAAAACAAAGGTTACTTTGGAGAAGCCAGAAATTGTAATGCACTGTTATGACCAAGTATAGTCTGCATTCATATCAGCAAAGAATAAGAAAAATGCAATCTTGTAATCAGCTTTTACAGTCTCGTCTGGCCTGGTTATCTCAGTTAGTTATATTAAAACTAGTGATAATGAAGCCAAGATCAAAGGTTTGCTTTATTGGACAGTTAATTTCACAAGAGAAACACCTCCATCTTAGTTTTTACAACTTAGATCTTGACTTTTTCAGAGAAGATATAGGTGACTTAGTAGAAATTATTATGAATTATACAAAAACAATAAAAGATAATTCATGTCCTCACTTTGAAGATACCTTAAGTGTCACTTTGTGTTTGAAAGACTTCGCCTTTCAGTATCCTATCCTGAAGCTAATGCTATTGTGATTACTTGTTTTTTACTTTTTTTAATCACTAATTATTTTAACTTTTTTTTTTTTTAAGTAACTTACTTTTTAAGGTGACCTAACATTTGGATAGTCATCTTGGAACTAAATTTGAGGTTTCTTTATGCCAGTGGTGATGTGTTACTTAATTTTAAGCATTTATAATTTGCATTTCGATTAACCTTTTCTTAATTTCCCTATTTGGCACATGTAAACTTACTTAAATTATAGAAGCAACCTCTGAGGTCCTTTCTAACATAACTGTCTAATGAAGATGGTCTTCTGAGTTTTGAGGGTCTCAAGAAGGAAGACCTAATACTAGTTATCAAGGTACCCAATTCAAGTCTCATAGCGGTATGAGTATATTTAAAGTTATGCATGTTAGACTCTGCAACGTCAGTATTTATCGAGACCTTTCCAAGATACAAAACTTCTAAAAAGGTAAAACCTTTATGTTGGAAGCTAATAATTATCCAGTCATTAAAATTAGTAGTGTTTAACAAAATAAGTAAGCATTGTTCATCCTGTATTTCTCTATTGTCCCCTCTAAACTTGTTTTTCAGAATGCCACAGAATGTGGCAGCTATTGTTTAAAAGAATTAAAAGAAAGCCCAAGCTGCATTAGAAATAGAATATTGCCCTCTTACCCTTTCCTCTTCCTGCAGAGGGTTAAGAGCCAGGGCCAGGGCTCTGCCTGGTGGATGGAGTCCTTTTCCTCCGGAGGGGTTGGGAAAGGGGATGAAGTGTCTGCCTTTGACAGTTTGTCCTAGGGCCCTTCTTTGTGGAAGTGTAGAGTGAATCCACCAGTGCATTTTGACTTCTTTCTTACCTGAACATACATTAGCCTTGTTTTATGTTTTTCTGACGTGATGTATGATGTTTAATGTATGACGTTTTGGTGGGGGGAAGGACTGGAACTCTCTGCTTATGTTTCTGGTCCATTTGTGAAGTGTGACGAAGAAGTTCATCCTTGGAATATAGTTTTTTTTTGTTACAGTGTCATTATTTTAAACCTGAGTGTATGTCATACGTCATTATTAATACTTTTGTCGGAATAGAGAGGCATTTATTCATACAGTGATAGTATGTGCTATAGGTTTTGGGTTATGCATTTTTGGTAGCTTTTTTTCTAAATTTTAAATAAAACATTTTTTTTTAACATGCTGTATCTTCTCACATGTCCCAGGTTTGGACTGGTCCGAAGAGAGCGGGGAGGAGCTAGAGGACTCAGAGCAGGCCTCGCCATACCAGGTGGCATGGTCCATCCGAGAAACGCTCAGATATGAAAGACACACGTAAGTCTTCCTTTTTGTTTTGATTCTTCAGTTACCCCTGTAATGGCCTGATGTTTCACTCTGTATGCTAATGTTCTTTTATCTCATTGGATCTAGTTTTATTGTAATGGAGGTAAAAGAGATTCCACTTGGGAGGAAATGTACTATATAAAGCTTTTCAGTTTTCTTGGTAAATTTGTTTCTGTACCCTTCCCATTTATCACTGAAGGAACCACTTGGAATAGAATTCAGAATGAAAACGAACCTTCGAGATTACCTAGTCCCATCCCCTCTTTTTACAGAAGAGGAGACCAAGGCCCAGGCAGGCTAAGGAACTGGCCTGAGGTCCCAGGGCTTCTCAGAGTCCTGCTGCCTGACTTCTGGATCCTCTTTGGCCTGATCCCTACAGAAGCTGGGAACAGCTTATTTCAGCTCTGTCTTCTACAAGATTGATCCATTTTTAATCTTCCTTAAGCACTGAGTATTTCTAATGTGCTAAAATGGTTTTCAAGATAATCTCATTAGGGGTTCTTGGTATCTGCCTTATCAGAAAGCTGTAGATTGATGAATGCACAGGACAGTGAGAAAGCTCTTTCTGTTTCAGGGGACTGCTTTAGGGATTCACTTAGTACAGTGGGGCCATTCCGAGATAGATCCCTGTCTGTGGAGCCAAAAGATGGCTCTCAGACTCAGCTAATTTTTTTCTTTTTTTTTAAGTATTGTGGTTTGAATAGATATTTGACAAAATAGAGGGGAGACCAGCTATCTGCCCCAGGCCAACTCCTAGACTCTCACAGTAGCATTGTATGGACATATATTCTCTAGAACCTGGTTTTTTGGTTTATAGGCTTAAAATATGATTTGTTAGTGTACCCAGAGGTGATTAGGCTCAGGGAACTGATTCTCTAGAGAGTAATGTATAAACCAAAATGCCAGTTTATTTTTTATTTTTTTTTAAAGATTTTATTTATTTGAGTGAGAGAGAATGAGAGAGAGAGCACGAGAGGGAAGAGGGTCAGAGGGAGAAGCAGACTCCCTGCCATGCAGGGAGCCCGATGCGGGACTCGATCCCAGGACCCTGGGATCATGACCTGAGCCAAAGGCAGTCGCTTAACCAACTGAGCCACCCAGGCGCCCACCAAAATGCCAGTTTAAAGTGAGAAATAATCATTGGGCGCCTGGGTGGCTCAGTTGGTTAAGCGACTGCCTTCAGCTCAGGTCATGATCCTGGAGTCCCGGGATCGAGTCCCGCATCGGGCTCCCTGCATGGCAGGGAGTCTGCTTCTCCCTCTGACCCTACCCCGCCTTGGGCTCTCTTTCTCTCACTCTCTCTCTTCTCTCAAATAAATAAAATAAAATCTTTAAAAAAAAAATAAAGTGAGAAATAATCATTAAATAGTACAAATGTTCACTAAGCAAAACTACATGGGGAGCTTATTTGGGCCTGGAAGGAGAGTTAGTTGGATTTATTAATGGCCAGTTGTCCTGGCCTCCCCAATCTCCTAGATAGGATTGGAGAATGCTATAGTTTTCTTCTCTCTCCAAGGTTCCATTTTATGTATCATTCAAGACTGCTTCCTTACCATTAGCATATTCTTTTCTTCAGATAAAGTACAGTTGAACTTAACACTCTGACAGGAATGGATAGTATCAGTCATGCTTTCTCAGGTGGATGTTCATGTCAGCTTAACTTGATTTGGGATATTTTGAGGTAATTTTACAAATTGCTGTAAATGAGGTAGCATAAGTAAATGCTTAAGCACAATACCTGGTACCTGGGCAATGAATGATAAATGATAGTGAAGATTCCTGTTAGAATTCTCAGATTCTTTTGGAAGAAAAACTGGTAGTAGTCTGATCATCATTCTGTGCTGCCCGTCCACCTGCTTTCCCACAAACCTGCTTTTCATGAGTTTTCTTGCTAAACCAGGATTATGCTTGAAGAAATTTTAGGGACAAAGTTTGGCCTTTTTTTTTTTTTTTTTTTTTTTAAGTAAGCTTTATGCCCTGCAAGGGACTTGAATTCACGACTCAGAGATCAAGAGTCACATATTCTACTGACTGAGCCACCCAGGTACCCCTGGCCTTGTTTTGGGAAAGATTTCTTGATTACTTAGTTTAGCTGTACGTGCATGTGCTGAAGGAGATCTCGCAGGCTCTTACTTATATCTCAAGAGCAGAAATAAGTTGGTATCTTAAATGTATTTTTTTCTTAAGATTTTATTTATTCATGAGAGACAGAGAGGCAGAGGGAAAAGCATGCTCCCCGTGGAGCAGGGAGCCAGATGCAGGGCTTGATCCCAGGACCCCAGGACCACGACCCAAGCCAAAGGCAGATGCCCAACCTACTGAGTCACCCAGGCGCCCCTTAAATGTATTATTAACAGTAATTACTCCTAGTAACTCCTTTTCATATTTTCTTT
Source organism: Zalophus californianus (assembly GCF_009762305.2). NCBI lineage: Eukaryota > Metazoa > Chordata > Mammalia > Carnivora > Otariidae > Zalophus > Zalophus californianus. The sequence continues at coordinate 165,528,084 of NC_045597.1, read as the reverse complement.
TTTTTTTTTAAGATTTTATTTATTTATTTGACAGAGAGAGACAGAGAGAGACACAAGCAGGGGGAGCGGGAGAGGGAGAAGCAGGCTTCCCAAGGAGCAGGGAGCCCCATGTGGGGCCCGATCCCAGGACCCTGGGATCATGACCTGAGCTGAAGGCAGACACTTAACTGACTGAGCCACCCAGGCGCCCCCCAGTTCTTAATTTTAATAAGTACAATTTATTGCTCTTTTTCTTTATGGGTAATGTATTTGTGACCCATTTAAGAAATCATTACCCCACAGCTTCACAGTCATGAAGTTATCCTCTAATACTATTTTCTAGGAGCTTTATTGTTTTCCTGACAATCTTTGTGGAAATTTATTTTTGTATAATTTGTATATAATGTGAGGTGCAGTGTTAAGGATCATTTTTTTGTGTGGATCTTCTGTTTAACCAACACTATTGAAAACACTGTTGATCTTGCATTGGAACCCTTGGCATGTATGTGTATGTCTCTTTGTTCATTTTCAGTTCTTTTTCATTGGTCTTTTTCAAGAACAAGCTTTTAGTTTCATTGATTCTCTTTTAGCTTTATTTCATTGCTTTCTGTTCTTATCTCTATTATTTCCTTCTATTATGTTCTTCTATTCTTTCCCTCTTTGTTTTGGATACCATTTGTTTGTCTTTTTCAGGTTTTTAAGGTGATAGCTTAAACCTTGTTTTCTGACAGACACTTGATGCTATACATTTCCCTCTATGTATGTTATAATCCCTGTAATACATTGCTATTGTTTAAGCAGTTATCTTTTAAGGCGATTTAAAAGAAAAATAATCTTTTGTATTTACCCACATGATTTCTAGGGTTTTTTTCTTTGAATAGTTCCATATTTCCATCTGATGTTATTTTCTTTCTGTATGAATGGTTCACTTTAACATTTCTTATAGTGCCGCTCTTCTGATGATGAATTCTTTTAGCTTTTATGTCTGAAGAATTTTATCGAGGTATAACTGACTATGCCTTTTTGGCTTGCGAGGGGGAGGAGTGCAGAGGAAGAGGGAGCCTGGTGTGGAGACTCGATCTCACAACCCTGAGATTATGACCTGAGCTGAAATCAACGGTTGGATGCTTAACTGACTGAGCCACCCAGGCACCCCATGCCTTTTTTTTTTTTTTAATTGAAGTATAATCAACACACAATGTTGCATTAGTTTCAGGTATATAACACAGTGATTTGGCAAGTCTGTATGTTATGCTCTGTTCACCAGAAGTGTAGCTCCCATCTGTCACCATACAACCCTAATACCATTGACTATATTCGCTATGCTGTACCTTTTATTCCCATGACTTACTGCTTAACTGGAAGTCTGTACCCTCTGTCTCTACCCCATTTTGCCCATCTCTCTACCCCCAACCCCTCTGGCAACCGCCAGTTTGTCCTCTGTGTTTATGGGTCTGTTTCTGCTTTGTTTTGTTTTTTTTTAGATTCCACATATAAGTGAAATCATATGGTATTTATCTTCTCTGACTTACTTCCCTTAGTATAATACCCTCTAGGTCCATCCGTGTTTTAAGGATGTATGCCTTCATTTTTGAAAGATATTTTTGCTGGCATAAAATCCTAGGTTGGCAGTTTTTCTTTGCGTACTTAAGGATGTTGCTCACATGTCTTGCATTATTTCCAATGAGAAGTCAGCCGTCCTTCACATAATTGGTCCAAGGAACATGATGTATCTTTTTTTTTCTCTGTTAAGATTTTCCTCTTTATCAGTAGTTTTAAACCGTTTGTGTAGTTCATTTTCTTTATGTTTCTTGTGCTTGGGGTTCGTTGACTTTTTGGATCTGTAAGTTTATAATTTTCCTGAAATTTAGAAAAAATTTGCCCTAGTTTTCTTCAATTATTTTTCTTCCCCCTTCTATTTGAGAGACTTAGTTTACACATATTTTAGGCTGCTTGAAATTATCCCACAGCTTATTGATGTTCCATTCACTTTTTTTCCTCTCTGTGTTTCAGTTTGGAAAGTTCCTATTGCTGTCTTCAGGTTACTTAATCTTTTGTGGCATGTAACCAGCCATCAATCCCATTCAGTCTGTTTTTCATGTTAGATATTGTATTTTTCATCTCTCGAAGTTTGTTTTGGGTCTTCTAAATTATTGTCCATGTCTCTCCTTGACGTGATCATGATTACCTTCTCAAAAATGTGAAATATGGTTGTAATAACTGTTCTTTGATTCTTGGTTTACTAATTATGTCATCTGTATCATTTCTAGATCTGTTTCTATTGATTTTTTTCTCCTTATGGGTCCTAGTTTCCTGTTTCTTTGAATGTCTGATAATTTTTTATTAGATGCCAGGCTTGGTTAATTTTACTTACCTTGATTCTGGTATTTTGTCTTCCTTTAAGAGCTTTGTCTGGGGACAGTGTTACTTAGAAACAGCTTTTGAGGCTTGCTTTTTAAACTTCGTGAAATGGAGCCATGGCAGCCTTTAATTGAGGGCTCACTTTACCCCCATTAGTGAGGCAGTCTGCTCCTGAGTGGTCGGTCTACCCAGTGCCCCGCAGATTGCACGTTTTTCCCCTTGGGTGGTAGGAACACAAACTACGCCTGCCCTGTGTGAGCTGCTGGAACTTGTTTGGCCTTCTCTTTTCAGATTCTTTTTGGGTATTCTTGCACACCCTTGCACTGATCAGTACTCAAGTGAAAAACTGAGAGGAACCCTCTGTAGATCTTCAGAGTGCTTCTGTCTGTGCACCTCTCTGCTCCCCAGTACTCTGTCCTAATTCCAGCATTTCTGGGTTAGTTATATGTGGATGAGCACGCCAAATAAATATCTTGTCTCTGCAATATAATTGTGAGGTATGGGCTAGAGAACAGACTTGTATCTTCATTATTTAAGTGATGTTGAAGTTATGAAAATGAAGGAGAATTTTCATACATGATGTGAGGATTGGGAAGAGAAAGAAGAAAGAAGAAAATGAGGAAAATAACAGGAGGAAGCAAGGGAATAGAAAGTTTGAAGATGAAAGGAAAAGAAGAATAAAGTGGTTTTTTGCAGAAGAGAGGTCTAGTAAGATCAGATTGAAAAATAATTGTTGCATTCCTACATTAATTAACCCAGATTGGATATTTCTTTTTTATATGCTGCTAGATTCAACTTACCAATATTTTTTGCCTCTGAGATCATTAATAAGATTTTCCTATAATTTTCCTTTTGTCATATTGTCCTTGTTAATAAGTTTTTGGTATCAAATTTAGGTTAGCTTTATTAAAAGAATATTCCCTTAGGGCACCTGGGTGGCTCAGTCGGTTAATTGTCAGACTTTTGATTACGGCTCAAGTCATGATGTTGGGGTCATGGGATTGAGCCCTGCCTTGGGCTCCATGCTCAGTGTGGAGTCAGCTGGAGATTCTCCCTTTGCCCCTCCCCCTGCTTGTGTGCTTGATCTCTCTCTAAAATAAATAAATAAAATCTTAAAAAAAAAAAGAGAATATTCTCCTCTTTCCTGATATCTGGAATATTTTGTGTGTGATTGGAATTATTATTATTATTATTATTATTTATTATTGCTAGAGCTCATGGTAAAACTGTTTAGGCCAGGAGTTTTTTGCATGTGTGTATTTAATAAGTGATTTAATTTTAGTTAATGGATATAGGTTACTAGATGGATATAGGTTATTATCTAATAATAATACCTGTACTTATATTGTGATTTCAGATAGGTCATTTCTTTTCATTCCCTTCACAACTTTGGTTGCTGGGTGAGCCAGCTCTTTGATTTCACAGGTGAGGAAAGCCACATACTGAGAATGCAGAAGGTGGCTGGCCTGTCTCTGCTGGTAAATGATGGCCGCTGGCCTTTCTGTTCCCGGAATGACACTCTTCCTCCCTCCACAGCCAGGTGTGAAACAAGGGTTAGAACATCTTGGAAGTGGGAGGCATGTTGGAGATTTTCTGGTTAAGGACCATGCTGGGGATGGCCTGTGGACCTGTGCAGGTCTTGCAAACTACTTGTTAACTGGCCCACAACAAGATTAGCATGAAACTTCTGATAAGCTTTGAAAATTTTTATCGTAATGATGGAGCATGCCTCAACATCCAGGTGCATCTGTCCATTCATTGTCAACTTGAGAACTGCTGAGCTGCTCTGTCCTCCCCGCCATAATAGTCTTTTCAGATAACAGCTTTGGCAAGTGATTATCTACCTGAGCTTCACTCTCCCTTTAAGACTTGCAGTTTCTCCTCTCTTTCTTTTTTCTATTAATAGCCCTTGCATACTCCTCGTTATGCAAGTTCAAAGTCATTGAGTCATTATTGACTTTCTTATCCTTCATATCCAGTCACCAAATTGAGTTAATTCTTTTGTGATAATGGCCCTTACAGGTCTCGTTCTATTATCTCCGTGGCCTTTTACTTACAGGCCCTCCCCTGTCCTTCAGTTGCTAGTTGTTGGCTATGAAATCTGTATTCCTTCCCTCGCTGTGCTCCTGCTTATCGTTTCCAACAGTTTTTCCCACTGCTGCCTTTGATACCTCATCTGTACTTTACATTCTTTACGTCTGAAATGGAATTTATTTCCTGCCCCAGATCTGCTTGTGTTCCTCTTCCCTGGTCTTCGCTGTTGGAAGGGGGCCGCGTGACTGTTGTCGCTCGCATCCTCCCATCCCAGTTGACAGAGGTCTGCCTTTTATGCGTGCAGGATGCCTTTCCTTTCCTGCAGTCCCGCTGCCGCCGTCCTGGTGTGGGTTCTTGTTACCTGTTACCTGGAGTGTTTTAATAATTTCCTCCCTGCCCTCTGCCCTGCCTCTTCCCATTTCTGCCTACCGACGGTGTAACCTTTCTCATGCACAGCTCTATTATTGTTGCCTATTTTCTTCAAACTCTACAAGGTTCTTCACTGCCAGTAGAATCTAGTCTTTAGGTTTAGAAAGTTGGCCTTACCCACCGTACTCCCCCGTGTATGCCACGTCTTCGCCAAAGTGAGCTACTTAGTACTTGCTGTTCTCTTTCCTGTTCCTCTCTGAAGCCTGACTTGTATTCCTTTATCCTTGTGAGGAACCCTTTTTTTTTTTCTCCTCAAATTCTACCCTTTCTTCACGGTTCAGTTCTGTTGGCATCTCTTCTGTGAAGCCTCTCATCCAGCAATCTTGCTAGTGAACTTTAATAGCACTTTAGCCATATCTAGACCTCTCTATGTTCTCTGCCTCACATTGAAGATATTTATAGTACCTACCGGCTCGACTAGAACTCCCGAATGAAAACCTGCTATGGGACTTCAGAGAACAAATCAAAATAAAGATTCCTGGGCCCCATTCCATGGAAATTCTGGTTCAGTAGAGCTAGGGTAGGTCTTGGGATCTCAAATTGTGAAAAACTCCTAGATTTTTCTAATTGAAGGCCAGATACTTGAATCATTGATCAGCCTGCCCCAAGGTTTTAGTTACTGATTTGATTGTCTTTTGAGTTGTTTAACTTTGGGGATGTGTTTATCTTGTCTAAACTGCATTGCAAACTGCTTAAATTATTTTCTCCTTTGTAGGACTCAACGTAATAGACATAGCAAATGTTGAATGTTAAATAAATGAAGAAATTGAAGTAAGATCCTTCAATTGGTGATAATGGCCTACTATAGTAGCTAGTATTTGTAGTAGCTACTATACTGAAGAGAACATGTTTCTTAGGAATTATTTCTTAGACCAGAAATTTGCAAAGTAGAGATTCCTGGCTGGCTAAGTCTGTTAAAGTGTCTGCCTTTGGCTCAGGTCATGATCCTGGAGTCCTGGGATCAAGCTCAGTGGGGAGTATGCTTCTCCCTCTCCCTCTGCCCTTCCCCCCCTACTCGTGTTCTCTCTCGCTTGCTCTGCTTTCTCTCTCGAATTTTTTTAAAAACCTTTTTAAAAAAAGGATATCTCCTGTGTTAAAAGAAAATAGTAAAAAATACTGTAGAATGATTGTGACCCCTACAATTAACATTCTGTAAGTGCTTAGCGAGGGGAGTGAAAACCAGTACATCTAAAAGGGCAGGTCTTTGATAAGGCACTGTTGGAATTCACTGCTCTATTTCTGGTATGACCTATCTTTTATGAAATTATGCTTAGTGTTTCCTCATAACTGCCATGTCATTTACTCAGTCGTTTTAGTTAAGCAAAGGTAAAGAAACCGTTTTCTTCCCGAGAACCTCTAGTCACTTAAAATTTAGAAGACCCAGATGCATTGTGTCTAACTCTGACATGCTGAGAAGGTGAAGCATCTGAAAGCACTGGGTGGCGTCTGCTGCCTTATTTATTGTCGAAATATTGTACTTACTTTCAGCTCTACTGGAATTCTCTAATTTTGTGAAGTACATGCTCACCTGCCCCAAATGTGGACCCTTGTGCATCCGAGTAGCTCCTTGACCCACTTTGCCCACTCTAAACCGAGCCTAACGTTTAATCAGCTTCTCCCTTTGTGCACTTTCCAGGTCAGACGACGATGATACGGAGAGTAGGAGCTCCAGGGTGACCCAACTTTGCACTTACTTTCAGCAGAAATATAAGCACCTCTGCCGCCTGGAGCGGGCAGAATCTCGTCAAAAGAAATGCCGGCACACGTTTAGGAAAGCTTTGCTGCAGGCGGCCAGTCGAGAACCGGAGTGTGCTGGTCAGTTGATGCAGGAACTGCAGAGAGCTGCCTGCAGCCGAAGCAGGTGAGAGCCCCGGGCAGCCACCTGGTCCTCAGCCACCTGTCTCTCTTTTGTCTGTGTTTTGACAGGATAGTTGTGGCACAGTGGGCAGTGGGCATTTAAGCCTGAAATATTTAAGCGTTGCATTGTGCTTTTGTTGCTCAGATAAAGTTTTGCATCATCGCCACGAGCTGTCTAAAAGCATTGCTGTTGGTTTGCCAGAGCTTGACTAGAATTTACACCGTGAAGTATTTGAGAATGCTACCTGCCTTAAAAAAAAAAAAAAAAACAAAAACCAGTGCTTAGAAATTTCATGTATTTAAAAGTGATATTTACCGTTTTTTTTTACTACAGAAATAGTATTTTACATTTTTTACTTAATATTTTTGTAAAAATTTTCTTTCCAAAGTATTTTCTGTTGATATTTCCATTATCCCGCATATTAGGTCTTCAGAATACTTTATTACATTACATTTCTTTGGGGGGAAAAAATCTTTTCTTTTTATATTATAGTCCAGGTATTTGCTTATTGTAAATTTGAAAAACATAGGAAAGGGCGGGGGGGATTTCCATAATATCACCATGCACAGAACAGAGAATGAGCACTATGAACATTCTCATTGTCCTTGTAGTCTATTTGCTTTGTGTGGTGTGCGTGTGCACACGTGTGTGCGTATGAAATCTCCCCTGAGCCATGTATTTGTATTAAAGCAAAATTGAGATCATCCCATATGTATATTTTATTTCCTACTTTTTTTCTGTGGAACATTGGATTATGACCATTTTCTCATGACACTAATTCTTTAAAACATGGCTTTTAATGACTTTGTAAATGGATGTCAGTCCTTGGACTTTTTCTGGTTTTTGTATGTATTTAAGTAAAACTGGGTCTATATTTAAGAGCTATGTGTCCAATTTTTTTCCCTTAAAAATACATCGTTGCCATTCCCCTATGTTCTTAAAAATTGTTTTGAAATTATGGTTTATAATGTGTACGTACTGTTTTATTGACGGAAAGTCCATAAATTGGACATGTAGAAGTTACCTGATATTTCAGTGAAGAAATTGTGGTGTTAATTATCATTTCCGAAATTAGTTTAGATGGTGAAAACTTACCATAATTACTTATTTAGGTTATATACCTTTTAAAAATACTAGTTTAAGTGACGCCTGGGTGGCTCAGTTGGTTAAGCGTCTGCCTTTGGCTCAGATCATAATCCCAGGATCCTGGGATCGAGCCCCACATTGGGCTCTCTGCTCAGCAGGGCATCTGCTTCTCCCTCTGCCCCTCCTCTGCTTGTGCACTCTCTCTCTCTCTCTCAAATAAATAAGATCTTTTCTAGCTTAATTGAATTAAAATTTTCCAAAATAATCTTCATATTTAATAAAGGAAATAAGTTTCAAATTTAGAAGGCATAGTTTTTTTTTGCTTGTTTTTAAGATTTTATTTATTTGAGAGAGAGAGAGAGGGAGAGTGAGAGGACAAACGGAGACGAGGGGCAGAGGGAGAGGGAGAAGCAGGCTCTCTGCTGAGCAGGGAGTCCAATGCAGGGCTGGATCCCAGGACCCCGAGATCATGACCTGAGCCAAAGGCCGGTGCTTAACTGGCAGAAACACCCAGGTGCCCCGGAAGGCATAGTTTTTTATGGAGTTTATTATTTCACAATTTTTAGTTACTATTTTTTTCAGATAACAACATTGAAATACACACACATTTTTATAAGTTTATATAACAAAATATTAGCAGTGGCTATCTCTAGAGGATGGGATTATTGATAAATTAAGGTTTAAAAAAATTCGTATTATGTATATTCTATTTTTTCTATAGTGATCATGAGTCACTGAGGAAAAGAGTTTAAAATAAAACTAAAAAAAAAAAAAAAAAAAAAAAACAAACTTTTTGGGCGCCTGGGTGGCTCAGTTGGTTAAGCGACTGCCTTCGGCTCAGGTCATGATCCTGGAGTCCCGGGTTCGAGTCCCACATGGGGCTCCCTGCTCAGCAGGGAGTCTGCTTCTCCCTCTGACCCTCTTCCCTCTCGTGCTCTCTCATTCTCTCTCTCTCAAATAAATAAATAAAATCTTTAAAAAAAAATAACCTTTTGCTTTATAGCTTGATCATATTTTTTTGCATACCCATGTATTTTTTGAAATTTCATTTTACTTAATATATTTTGGTTTTTGTTATATTTGTTATTAAAAAAATAACCAATTTTTCAATTGCATATAACAGAAAGATAGTGTGCCCATGAGAATTTTCTGCTGCTTGGGATATTTAGAGTTGTTTGAAACTTTGTATGTGTGTCTAATACACCCACATTAATGACTGCTGCCTGCAGCATATTACCTCACTCTTAGAGCCCCGACTCCTGTGTAGGGGGGGAAGGTAGGGTCTGTTCTAGAACATCCTTTAAGTCTTACTTACTCAGAGACTTAACTTTTCTCAGAGAAACATTCCCAGGTTCCACTGTTAGGTCCCCCGATTATGTATGTGTATTGTGCTCCATACTCTGCTTCATTGTGGAATTGTATACTAATATTTCTGTCAGGCTAGAAAGTCTCTCTCTCTTTTTTTTTAAGATTTTATTTATTTATTTATTTATTTATAAAGATTTTATTTATTTATTCATGAGAGACAGACAGAGAGAGAGAGAGAGGGGCAGAGGGAGAAGCAGGCTCCCAAGGAGCAGGGAGCCCGATGCGGGACTCGATCCCAGGACCCTGGGATCATGACCTGAGCCGAAGGCAGACGCTTAACCATCTGAGCCACCCAGGCGCCCTAAGATTTTATTTATTTTGAGGGGCACCTGGGTGACTCAGATGGTTAAGCGTCTGCCTTCGGCTCAGGTCATGATCCTGGAGTCTTGGGATCGAGTCCCGCATCGGGCTCCCTGCTCAGCGGGGAGTCTGCTTCTCCCTCTGACCCTCCTCCCTCTCATGTGCTCTCTATCTCTCATTCTCCCTCTCTCTCTCAAATAAATAAATAAAAATCTTTAAAAAAAAAGATTTTATTTATTTTGAGATCCAGAGCACAAGCAGGTGGGGTTGGGCAGAGGGAGGAGAAGCAGACTTCCTGCTGAGCAGGGAGCCTGACACAGGGTTGGATCCCAGGACCCTGAGATCATGACCTGAGGCAAAGGCAGACACTTAACCGATAGATCCACCCAGGCGCCCCAAGCTAGACAGTCATTTTTATGAGGGCAGGAACAATGTACATTTTGTTCATAAATCTCCGGTATTGATGAACGAATGGATAGAATTAAACAAGTGAAGAGACGTCTGTTCTCTATTTGTTGAAAGAATTCACTTGGTTTGACATAGGTTTTAAAATAATGATATCTAACATTTACATTAGATAATGCTTTCAAGTGTACAATTTCAATGGAGACTTTAGTTTTGTCCAGCAATGAAGCAATCTATATGTGTAGAGTGTTATATACATTGAATCTAGTATATTATTATGACCTTGTCAAAGATGTAAGGATTGTACTCTGACAATTCGGTATTTGTGTAGAAAACTGTATTTATCTATGATTTTTAACTGGCAGAATCAACCCCCACCTTTTTTTTTCAAAACATTTCCCAAACCACCATTAGTGATTTTTTTTAAATTTCGTGATAATTAAATACTACTAAACAAATACCAAGATGAACTTTAATATACAGTCCTCATTTATTTGATGTCATTTGTTTATGTCACTCATGATGAGTAAAAAGTTTATTGCTCAGTGCCTCACTGATAATCATTTAACAATGAGCCATAATCAGTTGTTGGTGATTGGTAGTTTACTACTTTACATTATATTTTAGGCTCACAAAAATCAGCTGTCATTTGGATAATACCCACTATTTGATGTTTTTGCTTTCAAAGACTAGTTCCACAAGAAACATTTAAAAAGTTGCTTTTAAATGTTTCAGAGGTTAAAACTTCAATGGCTGCCTTTTAATATAGGTATCCTTTAACATATAGTTTGGATCTAAACTGAGTAACATTATTCTTTCTCATCTAATAGCTTTGTCATATATATTGGTGAATATATGGAATAAACCACTGAAATAGCTTAACTATGTAGACTCAAGTATCTTGTAGCCGACAATCCTACAGAGACTAGTGTTTGTATAGAAACTTTATTGTAAAAGGGGGATCTAATAATACAAAACGGAAGCTTGTAGTAGGTGTTTTCACATTAAAAACATCAAAATGTTTTGGTAATTCTCCGTTTGTTTTGTTGGGATTATTCGGATAATACAAATCTAACATCAGGCATTTTTACCTTAATTATCTAGGGACGTATTGAAATTTTGACTTTGAATTTATTTTACTGTTTAAGAGATAGATGGATGAGTTGGAACGTATCAGCAATTTTACAAAATGAAACCGGGCCCTTCGAAGTCTAGGATAAAGGAAAACGAGGGAATGTGTGGGACTCGAGGCTTGGTAAATGGCTGAGCAGATTCTCGGAGTGTTCCACAAAAATAATCCATTCAGTAGAGAGAATTGCTTTCTATTTAAATTTAGACCAACAGAATTACGGTAAGCTGCCGAAATAGTACAGCTTCATTGATTTGAAATTGTCTATCCTTTTTACAGACCTAAGTTAATGGCCCGCTTCTCCACTCTTGTGATTCTGACACATCTTGCAGCACCTTAATTAAAGCAGCTTCGATGGCAACACCTGGTTCTCTATTTGCATGGACTGTTTATAGGAAAGTTAGAGTAGAAATTTTACTGAGATTTTCTGTAAATTCATATGTAATTTGGGTTCTGTATGATCTTCTAATTAGTATAAATCATTCTATTGAAGTCCTTAGACTTAGAAACAATTTAAAAGAGATTTTATTTTTAATCCGTGATGTGTGATTCAGTATATTATGTAGATTCTTTTTCTACTCTCAGATAGGTGTAAAGTCCTACCAGTTTGTGATGCTTCAGAGAAGCAAATTACACAGGACAGTTTTTGTACTTCTAAGAACTTGAATATTATTTATTTTTACTTTTTAATGTTTGTTTAAAACTATGGAAACATCCACAAAATAATAAAATGAATACTTACAGAGAGAGTGGGAAGTGGCAAATTGGGATAAGGGTAGGTAGAAAGGAGACTCTTTTAAATTTTACTTATTTAAAATCTCTTTCTTTGTTTTGGGTTTTTTTTTTTTTAAAGATTTTATTTATTTATTTGTGTGTGTGTGTGAGAGAGAGAGAGCACAAGCAGAGGGAGAAGCAGACTCCCCGCCAATCCAGGAGTCCAGTGCAGGAGGGACTTGATCCCAGGACTCTGGGATCATGACCTGAGCTGAAGGCAGACGCTTAACCCACTGAGCCACCCAGGTGTCCCAAAAGGAACCAAAATATCACTTAAAAAGAAAAAACAGGCATAGTTGAAATCAATTATAATACAATTACTTGTTTTGGCAGTAGATTGCGGAAATACTGGAACTGGTCATTGTACCTGATCGTTACCTTTTATTTAAAGAATGTAGAAAGGTGAAATGTTGGTGTTACAACCTGCCAGCCTAGTGTTGAAAAGTTGCCCTGGATCTTTAAAACATTTTTTATAGAAATTAATGTTGTCTCTTTGCTTTCTTAGCATAAGCCGGACCAAGTTGAGGGAGGCGGAGCCAGCAGTGTGCAGTGGAACCGTGAAGGGTGAACGGTGCCCTAACAAAGCCCTTCCATTCACCAGACATTGTTTCCAGCGTATCCTCTTAACTGAATTGAGTGTGCATCGAAAAGTATTAACTCATTCGGGGCTAGTATTTCATTCTTAAGTCAAGTGGATGACTTTTGAAATCCTAACTATTTCATGTTTATAATTTTTATATAACTTCATTTTCATGATGTCTTCTAAATAATTTTTTTTCTGCTTCTATCATCGTGATTGTCTATTCAAGAATTATATCAGAATCTGCAAAATTGATAGCAAGTAGCAGATTCTTCTGGTGGCCGTGACTTAATTAAAAGAAATCTGGTTCTTGCGTGGTTCTGCGTAGCTTCTAGGAAGCAACTGTAACACTCATTGATGGAGAAGTCAGATCATATTATTCAAAAACTGATTTTGGTTAAGAGTTTTACAGTGTGCCTTTTGCTCTGGGAATAATTTGCTATTTGTATTGAGCATAGTGCTGATTTGAAATGAAAGAAAGATAAACATCACTGACTAGGAAAGAAGATACATTAAGACAGAATATACTTGAGGAAAACCTGGGTAAAGGGCTTCAGGCTGGTTATGAAATCTTATTACTCTCACTTTTATTAAACATTTAAAATTGAGTAGCATTTAAAAAATTAATACAGTAGCAATTACTTGCTCTTCTTTATTATCTTTGACTTTTTGCCCTCCTTTCTGTTCCTGGCATTAAATTTCCACAACTTTTTCAGCAGCACTTTCTATGCAGTAAAGGTTTTATAAATAGCTTTAACTATTAAGAGTATAAAGGAAAAACAGAAAGGTACTTCCTTGATAGGTATGAAGTACGAGTTCAGGAAATGTCGCTAGGGGCTAAAAGTTTGGACATTTAAAAATGTTGCTGAAATAAAGCTGATGTTCCACGTTTAATGGTACAGTTTTGATCAAAAAGTAATTCTTCATAAGTTCTAAGTGAGAGTTTTGTGTTGGAAATGGGAAATGAAAAATCAAATTTGGATAGATGAGTTTTTATAATTATATCTTAAAATTTTTATTCTTCTTGATGTGGATTATATGTGAAAATTTTCCTTAAAAGAAAGTGCTTTTTTCTAACCATTGTAGTGGGACTTCTAGGAGTTTTAGTGTGTTAAGAAGGAAACGACCCTGCTTTTTCTAAATAACAAAAATCAGAATGTCCATAAAGGAGACTTCTATTGGGAGACCTTTAGCAAAATAGACTCCTTTAGAAGTATCTTCTGATAAATTCAGCAATTATCATTTCCCATTATCAGTATTTGGCTTGGTTTTTCAGCTTTTATAGATAAGAAAATTTATTAGTAAATAAGGGAAGAAGCAGATTTTTTTTCTTAAAGACTAATGTATTTAGAGAGAATGCATGCGTGCATGTGGTGAGGGAGGGGGCGAAGGAGAGAGAATCTCAAGCAGACTCCCCACTGAGCATAGATCCCCATACGGGGCTTGATCCCATGACCCTGAGACCACAACCTGAGCCGAAACCAAGAGTTGGGCCCTTAACCAACTGTGCCCCCAAGGCGGTCTAGAAGCAGACTTCATATAAAAATTGAAAACTTAAATAATTTGAGTTTCAGTGCATTATATTCCTAACTTTGAAAACTACAGATATCCTCTTGAATCGCTCTCAGCAGCTTTTCTCAAGTTGCACGGCCAAGTTTGCAGACGGACAGCAGTGCTCTGTGCCCGTGTTCGACATTACACACCAGACCCCTCTGTGTGAAGAACATGCCAAAAAAATGGTGAGTTCACATTTTATTTTCTGCAGCAGAGACTTTCAAACGGACACCAATCCACAGTAGAAAGTATCTGTTGACTTAGTACAAACTATATGTGTGTGTAAATATATAAATATGCATATAAATATTAATATAATATTAATATATATAGATATATGTGCTGGTCATGATCCACAATTAATTTCATAGCTAATTTAAAAAAAACTATTCTAGAAGGTATTTAGTAGTTACTTACATATGGTTATTTTGTTTATTATCTACCCCTATTCTATACCTCCCTTCTCCTTAAGGTACATTTTCTTGTACTTAACAGATTTTTCAAGCTTTCTTTGCCCCATTTCTTTAGATTTTTGCTTTTTTATATACAATTCTGTGAATGTCTTAGATATTTGATGAAATTTTAGCCACGAGCCAATTTTTTCTGTAATTAAGTGCATTTTTATTGTTTTTACCCAGATACTTGGCTGAGTTCAGCTCTTTGCTAGGTAGTATGCAAGGTATATGTATTAAAAAGCTGAATAAGACCAATCTTTCCCTCTGTAAGCATTTTGTAGTTCTAAGGGTGCACCAGGGTAACGGCACGGCCATTGGACCAGGACTTAATAGTATAAGGCTGTGATCCTGGTGTTACCACCAGCAAAATGTGTAACAAGGACTGTTTTAAGTAAAAAATCCCAGCTGAGTACAGCAAACATTTGTAGCCATCAGTCCACAGTGAGAGGCTCACACTGGATGAGAAAAACCATACAAATCTCTTGGCTCTATGTTCAAACGTTCTTGAATCCAAGCGTGTAGTACCAGCTTGGCTGCTACCATTCTAGCCTCCGTTGTTCTCACCTTTGCCTGGATGACTCTAATAGTCTCCTAATTGGTCCCCCTTCCTCTAGCCGTTCCCCCTACCCCCAGACGTATTGTTCACATAGCAGCTAGAGTAGGCTGTGTGGGCTCCACTCCCTTTGAGTTCATGTGCTGTAAAATTCACTCCTTTTGCTCCTGACAATACACCCAGTCCTGTAACCACCGACGTAATCAAGATACGCCATTAACCCCCCACATTCTCTTGTGTTATCCCCGCCCCCCCGCAGTCTACCCCTCCCTCTGTCTCCACTGAAGTCTTCCTGCCCCTACAATTTTACATTTTCCAGAATGTCTTATAATTGGAATCCTACAGTATGTGGCCATGAGAGCAGGCCTTTGAGAATATACATGTGATCGTTTTAGTTTCCTGGTCAGAACCTTCCAGTGGCTTTCCATCACATCCTGAATCAAATCCAAGATTCTCACCCTGGCCTATGAGACTTGCTGATCTGGTCTTTGCAGTCTCTCTAGCTGCACATAACATAGTACCCCCTTCACTTTCGGAGTTCTAGCAACATCAGCCTTCTTGCTGCTGCTTCAGCACTTGGAAACTTGCTCCCACCTCATGGGCTTTGTGATTGTCCCTTTTCCTCCATTTCTGCATGCCTCACTCCTTCATTCAGGTTTCCGATCAGATGTCACTTCATCAAAGAAATCTTCCACCTCCTCTCCACCCCTGTCATTTTTTATCCTCATACTCTACCTGGTTTTTCTTCCTAACAGTGATATCAGCCTAATGCTATATTATCTATTAATTAGTTTGTTTATTGCCAGTATCCCTCTACTAGAATGTCAATTTGACAAAGGCAGGAACATTTTTTTGTTCATTGCTATATCCCCAGTGCTTAGAACAAAAATGCTCAGTAAGTCATTGTTGAATAACAGTTGGGCACATGGCTGGGAAAGTTGAAATTTGGAATTAGGTTCAACCACTGGACAGAACAGCCATTGGTAGAAGCAACTCAAGCTACAGGAAGTCCAGGCTGATGCACAGAACTTGGTATTCGATGAGTATCAACCCATACGACAGATGGTAAGTTAGTAAATGCAGTGTCCTGGCACGTAAGTAGAAGGAGACAGCGAGCAAGTTGGGAGTGAATAGTGTAGGCAATGGACAGATGGCATGAGGAAAGCCTCTAGGGCCTGGAGGCACCAGTGCTCTGGAGGAGCGCTGTGGGGGACTATCAAGAGCCTGCAGGGCCTCAGGCGGGGGGCAGTTCTGTGTGGAGTACCTGGCACATGACCAACAACATTGTTGGGCTACAAGGCATAAGCTTAGGAGGACAAGACACACACCTAGAACCAGAAGTAGGTGGTACCAGAGTGTCTTACAAGTAGGACATGTAGATCTTGGGCTAGATAAACTTTCTCCTGCCTAACATCCACACTAGTCCTAGGGGGAGAGTCTGGGATGGCTGCCCAGCACCCTGGTAGGTACTGGTGGTTGCTCACTGTTTGTTGAATTAAATAGCTGATAATAATAAAAGTACACCTCAAGTATTGAGCCAAAGAACTACAGACGCTGGGAAGCAGCCTTTCTTTTTTTGCTTGTTTGTTTCATGAATTTGTACATTTGTGACTTGAGTCTGTAATATAGATCCAAGTATTCGGCTAGTATTAAACTTCTTTTGAATCTCCTGAATTGATAATTTAATTTTATTCTTTCTTGTCTTGAATTTGTTTGCTAGTATTAATAACTAGTTTTAGTTATTAGTTTTCAAATATTTTGTACTCATTTTATGTACTTAGTTATGAGTTATTAATGAATTCACTAAAAGGTGACATCAGTTGTAAAAACCACGATTGTTTTATATACCACCAAGAAATTTAAAAAATGGGGCACAGTGCATTTCTTACCACTTACAGTTTCTGTTTTATATTTATCAAAATAGCTTCTTTAGACTTAATCAGGCATAGATTTTTATCTTTTCTGATGCTCCTGGTTTCCGCTGAATTACTTGATGCAGGAAAGGCAGTGTTTTCTATGTACATCAACTGTAACACAGTTTCGTCTACTTTGTGGTTGTGTTCCTTTCTCATTTGGTGGTTGCTTTACAAAAAAGAAAGGAATTGTGGTCAGATCTTTAATAATGAGTATTTGCTTCACTAATGACAGTTGGATACGCTGCTTCTCTTTGTGCTTCCGCACACTCAGCTTTTCCTCTTCATGTAAAACCAATAATGCACATCCCTCGACTCAAAACAGCAACAGTACCAAGAACATATGCACATATATAGGCAGCGCCAACTATCGTGACCATCACCGGGCCAACAGCAATTGTAAGATGCCATTATTGTAAAATGGACCTCAGTTACAGAGACACTACAATGTGTGTCTTGGAACTAATGAAACGCAGTATTCAGATTGAAGGGTGGCCGCTGAAGAAGGCTGGTTATTACTTGGTCAATTTCTTGTTCTTCCTGGCTGGTTCTTCCTCTCTCTGCTCACGTGATTAGAACAGTTTTACAACACTGAAGTCCCATGGTCTCTCTTTACCTGTCTCCCTGGCCTGTGTCAATGACTGGACAGACTTTTACTGTATCATGATTTCTGAGGCTACATCTCCACCCCATTCTTTATCCCTTATACCGTTTTCTCCTATCTCCTGGGACATCTTCGTACCTCAAATTGTGAGCCAAACTGAATTCCTTAACTTTTCTTCTGAATCCTTACTCTGCTCTGTACCAACTAATGATATCATCTAACAGCCAACCCTAGAAACCCTAGAAGCGTCTTCGACTGCTCTCTTACCTTCATTCTCACCACATCCAAGGAGCTGTCAAATCTTGAGAATTCTGTCCCTACAGGGCCTTGCTTTTCCATTCCCACTCACATCGCCTTAGTCGTTTGCCTTGTATTGACTGTTGGAGTGGCCCTCTGATTGGAAATAATGCCTCCCTCCACTTACCTTTTGTCTGTCCCTTTACCTTGCTACCAGCCTAGTTACTCCTTTCAAAACATGTCAAATTGTGTTAATCCTTTCATCAAAAATCATTTCACGTTGCCTATAAGATGAAGTTGAAAATCCTTAACAGGGTATTCGAAGTCATATATGATCTGGTCCTAAACTTTACAGCTTACTTTCACATTCCATCCTCCATACGCCACACCCCAAGCACCAGTCATACCTGGTTTTTTGCTGTTCTTTTTGTCTTGTTTGTGCCATTTCCTTTTAATCATGCAAAACTACAAATAATTGGTTTTCCTTTCGTACACCCATAGAAGGTCACTATTACCCCCTTTTTTCTGTACTGTATTTATGTACACTTGTATTCATGGTTTTCCTATGGAAGAGTAAGTTTGAGAGTGCGATTACATTTCATTCATTATATTTTTACACTACAGCACCTATCCCAATGTCTTTTTTTTCCCCTCCCCGTCCCTTCTACCCACCTGCACCTCCCCCTTGGCCTGCCATGGTCTCACAGTGTGGGATGAACTGTGTGTATATATTGAATTGATTTGAATTAAATTAAAAAATGAATTGTTTATTCGTTTATTGCTATGCATAGTTGGAGGTATGCAGTATGCTTTAGGCATTCCATAGAATGTTACGAGATACATTTTTTTCAGGTAGCTGTTAGGTTTTTCCTAAACAGTCTAGTTTAAAAGTACCCATTTATTCATTCCGAAGGATAATTTCTTGAGAGGAGATAGCTCCCGTAAAGTTCAGCACCAGCAGCAGAGGAAACCCAGGAAAAAAACCAAGCCTCCTGCACTTACCAAAAAACACAAGAAGAAGAGAAGGCGTGGACCTCGTCGACCCCAAAAACCCATTCCCCCTGCAGTACCCCAAGGGAACCTCAGCATGCCCACCAGCGTCTCACTGCCAGTGGAGGCTGCTCAGATCCGGTCAGTGACGGTGCCAAAGCTTACATTTCCTTTCTGTGTTCGATGGTTCTCACAACATCTAGCTTACGTTCTTCTCTAGCATTGTGGCTGGCCTCCAGAAGCCATTTTGATAAATTAGCCTAGGCTTTGTAGATTTCAGTGTAATTTTTACTAAATATTTGACTGAGTGAGATCTGAAATAAAGCTTTTGGTAATAACACAGAAAGCAGATGCCGAAATTGAGAATTTGTCTACTCAGATTTTTCTGTTTCAACAGAAATATTCCGTCAGAATTCTAATGCATTACTAATTTTGGCAGGGGTTAGCATTTTCACCAGATGAATGAGGCTTCTGTTTCAGCTAAGCATCTCTATTTTATCTGTTTATGTCATTTTAAAAAATTATTATTTCGACTAGATTTGAAATTTACTAAAAAGTATGAAGACATAGTGCACAAAACTAATTCATTCTACTAATTTGAAGTTAGAAGTACCATCTCAAAATGGTTGCCTTCATTAATACCTGGTTAAAAGCTGCAGAAATGTGTGACTGGATGGCGAGGTCTTCCTTTTGCTTTCACATTTCCTTCTCTGAAAGCAGGAAAAGGAGACAGTTTGAGTTAGGATTTCCCATCTTCCTGTTTGATGAACTTGTCTTGGGGACACTGGTGTGAAGGGAAAAGGGGAGTGGTGGGGCCAACCATGTCTTCTTCCCTAGGAGCCCGTCCACGCCGGAGCTGAGTGCTGATGAGTTGCCGGATGACATTGCCAATGAGATCACTGACATTCCACATGACTTGGAATTGAACCAGGAGGACTTTTCAGACGTCCTGCCACGGCTACCTGATGACTTACAAGATTTTGATTTTTTTGAAGGTGTGGTCAACATTTTGATTCAAGACTTTTTTTTTTAATGAGTTTTTAAAAAGGGAAATTGTGTTTTTGAGATGTGTTTGAAGTACCCCTCCTCACAGATAGAAAATGCAGCACCGCTATAGCTATTTTCCCGTTCCAGAAGGCAAGGGCTGTGTGGTTTTTCTCACCATACTGTAGGCTTAGTAGATTGATCATTCAGTTGTTAGGTTTTTAACTTTGTTGCTTCAAAAATGAGTCATTTTACTTCATTTTTCAACAAAAACTTTTTTTTTTAAGATTTTATTTATTTGTCAGAGAAATAGGGGAGCCCAGGGGGAGCAGGAGGCAGAGGGAGAAGCAGGCCTCCCGCTGAGCAGGGAGCCCGATGCGGGGCTCGATCCCAGAACCTTGGGATCATGACCTGAGCCAAAGGCAGACGCTTAACGACTGGGCCAACCAGGTGTCCCAACAGAAACATTTTAAACTTGAGTTAATTGGAGCCTTTTAGAACTTGTCCTAATCTTAATACCTGTACGTCAGTTGAAGTGCATTTTTCCAAAACTAAGTTTGCTTAATCCCACCAGTTCTCTGGTGCTTTCAGGGGAAAGCTTTTATATTCTTAGAATGTTTCTTTCCCCATTAAAAACTGGGTATTTTTGTGGTGATTAGTCAAGTTCCCCACTATAGAGTTTTTTTTTTTTTTTTTTTTTAAGATTTTATTTATTTGACAGCGCAAGCAGGCAGAGCAGCGGGCAGAAGGAGAAGCAGCCTCTCTGCAGAGCAAGGAGCCCGATGCAGGACTTGAACCCAGGACCCTGGGATCATGACCTGAACCACCCAGGCATCCCTAGATTTTTTATATTGGAAATGAAATCAGCAGCGACCCATGGGCTTCCATCTTACGAAAATTAGTTAGAACGAGAGGAGCAGGATTAGCAGGTCACACAAAAGCATTTTAAAAGATAACGTCTGAGTGGAGGGGAGTGCGGGGTGCTCACATGCAAGCACGAGTCGCTCTATTCCAGTCTTGTGCAGCCGCCCTCCAGCTGGAGGAAGGAGTTCAAGAGCAGAAGAACCAAGGGGGGACTCCTACACAGCTTTTTGTCTGCAGTCTGCACCAATATGATATGTTTCCTATTTTAATGATTTTAACATAAGTTTACGTAAAACCATACGTGTAGTTAGACTGGTCACCATGCTTTTTAAGTTGGTATTGCTTAGAATCCTTAAGAATTTAATGCTCTGATGAGTTGGGTTTAGGGAGTGCTGTGAATAAACTGAAGATGTGATGCAGGTTCCAGGACAGCTCGACCTCTCTATGGATTCATATTCACTCTTTCGTTCCAATCCAGTCCTTGGAAGATTCTCTATTTCACAGGGATTCTCTTTAAATAGAATATTCGTTTGGTTTGGTTTTAAAGATTTACTTATTTATTAGCGAGCACTCACGTGTGGGGGAGGGGCAGAGGGAGAGAATCTCAGACTCCCCGCTGAGCGTGAAGCCCCACCTGGGGCTTGATCCCACGACCCTGAGATGATAACCGGAACTGAAATCAAGAGTCTGACGCTTAACCAACTGAGCCACACAGGCGCCCGTGGTTTGTTGTTGTTGTTGTTGTTGTTTTGTTGTTTTTTTTTTAAGGTTTTATTTATTTGAGAGGGAGAGAGTGCATGCCCATGGGTGAGGGAGAGGGAGAAGCAGATTATTTGCCGAGCAGGGAGACTGACGTGGGACTCGATCCCAGACCCTGGGATCATGAGCAGAGCTGAAGGCAGATGCTTAACTGACTGAGCCACCCAGGCGCCCATTTTTTTTTTTTAAAGATTTATTTATTTATTTGAGAGAGAGAGCGTGTGTGTGGGGGGGAGGGGCAGAGGGAGAGAGAAACTTTTAAGAAGACTTGGACACTCAGCATGGAGCCCGACTTGGGGCTCTATCTCACAAACCTGAGATCATGACCTGAGCTAAATCAAGAGTCAGAGCTCAACTGACTGAGCCACCCAGGTGCCCCTTTAATAGAATATTGTTAAAAAGTAATTCAGATGTATGGTTCTGTGGTATGGCACCAGTAAAAGCTCTGCTGATTCTTGATGGCTTTTGTTTTCCTCAGGAAAGAATGGAGACCTCCTTCCAACTACCGAAGAGGCCGAGGAACTTGAACGGGCCTTGCAGGCTGTAACTTCTCTTGAGTGCCTGAGTACCATTGGGGTACTTACCCAGTCAGATGGTGTGCCAGTCCAGGAGTTGTCAGATAGAGGAATAGGGGTGTTCTCCACAGGTACTGGAGCTTCAGGAATTCAGTCCTTGAGCCGAGAAGTTAACACGGACCTAGGGGAGCTATTGAATGGGCGCATAGTACATGATAATTTTTCTAGTCTAGAGCTGGATGAGAACCTGCTCCGTTCTGCTACCTTGTCTAACCCACCTACACCCCTGGCAGGGCAGATCCAGGGGCAGTTCTCTGCCCCAGCCAACGTTGGCCTTACTTCTGCCACTCTGATCAGCCAGAGTGCACTTGGGGAGAGAGCCTTCCCAGGACAGTTTCATGGACTACATGATGGCAGCCATGCCTCCCAGAGGCCACATCCTGCCCAGCTGCTGAGCAAGGCAGATGACCTAATCACCTCACGACAGCAATACAGCAGTGATCATTCACACTCCTCGCCCCATGGAAGCCATTATGATAGTGAGCACGTGCCGTCTCCCTATAGTGACCATATCACCTCTCCCCACACAACATCTTATTCTGGTGATAATATGGCAGCTACCTTTTCAGCAGAGATGCCCATCATGGCGCAGCACTTGCTCCCAACCCAACTCGAGGTGCCACTTGGAGGAGTCGTAAACCCCAGAACTCACTGGGGCAATCTCCCTGTCAACCTTGGAGATCCCTCTCCATTTAGCAACCTTCTCGGCGCAGATGGACATCTTCTTTCCACTTCCCTATCCACACCACCCACCACGTCGAACTCAGAGACCACACAGCCTGCCTTCGCCACCGTGACCCCCAGCAGCTCCAGTGTGCTTCCGGGGTTACCGCAGACCAGCTTCAGTGGCATGGGGCCTTCTGCTGAACTCATGGCCTCCACCTCTCCCAAGCAGCAACTCCCTCAGTTCAGCGCAGCCTTCGGCCACCAGCTGAGTTCTCACAGTGGCATTCCTAAGGACCTGCAGCCCAGCCACAGCTCGATAGCCCCTCCTACAGGCTTCACAGTAACAGGTGCCACAGCTACAAGTACCAATAATGCATCTTCTCCCTTTACCTCCCCTAACTGAGCGTGTCTGTGTGTTTGCAGGCAGGTGGGGAACCTGGTGTTTTCTATCTTTGTTTCCTGTTTAGCATCCCTTTCCCCCTTTTCCTAAAGATTTTAAAAATAACAGATGGGGACTAAAGGGGAACTCCCTTTCCCAGTTCAGCAAGCAAGCCTGCGGCGGACCTTGCTTCAGTGTTCACGCGTGCTCCTTCGCACTGGTGCTCATTCCCTCCTGGCGGGTTCTCTCTACCCCGATGGTTTCCTTAGTGGCTCAGCACAGTGACTGGCTAGAGTTGATTTTTAGCAGCAAGTCCTAGAAGTGGAAGATACCTCAGATTACCAGTGCCCTTTACTATTTCCTAGTGTTCAGATCAATGCTTTCCATTCTATGACCAGGTCTTTATGGAGGTGGTTCTAGATAGAATGGTCCTATTCATTGAGTTCCTGTGTAAGTGGTAGCAGGTGGTGCATAGCGGGCAGATCGAGGCTCTGCCTTAGCACCAACTGCTAGACACCACATGAGGCCAGGATTCCATCCCTAATTGTGATCATGTTCAATTAAAAAGAAAAAAATTAGTCTTTTGACCGCCTTTGTGTATGTGTACGCCCATGTGTGTGTGTGTGTGCAGGGCAGGAAGCAGCTGTCCCGTTGCTGTTGTTGTTGTTGTTGTTGTTGTTTTACTATTTTTTTTCTCCTAACTAGTTTAAGGCTCTGACTTCTCCTTTCCCACATCTCAGAACCCTCATCAGGTTGGTCATTCTTTCCCCCTGAATTAGCGAAGTCTCCGCGCACAGAGGGTGGTGGGCTGATGATGCGAATTGCACAAGCCCGTTTTGCTCGGTGATCCAAGAACGCAGAAAGCCGAATTCACGTCAGGGCCATGGGGACGCCACAGAAAGCTTGCGTGGAGTGACTGCAGGGTTCCTGAGATTCTGAGGTCCAGTGGTTACTTTGCCTTTTTAGACGTGCATTTTGTTTCTGCATCCCTCTCATGGAATACGTTCACGAGATGTAATTATAAAAAGACCATATTTTGATGTGAAAAGCAGGATAGGTCAGCTAGATTTGGAAAGATGGGATCTCTGAACTCCTTGATCCGTCTTTTACTTTTGACTTTTTCATGTTTACAGTAGTGATTCTTCGGTAAGATTTGTAAAATGTTGAGGACACTTGTAGAATCAATGTACCAGTTGTGAAGTGATATGTAATATCTGAAGGATACACATTTTAAAGTTTCTTTCAAAGCAGAATATGGAAATTAGACATAAATTGTACCCACCCTTTGGTACTTTTAAAATAATTGAAGTACTTAGGTTTAAGTTTGGGGAAATTTTTTTTTTTTTAAAGTACCAGGATTTTAGGGTTAAAAATCATATTGGGTAGTTTAGTGAGTTGGTGACTATGAAATAAATCTATGAGGTTTCTTTTTACCTGCCTTCTCCCCGGCCCCCTCCCCAAGGGTGGAACTAGATTCTAAAGGCATCTGTGCTCTGCTTTTGCTGAGAAGTTTCACTGTCCCCTGAGATACCATTGGCTATTTATACCTGAGTCTAGTCTAATTTACATATATATATTTTAAAAGATGAGTAGAAAGAACATATCTATTAATGATGTGATATAATTCATTTGTCAGGGAATATTTGATCTTAATTCCTTTTCAATAGGTAAAGATTTGGATGTATTTTCCTACTTCCTATATGTATTCTCTTTATGCCATGCTAATTCTAACCAGTCCCTTCTTTTGAAAGCTTTTCTTTCTCTGCTTTTTAAAGGAATGATGGTGATCAGCAGGCATTATGCAGATACACGTGCCTGAGATTATGGAGGGGAAATGTCACATGACTGTATGAAATCATTATATGCCCTATTTTGTATTTATTGAAGTTTTCTTTTTGTGGGCCAAAAATACATTTGTAATATATTTAGGTTTTTTTTTAATCATGATAATTGATTGGAAGATTTATTTTTTAATAGCTTTGCCTTTTTTGCAGATTGAAAAATTTCTAAATTATAAATTGTGTCACAAAGCAAAATTATATTTGGTATCACCATAAATTTCTATTCTGAATGGTGAGGACAGATCATTTGAGCATCTCTCACCTGTGAACCTATGTTAGGAAGCTTTTTTATTTTAATGTACTGTAATGAAATGATGATGAGTAGTTACCTCTGCTCAAAAGTATCACTTCATTTGTTCTGCTCTTTCACTTCCCCTTCTAATTACCCCTAGATAACTGTCTGTTCCCAGCAGTCGCTCTAGTCTCCATCGTGTGCTCATCCCAGGTTGTAGCAGCACACCAGCTGTCTTATCTACCAGCCCCCTCTGACAGCAAAGGGAAAGTCCTGGGCAGTCGGTTTGAACTTCTCTGGCTCTTCATCCCTCGTGGTAGCTGCTTAAAATTCTTCAGTTATCAAAACTGAGTTTGCAGTAAGTTGCACATTTTCTTGTTTGCAATTTTCTGTTTTACGTGCATTGAAAAGCCCTTTCCTGCTTTCTAGTAAGGAGGCATAAAATGATCAGGAATGTTGCCAGTTTCAGCTTCACACCAAAAACTTTGAGTCAGTTCATTTTTGTTTAGATGCCCACAGGGATAGCTGAAAAAGGGGCGCCCGTAGGAAGTACCAGTGTAGGTTTGAGGAATTAGCAAACAAAAACAAAACAAAACAAAAAACCAACAAATTTGTCCTCTCATTTCGTCTCCTTCAAAACCAACATCCAAGCTTGCAGTTTGCTTTGCTCTTGCGGCTTCTTGTGAGTCCCTTTTCGGAAGAGAGAAGAACATCTGTGAACCCAGAGATAACCCGGTAGGTTTTTCTTTTAGCTAATGCAGAGCAATTCTAGTCTGTTAGTAGTAGGTTTGCTGTTCATGTGTAGAGAAAGGAACGAAGTGTCTTTTACTCCAGAAATACGAAAATTTGTGTCATTCAAATAGCACTTACGCTATCAGAAGGCAATACTGGAATCAAAAGCAAATTTTATGTAAGGTCCTAATTAGGTGGAAACCAGCTTTTTTTTTTTTTTTTTGGAAACTCATGAGAAATGGTGGCAGAGAAGTTCACTCTATTTCTGCAGTTCTTTGGGACCATTTATAAAGGCCAGTTAGATTGTGTTAATGTGATTTATTTACAAAGTTGCTGCAGTTCATGGATACATTCTGTACTGGGAGAATCTGAATTCCATTCTAAGGAATGATACTCACTGGCTGTGATCTTATAGCATCGAAGAAAAGATGTGTTTTCTCTCCTTTACTCTCTCTACGTAAGTGTTAATATTATTTTAATTAAAGTACTTAAGACATTGTTTTTTCCTCTGTAAAAATGGCTTAGTAATTTGCACATCTGCGTAGGTTATGTAGTTAGTAAACAATTCACAATAGTAAATAGCAATTACACTTAACCCACCAAATGACAGACTATGCAATGGAAAAATTTTGTAATTATCGTCACATAGCTTATAAGGTGAAGGATTTTTTTTTCCCCTCTCTAGTAGCCTACCATGTGAGATAGAACTGCTTTATAAATGACTTCCTGAGCAATTTCATGCTGGCAGGCACTGCGGTGTGTCTGAGGACCCTCCACGAAAAGATTATAATTTAATGAGAAGCAAATAGTAGGTATGGAGATAAAGTTGGAAAATGTGGGGTGTTTTTTCCCCCCTTTTCCTTAAAATTGTAGTTACCGTCTTGAGTGGCGTCAGGCTAAAGAAAGCTAATACTTTATCTTTGCCAAATAATTATTTATAAGATTTATTTCTTCAACAAGCCCAGTCTCTCAACTGCAAGCTAAGAATCCTCACTTTCTGTGACTAACACTAAAGCTTTTCCTTATCAGAGCTCATTTGTAGTCCTTCATCACAACCCAGAGGCAAAGACAGTGCTTTGATTTGGAAGGAAACAGTGTCTGTGATCCATGCCCAATCTGTAAGCTTTCTTCTTATGTGAAAGAATTTATATTTCTGTTGACCTGTACCATTCAGTTTTGTTTTGTTTTGTTTTAAGTAGGCTCCACACCCAGTGTGGGGCTTGAACTCACAACCCTGAGATCAAGAGTCACATGCTCTACCGACTGAGCCAGTCACATACCCCTGTACCATTCGGGGTTTTTATCAGTTGGCCCTAGACTTTTGAGTCTATGTAGGTAACTCCCGCGCCATCAGCTCATGTTACTTGCCTGCAGTCCTTCCTGCGCCCTTGCATCATGGGGGTGGTGATGGCGGTCGTAGGCTGCATCAGCAATGTTTGTGTGAGGCGATCGCCTTCTCTCCAAGTCAATTCCGTAGGTGGTTGTGGATTGGTATTGCAAAAAGATGAGGATATTCATAACACTAAACTCATGATTTAATAGATTTGGAATTCATTTAAAAAATTTTTTTAGGTATCTAGTTTTCAGATTCTTCAGCCTCTTTCATTTTAGCCTTTTAACATTCTACTAAATTCTGTTTTTAATCTGGTATATATAGATTAATATAATACAGTGGTCTTCTGCATGGTCAACAGAACTCTGCAGGTGAATGAGGCAATTTCAAGGATTCCTTAGAAGAAAATGTAGTCGTACTGAATAGTCTTCATCTGTATCTCTTTCATCACCAACACCTACGTCGTTCCAAGGATTTTTTTTCTGATGAGAAATACATTTCTTGGGGGTGAGGTAGGAGGTGGAAATATAGAACATAGATTTTTTTTTTTTTCCTCTCACAATACATTGGAAATACGGAATCTTCACTGGCATTCTGTAGAAGGGTTAAACAATGACTTCCTAATATCTGGAGCCTTATGAGCTCTCCAATATCCTGTTCTGGAGGGAACTAGAATCCATGCTTAGTAGATTAAAGTAACACTTTAAATGCTATCTTTCAAAAGATTTGAAATAAAATACCAGTGAAGAACATATTTGGGTATCTTATCTGTTAAGCATTTCCCCCTGACCAGTGAGTTGGGAAAGAAAACCTAAAATACAAGTGAATAATTATGTCTCCTAATAGTCAGTGTCATTAATGCAAAAACTGTGGGGCCGACTTGGAGAGCCTCATTTCTGAATAGCAAAAACACTCTTTCCCTTCAGCTCTAATTTCTGTTAGCTTCCCTTTCTCTGCACTGTGATACAGAGCCAATAAAGGACGGGTGGCATTTCGGAGAGAGCAAATTTGGTATGACTTTCTTTACCGGAAACTAGGTTTCCACATCTTGGGAATGTTTGACTACTTTGAGTGGCAGAGTTTTGGGGGATCTAAAGTTGAGTCTGAAAAACAGTGTTGTAAGAGAAAAGCTGTCTGTTAGTAAGCCCTGTTTGGGCAGCCCAGCTCTCCTTCCCTTTTCCCTCCTGCCTGCTGGCCTCCACAACCCCCCCACCCCAGGTCCTCAAGTCTACCCACGCACCCCTGATCTGCCCTGATCCTGACCTAAGAGTAATAAAAGCCGCCTCTTCCATTTGGTTTTGTTTTGTTTTGTTTTTGTTTGTTTTCTTTTTTTGAGCTGGGGACCACTGAAGTAAGCTCTGTATGCACCCAAAGTTCCCCTTGGAAAAATGTTCAACATGCAGTGCTGCGAAATGCCACACCATTGCTTTTGCTTGGGGAATAGACTGATTTGCCCTGAACTGACTCCACCCTGCATCGTTAAGGCCCCGTTGGCTCCAGCAGATGAGTGTGCAAGTGATGGGAAGTTGGATGCTTGTGACATTGTCTTCATCTGCTCGGAAGGGTTGAAATCAGTCCCTCTTCACAGTGATTATTCTTTTCACTGTATAGTGTTGAGTATGTCTCAGGGATTCCTTGTGGAAATTAGGGCAGTTTTTAAAGTAAGAAAATAGTTTTAAAAGAAACTAAAGGTGACTCATCATTAAAGAGAGCGCAAGAAAGAGAAAACGTTCGGTTTCGTAGCCCACCATGTCTTGAGTAGGACTTTTTTCCTTTCTCCTTCAGGCTCTCATCTCTGCTTCAGCAAACAGAATCCTTTCCCATCACGCACAGCTTTAAAAGTTTTATTTAAAAATTTCCTTCCCCAATGAGCTTTCAGAATACTTATTGTAGATTTTAAGAGAAAACGTATATTAATTTATACTATTAACATCACCTCATAAATTATAAGTTTTATACTAAAGCTGTATTGAGTGTAATGAATTATGTTGCCTATGTGTTTTAATAGCTTAAAAAATTATATATGAGCTTTTTTTTTTTTTTTTTTGACAAAAACTAGTGAAGCACCTTTTTACACTGGATCTCTGCCGTGTCAAGGTGTATAGCTATCCTTTGCTACCTTGCAGATATATAAAATAAAAGGCTATCCTGGGGCCTCAAAATGTAGAACACCTTTAGACCATTTATTACTGCTCATTAGAACTGTTGGGAATTGTGTTTCTTTAGTAAATGATCTGTGGTTTACACTTAAGATGGCTAGAAGCTTAGTTACAGGGTAAATAGAAATACATAGATCAAGCAAAACTCCCAACTACTGTAGCTGGAATTTGTAAACTAAGTTTTTAAGACCTCTTTTATTTCCTATGGATTTATTCTTTAATTTACAGTTTATTCTGTAAGTTGGGAAGTAAAATAGAGAAAATAATAAATCTAGATGTTCTCAGTGTCTTATTCAGGAACTTTTTATCCCTCCTCACTAAGGAATTCCCACTGTGACTTAAAAATATAATTAAATTACTTGTGTGCATGTCTCTGTGGTTTTACACACATGCAAAAATATACATTGGGGGCACGTGTGTGAGAGATGAATGTGTGCTTAGGTGAAAATAGAGGAAGGTAACAGAATGTATTGTAGAAATATGATTTATTTAGATGAGGCTAGCAGAGTTTTCTCATTGTCTCTAGTATAAATACACCAAATTCTTCATTATGCTATCTTCTGTTAAAAGGCTAGCTCTGATATCATGTGCATTTTATCTTAACCTTTGATTGACTTATATTATGCTATGTTTTTAAAATGACATGAGAAACAGGTTCTAAGACCAGCCTCTCAACTTTTGAGCATAAAAATATGAGAGAGAGAGAGAGACAAACCAGACATGAGCTGTGTTTATCTACTGGGGTGATGGGACCAGATCAGTTGAAACAACTTTTTTTATGTTAATAATACATTTCTTCTTATTCTGAGTTAGAAAATCTTATTGGTCATCTTTTCTTGGTGAAGTTAAGAAAATTACAGGCTTTTTATAAAGAATGCTGTTTTTTGAAGGGACTGCTTTGTTGAAAGAGTTGGGGGATCATTTCACCATGAATATTTCAAAGCTGGGATGATTTCAGTTACTTCTAAAAATTAAAAAAAAATTACTCAGTTGTGCTATTATTTATGAAGTTAGCGTGCCCCCGACCTCTGTATTTTGGTTATAAGAACAATTGTGCTACTCTTGACTTTTACCTGATTCATATGGAATTAAAAAAAGATACATTCCTATATTTTGAGTTTTGTCATTTTGCTATACATTCATTACTGGAGTATCTGGTGGTCTAACATAGCCAAAACTAGAGTTGTCATTAAATGCTCCGATCACATTTATTTTTAATATCAAAATATCATGTACTTTGATATACATCAAAACAACTTCTGAGAATACACCAGAATTTGTAGTTCTCTTTGAAGCCTCATTCATCTTAGGTATAGCCAAGACCTAGGAAAGCTCTACAGGTCGTTCCTTTTATAGTTGTATTTCTGCATCTCCCAGTTTCATTCACTCTTGCTTTACGGATTTTTTAAAAATCTGCATATTTCTTGTACATATGCATGCAAATGAAAGAAGGGAGTTTGTATTGGTGCCATTCCTCCCTTCAGTTACTGGTTAATGGGATTTGCTAGAATAAATTCCCCCTGATCGAAGGGTGAAAATAGACCCTTTTGTGTATATCTGTACAGAGATGTGTATATGGGATGTGGTGGCACTTTGCTGAATGTGAACTTGCCTTGTCAATGGAAAGATGGAAGAGTACTATGTTTATTTATACCTTTGTATAAATCTATATATACACGTATGTATATGTGTGTGTATAGATAAAGCTTATATACATATATTTCCCTAAAAAATGTGTGTGTACAATAGATAAAACAGCCTTTGTTAAGCAAGATTATACGTCTATGGAAACTCAGTTATTCTGTAAGCAAGAGGAGGTGACGGTCTGGAGTCCGTCATCAGTGCGTACCAAGATGGAAGTCCTTTGGATTATAGTCTTGTTTATGGCTATGGTTATAAGTGAATTCCTGCTAGAACTCTTCTTACTTGCCAGTTCCACGATTCTTCATCTGCACTGCCTTCTCAGTCTCCCATCACACTTCATTGTATTTTTTCCCCTTTATGATGTAGCCAGAAGCATTTGGCTCAAGCATAGTTCATTAACTTCTCAGTCGTTTCTTTTAAAGATCTTTTAAAGATTGGGTAATATTTTGTATAGTAATTTTAAGGATTGGGCATTCACCTTTGTCTCAAAACCAAACAGAAACCAACATTCAAACAAGACTAATTGGAAAGTTTTACCTAGATGATTTGGGGACATTTTCCTCACATTGGAAAACATGATGATTTTAGTATTGATAACAGTGTCAATTATTGTCACCAATCTGTCATTTAAAAATGTGGTTTACTTTGTGTCTTAATCATAAATTTACCACTCATTTTAATGGAAAGCATACTAAGTCACACATAGGCCTCTTGAATTCTAGAACTAACTCATTTTACTCATGATGACACTGCTTCAACGAATACTTACGTAATGAATTTTGCTATATTTCCTTTTTTTTCACATTTGTGACATTGTGTTTTACCTTTGCTGCAGCTCTCTAGAAAACTTGCATCCCTATATATTGTGCCTTTAAAGCTCTTATGCACACACAGACAAAAGTGTATATATACATGTTGGAGCATGTGTACATACACTTTCGTATAGGCTCACACAGTATGTCTCGTATATATTGTGCGAGTGAATATATAGATATTCAAAGGCAATGGAATGTTGCTTTCTAGATATATATGTATATAAATAGTGTTGATGTACTGTATATACACATGTATATGTGTGGGTTTTAAATGGCAATCTTCTACATTGAGCAAAATGCTGCCCCTACTGGAATATTGTCACTGCAATGGCAGTTGTATGTAATGATTTAAAAATACATTATCGAAAATTATTTAAAGAACATTTAAAATTCTCATCTAAAGACATCCACACATTATTTATTTATCTTCCTTTTCCTTTTTATTGTTACATTTTGTTTTAACTGAAAGGGAGACTGTCACTTTTAAAAAAAAAAATGCCATCTGTCCCATGGGAGAAAGAGAGAGAGCTGGGGATTCACTTGAGGAACCCTGTGCATTTTTCCTCTCTCCGAAATGGAGATGTACCACAAACCAGCCAGTTTATTTCAGTTATAAAGCAATCCTAACATTTCCACTAGTGTGTGTCAACCACCATCTTACTAGATCAACTTAATTCACCAATCTGCCTCTTCCTTTCATTAATAAATTATGATCATTGAGATCATTTTGCCTGGGGGAAGTTAACTACTCTCTAGCTGCAGGGAAATATATCACCTAATTGTTATTCTGCCTTGTTCAAAATTCAACTTTGAGAGAAGGCAGCTCTCATGAAGCTGTCTTAAGCATGTTTTGCATTTATTTAGTTAAAGGTCTTCCCAGACTTTTTTTTCTTTTTAAAAGAACTCTAAGTCTGCATGCGCTTGCCATAGATTTAATTCTTAGTCCCCACAGCTTCAGGTGTTTTCATTAGTACATCAATTTGACACACTGAAGGAAAGACTCTGAAGGAAAAAAATGAGATATTTTATTTTGTGATGAGTTGGCAGCAGATTACATTTCAAGACCTTACAGAGAAAGGAACATAGATGGACAATCCTAAATTTTAAGATGTTACCAAAAAAAACAGTGAAGGAAGAATATCCCCCCTGAAGACCAGAAGGGAGAGGTTGGGGTCTGAGTGATTTCACAGAGTAGTTGAGCTGGAACTTGATATCAGAAGCAGCCTTTAACAAAGCCTCTTGGCAGTTGTATGGTACTAACCTGGAGTACTGAGGTGTAAATCGAAACCAAGTTGCAGTGGGAAATCAAAGGTGAGGTGGTAGCTTCTTTGGATCCGGTAAGGGACAGACGCATTGCACAGTTTTAAAATCTCTTCTTACAAAGTAACTGCACGGTAGCAAGGACTAGCAGTTCTCAAAGCCCTTCTTTTTCAGTGTTCTCATTCACCTTGGCACACAAGTATGTTTAACAGGCCATACGTTAAAAATATTTACAAAAAAAAAAAAGCTGCTTAAAGGGAACTTACAAACCGAGAATCTTGTCTATTTTTACGTGAATAGTGGCTAGAAGTGGCTAGAAGCTTAGTTGTATGCACAAAAGCTAAGGGGCCACCCGTTTCTGCACAGACTATAGCAGTAAGGTGAGGAGGTTGGCAGATTTGGTTAAGAACCCCCCAGTTGTGACGTGACGGAAAGGCGTGTCTGACATTGAGTGTGGTGTTGCTTGGGGGGGGGGGACCACATTTTGGGAGGCGATGGGCTGTTGGTTTGTAATTTCCCTTTAAACATGAAGAGATGGCTCATATTTTCCATATATATCTCAATGAATGTACTGTATTACTGTTTTAAAAAATTTGATGAAATAATAATGGATTGGTCTCCTTTTATTATCTGGTCCTTGTTTAATTTGTTTAAGGGTTTTTGTATACAAAAGTTTACATTTTTATGTATATTTTTCTTGTGTAAAAACTGATGTAATATGTGTATAAAACACTGTATGTATTATCTGTATATAGTGTGACAAAATGATTTTTCTTTCTTTCTTTTGGATGTATTAATAAATCTTGCTGTGAAGTAGCCTTGTTTTGGGTATAATTTCCTCTGCCTGGATATAGATCAAAGCTGCAAATCCATTTCCCCCCTTTGTTATTTAAATAGAGTAATTTTTAAAAATCTTACATTTTATTAAGAACTCTAGGGAGATATATTCATGGTTCTTTACGGTGAGACCAACAACAATTAATATTTGTAGTAGCTGTGGATCGATTAAATGCTAGATGAGCTTAATGTGGTGTCTAGAACTTTGAAATCCAACCAGAAGTTGCATTTGAAATTGTTACATGTCATAATGGAGGTCTTACAAGCCATTTTCTATTTGATTTAATCAGAAGCTGCTTCTCTTTTCGTTTTCATAGCTTCCCAAGTATAAGAAGAACTTCATGCTGTATAGCCGAAAGTTAAAAAAAAAAAAAACACCTCAAAGAAACGTTCTTTTCCTTTAAAGCATTGCCAGGTGTCTTCCTTGTATCTCCTTGGAATTGAGTTGTTACTTTATTTTTTAATATGCAGATTGGAAGTTTTCATTTCCTGTGCTGTCTTGTTGCCAAAGGATTTTGTGGTACGCATGGAGGCTAGGATAAAATTCATAAAGAAGAGTCAGTAATCTAATCACACATTCCTTTTGTTAGGAGATTTACTATTCATTTTTTGTGGAGCATTTAGACTGGTTTTGCCTCTTGAAAAGAAGTTAACATTTTGAGACTAGAAGCAGATGTCCACCCACAGTACTAGTAAAACGGCCTGCGGTGACAACTGCCTCCATCCCCTGGCTCTGAAATTGATAATGTATGAAATTGATAATGTATGAAGAATAATGCTGGAAATTGATCAGTCCATTTCTTCAGCTATATGATAGTTGATTTAAACTCTTGTTCATGTTTATTAAGGATGCTCCTTTTCTAAATATCTGCACAAATCACAAACTTTTGAGATTGTGCTGGCTCAGTTCTTGATTTTTTTGGAGGGGCGGAGGTGGGGAGCAAGAGAGAATCTCAAGCAGGCTCCACCCTCAGCATGGAGCCCCATGTGGGGCTCCATCTCCCCACCCTGAGATCATGACCTGAGCTGAAAATAAGAGGCGCTTAACCAACTGAGCCCCCCCCCCCCCAGGCGCCAATGATTGTTTTTTAAAAACAGCATTTGGGAGGCAAGCGTATGAGTGAAATGTTTGGGTTGAGGCCACATCTTTAAGAGCTTGGTGTTGAGAGCCTATGGTCACCAAGTGAAAGCAAAAAATACAGTTTAGAAGGGAATCTCTTTTCTTTACTCCTTGTTGGCATGTCTTCACCTCCTTGTTCTTTCCTGTTTCATTTTACATATATATATATATTTTTTTTTTTTTAGTAAGCTCCATGCCCAACATAGGGATTGAACTCATGATCAAGAGTTGCATGCTTTACTGACTGAGCCAGCCGGTGCCCCATCAACAATAATTCTTGGCAGGGGGAGCTTATATTATTTAAAAATCTGCTTACCTGCATTAATTTGTACCTTTCCGCAATGTGTGGATCTATCTGAATGTTAAGGTGGTATATTTTGTTCCTTTCCCTTAACTGGCTTCCTGGAAAATTCTTTAACTGACATGTTGTGACTGTAGTCAGTTATTTTTCCTCCTTGAAATCCCTGTGATGGAGAGATGTCTACTGCTTAGCGCTCAGCTTTCAGTCAAGCCCATGGTAGCGTGTGAGTGCTGTTCCTGTTCTAGCATCTTTTCAATCTTCGTTCAGGTCTTCTGTTTGTTTTCTTTCTTTCTTTCTTTTTTTTTTTTAAGATTTATTTATTTGACAGAGACACAGCAAGAGAGGGAGAAGCAGGCTTCCTGCTGAGCGGGGAGCCCGATGCGGGGCTCGATCCCAGGACTCTGGGATCATGACCTGAGCTGAAGGCAGACGCTTAACCGACTGAGCCACCAAAGCGCCCCTTCCGTTCGTTTTCTTATTCACTTATTTATATTTTTGAGCACTTGGTGTTAGAGACAGTGGGACACCTAAAAATGAATCACACCTGGATTCTACACCTGAAGGCTTTGCCATGTAGTGGAAGAGAGAAGATGCGTCACTATACAAACAAGATAGAAATTGCCAAGTGCTTAGAGGAGTGATAAAATGCTTTCTAAGTTCATGTCAGAAAGAGATGATTTACAACCAAAGGAAAGAAAAATGTGTAGAGCACAGTGCCTGTGCGCATTCAAGGACAGGCAGTGTTGGGATATTGAGAAATGGAGAGAGTGTTCCAGATGGAGAAGCAGTGTAAGCAGTGTGTGGGAGAGCAGGTTGCAGCTGAACTTGACAGGTGTGAAACGCATGAAGGAGAGTGGTGAGGAATGGAGGAGAGAAGCCAATGGCTATTGCCTAGGGAGCACGGAAGGCAGAACAGGTGGGAGCGCAAGACTGGTGGCCAGCTGTGATTGGGAAGACTCATGGCGGAGAGGTGAGGAATGGTTAGGCTACTTGATGAGGCAGGAGCTAGTCATGGCAGTAAAAATATAAAGGAGGGAGGAATTCGAAGACTCGGAAAGAGACTGATGAGATGGCGGGGCAACGGAGCAGGGACAATCAAAAGAGGCTTCACCCAGGCTTCTGGAAGAGCGCTGCTGGTAGTGGCAGAAGTGCGCGGCACCGCTCAAGACCAAGGGTTTTGAAAGAGCCAATGAGGTTATACGTATATATATTTTGGGGGGGGGGAGGGGAAGAGAGAGAATCTCAAGCAGGCCTCGCGCCCAGCGCGGAGCCCGACCTCACAGCCCTGAGATCATGACCTGTGCCGAAGTCAAGAGTTGGACCCTGGACCGACTGAGCCCCTCAGGCGCCCTGAGCCAGTGAGTTTTAAATTTATGAGGTCAGAGTTGGAAGCAGGGGCACCCAGTGGGCATGGGCAACCAGCAGTGCAGTTAGGGCTCAGAAGAGAGGCTCAAGCTGGAGATAGAGATTCTGCTATGGGCATAGAGTTCCTTGTGGAAGCCAGATGTAAACGATCAAGGAAGAAAGTGAAGGACAGGTTTTGGAGAGCAGCTCCATGCC
The DNA here is from genome assembly GCF_009762305.2 of Zalophus californianus. Lineage (NCBI taxonomy): Eukaryota > Metazoa > Chordata > Mammalia > Carnivora > Otariidae > Zalophus > Zalophus californianus. The sequence continues at coordinate 165,491,414 of NC_045597.1, read as the reverse complement.
ATCTATTACTTACTGTATTTTATTTACGGCCCAGAAAGAGCTCAAACACTTTCCCTAGAGTTTCCCACCCAGGGAACATAGAGCTGGTATTCACAGGCTTCCCATTCCCCTAGGAGCCATGGTATTGAGGAACATCATCCCCACCCCCCGATCCCAGCCTGCGGGTGTGCACTCACCCCCACACTCCATTTGTACCATTGAGTTCTTGTTTGCCTCCCTGTCTAGACAGTATGCTCCAGTGTCCACCTTGTTAGCTCTTGAAACGCCAGCCCCAAGCACAGCGTGCTTACCCACCATCTCGTAGTACATGTTACTGAATGAAGTCAGTGATCTCAGGACGTTTGTGAATAGAAGGAATGCAGATTTCAGGAGACTTAGAGCATCTGGTGAGAGGCAGTGCCGCGACTGGTTACGGCTGTGGACTTTGGACAAGACTTCTTTGGTTCTAACGTTGCTCCATTATTTAAGAACTGTGTGATCTCAGGTAAGTCACTTACCCCCTCCCTGCTTCAGTTTCCTTCTCCGTAAAATGCACCCAGAGGATGACTGGACACAGCCTGGGGAGAGCACTGAGAATAGTCCCTGGCACTTACTAAGCACTTGGTAAGTTTTAGTTACGCTCATTTTATAACTAGAGAGAATGATTGAAGATACAAACAACATAGGCCCCTTCCTAAAATAAGTGTCTAGGGGAAAATGAATAAATGAAAAAAGATTAGGGGGAGGTTGGGGATAGATAAGTAGCTAAGGCAAAAAGTTTCTGATGAGGGAGTGCTGATTTTTGTAATACAGGAGGACATAACCAACAGAGGGGTTTACTTTCACTCAATCACATTCCAAAATATTCTAGGGTGTAATCAGTTACTAAAATCCAGTTAGCTGAAATACAACTTTGCCTTCTGCTTTGTAACTTTAAAACAATTCTGTTTCTGGGGCGCCTGGATGGCTCAGATGGTTAAGCGTCTGCCTTCGGCTCAGGTGGTGATCTTCTGGGCCTGGGATTGAGGCTCAGGTCGAGCCCCACGTTGGCTCCCAGCACAGCAGGGAGTCTGCTTCTCCCTCTGCCTCTCCCCCCTGCTTGTGCTCTCTCTCTCTCTCTCTCTCTGTCTCTTTCTCTCTCTCAAATGAATAAATAAAAGCTTAAAAAAAAAAAAAAAAACTTGGGAAAAAAAACTCCTATGTTTCATCTTTACATAGTGAAGCATTTAATGGGACAAAATGTATCATTGTATCCTGACTTGGAGAATATGTGTTGGGTTAAAAAGTATCTAAGAAAAGAAAAGTATAAAGAATTAGTAGGGGATGCCTGGGTGGCTCAGTCGTTAAGCGTCTGCCTTCAGCTCAGGTCATGATCCCAGGGTCCTGGGATCGAGTCCCACATCAGGCTCCTTGCTCAGCAGGAAGCCTGCTTCTCCCTCTGTCTCCCTCTACTTGTGCTCTCTGTCAAATAAATAAAATCTTAAAAAAAAAAAAATCAGAAGGGGCACCTGGGTGGCTCAGATGGTTAAGCGTCTGCCTTCGGCTCAGGTCATGATCCCAGGGTCCTAGGATCAAGTCCCATGTGGGGCTCCCTGCTCAGCGAGGGGTCTGCTTCTCCCTTTCTCTCTGCCTCTGCTTGTGCTCTTTCTCAGACAAATAAATAAAATCTTAAAAAAAAGAATTAGTAGAAGATCATTTTTCAAAAACTGGGCATGTCCCCTGCTTAACTAAAAAATTGAAATCAAATTTAAAGAGCTAGACCATATACCACCTTCACGGTCTGTAGAGGCCGGACATGGTGCCCACAGTACTTAGCCTCTTACCATGGATATTTCTTGAAGACTAAAATCTTACCTCTACTTTCTTTTCCCTTCAACTGCTGTCATTTCTTTTTACTGCTAAACATTATACTTGCTCTTTCCACAAGTACTCCTTGTTCCACTGCAATTTAGCTTTCACCTGGTCATTTTCCTGAAGCCATTCTTGCCGAGGCCACCAGTGACCTTTGCTGTCCTTCTCTGTAACTCTCTGAACCAGTCAGCACTGACAACCTGCCGTTGTCCCGTTCTCCACTTAATTCTCACATCTCTTTTCTGGGTTCTTTGTTAGTTCCAGCTCTCTTTCTTCTCCCTCAGTTTGAACATGCCTCAAACCCATTCTTCAGCCTTTCCTGTTCTTCTTGCTCTGCACACAAGCTCCCATGGCCAGATCCTTCCACTCCCGGGGTTTAAATGCTGACTCCCTGGAGATGAACTCCACACCTGTGTCTGTAGCTCTGATGCTCTCAAACTTCAGCCTCACATCTCCCGCTGCTTCCTGAGGACCTCCACCTTCATCGTTGACCATCATGATGAATTTAATTTGTCTAAATCCAAACTTATCTTTCCTTTTTTCTAAAGTTTTTATTTAAATTTCAGTTGGTTAACATATAGGGTAATATTAGTTTCAGGTGTAAATATAGTGATTCAACATTTCCATACATTACCCGTGCTCATCACAAGTGCCCTCCTTCATCCCCATTACCTATTTCACCCATCACCCCACCACCACCTTCTTTCTGGTAACCATCAGTTTGTTCTCTGTAGTTAAGAGTCTGTTTCTTGGTTTGCCTCTCTCTCTCTCTTTTTTTCACCTTTGCTTGCTTGTTTTGTTTCTTAAATTCCACGTATGAGTGAAATTATATGATGTTTGTCTTTCTCTGACTGACTTATTTCACTTAGCATAATAACTCTCTAGCTCCATCCATGTTCTTGCAAATGGAAAGATTTCATTCTTTTTTATGGCTGAGTGATATTCCATATATATATATATATATATATATATATATATACACCACATCTTCTTTATCCACTCATCAGTCGATGGACACTTGGGCTGTTCCTATAATTTGACTATTGTAGATAATGCTGTGGGACTCAGGACTCTGAGATCATGATCTGAGCCAAAGGCAGATGCTCAACTGACTGAGCCACCCAGGCGCCCCTCATCTTTCCCTATTAAGCCAGTTCTCACCTTGAATTTTTGCCCTTGTTCATTCGTTCACTTAGTCGTTCAGCAAACATAAAGACTCCAAGTTACCCACACTAGAATCTCCAGTCATCTTGATTTCTGCCAGTGTCTCCCAGCTTTCCATCACTTGGTGACTAAACTAGCATAGTGGTTTTCTAGCTGGTATCTTCTCCTCCCTTCCATCAGCCTTTTACATACACCCTGCCAGACTGATCTTCCCAGGACACTCCACAATTGGCCAGGACTAATTTATGATTTCAGATCTGAACCTCCTTCAATCTCCTTCCATCCCCTATCGGAAGGCCCCAACATGGGTTGATTTTCAAGGCTCCTCATAATGTTTTTTATAACGTGCTTGAACCACATTTTGTTGTGTGATCATCAATAGCAAATGTATTTCCCTTCACATCCCCTCTTCCAGCCAAACTTCTCTGCACACACTTCTGTGCACACCTACACCCCTGTGTAGACAGTCTCTTTGCTCAATAAGTTGTTGCTCATTACGATGCCCATGGAAGCTAAATAATACGTCTGATTTCTTTGGGTAGGGGGAAACAAGGAACCTTCAAATGTATCTTTACATTTAAAATTGGTGATCTTGTCTCTAACAGTAATTTGTAGCAGTGTATGCTAGATTGTCAGCATTTCACTTATCCATGTCCTATCTCCCTCAAAACATGTGCAGAGTCCGGTGCCTGGGTGACTCAGTTGGTTAAGCATCTGCCTTCTTTGGCTCAGGTCATCCCAGGGTCCTGGGATCAAACCCAGTGTTAGGCTCCCTGCTCAGAGGGGAGTCGGCTTCTCCCTCTTCTTCTGCCCCTCCCCCCCATGCTTTCTCCCTCTCTCTCACTTACACATACTCTCTCTCAAATGAATAAATAAAATCTTTTAAAAAATATGTGCAGAGTAGTAATCATTTAAAAACCATATCATATCTTTTTTGTTTGATTTTTATATACTGATGTAGTAGTGCCAAACTGTATTTGAATTTTGATATTTAAAGTATAACATCTTTGGGGCGCCTGGCTGGTTCAGTCAGCGGAGCATGCAGCTTTTGGTCTCAGGGTCGTGAGTTCAAGCTCCACGTTAGGCATGGAGCCTGCTTTAAATAAATAAATAAATAAATAAATAAATAAATAAATAAAGTATAACATCTTTTTCCATTCCTGGCTCTTACCTACAACATTTCTTTCTGAAAATGGTAAGAAACTTGGGGCTGTCATTTGTTTGTATTATTATCATTTGTTTCTCTTATCGTACTTCTGTTTAATTAATAGACTACTTGACAAAATAAATTTATTCCTGAAAAGTTGGCAGTAAATCTGATCTATATTAATTAATCATATTTTCTTGTTGACATAAATTACCAAATTGGAGATGCTCTCCTTTGGGAAGTATTTTGGGTCTAAGACTAAATAAAAACCTTGCTAGAAGACGCAATGAAACATTAAAATCACATACAGGCGTACCATGGAGATAGTCCCAGTTCAGTTCCAGACCACTGCAATAAAGTGAATATTGCAATTAAATGAGTCAAATGTAATTTTTGGCTTCCCAGTGCATATAAAGGTTATGTTTATACTGTAGTGAAATCTATTAAGTGTGCGATAGCCTTATGTCTAAGAAGATGATGTACAGACCTTAATTAAAATATGCTTTATTCCAAAAAAAAAAAAGTGCTAACCATCTTCAGAGCTTTCAGTGAGTCGTAATCTTTTTGCTGGCGGAGGGTCTTGCCTTGATGTTGATGGCTGCTGACTGATCGGGGTGGTGGTTGCTGAAGGTGGGGGTGGCTGTGGCAATTTCTTAAAATAAGACAACAGTGAAGTTTGCCACATCGACTGAGTCTTCCACACATGATTTCTCTGTAGCGTGTGATGCTGCTCCGTAGCATTTTACTCACAGTAGAACTGTAGAACTTCTTTCAAAATTGGAGTCCATCCTCTCAAACCCTGCTGCTGCTTTATCAAGTGAGTTTCTGTACTATTCTAAATCCTCTGTGGCCATTGCAGCGATCTTCACAGCCTCTTCACCAGGAGTAGATTCTGTCTCCAGAAACCACTTTCTTTGCTGAGCAAACAGCACTGTCCTGGGAGGGAGTCCTCAGGGGTCCGAGCTTCTCTTAACTAGAAGTTTAACCTTGAGAAAATAAACTCAGCCTCAGTGTCCCCGTCCATAGACAGGGAACTCGGCTAGATGAATGGTTGCTAAACTTTGCTCTGTGAGGTCCTCGAGGCCCCTCAGAGTGGTGGGTGCGACAGCAAACTGGAGTGGGACGGACGGTCGAGGCTCCGTGCTCCCTCTCCTTTTTTCATGGGCTTTTGTGTGACCAGTGAGTTCTGGAGCTAGAAATTTTAAATGTTTGAAAAATCTTCAGATTATACAATCTCCGAGATTCCTTCCAAATCTGAAATTCTAAGAACTTTTATTTTTTGTTTTTGAAAATAATGTCTTTCCTGTGAAGTACAGATATGCTAAGCTAACTGTTTTGGATTCTTTTTTAAAAAATCATACTTTCCCCTCTTTATGCCACCAGATTCTAGCTTTGTAGGGTCTTGAAGATTAGGAAGCTCCAAATTCTAACCAAGTCTGTTGAGTCCGGTAATCAGGGATCATCATGCCCTGATGGAAACTCTTCAAATGCATGTTCATGTACCATAACATGATAGTATTCTCAAAATATTTTGTTATTTTGTTGGTTAGCCTTGAAAAATTCCTTGTTCTGAAAAACTTAAACCCTTCTGCTTTTGGTTTTATTGATCTAAAATCGTGTTTCCGGATCCCCCTGCTGGGGATGCTATCGCCTCCCCTGTTACATTGTGTCCAGTGGGTTTTCCCTTAACTCGTTAGGCAGACCCCACCTTATCGAACCAATCCAGCCACTGCGAGCCCTTTCCCTTGCTGCCTAATCAGTGCCCCGGCTTCCTCATCAGAGCCCTTTTGGCTCTTTTTACTGATGTCTGCATCCCTCTCTTTCCTAATCTTTCCCAAGAGACTGTTTAAACCCACCATGGTGCAGGGGAATGGCTCCACCTGATACCCCAGCGACCCAGGTACATTTCCACGTAGGTCCCACGATTGTCCCAGAACACGAGAGCCGAGTGCAGAGATGCTATAGGGTCATTCCCCACTTGCCTCCCGGTCTTCCCAGGAAGTCATCATGCGAGTTTCTTGCTTCCTGGCTTCGCATGTCGTGTGAGGTCTTGTCCCCACCTTTTGAGCTGCAGGCTATGTTACTGGCTCCTCAGCAAAAAAAAGTCCAGCCATCCATGCTGTAGGTTCTCTGGCCCCTTCTGTCTTAGTATTGCCCTGAGGGACAAAGGACGTAGGGGTGCTGGCACCTGTGCTCATTTTTCTTTTGCTGTCTGTATAAACCAACAAACTGAATCTAACAGGACTGCTGCTTTCTCTACTGGCCGCCTCTGTTGGCCTTGCTTGACACATGGCAGCTACATCTGTGGACACCTTGTATCTGTCCTTGCTTAGTCACTCAATTCTTTCCCAAATATGCTGTAGAAGAATTTAAAAAGCACAAACGTGCTGTGGCACAAACTAGATTGGAGAATGTTTTTTTCCAGATAGGATTTTAAAGGCAACTTCTCTGCTGTGGCAATTCCCATTTGTTGGAATAGCAATGTATGCATCATTTCTAAACAGTGTTTCCTTTGGAGCAAACTTATAATCCATTCACTGGTTGACATTGGGAAGATGTTTGGATTAGTTTTAGTGCCATTAAGAATGTTTGTTGGAGTAATAGCCTTAAAGCCTAAGTTCATCAGTTATTCAAGGACTAATTATCTGCTCTGTTTATTATCCAAGCTCCTGAGGTCTCCCTACTCTTCCTCCGGCTACTTGTCTTATAAACATTTTGTGCTGTAAAAGCACGTGTGCCACAGTGTGGGTCGGGGAAGAAGGAACTTCAGTTAGTTCTGATACTTCAAGAGCTGTAATTGAAGAATTTAGGGGAGGAGACTTTTTTTTTAAAGATTTTATTTATGTATTTATTTAGAGAGCGTGCAAGTGGGGGGAGGGGCAGGGGGAGAAGGAGGGAGAGAATCTCCAACAGGCTCCTCACTAAGCGTGGAGCAGGATGCGGGGCTCTATCTGATGACCCTGAGATCATGACCTGATCGGAAACCAAGTTGGATGCTCGACTGACTGAGCCGCCCAGGCACCTCGGGAAGAGGCTTTTTAAGTGGGCTGTGGGCCTTAGTTATTAGTAGTCCCAACGCTGCCCCTGATATTCTTTTTTTCATAGCCTGTGCACAATATTCTTTTTTTTTTTTTTAAGATTTTATTTATTTGAGAGAGAGAGCAGAGAGAGAGAGAGAAAGAGCACGAGTTGTGGTGGTGGGGGGGAATGGCAGAGGGAGAGGGAGAAGTAGACTCCCCGCTGAGTGGGGAGCCTGACGGAGGGCTCCATCCCAGGACCCTGGGATCATGACCTGAGCCGAAGGCAGACACATAACGGACTGAGCCACCCAGGTGCCCCTTTGCTCAATATTCTTGAAGACTCCTTTTGAAGTGTAGAGTATCAGAAGTGGAAGGGTAATTTAGACTAACTCCTTAATATAGAAACCAGTCTTCACTACACTTAAAAGATGTCTTCCCCCTCTACTCCTTCTCGGGCAACCCATCCTATTATTGTGCATCTCTTGTAAGACAGTTTCATACTTAGTTGAACCCTATACATTCCAGCCATTGGTGTGTCTTCTGTACTTGGGGGACATGCCTATCAAGTTTTCATTTTCTCCCCCACAATAAATATATGGGTTCTGCCACTAACCTCTTTAGGGACCTTGTTTAGCAAAAGTCCTAACTTCCTTGGTCTTCTATTTCCTTCTCTATGAAAGAAAGAAGTTGAATGATAGTATTTTTTTTTAAGATTTTATTTATTTATTTGAGAGAGAGAGAATGAGAGAGAGCACATGAGAGGGGTTAGGGTCAGAGGGAGAAGCAGACTCCCTGCTGAGCAGGGAGCCCGATGCAGGACTTGATCAAGGGACTCCAGGATCATGACCTGAGCTGAAGGCAGTCGCCCAACCAACTGAGCCACCCAGGCGCCCTCGAATGATAGTATTTTAAAGTAGCTTCCAATTCAGAAAGTCTAGGATATTCTGATTTTAGTAGTGAAAGTCAATATTTTCATTTATTGATTCCTAGTCATTCTTAAAAATGCAATCATAAATAGTAGGTCTCAAACATGATTTATGATCACTAAATTCAAACGTACCCTTAATGTTGCCTAGCACACAAGTATTCCCTTTACTCTTCTCCTTTTCCTAAGAGTCCAAGTTCATACTTTCTCCTCTGTCCTTGAACCCCACCTCATACTTCACTGTCACCTTGAGCAGATATCCTTGCTTCCTGTTTCACTAAGAAAAGTAAAGCAATCAAAGACAAGTCCTACCTGCTCCTGGGACACTTCTCCTCACTGGTAGATGTCTCTGTTCCCATTTACTTCCCCTTCTTTCTTGGTACTGTAGATGATGTGTCTGTGCTCTCAGCAAGGACCTCCCCCTCCATTTGGGCTTGGATCCATCCCCTTTCATTTACCCAGAGACATTGCTCCAGTAACTTACCCTTCTCTTCCCTATTGTTTCCTCATCTACTGGACCATTTCCACTTATACACACACATGCTGTATGTTTCACATCTTAAAAGAAAAAAAAAAACAAAAAACAAAGAGCCTCTCTTGCTTCCTCATCTCTAGTTATTATTCCATTTTTCTTCTATCCCTTGGAGCAGATCTTGAATCTATCCTTGACTATGTCCTTGAAGTCTCCAGTTTCTCTTCTCCCATTCTCTCTCGAAGCTACTCCCGTGAGACCGTCACCACTGACTCCTGCCCCCATGGGCCACAGAACTGTCCTTTCAAGGTCGTTGACACCTCTGTGTTGTTAAATCAGCCCCTGCTCCTTACTTTACTTAGCCTAGCATAGCACTAGGCACAGCTGACCACACCCTCCATCTTAAAACTCTTTTTACATTTATCTCTACTTACATTTAGGACACTAGATTCTCTTGGGCTTTTTTCCTCACTTGGTGCTTCTGTCTCTCTCTGGATCCTCCTCTTCTTCCTGCTCCTGTAACATGGGGTGCCTCAGGGCTCAGACCTTGCAGCTCTTCTCTCCACACTCACGATCTGGTGACCTAGCCAATGTCTTGGCTTTAAGTTCCATCTATTTGATAGCTCCTGATTTATATCTGGTAAAAAAAACAAGACAGCAGGCCCTGAATGGAGTTGCTTATGCTAAGCCCATATCACCAAAGTGAGATTTAATTTAATTACAGTTTTGGCTCTCTCAGAAATGGTATCTTAATTAGGAGTTGCCTGATCAGTATGAGTTAGGTCATCTGCCTGCTAGGTCCCTTCTCTTCCCTATAAGGAAAGTAACCTTCCAATAACCAATTCACTGTTTTGCCTAGTATAACTCCCTTGTTCCTGCCTCCTTCTGCCTATAAAATCTTTCATTTTGTACAGCTCCTTGGAGCTCCTTTCTACCTGCTAGATTGGATGCTGCCCAATTCATGAGTCATTGAATAAAGCCAGTAAGATCTTTAAGATTTATTCGGTTGGATTTTTTAACATCTCTATCCAGTACCTTTCTTCTGATTTCCAGACATATATACCTGTGTTTTTGACACCTGCATTTGATTGTTCAAGAGGTTTTCAAATTCAGTGTTCAAAACTGAGCTTCTGTTGTCTGCCCCATCGGACCCTCCCACAGTCTTCCTCACTGTCCAATTCCTCCCACCTAAAGCCTTGGTATCATCCTTACTCCCCTCTTTCTCTTATCCCCTATGTCTAGTTCATGGGCAAATCCTGAGGGCCCTGCTCGCACAATATACTCTGGCCACTTTGAGTGGTCCCTTTGATTCGCCATCTCCACCGGTTACCACACTGCTCCAAGCGACCGCCAACTCTTGCCCATGCTTTTGCCCTTGTCCCACTTCAGTCTGTTCTCAACATAGCAACCAGAGTGATTTCTATTTAGACCCTGAGCGGGATCCTGTAAGTCCTCTGCTCAGAAACCTGTGTGGCTGCCCGTCTTAGGCTAATGCGAGGCCCTACTGGTCCGGCCAACACCTTGACCTTGTACCTTCCCCCAACCCCCTCCACCCTGGCCGTGCTAGGTTCTCTGGTACTTCTTGAATGTGGGCCATGCTCCCGTCTTAGGGTCTTTGTAATAAATCTCTTTTTGACTTGGAACCCTTTATCCACAGATACCTAGATATAGCTCATCCCTGTACCTACTTTAGGTCTTTACTCAAATGGCACCTTCTTGTGAGACTTTCCCAGACAATCTTATCTAAAATTTCAATCTCCCTCAACACTTGCTACTTTTTCCCTGCCTAGATTTTTTCTCCTTACCACTTGTCACTACTAATATACTATGTATTGTAGTAATTTATTTCTTAACATCTGTCTCCTTCATTGGAATGTAAGTTCCAGAGAGCGGGGATTTTGGTCCGTCTTGTACCTACAACTGCACCTAAAACAGTGTCTGACATATAGTGAGTATTCATTCATTGAGGGAACAAATGAATGATTTGTCATTGCTCCCTATCTGCTATGAAGACTGGTTATAATTTATATTTATCTGTACAAAACATTATTTAACGGTATTATAAAGTGCCACGTGCTCGCATAGAAGAATTAGAAAATGTGGTTAAGCAAAGTGTCATGGCTTCCTTCTTAAATAACCTCTGTGACATTTTAGTGTGTATTCTTCTAGACTTTTCTCTCTGTAAAACTATACTTACAGGTTAAAAAAAATAGGATTCTACTATACATATGGTTTTCTAGCCTGCCTTTTAATTATTTAACATATGGTAAAAGTCTTCCAGTGTCAATAAATCTACATCTCCATTATCGTTTTTAAATGGCTGCATAATAATTCATTGTGTGGATGTACTGCTGTTTATTTAACTAATCCTCTTTCTGGACAATTACCCTATACATATCGGTCCCGAATTGATGTAAAGGTGTTGGCAGATTTGAACAGCAAGAGATCTAGGACAAGCAAGCCAGAGCAGCTGTCTCCAATTATTTAAAGAATAAGGATGGCAAGCAGTTTGTGTAGTTTTGGAACTAGGACTTGGATTAGTGGATTAAGTTTATTTATTTTTTATTTTTTAAAATTAATTATTATTATTTTTTTTTTAGTGGATGAACTTTAAATGAAGGTAAACTTCAGCTTGATAGAAATGACTTTGTAAGACTTCTTAAAAATGGAAAAGGCTGTCTTCTTGAGCTAGTAAACCCTTTGTGGAAGTTTCAAGGACAGGCTGGCTGTCCTGGTTTCTGAAGTAATTCCTGCTTTGAAGGGAGTTGGGAGTCAACGGTCCTCCAGTTCTGTGACTTCCACAAGCAGAATCTGTAGAAGAGTCAAGAGTGAGCCTCCCGTGCTGGGTTATGGGACTAAACGCTGTGGCTTCAGGGCTCCTCCTGTCTCCAGGCGAAGGCAGGACAACCCAGTTCCAAAATTTATCTTTCTGTGCATAGCCTGGGAGCTAAGAGTGAGAAATCCAGTAGGGGTAAAGGGTTTAGAAGAGTTTTTCTTTTTCTTGGAATTCTTTTATGTCCTGCTAACCTCACTTTCCATTTAAAGATTTACTCATTTATTCTAGAAGTGGGGGTGGGTAGGGACAGAGGGAGAGAGAGAGAGAGAGAGAGAATCTCAAGCAGACGCCCCACTGAGCACAGAGCCTGACACGGGGCTCGATCTCACAGCCCTGAGATCATGACCTGAGCCCAAACCAAGAGTTGGCCGCTCAACCAACTGAGCCACCCAGGCGCCCCACTTCACCTTCCGTTTTTATCTTTTTTAATCTTTACTTTATCCTTTAAATATTTTTTTCCTTTCCCTCTTTGACTTCATTTTTGATACTAAATGATACTAAATGCAAGCCACGGGGTTGGTGAGCTTGGCCACAGGGTCCAGGATGGATGGTGAGGGGTCAGGGACAGAGCAAGCAGCCGAGGAACCCTGGGGCCTCTCATTTGCCCTGCCTCTCACCCATCAGAATCGGCCTCCCCCAGCTTCCCACTGTGCTGGCTACACTCCCTGTGGGAAGGCTCCTTATTGCAAATGCCCTTCTTCCTCTCTTGCAATCGTGCCCCTTCCTGTATTTGATAAGTAGACCTCAAAAGACTAGACATTTCTTGTCTCCATTTCTCAGTCGGCAAGACTCCTTAGTGGATTTCCCACCAGAAAAGAATAGAGTAGAATGAGAATAATCTCCCTCAGTGTTGGCTGCTTGTGGTGTGCCTGTCTAGGCAATCCAGAGCCACTTGAGGGGGGCCCTGGAGCTGTGTCGTCCTACCCGGTAGCCACTGGTCACACGGGGCTTCCGAGCCCTTGAAACCTGCCCAGTTGGAATTGAGATGTGCCGGGAGTCCAAAATACGTACCAGACTTTGAATGCTGAGTACGAACAAAAGAATGTCGAACATCTCGTAAATAAATTCTCCTCTTAGTTACATATTGAAACGGTATTTTGAATTATTGGGTTAAATAAAAATATATTGTTAAAATTAATTTTATCTACTTCTTTTCACTTTTGTAATGTAGCTACCAGAAAATTTAAAGTCACGTATGTGGCTCGCATTTTTGCAGCAGCTGACATTTCTACGGAACGGAGCCGCCCTAGACCTTTGCTACTTGAAGGTGGTCCCGGTCCTACCTAGCAGCATCAGCGTTTCCTGAGAGCTTGTTAGAAATGCAGAATCTCAGAGCTTACTCGAGACCTAAGACTGGTAAGACTGCATTTTATTCAGGTCCACGGGTGAGTCAGGTGCACATTCAAGTCTGAGAAGCACCTCCCCCAGGCTTTCCTGTAGGCTTAGTGGCCCTCTCTGCTACCAGGAATGCATTCGAGACTTGCATTGTGGCTGCTAAATACGGAAAAGGCTTTCTGAATGTTGCTACCCAAATTTTGTTGTCTTTTTCTTTCTTTTTTTTTTTTTAGTCCCCCAGCATGGACTGTTTGGGTTGAGTTGGACTTCCACAGTGAGGCTGTCTGTCCTCTGATAACACGGAGCGCCGTGGGCTGGGAGGTGGGCTGGGGAAATGCAGGTGTGTCAGAGTCGGGGAGGGAGGCATCAAAGATCCTTGTTTGGCTTCCAGGTAATGGTTAACTTACTATGGAGGAAGAAGCAATTGAGACCGTGGACTTTAGTTTCTGGTTCTTTTTCTACAAACTTCCGTGGCCTTGGTTTAATCATCTTCCCGTCTTGGAGCACTGCAAACACTAGCAATAGGCTGGGCCCTTTTATTTCCAAGTCTTATGAATGAGGGGATTGAGCCAAGAAGGACAAGGTCTGGGCTTTTCATTCAGAGACAGGTTTTCTCCCTGTCTCTGAATGAGTCAGACAAGTCAGTTAGCTTCGTGGAACCTCGGTGAGATCTCCCACCAATAAATTACGGATTAGGGTTTTGAAAATAATAATAAATGAATGACTCAAGTTGATTTTTTTTTAACAGCTTTATTGAATATCTCAGTTGATTTGGGATTCTATCACAAAGTACCATAGACTGGGCGGCTTATAAACAACAGACATTTATTTCTCACAGTTCTGGAGGCTGGAAGCCCGAGATGAGGGTGCTGGCAGGGTCAGAGTTCCTGGGAAGGCTCTCTCGCGGATGCCCACCCTCTCGAGCCCTCCTGGGGCAGAGAGCAGAGGGAAGCAAGGTCTCTCTTCCCTCTCCTTAGGGCACTCATCCCATTCATGAACACGCTGCCCCCAGGGGCTCATCTAACCCTTATTAGCTCCCAAAGCCCACATTCAGGGGGCAGGGGTTCAACCGGTGAATTTTGGGCAAACACCAACATTCAGTCCATAACACTGAGACATAATTTACATGCCATAAAATTCACCCATTTTAAGTGTATGATCTGAGTAGAATTTTTATTAGAACTAAGAAGAAAAATAATGACACTTTTCTGAGTCCTCCTTCATTAGATTCAGTCATACAAAATTGCAGATGTTTAACTGTTTTTGACCTACAATGTGATTCAAACTTACCTCTGAAATGCTGTTTGTCAAAATTCTCTTGGAACAGGAGAATATTTTCCCAGAGAAATTTTCGGTTAGTGTGATGTTATTCCATATTTTAAACCTCTCTTCACAGTAAATTGCAGTAGAAGTTATTTTACCCAAAACTAGATTTGATATTTCTATTTTTTACAAGTAACTCTTTTCATACTATAATTCATTCTACACTTGGAAAATGGATTTTTTAATCCAATAAGCAAATCTAATCAACTTTTTCTGATAAAGGTATTTTTTAATATTCAGAAAAAAAGAATTAAGAGACCTGAGGGAGAACTAAAATGGATATTTTGCTGTGTGTAGTAGTTATGATTTTCATAAAGAAAATAAATATACATGCAATAAAAAGCAGAGATGTAAAAGAGAAATGACTAACCAGCACACAGTAAATAGCAGACCCAGGCTGGCTCACGCCCAATGAGCTCCCCAGGCTGAAAATGAAATGTGAATATTAACACTCTATTTTATCTCCTACTCTCACTTTCCTCATAACATAATTGAGAAATACATGTTTGAGGGGTACAAATACCCATTTCATTTATATGTATCTGTGTATATTCTTTTCTTGGCTAGAAAGAAATGTCTTATCCCAGCCTTCAGGGTTTTTTTTTTCTTTCTCTTTTTATTTCCTGAAGTATTTTAATATTTTAAATTCATTTTTACCTTTTAACCAAAATTATAAATGGACATGGTTTAAAATTTCAGGTATTTCAATAAGGCTTATTATGAAAAAAGAGCAGGCCTCGCTGACTCTCCATTTTCTCTTTCCAGACACAGATTTTATTAGGTTGTCCCATTTTACAGGTGAGAAAACAGAGGCGTGGAGAGGACCCCATTGATGCACCCAAGTTCATGAGGGTAGGAAGTGATAAAACCAGGGTAAGAACTCAAATTCGTTTGACCCCAGAGCTGGAACCCTGAACTATAGTGCTTCTCAGCTACAAAATGTACGGGACTCTGTTGTTTCTGACAGGACTTTCATGAGGTGTCTTTCTCACACACACACAAGCCATCAGGCAGAAAGGAAAGGGAGAAATACATGGTTAGTGAAATCGAGCCTCGCATGGCTCCAGGTGGCTGAAGTCTGCTGTCGATGCCAGAAGCGCCAGGCGGAACCGGGTCCCCGGCTGTGGATGTTCCTGTCCTCCACTGGGGAGTCGGGGCTTTGCCCTCCTCCACCACCCCATCCAACGCACATTCCTTTCCTAGGCCTTGGTATTGCTAAGCTTGGGCACCTGGTACCCGAGGCTGCCACTCAGGCAGGTGCACCACGAAGGTATTTGGAGAGTGGCTGGAATGAACTTTTTGCCTTCAGCATGGAGTGTATGGTGGGGGAGGGGGGAAGCTTTAAAAATAGGTGTCTAGTAGAAAAAAGTCTTTACAAAAACGGGAAGAAGGAACCCCCCCCCTTGAGATCTTGGGGGACAGCTTGACACTGTGTGCCTGGCCTCAGTGGGGAAGCACCACGGGAGCGCCGGGCTGCCGCCCCTGCTTTTGTCTGTCATCTGGGTCCAACGCTTCCTTCCTTCCACCCATCTGACCTCTTCCCTTCCCCCTCACCCCCAGAGCTGCTCTGAATGAAGTGTTGCCTTCGCATTTCATACAGATCAGCTTTGGGGGGAGGATCACTCCATAAAAGAGGAAGAGACCTGTAGAGGGAAGTCAGACTGTTGCCCTGGGAGATTTTGCAGATTTTTAGTCCTCACTTTTCACAAATACCAAGGATTAATTCATTTCCCCTTTTATTTCCCATGAAAGGGAAGGCTTCTTACCACCCGATGTTTACCAGTCTGAGTCAAAGAGATTTGATCTGTGGCTTTTGTGAGTCTTCCCCAAGAACCCCTCCAAGCTTCATTTCCACTGAAATCACGAAGGGTGTGTGTAATTATGGTAAAGTCTGGACAGGGACGAAGCTTTCCTTGGCACGCTCACACTCAATATGGTATGTCCTGCTGTGCCTTCAGCTTTAATGGCTTTATACCATTCCCCCCTCCCTCCCCCCTCCCTCCCTCCCTTCCTTCCTTCCTTCCTTCCTTCCTTCCTTCTTTCACTTTTCCAGGCTATTTAATCAAGCTACTTACAATGTACTCATTCCTGAGAATTCCCCATTGTAGTGACATTATTTATTCCATTTTTTTTCTGCATTCAACCTAAAAGGTGTTTCTTCCCAAGAAACTGAACTTTTCTGTTAAATGTGCTTGATCCCATAGGAGAATTGGGTTCATAAAATGGATTCATTGCAAACTTTATGTATAAATCATAGACATCAGTAAAGAAATTCTTTATTCCGTGTTCTTGCCTTCTGTCATGAAGCCTAATAAATCTCACATGACCTACAGGAACAAATGCTGAAACAAACCCCTCATTGAACTTGTCCGCAGTTTTCAAGTGCATGTTGTTCGACAAGCCACATATTCTCATCTACGAGGTCAAGAGCAGCATGAGCTACAGACTGGTTCGGATGACGATGATCATCTTTGGACTCTGCTTTTCCTGCTGGCAAAAACTCCCTTTCAAAAACCGGATTTTCATGGTGGCAAACAACTACAAAATAGAAGCTTCCAGACATCATCCTCAATATCTAGCTCCTGCAGGGAGACACTGACTGCGGAAACAGCCAGTCAGGTCCCACCGCAGAACCTAGCTCCTGGGGGAGGCTGTTCTGGTTATTGATGGAAAGAAACTGTGGCCGGAAGGGAAGGCAGCGGGTGGAGAATTCAGGATTCGGTTTCTCTTTTCAGGTTGATTTTGGGCAGGTTGGTGATTTTCTGAAATTGGTAGTAAATTTTCATTTTAGTATTTGAAACCACTATTGAGTACTAATCCCCTTAGAATTTTTTTTAAAAAGATTGATTTATTTGAGAGAGAGAGAGAGAGAGAGAGAGAGAGAGAGAGTGTGCGTGAGTGGGGAAGGGGAGGGGCGGAAGAAGAGGGACCAGCAGACTCGGTGCTGAGTGGGGAGCCAGCAACGGGGCTCAAACCCACAACCCATGAGATCATGACCTGAGCCGAAACCAAGAGTCAGATGCCCAACTGACTCTGTCACCCAGGTGCCCACCCCCGCCCTTAGAATTTAATATCCGCAGTTGTGGTGACTCCAGGTTTGTTCTTTTTCCAGTTTTAGTATTTTCATGCTTGCCCCTCCTCACCTGTGAGTGCACGTGTGTGCGTAGACTTTCCTAATCACATAGAAGATAACTCCTGTGCTGGGATGACCAGCTCTTCCCTCCGTTGTGCCCTTGGGCTCCCGTTCCACTTCTCTCCACCACTTCCAACTGCATCCTCGGAGTGATCTCCCTCCTAGGCCTGCCCTGCCACAAGCTCAGTGTTGGGCCCCAACGGCCGGGATCCGAGCCCCTGCCTCCGCACCTACCATGTGGCCTCATGCAAGTCACTCATCTTCTCGGAACTTCCGTGTCCTTTCGACTTGCACCGAGGTGGCCAGGGGGTCTGAATTTGGCTCACAGATACAGATGCATTTTATTTGTCCTGCACAACGTAGTAAGGATATTTAAAATTAAGAAAAAATATTTTTAAAAATATAGAAATATATAATGGTATGAATGTGTGCACATATGTATATATCCATACATGTATATATGTGCGAGTGTATATAATACACTCCGTGTTTTCCTGGCTTCTCTAAAAAATCCCTGAATTGGGCTGCTCTAATTTTACAGCATGGCAAGCTGAGTAGGGGCTGTCCCCATTAGATGACATGCTCTTTGTTACCACCCCTGCCCCATGCCAATTTTTTAATTTCTAATGATTGGCTCACCGGAGTCAATCTGATGGCTCTTGGAGCCCGGCTGTTTCCTGGCCGCCTTCTGAACTGCATGCTTGGGTCCCTGGTAGAGGATGGAAGTGCTGGGAGACACGAGCCATATCACTGAGGAGGACTGCGTTTGCTACATGCCTCTCTTGCCAGTGTGGTGTTTTCATGTCCAGGACCTTTGCTCACACTACCCTGAACCTCGCCTGTACTTCATCATCAGTTCTTTACCAAAGAAAGCATCTCTTTCTTCAGGGCCCAGCCTAAAGGGTGCAGCTCATTCCCTTGAGCCTTCTCCTATTCTCTCTCAGCCCTCAGAGTGAGTCCCTTCTTTGCTTGGTGTCTGCTGAGCTGACAGGTCTCAGTCACTGACAGGTCTGTCTTCCCTGCCCTATTTCTGTGTCTCCAAGGCAGGGGTCCCATCCAACTCACCATAGATCCCATCCCCCTGTCTTGCTCTCCAGCCTTCTCACCCTGAACACACTGTCTGGCCCCACATTGAGGACCAGGTGGATGTTTGTGGAGCTGAAGTCCTTAGGAAAATTCAGTTTTCTATTTTCACATTCCTGATCAAAACTTACCCAAGAGGAAAAGGGCTGGTTCCCTGAAATGAGCTGCTGGGTGCATCTGACTTTCTCACTCATTGTTTTCACTATGCCTGATACATCAGGGGAGTCCAGTCGGCAGCAAGTAAAGGGAAGAAGAGGGCTTTATGGTAAAGGCTGGAACCCGAGTCTCTTTATCTTGACCCGTATGATGGACATTCAACCAAATTGCATTCTGCATTGCATATGAATTGGCATTCTCAAGAATGTCCTCACTGTTCTCTCTCTGATTAATTAGGGTGCTGTCTAAAAAAAGAAGTACCCAGAGAAATGTTGCTCTTCCCATCCCTCACCATAGGAACTTCTTGTAGGATTCAGATATTGGGGTTTTCTCCATTTGGCCCAGCCCACGCTGAGTGGTGGGAAGGATGTGGGAAGTCTCTAATAATGAAATCAATAGATTACTCTGTCTTTCCCAGGCGGTTTGATGCAGAATATCTGCTCTCTTTGCCTTACTTCTTAGACCTTTGTTCAGAGAAATCTTCACATCCATCTTCCCCAATTCAAACTTGCTCTCCAAAAATGAGCTCAGCTTTTATTCAAATGCTATTCCAAGGGAAGAGGTTCACACACTGGTTAGTGGCAGGTACCAAAAGACCATTTTCCCCTGCCCTGCTGCATTTCTACCTTGTAATTGGATGGTACATGCATCTGAAAGAGTGACTTTAAAGTTGAAGTCAAGTGTTAGGGGGAAAAAAAGAGAATTCTCATTATAAAAACTCCCTTACCATACTCCTCCTTTTTCCTAGTTGATTCTGCATCATATGTGCTGGTTTCTCAAGTCCTGGAGGAAAGTGGAACTTCTCACTTAGTGGGGATGGTGTGGCAGGTTGGCCCTGCCCAGGGAAGTATTTTTAATATCTTTAGGATCGGAGCATTTGTAGTTAGTTCCAGGAAGATGTTTTCTTCCTGTTATGAGTTGAATTGTGCCCCCCTGCCGAACCCTGGCATTCATATAGTGAAGTCCTAATTCCCTTTACCTCAAAATATGACCTTATCTGGAATTCGGGTCATTGCAGATGTAATTAGTTAAGGTGAGGTCATATTGGAGTATGGCCTCCAACCCAATATGATTGTGTCCTTATAAAAAGGGGAAATTTGGAGACAGACATGCATACTGCCAGAACAGCTGTGAATAAGAAGATGGAGATCGGGGTGGGGTGTCTATCCACCAAAGACAGCAGGCAAGGTGCCCGAAGCTAGACAAGAGACACGGAACCGATTCTCCCTCAGGGCCAGCAGAAGGAATGAACCCTGCCCACACCTTGACCTTGGACTTCCAGCCTCCAGAGCTGTGAGACGATATGTTTCTGTTGTTTAAGCCCCCCAGTGGGTGGAGCTTTGTTTTGGCAGCCCTAGCAAACTCACACTTCCCTTTTCACTTCTCTTCCAAAAAAAAAAAAAAAAAAAAGGGTTGTAGAGTTGAGGTGCTTACTTGAAGGCCTGGCAGGAGGATTCATGAGGGAAAGAAAATTCTAACTTCCCTCTTCCCAGTGTCAGTTCTATATCCTTTGCTAGCTGCAGGGCACAGCGGTTAAGGGGGAGGGCACTTGAGCTGGACTTGACTCTCGGCACCCCCCAGACTTACTACCTTCCTCGTGCTTTGATTTCCTGATACATAGAAATAGGGGATATGAGTAGACAACCTCTGTAGGCTTGTTTTGTGGTATAGATGAGATAAATTACAAAGCACATAGAGTGTGCTCAGCACATTGTAAGTGCCCAAGAAATCAGTTAGCTCCTATTAGTATTCTACTACTAGGGTTTTTTTGTTTTGTTTTGTTTTGTTTTAAGTAGGCTCCACACCCAGCATGCAGCCCAATGTGGGGCTTGAACTCAGGACTCTGAGATCAATACCTGAGCTAAGGGGCACCTGGGTGGCGCAGTCAGTTGGGTGGACGACGCTTGGTTTCGGCTCAGGTTGTGATCTCAGGGTCTTGGGATCAAGCTCCGTGTAGGGCTCCCTGCTTAGCACATAAACAATATTCTCTCCCTCTCCCTCTGTGCACCCCTCCCTTGGGCTCTCTCTCTCTCTTTCTAAAATAAATAAATAAATCTAAAAAAAAAAAAGAAAGACCTGAGCTGAGATCGAGTTGGATGCTCAACCCACGGAGCCACCCAGGTGCCCCTACTTGTGTTTCTTAATGGACTCTCTCCCGTTTCTCTCCAGCCAGCCTGTTTGATGCTGGCCCTTTCCTTTTAGCCCTCCTTGTGTAGCTTCACAGGGCCCATCTGCTCACGTGACCTGGGAAACCAGGTGAGGCAGTTTATCTAGGGAGGTGGCCCTCCGCAGTATCTGTTATCAGTATCATCCGGGGACTTACTAGAAATGCAGATTAGACTCCACCCAGACTTACTACACGGGAAACGCTGGGGCGGGACCCGGAATCTGTTCCAGGTGATTCCGGTATGTTTAAGCTTGCGAGCCTCTGACGCCAGATGGCCTTCCTGCTTCTCCGTGTGGCAGCAGCTTCTCCAGATGTGCCTTCCTTCTCCCCTTCCCGGATGCCCCCTCTCCAGGCCCGTCCAGTAATACCTGCTCACAAAATAGGAGGCGGCAACACAGTTTACACCCCCCAGCCCCAAGCTGTTTCTCTGAATGAATGCTGCCCCCTGAGTTAGAAGGACAATGGCCTTCTCTGGCAAGGACCACAGGAGGATCATCTTCTGCTTTCTTTTTTTTTTTTAAAGATTTTATTTATTTATTTGAGAGAGCGAGAAAGAGAGAGAGAGCACATGAGAGGGGGGAGGGTCAGAGGGAGAAGCAGACTCCCTGCTGAGCAGGGATCCCGAGGCGGGACTCGATCCTGGGACTCCAGGATCATGACCTGAGCCCAAGGCAGTCGCTTAACCAACTGAGCCACCCAGGCGCCCTTCTGCTTTCTTTTTGACTCTGGATGTGATTCTGTCCACACCGCATGCAGGGACTAGGAGTCAATCTCTGCATGAGCTCAGCGCTGGCGGCTATGGTCCTGTGCCAGGTAGACCTTCCGTGGTGGTGACTGACAGGAGGAAGGAATGGCAATCCATTGATTACTGACAGATTTCTTTGTGCAGACCCTCTCTTGGGGCAAGTGAGGGCTGGCGGTGGTACTTAACATCATTTGTGTTCAGTTTGTGCGGAACCAACCCATACTCAGCTCCCCGAGGCAGGGGGAGACTTGGGCTTACCGCACTGGCGCTGCCACTGTGGCTCATGCCCTGTCCCCGATCCTTAGTGACCTCTTCTTCTTCTTTCCTGGCGTGAAGCCACCCGGGCCCTGCCTTGCCACCTTGGCTTGTGACACCGTGCCTCCCAATTTCTTTCACATCCTATCCTGTTCTATTGTAAACCTACTAGAGGTCTTTTCCAATCTGTACCCTAGCCCCATCCTGATGTGGGTGGCTGCACTGTCACCTCCCGGAGTGAGGTGTGGTGAAGGGGGGCTTGGGACCGCAGTGTGGGATGCGGAGGCTTGTCTCTGCCATGCCCTACCTTCACCTCCCATGATGCACTGAAAAGCCCCACACTTTCCCATGCTCCATGGCCTCCTGTCTCTGTCCCATATCCATCCTGCCCCTGCTCTCACCTGCCATCAGTCTCTTTGGAGTCAGGCCCACAGCCGCTGTCACAACCCCCTCCCCCTGCCCCCGTGGCTGTGGGCTCAGCTGAGTCTCAGCTTTTTTTTGCAATACCTGTGCTGACACATTTGAACGCAGGAGGCCAGCAGCTTCTCCTGCAAGATTGCCTTCCACCTTCAGGAGAGAGTGCTACAACTTCTAGAACTCTCCTGAAAGTCTTTGCATGCTAACAGGAGGCTCTTGATTATCAAAAGCCTTCACGTGTCAAAGGAATAAATAGTTTGAATAGGATTCACTAAGCCAGGCAGTGGGGAAAGTAGTTTGGGGGCAGGCCTACCAAACTTACCTTCCTACCAGAGGCCCTTGCTCCGGGCTGACCACTAGCCCTGAGCCCTGCTTTCTTGCCTACTCACTCTGTTAATTCATCATTCTGTCTTAAATAACAGCTTGTTTATTTTTTAAACTTTTTGGTAACAGTTTTATTGAGATGTAATTCATAAACCATAAAATACCTTTTTTTAAGTTTATTTATTTTTAGTTATCTCTACACCCAGTGTGGTTTGAACCCACAACCCTGAGATCAAGAGTCATACACTCTTCCAACTGAGTCACCCAGGCACCCTAAAGTCTACTCTTCTAATTAAAAAAAAAAAAAAAAGATTTATTTATTTAAGAGAGACTGTGCAAGAGGTGGGGGAGTGGGAGGGGCAGGGAGGGGAGAGGCAGAGGCAGAGGGAGAGAGAGAATCTCAGGCAGACTCCCCACCAAGCCCAGAGCCTGATGTGGGGGCTCGATCCCAGGACCCTGAGATCATGACCTGAGCTGAAACCAAGAGTCAGACACCCAACTGACTGAACTGTCCTGGTGCCTCCGAAGTCTACTCTTTTAAAGTGTATAATTCAACATGGTTTTCTCTTTTGAATGTTCATAGACTTATGTAACCATCACTACTACTACTGTCTGATTTTAGAACATTTTCATCAGCTTCTAAAAAACTTCACACCCATCAGCAATCACTCCCCATTGCCCCTTCCCCTCAGCTCCTGGCAACGCTAATCTACTTCCTGTCTCTATAGATTTACCTACTCTGGACATTTCACAGAAATGGAATCATACAATATGTGACCTTCTGTATCTGGCTTCTTTCATGTAGCATGTTTTCAAGGTTCATCCATGGTGTAGCATATATCAGTACTTCATTCCTTTGTATTGAAGAATAATATTCCATTCTATAGATAAGCCATCCAGTCATCAGCTGATGCACATTTGGGTGTGTGTTTGGTTTTGTTCCCTCATTAGGTGACCCAACTGTTTGAGTTAAACCCAATCTGCAGAGGAGAAAACCCCACTCTGTTAGGCACCGTTCACCTCTCTTGGACGTATATCTCCTTTTCATGGACCCATGCACACTCAGCAAGAATAAGTTTACTATTTTCCATAGTTTGTTATTCATTCTGACATTCCTTTGGTGTATCACCCCTGGCTTTTATTTTCTGCATTCTGATGCTTTGCTATTTGGGGCCTTCAAGACCCTGGAGGGATTGCCTCTCCCAGTGTTAGCCAATTTCTAGAAATAATAACTGGCTTGCTCTCTAGTGTGCTTTTCAACACATGCCAACTAATCCAGAGCCCACAACAACAACCACCTCCTTTGTTGGGCTCCTCTCCACCTACCCTGATCACCCTGGGGCCAGGGACCAGATAACAAGGAACCGCCCCCATACCCAGAGCCTGCTGAAATTATCTGAACGAGCCAATCCTAAACCTGGTTAGATTAGCCTGCCTACTCTGTCTTCATCCATTCTTTCCCACAGACTCTCGCTCATGTCCTCCCTTCTGCCTCCTACCTGATTCTGGGGCTTCCCCACGTGGCCGTGGGTGTAATGGCATGTACTTCTTCTTGGGAATAGTCATCTCCTGATCGGTTGGCCTTGATATATCCACACCTAACAAAATACCTTATTCCCTAGCATATTGCCGGACCTTTCCTTTCTGGTGTGAATGTTGCCATTGTATATAATGTCCGTTCATTCCAACAAATGTCATGCTGATATCTTGAACTTGCCTCACAGCATCTAACATTCTTCTTAATGCTAGGAAACTAACACCTCTTACTTTATTTTTAGCGTTGGACATCACTCGTCAAATTGTTTTTCTCACTAGTTTTGTATACAGATTTTATTTTTTACCATCTCCAGCTTCCCCTGGGACATAAGACTTAAAAAACAAAAAAGCATGTCATGCAAACCGCCTTTTATGAGATGTCCGTGAGTGCTAAGGAGAGATGGTAATAGTGTGTGTTTTGATCTTATTTGGGAAGGATTGACTGGTGTTCTTGCAAATGCACCTGTCTATAAATGGTCCCAACTTGTGCACATGGCCTGGAACACATTCCATCAAGCTGAGTATTTATAGATAATAGAGGCAAAAGAAGAAAACAGCTACTCTTTTTAGCTCATTTGAATTATCGTATCATGGTTTCTAGCACATGGCTTGTCAGTCTGGGCACTATTAACATTTTGGGTCAGATAATACTTTATTGGAGTGGGTAGGGGAGCTGTCCTGTGTATGGTAGGATATTTAGAGCATTCCTGGCTTCTATCTACTAGACGCCGATGGCATCCCACCACCAGCACACAGTTGTAGCAAGCAAAAATGTCTCCAAACATCGTTAAATGTCTCACGGGGGGAGGTGGGTGGGCAAAATTGCTTTGGGCAGTCACCACACTGGGGTTTTGAGGGATTTGGAAATCCAGCCTCCCAGCTGTGGGAAGCCTGCTGTGCCATCCCCTAGGGGTTGGGGGTGACTGATGCTCGAACACCTCCAGTGGTGCTGGGACCCCCGCAGCCTGAGGGAATTTGCTTCACCACGGTCACTTTTCTGCAGTTGAATTTACTAGCTGCTGCTGCCCTCTCTTGTCACTCTTGTCACTGTGGTCACAAGAGTGTCCCCCAGACGTTGTGGAGGGAGGAACTGTTGGCAGGGACTGAGAGGTACGGGGACCAGATGGGGGGAGCACCCCCCTGCGGAGCGGGGTCCTGGAGCAGTGGTTCCCACATCACCTGAGAGTGTGCTTGCAGATGCACAACCCCGCACCCAGCCTGCACCTGCTGGGGCGCCGGCAGCGCCGAGGTGTGGGCACAAACATGTGCCTGCACACATCAGAAAACGGTTCAGCCTAGAAAGACACTAAACTTCCAATCCGTCGTATATGTATCACGTGCTGCATAACTTAGGAAATTAAAAGAACATTTCCTGGCTTAGATTTCATATATTTTGAATTATAGGAGGAGTGGAGTGCTGTGGCACTTCTGGTATATTTAGGGCATCTATAAAAGTCCAGACTCCCAGCGGGCGAGGCCTGGGCTTCTACATTTTAAGTTTCTCCCCAGGTAATTTCAGTGCATAGCAACATCGTGGGACTATCACTTTGGCATAAATATTGGCAGCACGTTCTTTTAAGTGTTTATTGGAACTTTCCCATTGCAAATGTATTACAGTCTTATTATTGAAAATCTGGAAAATCTGAAAAAGAGGAAGGCAAAACAATGTCCAGGATCTTGCCATCCAGGACTGCCACAACCCTTCCTCTGTTTTTTCTTATATTCCAGTCAATTCCCTGTCTTTTCTGTGCGTGTATGTATTTATATCAAAGACATACATGTGCATAGCTGAAAAACCAAGGAGTATCAAAGGGCTTATAAAGAAAAACATTAATTTCCTTCTCATTTCTCTCTACTCTGCGTAGGTCCCCATTGAGGACTCTATGGTTCTTCTGTATTTACTCCATCTACCTAAATAATATGCTTATCTTATGACATGTTAGTTATCCATTTTGGACATGATCTCTTGGCTTCCTGGCAGTGGAGGATTCAGCTCACTTACCTTTCTCCTTCCTCTCTGCCTTTCTCTCGCCCATCTTCCAACATGGTGACCTCACAATTGGGGGTTAGATTGGTAGCTGTGTCTTTTTACTGCTGGGTTAAATTGTATAATGTTTTGATTTCCTTGGAGTTAATCATTACCTTAATTTTTTAGTTTTGTAGTTTGCTATGGATCTACCACTATATACACTAAATTTTCTTCTAAATACTTCAACAGAAATTTCTAACAAAATGTTTGATAAAGCCTTCTCCAAATGCTCAAACAAATCACGCAATGCATCCATCAGTCCTGCATTTCCCTTGGGCCCCCGCCCTCTGTCGTTTGCGGCAGTTGGTGGGGTGTTCCCTGGTTTGGTGCGCACACGGCTTCCTGTGATTTCCTTGTGCTGCTCAGCTATGTTCCATTTTCTCTGTTCTTATTTTATCTGCATCTCATAGTAGATGTGAGCCCTCCTTGATCAGTCCCCGAATTTTCTCCCCCTCCCCCTCATTTTCCATCTCATTTTCTTTTGATTCAGCTTTCTGAAAGATTTATTAGTCAGTTTTATCTAATAAGCCTTCTATTGGACTTTTTATTTCAGTGACTCCATGTTTATTTTGTACAAGCTCTTTCTTATTCTGTTTATTCTTATTTGCCCCGCTACCCCAGTAGCTTCCAGTTCTTCTTATGTGGATGCTCCATATCTCTCTGCAGATATTAATTAACACCTGTTGAAGTTTCATTCTGTTCTTTGCATTGATTGCATTTTCCTCTGTTTTTTTTCCCCCGATTGTTTTATTCATTTACTTATTCATCAAATATTTATTGAGTGCCTCTTATGTGCTAAGTGTTGTTCTACGTGTTGGGGATATAGTGGTTAATAAGATAAAGTCCCCTGACCTTATGAAGATTATATTCTAGCAAGGGAGAATAATAAACAAATGAATGACATTATGGCTGTGAGTAAAAATAAAGCAGGATCAGAGTGTCATTTTAGATAGAGTAGCCCAGGAAAGCTTCTCTGACTGGGGTGTCTTTGCTCTCCTGTCTGCCACGTGGCCTGGGATGACTCAAAGCCTCAGCTCAGCTGGGCTTGTGGACCAGAGTGCCTACATGGTGTTACTTCATGTGGTTTGGGCTTCCTCGCAGCATGGCTGCTGGGATCCAAGAGAGAATGTTTTGGGAGATGGCTCTCCAAGAGGCCAAAGGCACAGCACAAGATTTCTGTTGGTTACAGGGAAGTCATTAAGGCAAGCCCAGATGCAAGGAGGAGGGAAACTAGACTATGCCTCTTGATGGAAGAGTGGCGAGGTCACACTGCGAAGAACCCGTGAGATAGGAAATGGGTGGTTGTCCGGGGAAAATACAATCTGCTGCACGTTAGGATGTAAGCGATGGCTTCAGATAATCCACAGTGTAGATTGCTGAAAGTTGATTGCGGCTGGGGAACGGTGGTAGAGCTTAGAGATGGCGGAAGTAAAATGTTTTCTATTCTCTTCCTTTTCCGCTCGGGGTTTCCATCTGAGGAAAACAAGGCACACAGAAGTGAGGTGACATTCCAAAATATTGCTCGGCTAGCGGCAGAGCTGAGACTGCATTTAGACTTGAGTTTCTCAAATTCTCTGGGTCATATTAAAAACAATAATTTTTAAAAAGGATCCTCAAACAAAAACCTAACTAGAAAAACCCCCAAATAAACAACAACAAATAAAATATATTCAGAGGTCCCAGAAACTTAGACTATTCTAAGTTAAGCAAGTTAGACAAATGTTCTGCGGGACTTCTCTGAGGTTTTCCCATATTAAAGTACGTTATGAATCACCAAGGAGGGAGAAATGACAGATGTGCTGGAGAGGGGGGCTGGGGAGCCCATTTTCCAAATTTCTGTGACCAGTTTTGTAAGTTGTCTCCAGGACTGGTGTTTCATAGACCAGCTCATGCAGACAGTAACTATTTAAATGCATTCACAGGTGGCTCTCAGAATATCCCAGGTCCCACTTCCCGTATCACCCAAACGAGCTACTTGTTTCTCCATTTGACGACCACCAGAGGTGTGCACAGCACAGATGGTCGAAGTACACACATGACCAAAGGGGTTTGCAGACGTAATAAGCACTATTTTTCTGCACCTCTGTTTGGTAACTAGACAGGCTCAGCTAAGCAAGCGATTTAAGAGCATTTAATTCATACCTGTGAGGCTTAGAGAAGAAGATTCTTCCACATCTAATTTGTTTTTTGGGGATCCCAGTTTTCCCTGCTCGTTGGTGTTGGGCTTGAGAAAACCATTTTGTTCATGATTGCTGTGGTTCACAGGATTCATCTGTTCTGTCTTTTGGCCGAACATTCAGGGTCATTTCACTGATGACCACCAGATGGCAGCACACTGCTGTGCTATGATGCTTGGACTTCCCTGCGGCAGGTCTATGCGGCCAACCTGGAGAAGAGTAGCTGTGGACGGGTGCCTTTGAGGAACAGTTGTATTTCTGGAACACCTTGGACATTAAGTTCTAACTTGTTTTAATGATGCCTGGATCTTTTCCTGACTATGCCGGTACTTAGAATAATTGAGCCGTAAACAGGACTTTTATAAAAAGTGCTTCGTTTTTTCCTAGTGATTGGTCCGCTCCCACAATTTACTTGCTGGCATCCGTTGTTTCAAGGTCGCTTTTCAGAAGGCTCCAGCAACTACATTTTTTTTTTTTTAAATTGGAGAAGTAAATTAAGAAATTTGTCAAATTTTAAAACTCCTCCAGAGTCTGGACCTTATAAAGAGGGCCAGAAGGACCCGAAATCACCTCCACTTTTTTTTTTTTTTTTTAATTTGGCTCTCAGGAACAAAGATGCTGTTATAGATTTTTATGGGTGCAGGATAGTTTCTGCTTTTCGAGTCAGAGACAAAATTAACTTTTTCAAAGGAGATGAGGATTAAGATACACATAAAATTCAGGAGAGATCCCTGCACAGACAGCCCTGAACCGCTGGGCTGGAATACTTATGATTATGGGGACCATGACGAGGGAGGGAGTTCTGAAGAGGCCTTGAACCTTATGAAATGAGGGCAAATTATCGCTATATTTGCAACCAATGCGCCAGACATTCACCTTAACTGGGCCCTCCTGCCGGTGGCCCTGGTATTGGTGTGTGTGGATGTGGGTAGCTGAAGGCAGGACTTCATTTCCTCCCCTCCCCTGCCCTGCATCTTTTCTGTGCGGCACCCAGATTTGGGCACCACGGCCCTGCGGTTCTCCGTCGGCGCATCCGGAGATGCCAGTGCCCTGCGGTGCATGGAGCGCTCTGTCACGGCAGCCGGCAGCGGGGAGGTGAGGTGAGGAGATCTTCAGCGTCTCAGGCCACATCCTCTCTCAGCAGCTGATTAACAGCCCACGAAGAAGCCCTGGCTTGGGCTCCAAGAGGCATGTCCCGTGGAATGTGTCCTCCAGGAAAGAACAGGGAGCCAGGGCTACCCATGGCGTCCTGCTGGTTTGTCTCACTGCCACGCTGCGCAGCAGTGAGACAAACTTGGTGGTCAGAGCGGTCTTCTCCTGCCAGGACAGGGCCTTGGGGCCCCACTGCTGCCTTCTGCACGGCCCCAATAGCCATCGGCCACCAGCTGCTGCCCTTCAGCTTCTCCATCTCACCGGGAGTGCTCTGGAGCTCACTGTACCCCTTGATGTTGGCAACGAGGAGGCATGTCCCCTAACGCACGGGCTGCACCCGTGTCCTCCCCAGGAACACAGCAGTCCGCAAGGTGGTCCGAGGCCATGCGCCGACGAGCGCATCTCCTTGAGTCTGAGCTCTGCGTGAGAAGCTGGAAGGAGAATCAGGATGCCCTTCCCCAAGGTCTCTCCCTCCCTATAATTCTAAGTTTCCATTGTGTTTTGAGACCCTTGAATTGTTGAGGTCAAGAGAGTGAAGAGCATTATGATTATTTATTGTCACAATTGCCATCTGTCTGATTCTCTGCTGACACCCAGGCCCCTCATCAATCTCTATGAACATCAGATTACCACTGCTTATGAAAAAAAAGTGCTTGCAGGAAAGATTCATAGAAAGATACAGTTCATGGGGACCACCTCCTTGGTACCTAAAACCATCAAGAGGACAGACAAAAAAGCAAGTTATCCCAAAGCATGTGGGGACGAGGAGGGTGAAGCTGGAAAGTGGTTCTTGTGGCGGGCAGGGGGGTTTTGTTTGGGGCTGGGATTGTCTTTGTGCAGACGCGCCGGCTTTCTTTCCTGACATCTTGTCTCCTCCTGTAAGACGCGTTGGTTATACTTCTCCCAACATCAGAGACTTTCTTAAGGCCTGGCTGAAAAGAATCATAATAAAAATCTATAAGCATTGGCTTTTATGTATTTCACTTTTATTGAATTCCTTTTAGTATAAAAGTAGCCTATATTGTAGCGTCCAGTACGATGTCCAGCTACAGAGAGAATGCGCTGAGTGGGAGCTGAGAGGCAGAGGCAGATAAGGGGGAGGCAAGGCAAGCCTGGTGGAGGGGAGAGATTATTTCATGCCGAGCTAGGGCCAGTCCTGCATCTCTCAGTTCCTCTTCTGTTCCCTTTGGGTATTTGTGGTTTTCTATAGGTTATGGTGATTTTTTGATAGGGCTGAAGGGTATCTTCTAAGTTTCATTTTTGTTGTTGTTTGAATCACCTCTATTAATCAAATAAGTGACCAAAAATGGCACAAGAATGAACATAGCATCAAGGCAGCTTTGTTTTTTTTTTTTTTTTTTTCTGGATAAAACCTTCATTTCCTCATAGTTTTCTCAGAAATCCAGGGATGGAATCAAACTGTGAACGCATGTCAGATGATGACTTATTTCAAGTTTAATTTCTGGGCGCCTGGGTGGCTCAGTCGTTAAGCGTCTGCCTTCAGCTCGGGTCATGATCCCGGGGTCCTGGGATCGAGCCCCGCATCGGGCTCCCTGCTCGGCGGGAAGCCTGCTTCTCCCTCTCCCTCTGCTGCTCCCCCTGCTTGTGCTCTCTCTCTCTGTCTCCTTCTCTCTCTCTCTCAAATAAATAAATAAAAAATCTTAAAAAAAAAAAAGTTTAACTTCATGTCCTCTTTATCTCCCAGGCCTGGGTTTTCAGAGTCTCTCGTTGTCCTCTTTCCAAGCCCTTTCTCCCCTGCTGACAGAGCCACGGCTTTACCACAAGTGCTGGGAGGCATTTCACCAGATCGCTTGGTGGTGGTGACAGGCGTGACAGCAGTGCTCACGGGCGTCCCCAAGTCGCTACGCAGGCTGAGTGCGGACTTCCCCATCCACGGAGGCCAATCCCAGGGCCGTGTGCATCATCCTGAGGGAGGAGGGTGGAAGTGCACGGGGACCTGGGACCCGGCAGGACGTCTGATCCTCTCTCAAAGCACCCCAGCCCTGGGCCCACTGATCACATCCTAGCTGCTCCCCCCCCTTTTATTTTTGACTGGTTTCTGCCCCGTGAGTGCTCCCAGGCTAGTTTGTCTGCGTGTGAGAAGCCAGCTCTCACAGAAGATGGGGTTTGACACTACGCAGAGAATGTGAGTTGATGGGTAGGAAGGGGCTACCAAGGCACCTGGCATGGTGGGGAGCACAGGGCAGTGATTTCTGGCCCTAACGGCCTGCTCCCAGAGGGCCTGGCTTGAATGACTCTGCTCTACAGATGGAGAAATGGACACAGGGTTTTCCTTGAGGTCAAAGGGTCTGCCCAGCCCACACTGGACCTCAAACACAGAGCTGGGCCTCCAGATGAAATCTGTGAACCTCATGGATGTGGGAGAAATCAGTGGCTGTTCTTGTGTGGCTCTGCTGGGGGCTGGCCTTAGTGGAGCCACACCTCCGGGGGCTCAGGAAAGAGCAATGAGGTATGTCTTCCCCGACCGCAAAGCCCCACACCCTTGGCTGCTCTTGGACAAGGGTTGGTCTGCTTTATGCCACTTGGGTCCCTTCCTGGGCTGACTCCTGGGGGCCCTTGCAGAAAGGGCAGGCTGGTTATGGCAGCGGGAGTCCTGCTGCAGGCTTTGGCCTCCTTCGGGAGGGCACAACAGCGGTATGACCTCTAAGGAGCCTGGCTTTGCAGGCTCGGGATGCCATTCCCACTACGGGAACACATGCGTCAGACTGCCTCTTGGGGATCTCCCTAAATTCGATATTTTGGTACAATCTGTTTCCAGTGCCGAAAAAATACATTTCTTCTCCATTAGTTCATTATCGCCTAGGAAATTACCTGTTCTCAATTATCCTGACAACTCATAAGCTCATAGTCCTAGATTTTCTTTATAAATCTCCTTCTAGTTTTTTTTTTTTTAATTCATCAAGATGTCTGTACAATGGCTCTTTTGTCTTTTTCTTTCCGCACACCTAGTAACTTTTCAGGATGTGGTATTATCTTTCTCACACAAACTCGAACTGGCTGCAAATAGGCCCCATTGGATACTTCACTTGCTTAAGCCAGTCCCCTGTTCTCTTCAGGGAAAAACACTCTGTGAGGGGTGGCAGAGGGGAAAGACAAAACCCAAGCGGTATTACATTCTGGTGAACGCTATCAAAAAGTCTTGGTTTAAATGAACATTACAGACTTAAAACCCACCCCCTCCCATATGTCAAAATATTGCTTAAAATACTGTTAAACTGGGGTTCAAACACTACTTAACTATTTCATCCATAGGATGAAATTATACACGAAATATTGTATTAAGAAACTCATCACAGATGAATAAAGTTGAAACGGTCTAACATACACATCCTGATGACTCTCAGAAGAGGAAATAGAAGACCTTGCAGAGAGGTAAGAAAATGTGAGCAACTACGGAGGGGTTGTGCAAGATTAAAAGATGTCCCCAGCGCTCCACCCCCTCCCTGAATCCCGCTGAGGAATGTCACTTTATAGCGCCCCCAGTGCTGCCTCTGGGCTCAGACGCTCAGACTGGCTTGGGCCGATGGAATGGTATCGAATGTGGCACAACCAGCCGAGGGCAAAGTCTTGCTTTCTCTCTTTCGCACCTCTACCACCTCCAGGAGCGCAAGGCCAGGCCAGCCTGTGGGAGGGAAGAGACACAGAGCCCCAGGTGATCCGGTCTAGATCAGCCCACCCCACCTTGGACCTCAAACACAGAAGCTGGGCCTCCACATGAAATCAATGAACCTCACAAATGTGTGAGAAATCAGTGGCTGTTCTTGCGTGGCTTTGAGCTTTGTGGTTGGTTGTTTCAGGGCCTGTAGTCATGTCATGGACTAAATGTTTGTGTGCCTGCCCCTCCCCCCCCCATGGGTTGAAATCTTAACCTCCAATGTGATGGCTTTTGGAGAGGGAACATTTGGGAGGTAATTAGGATTGGGTGAGGTCATCAGGGTGGGGCCCTGGTCTGATGGGATTAGTAACCTCATAAGAAGAGACACCAGGGATTCCTGGGTGCCTCAGGCGGTAAAGTGCCCGACTCTTGACTCTTGATCTCAGGTCTCGAACTCAGCGTCGTGAGTTCAAGCCCCAGGTTGGGCTCCACGCATAAATAAATAAATAAATAAATAGCTAGCTAGCTAGCTAGCTAGATAGATAGATACCCTGAGCAAACACAGCTGGGCACAGCAGAGCACTTAGGGGGTGGACTAGGTAGGTCCTAGGCCGCCTCCTGGAGTTGAGCTCCTCCACATTTGATGCACACCCTCTCAGCCTTTTTGTGAATGCATCCATGAAAGTTTGGAAGTGCTTTCTTTTCTTCTCTCTCTGGGTTCTTCGTCTGGTGCCTTGTTTGTGTTTGTGGGTCCCGGTCAGGCCTCGGGGGCACCCACCTGCCATTGCGTGCTGGCCAGCCCTCCCTGCCTTCCCGAGCACGGGCCTCCTGCTTCCCAGGGAGGTGTAACAAACCCCCTAAGCTCCTCCCTTTGCCCATTTCCAATGACGACCGAAAGAGGAGGTTTGAGAGGTAGTCACAGTTTTTTCTGATTTTCTTTCTCTAATAGGGAGATACACTTTGGGGGGAAGGTCCTATTTAAACATAACTAAAACTGACGTTGGAGAAGGGAAATCATTGGATAGAAACTGCTAAAAATGATCAGAGCAAAGGACTCCCTGAGGAGCTAACTTTATACTTTAGGCATCCCCTTATTTTTTGTGTTCACTAAGCTTAGGATTTGTAAAAAGGATATGCTTCCTGTCTGAGTTTGGATAAAGAGGCCCGCTATTGAGCTAAAAAAGATATTAACCTTATTTGTAACCCATTTGAAAAAAATGGTATTCCATGTTGTACTACTCAGATTATGCATACAATCACGTGTGCTAGTAGGGAACTGTATGATTATGTTCATTTCATTTTTCAGTATATCCTAAATGGTGATTTCCAATGTATGTAAAATCTAAACCATATTAAAATGTGAATGCAGTACATGGAAGTGAGGGTAAAGAGTTGTCTTGATGCCCAGCCTTTAGGGCTATTTTAGATTTTGCTTTTGGGGTTGCTCTGGAAAACAAGCTGATCAAAAGGAGAAGGTCAAACGTTTGTTAGTATTCTTTGTCGAATGTATTTATACCAACCCTTTCCCCCAAAGGACTTAAGATGGTTGATTTAGTTTTCTCTCTGGAGTTTGCGTAAGAAATGGGGACCAAGAAGAAGCAAGTTTTGTTGCCACTAAAGGTGAAAGATGGAGGCCACGAGGGGCAGGGCCTCTCTGGGACAGCTGGGCGACCCCACCCGTCCTTTGCTATTCAGACTCAGATGAAAGCACTTTCAGCTCCCCCTCTTCCTTTAATCGCTGTCATCTCCCATCCTGAGAGGCGGGATCTTCCCTGGGACAGAGTGGGGAGGGGTCTCCTGGAAGCGTGGGAGTAAAGTCAACAGAAAACTCTTTCATGCTCTCAGCCCACTTGAGTAGGAACGCTGGGCTCCGCCATCGATGAACCTGACCTTAGACACAGTGCAGGGCAACAGCTGTTGAAGCAGGAATATCTAAGCTGGGAGTGGGCCTGCCCGTGAAATCTGTGTATCTCCTCAAACATGAGAAATAATACAGTGATTTAGTCACACAGGGAATCCATTAGGCTTGGCAATTTAATTTCTACTTCCTTAAGATCCTTTCTTGAGGGCTTGGGGGCAGGAGTGTCTTCATAGTTAGCATAATAGAGCTGATTAGATTCCCTAGGGATTCCTGATTTGTTCTTTGGGCGATTTTAAGAAGGTGATTAAAAAAAAAAAACACGTCAGTCTTGTCTGAAAAGAAAATAGGTGATGAGCCTTGATCACTTATCATTTCAGATTAACATTGAGACGCTAGGGGTTGGAGATCTGTCAAGTGGGGCAGCAGAAAATATGGTTATTTCCAAACAGGGCAAGTGCAGATTAACAAATTTCATATCCAATAATGTTTATTGAGCGTTTGCTTTGCTAAACGGAAAATTCTCCATTCTGAGTCAACGAGTGTTCAAAGCTTCACAGAATAAATCTGTATTAAATGAAAAATAAATCAATTGTCATGGTTGTATTGCCCAGAAAATTTACAGCTGAAATAAGACAGAGAAAAGTGACCCCACCTTCCTCTTTGCCTCTGGCTCACCCGCATCACTTCACACCTATCGGCCAGTCTCCCAGGCATACCCAGTGGTTCCGCTCAGGGTTATCCAGGCGCGCAGGAAGAAGGGTGGTGTGGGCTCAGCGCTCATGCTTAATTCGTTGGTTTTGTTTTATCAGGAGCAGTTCAGATGCTGGATGTCAGGAGTGGAAACTCTCTTGCTTCATCCAGCCATGGCCTGGGTGCGTTCTCCTCGCCATGCTGCCTTTCTTTGGAAAACCTCACAAGAAAATCAAACGATAGTATTTTTTTTTTCCCCAAGTGCTTTAATTGATTCCATTTAAAGCTTAAAAGAAGAGGTCTTGCAGGATTTTTGGCAGTAACACTCTCATTCACATTTCAAAGGGAAGAAAAGATTATTTCTGACTGTGGGGCTTGGGCTGGGTGGCATTTTATGCTAATAATCCAAAAATTGTCTTACCGGTAGCCTCTGTCTGGAGATTTTAAGGAATTTGCCAGCAAGATGTGGGAGTAGAACCCTGGCTAAAGGATTTGGACACTCTGCCCTGGACCAGGGGTGGTCCCACAGGCAGATCCACCTTTCCCCCACTTTCCTTCCCAGATGGAATCTTAGGGGTGTGTCTTTTCAAGATCCCATCTAGCTCTCCAATTTGATAAGTGGCACTGTTTCTGGAATCAAAAGCTGAGCTAGCAACTCATTCTATGGGGAAAAGTTCCTGATGGGGAGCTGTCCTATATAAGCCTGAATGCCCCAGATGCTTTTCCTTCATGGGTGCACATGCCTTCCAAGGGATGAGTCTGGAAGAATGATCCAAACTCTCAGGGTCAGAGAGCTTTCCCTGTGAAACTTTGTTCTTTCCTTTTGTATCTTGTGGGTCCCACAAGACTTCACAAATTTGAGGTCATGGTATAATCTTGTACTAGAAGACTGTGGCCCAAGAATCTTATTGCTCATTCTGTCCCCATGGTTGAGTTTTTTCAAACCAAATCAGTAGGGAAATAAGAATCGTTCAAGCCCATTGGGAGGAGTTTTGGGGGAAAAAACTAATTTTTCCCCTAATTTTTAACAGTAGTGCCAGTGAGACAGTCTAGCTGCTAGTGACATACTCATCCAAAGAACGTTATTTAAGCTCCAAACCTTGTCTCTGATAGAGACTGATCTTGTCAACTTACTGTTTGGCAGGGACGCCTGGGTGGCTCCCTGCCTTTGGCTCAGGTCATGATCTCAGGGTCCTGGGATCGAGACCCGTGTCGGGCTCCCTGCTCAGCAAGGACTCTGCTTCTCCCTCTCCTTCTGTGCATGCATGCGTGCTCTCTCTCTCAAATAAGTAAAACAAATCTTTAAAAAAATTACTGTTTGGCATGCACAGCCGAAGTGTTCTTATTATTTTATAGATAACAATGGTAGTTCACCTAAAAAATTGGTTGAAGTGGGGGGAATCATAAAAATGTTACATACATGCCATAAAACATTTGTTATAACTTAAAATATATACCACATTTCACGGATGCTAAGATGCACATGTTTTTACATTAGCATCTCTGAAATCAGGATTGTTTTGTAATTGCTGTCTGCCAGGCAAAATTCAGGATGTCCTTTTCATTGCCAGCACAAACATATTAGTCTGCCATTTCTGGTGCCACCAATGGACGATGCAGATCCTCTATGTTCTGAGCCACAAACCATTTAAGGACCCTTTGAAGAAGGAACGGGAGTCCTGGCTGTTGTTGGCAAACATTCCTTTGACACCTTCTGGTAAGATCAAGGGAGGGACCGCATTGAAGTTGGCTGAATATGTGTGAATATGATGGCGTAGGGGAAGGTACTGAGTTGAAAGATACAGACTTCCTTGACTCTAGAAAGAAAATGATGTATGTATCAGGCTCTGCATGTCAAGAAGTTTAACCAATTTCTTTTCATATGTATGTATATTTTATAGGCACAAGACTGATAAATAACAAAAATCAATGTCTTCTCTGTCTAAAATAATTTTTTCAAGAAGTATAAAATAAAAATTCTAAATGATAAGAAAGCTTTGGTTATAGTTTTGGCTGTATTTTTTCTTTCTTAGTAGTATGCATAAAATAAAATCAATGGTATCTTAGATTCCATGAAATACAGTGAACATAAATTTGTTCTCCAATCTTCTATTGCATGAACAATTTCCTTTGAACAGAGGTTGCTGTGCCCTATTGTCTCCCTCCCATCTTCTTCTTCTTTTCTTTTTTTTCCTTTCAAGATTTTTTTTTTTTTAAGTAATCTCTATGCCCAGTGTGGGGCTCGAACCTACAACCCCGAGATTAGGAGTTGCACGCTCCACCGACTGAGCCGGCCAGGCATCGTCTTTCTTGCATCTTCTGTAGTTTGCAGTTGCAGCTTCTTTAAAGTGAAGAACCTAAAGCTGGTTAGAAAGAGCAGAATTGCAGAAATACCTAGGAGGTAAGATTGGCACTCATCTATTGACTGAATGTATGGGGTTAAAGAGAGAAGGAGACATGATGGTTCCCAGATTTCTGGTCAAAAGAGTTGACAAATTATGACCCAAGGACCAAATCTGGGGAACCACCTGTTTTTGTAAATAGAGTTTAATTGGAACACTACCACACTATTCCTTATGTACTGTCGATGGCTCTTCTCATATTACCACAGAACTGAGTTGTTGTGACAGAGACCATACGGCCTAAGACTGACAGTGTTTATTATCTGGACCCTTACAGAACAAGTTTGCCAACCCTTGGATTAGGGGAGTGGCGGTGTCCTCGAATTAAGTATAAAGGATATGAGAGGAAGAACAGATTTATAGGGAAAGGTGATGGGTTTGCTATGTTGGGTTTCTCTTCTAGATGGGTTTATAGATAAGTGAGCAATGTATTTGTTTAATGAGAAATCTCAAATTCAGTAGAACACTGAACTGAAGGCAAAGATATTTTTAATGGTCTGGAAGGAGAGCGTTAACACAGAGACAGATACTTTTGGCTCTGATTCGGAACTAGAAGCATGGGAAAAAGAAAACCTGATATCAAAGGGTTTCCTCCTCAGCCCGCTATGAGGCATAAAGTGTACCAAAAACCTGCGCAGAGCACTTTCTCCGGGAAGACTGGAGACCGATGTGAGCCCCAGTCGTGCAGATGTGGGAACTGGGAGCCTGGTCTCAGCAGCAGCAGCAGCTGGTGAGGGGGGGTCGGTGCCAATGCTGTGCTTAATAGAGCTCTCCAATTCGACATGATCTTGATGTATGGGATCTCATCAACACCCAGAACAGTAAATCTGAAAGTTTGTTTCATAGATACTTTATCCTCTGAAGGTGAAACCAGAAGCTGTGTTTTAGTTGGTTTTACTTGGAGCCTGGAAAATAGTAAAGCTAAAAAAGCAATGTGGGAAAGCAATTTGTAAGAAGCAAAATGATCAGTTTAAAGGACTCCTTTGCTTTCCCGCCCCTAGGAGTTAGGGTGTAGGAGTGGATTTTATGCATAACAAAAGGTCAGTCATTTCTGGGCTCCAGAAGGATTACAGAGTTGTCTGATGACGTCAGCCTCTCTGCTTCCTGCTGATGGAGGCCTTAATATTACAGAAAGCAGAAAGCAGCCAGGTCTGGGGGAAGAGCCCGCAGACGGGTGGGGGGAGCCAAAGGGGAGTGTGGGGGTGTGTTAGGGTGGGTGTGGGTTAGAAACACCGGGTTTTAATCCTAGTTTGGAAATCGCTTGGAATGTCCGGGGAGGAGAGGCCAGTTGGAAAACTAAATAAACGGGCAATTGAAATTCATTAGACAACTTGAGTGAGTTCTGATCAAACAGAGTTGAATTACCTGCATTGTGAAAAATCAAAGAATGCCAGGAAAAAAGAAAACACAGATGAGATAAAGAGATCAACGTTAGCCCTCTTCTGGGAAGACTTGCTAGGATATTAATAACCTGCTGGAGCTTTTGATTTTTGTGACTGCCTCCGAAATGAACAATCTGTTCACTGTGGGGTAAGGATTTGCAAACCGAGTTCACCAACTCACCCCAGATAAGGAACTCCGCATGCCTCAAGGCTCTCTGCTCCCAGGATAGGCCCTGACAGGGGAGGGTCTGGATGGACATTTCCTTGGCCAGAGCTCCCTGCAGTTTTTGGATGAGGAAGGCGGTGCTGGAGATGAGCGAGGCGTCGTGTCTGCTGGGCCTCCGGGGGGGTGGGGGGTGGTGGGTGGGGTTGGGGGTGGGGTGGGCACGAGGCGGGTCCCACACAGCTCTCCTGCATGTGTCAACGTGGCATTTCTTTCTCGGGCCTAGGCCTCGAAGACGGTCCCAAATCTTTGAAATGGGAAGGAGAGAGAAAGAAATGAAATCCTGAAGCCAGCCATCGTTGTTAGACTCACACACGGCTGGGATGGCCTCCTCCAAGGTGACCTTTGGACACAGCTTTAGGGAAGTGTGGAGAAATTCTGGGACGCCTGGCAGCCCCCGTTCTTGTGTGTATGCATGGCGTGTCGGCGGGCAATTACTGCGCGTGGGGAAAGGGATTGCATTATTAATATATGAATTATTAATTATTATAATTGCACTTGTCATTTATTGAGCAGCAACCATGCACTAGAAGCTGAGCAGACCTTAAGAGTCCCGGCCCAGTGGGGGGTGACTGAAGTAATTACATTTGAAATAGCTACAGTCACAGGCTCACCCTGGAACTTGTGCATATACAGTGTGCGAGGAGGTGTGACTCCTGTTCTTTCACTCTCTCTAGATCCACAGATGATTTTTTAGATTTGTTTATGTAAAGATGGGGGCGGAGGTATTTGTCAGGACGAAAGATGCTGCATCAGGTTATTTTAATTAGTATTTATTACGTCTTCCTACTGGCAGTGTTCCAAGTGAGAAAATTTCTGTGACAAAACCCGTACAGTGCTTTTCTTCTGACAGCCGTCCCTTGCATGAGGGCTGATGGGCAGAAGGGGAGTCCACACGAGACTGGAGGGACCAATGTGGCCCTGTTGAGGGATCCCTGCTGGGCTTGCCTAAGTCGCAAGCACCATCGTATTTGCATGGTATGGGTAGCACATTTTAATATTTAATTGTGAACACTTAATATGTAGAGTCCTAGAATGTTAAGGCTGGAGATGAATTTAGAAATCATCTTGTCGGGGGCGCCTGGGTGGCTCAGTCGGTTAAGCGTCTCACTTCGGCTCAGGTCATGATCTCAGGGTCCCGGGATCGAGTCTGCTTCTCCTTCTCCCTTTGCTGCTCCCCCTGCTTGTGCTCTCTCGCGCACTCTCTCTGTTAGATAAATAAAATCTTTTTAAAAAAATTAAAAAAAAATCATCTTGTCCAAACTGCTCATTTTGCAGATTTAGAAAGTGAGTCTCAGGATGTCATACACTCTGCCCGAGGTTATACATTTGAGGAAGATCTGGGACTACTCGGGGGTGTATGGCAAGCCCAGGTCAGGGACCCCACTGCTAGGCCTTCTATTATTTTATTTATTTATTTATTTATTTATTTATTTATTAATTATTATTATTTTTTAAAGATTTTATTTATTTATTTGGCAGAGAGAGATAGCGAGAGCAGGAACACAAGCAGGGGGAGTGGGAGAGGGAGAAGCAGGCTTCCCACGGAGCAGGGAGCCCAATGCGGGGCTCGATCCCAGGACCCTGGGATCATGACCTGAGCCGAAGGCGGACGCCCAACGACTGAGCCACCCAGGCGCCCCCTATTATTTTCTTTAAAGAAAAAGCTACTGTGGAATTGGACTCAGGAATTCGAAAGGAGAAAAAAATCAAATTCAAGTCATGAGGGTGATTGCAGGAATGTTCCAGGCGGTTCCTTCTCAGTGACTCCCTTTTCTGCTTTCACTCTGTTCACCCAGCAAAGGGCTCCACCACAGATACCATTCCTTACACACAGCGATTCTCCACCAGGGGGAGAAGATCTCCATGTCCTTCCTCAGGCAGCCTTCTCTCCAAACTCCGGAGTGGGTCTGGGAAAGGGCTGGTGAAGGTTTTTGTGCCTCTGTCCCACCCAAGTGGAATGGGTCCGTTTAGAAGAGCAGGTTTTCTGCCTGTTGTGTCGGGAAGGTGGTCAGGGCTCTGCGGTGTGACCCCTTCAGGACAGCAACTTGGGCAGTGTTCCCCAAAGGCTCAGGGAAGCCCATGGAATCCAGCCACATTTGGTCTGAACCTCTGCCAATCATTTTGGGGCCCCCGATTGCAAAATATTGCAAACTTGATGCCTTGAGCAGTGTAGATGATGTAGGAAAGATGTTAGGTTTTGGAACTGATGGCCAAGAAAGAATTCTTGAGACGTCTTTGGTGCAAGAAGGTGGTTTTTTTTTTTTTTTTTTTTTTTTTCCCCCAAGAAGGTGGTTTTATGAATGTACGGGGACAGGACCCGGGAGGGGGGTGGGGAGTTCAGAAAGAACTGCACTGGGGTCATGAGGAGTGGCGATTATATTACTTTGGGTGGGGGTTAGGGACAGCGTAAGTCTCTAAGGAACTTTGAAGCAAGGTTTCCAGGATCCTGAGGGGGCTGGCTATTTTTAGGAAAAGGTCATTTATTACTGTCTAATAAAACCTTAGTCATGAGACCCTTCAGACGTATATCGGTGGGTCATATGCTTGGGGGATGACTGCCAACACATATCTTGTGGGATGGAGATAAAGGAAGTTTCCAAAGGCATTTTTTATATGTTAAAGTAGACTTCCAGCATCCTAGCGGTTGGGCTAAGATTGCCTTTTGCCCTTAGCAAAGTATAACAGTTAAGGCAGCTGAGTTCCTAGAGGAATGTCACTCAGCCTGTTTCAAGGGCTTGTCGATGGGCTGTAGGTAGTGATGAAATTTAATTTTTCTTTTGCCTCTGTTTCCCACATCATAGACACTCTGTATTCCCATTAGTCTTAATAAACACTCTGCTGGGGATAGTGGACATTTACATATTTCCTCTTCCTAAAGGACTATCGTGGGACCTTTTAACAAAACATATGCAGGCTTTGGTAAATGAGTTATTTATTTACGATGAAAATTATAACATGGGAATATTGCCTATAGCCCGGCTTCACCATTTATCTCTGGGAACACTTTGCATATGTTTTTGGACTCCATCTTCCAGGTAAAGCATCTCTGCATTAAACTGCTCATGTAACCTGGAAATATTTATGCTGGAGGTTCAGATCCAAAATCAAGCCTCCAATTTCTTTGCACTTGAGTACTATTTGTTTTTCCCAAGTAGATTTTAAAATCTTAGCTTGCCTGAACACCAGGCTCATGTCTGCCATCTTAAATGTCTGCTTCTCAACACACTGTACCTTCTCACCAACGCCCGCTAAAGCTCTCCTAACGCAGGTGTATAAATGACCACGTTCCTATCTATTTTTGTAAATGCTTTGGCATTCACACCACATATACCTTTTATTGAATTTCCCCGTATTATGGCTTTTCCACTGGGGATTAAGAGGCTAATTCAGAGCCCTGTGATTACAGGAAGATGTGTGAGGAAAGCAACAGGGATACCATTCTATAAGGTCCGCTGGGCCCAAACAAGGAATCCATATGTTTCCATTTCCCTAATAGGCAGAGAAAATAAAAAACAAAGAGGCCTAGAGACACGCACCTGCATAAGCACCAGAGCAGAAGTAACCTATAAACACATGAAAAGCAGCTCTCCAACAATTCCATCTGCATTTTATTGAAAGAAACCTTTGAAAAGAAGAGAGAGAAGGTACAATTTACAAGAACCGTGGTATAAATCCTGCCACAGTGCCAATTGCTAAAAGCACTGGAGCCTGGGAAGGAGGGAGAAATCCATTCATTCATGGCCCCCAGAAAATAGGCATCCAGGCTGGCGGCATACCTCATGCGCCCCGAGGGATTTACACCTCTGACTGACTGATTGCATGAATCACCTTGGATTGATTGCTTCTATATAGAATGTTCCTTTATAGCGTATATGCTTTCTCATTGCAGAACTCGACTCAATTCCATTCTGTGGAGCCTCTTTGGGACACTTTGCATGAGAGATATGGGAGAAGGGAATGTTTTGTTTGTTGGTTTCTCTGGTACATTTCAAGACTGATTTACTCTTAAGCTGGGTGCAGAGGGAAATTCCATCATTCCCACATCAAGTGAATCCCAAATCAGGCGGCCTCCTCCCTGTTGCTACGAAGGAGCCTGCATTTTTCTCGTTCGCATATTGTTGTTGCCTTTTTAAAAAAAATCCTTCATGGGCACACGTATCTTTTTTCTTTCCTCTCCTCTCCCTTTTCTTTCTCTCTTTTTCCCCACAGGAAAATAATTTTGTTCATCGGATGTATCTTTTAGTGCGGTTGGCATTAATGGTGTGCTCAGAGTAGCTGGGTTCCAAGGTTTACGTTTCTCTCTCTTTATCCACTTTGCCTCGCTCTTCCTGAAACGTCGGGTTTCTCTTCGGGGCCTGTTCAACGGTTTCAGCCTTTTAAGGGTTTTGATAACTCTTGCAGTAGTTATTTTGCTCGTTGTCATCCACAGTCCTGGCGAACGTGTTCAGGCCACGGGAGACGTCTTTGGGAAACCTCTTCAGATCATCTGAACTGGCCATACTGGACGTGAAGATTTGAGAGAAACCAGGGCTGGAGAATGTCCCCGGGTCTCTCCCGCAGAATACCGCCGCAGCCCCGCTTGGGTCTCCAGTCGCCCTCCTCAGGGTGTGTGTGTGTGTGTGTGTGTGTGTGTGTGTGTGCGTGTGTG
Source organism: Zalophus californianus (assembly GCF_009762305.2). NCBI lineage: Eukaryota > Metazoa > Chordata > Mammalia > Carnivora > Otariidae > Zalophus > Zalophus californianus. Next base: position 165,447,363 of record NC_045597.1, on the reverse strand, counting down.
CGCGCGTGTCCGTGACGTGTGTGTGTGTATGTGTGTGTGTGTGCGCGCGCCCGTGACGTGCACTAGGGGGCGCTCCAGGCTCGCGCACCGGAGGGAGGACGGCCCAGCGGGCAGCTGTGCCCAGCCCCGACCCCGCCACTGTCGCTACAAGCCCCGCACTCCGTGTCTGCGTGTCTCAGTTGCTAGCTTCTTCCCACCGCCTTTTCTCGTACTCTCACCCATGCGGACCTGGCCAGGAACCCTGCAGGACTGAGGAACGCGTGGGCGGAAGCTGGCAGGAAGCATGTCAGCAAATGTAGGAGTTGCTCCGCAACTGAAGAACCCCTCTTCAGTTCCTTTATCAACGTTGTTAGTGGGGAACACTTACTCCACCTCCAATGACTTAGTTTGACAGTAAGAAGTAATTACAGTTTTTATGAATGAATGAATGAATGAATGAACAAACGAACTTAAGAGCCTGTTCTGTGGGCGGCAGCGTGCTAACCCCGAAGACTTGTATTTGAGCCTGTTCTCCAAACTAGAAGCCTTGAACAGGTTGCTTAATCTCCCCGAGTCTCTGAACCTCAGTTGTCTTCTCTGTAAGATGGGAACGGTGATGCTGCAGGGGAGGACAAATCAGACCCTGTGTCCTCAGTGCCTCCTTGTCTTCTTCCTTTGTTTTCATGACACCATCCTCTCCCGATTTTTTCTTTTATTTTCTTACTTTAAAAAAAAGAGAGAGCTATCATTGACATAGAACTCTCCTGATGTTTCTTCTCTTTCACAAGCTTTGAAAGTCTTCTTTGGATTTTCTCCCTTTCCATAGTGTCTTCAATATTGGTGTCTCCTGGGTTCTGTTCATACCCATTTTTTTCATTTGTGGTGGTTGTTTTAAACAATCCTGTGGGCTTTCCTTGGGTAATATCGCCCACCAGGATTTGGCTGGCCCTGTGAGTTCCTGGATCCCCAGCAACTCTTCTAGCCCGTGTCCAGGCTCCAGAGCCAGAGGTTAGCACCGCGGCACCTGTCCACACGGACCTCCGGAGGATATTCCACGTGCCCCAACCTGACTTGATGGCCACTTCCTTCTCTGACTCTTTGCCCCTGCTCCCGAATTTCCACCTTTCCAAATGACATCATTTCTACCAGGCTTCTAAGGCAGACCCTGGGAATTATGCTCCACTCCTCCTTCACTCCCATTGGCCATGGGTCACCAAGATCTGTTGATTTTCCTAACCGCTCTCCATCTGTAACCCTTCACCAGCTCCCTCCAGTCACTCAGGGTGTGACCCCTCTCCCCCTCCCCCTCACTCTCCACCTGCTTTCCCTGCCTCCAGCCTCCTTGCTCCCTGCCAGCCTTCCACCCCTTCCCCACTGCAGTCAGAAAGACCTTTCTCAACTGTGGATGCTATCCTGCTGTGATCTTTGTGAAAAAAATGAGCTACTTGCCTGGAGCACAAGTCCTGTGAACTCCAACCCCTGCTGACCTTGCCCCACCGCTCTGCAGCAGCGACCTGACTCCTCTGAGCTCAGCCCTCCTCGCTGACTCACAGTCACACACTGGCCCTCACAACTGGGCTGAGGGTCACCATCACCAGGATGCTTCCTCAACCGACCTCTGTCCCCTTCCGGGTGTGGAGAAGGGGCTCTTCTGTCACCGTATCTGTCACACTGTTTTCCAGTTTTTCTTTCTCCCGGTGTGGGTAGCGTAGGGGCTCTGACATCGTTCATTCCCATGGCCTGGAACAGTGCCAGGCACACACTAGGTGTCAGAGGCTGTTGGCTGAAGGTGCAGAGAATGACTGGAGGGGAAGGACCCTGCCAACCATGAAACACAGTTCAACTGAAAGCCTACTGTTGTCAGGTGGGGTACCTGATGCGAGGGACAGAAAGATGAATTAGACATGGAACTGCCCTCAGTGGGAACATATCTCGAAAACCAACACCCAAATGCAGTGAATGGTTGACGCGGCTCTTACTCAGATTTTCAGATCCTGCTGAAGAGCTGCGTCATGGTACCTGCTTCCCTGTTTACCTCTGCTCACATCTGTTTCGTGCCTGGGAGCCACTGAGGGGCCCTTCTGTTTCTCGTGGCTCAGCCTTGGCTCTCAAAGGACACAAGCGCCTCCATTTACTTGAAGTGGCCCAGATTGCTTTGCTCAGGGACACCCAACGTGGTTAGCAGATGACTTCGGCAGAAAAGAGCACAAAAAGTAGAAAGGAAGCTCATTAACTCCTTGGAGATTTTGAACCTGGAGACAGGTGGGAGATATGGAGAGACTTGGACATGCACGTACCCTTTCTGTCCAGCTGTGGACTCGGGATGGAAGAGGTGCTGGCGAGTCTGCATGATTGGAGCTGCATGGCGGCCACGGGCCCCTTCCACTCTTGGACCCTTGGCTCTATGGAGGCTGATTTGTTCTTGCAAGGTCATCATGCAAAAAGGTTGGTGGGCGGTCTGGTTTCCCCACGGAGGCACATGGCTATAACATTTGTAGAACAAGAGACTAGGACCTTTTGGCTGTGTAGAACCTTCTCTTGCCCCACTCCCTAGATGCATATAGTCTCGATCACATTCTGTTCGGAGTTGATTTTCTGGCAATGTCTCCCACGTGGCCTGGTATCATCTATAGTTCAAGACTTTTCTTTATGCTCAGGTTCTTTTAATCATAGCCAAGCGTCCCCTAGTTCACCAAGATCAATATCCTGACAGGATGCAATCCATCAGCTCAGGCAGCCTGCCGAGGGAAGGGCTCTGAGCACGACAGTGGCCAGGATGGGTGGGCTTGGCTGTGCCGGGCAGAAGCCTGTGTCGCCTCACCAGGTTCAGTCAGCAGGGCCTGCCAGGCTGATGAGAAGCCGGGGATGCTGTTAAGTGATGCCCAGTCCCTGGGGCTCATGTGTGCTCGGGCTTCTTCTGTGTGCACCTGCTGGCTGCAAGGCGTTTCTCCCCCATGCTGCTGTGTGTTGATTGTGAATGTGAACGTGAGACATGTGGCTGGCTTGCAGGTCTCAGCACTCTTGGGTCGTCTGGTCTCCCCTCCCACCGGGCAGAATATTCTCCAGAGTGTCTTTCTTCATTTCTGTCCAGCACAGTTACAGGAGTCTCATGTAACAGAGTTTCGGCCACTGTCCTTGAGGGAATAATTCCACACACATACACAGTTGGTTTCAGAAAGTCTGCAGCATTACATGATGGATGTTGTGTGGGGCAGAGAACATTCCCTGGTTGGGTAGTTTGCTCTTCAAACAAAACAAAACACAACACAACACAACAAAACAAAACACAAAAAAACCCTTAACTTCCTTTCTCTCTCTTTTAATTTTTTTCTTTCTTTTTAAAAATTAAATAAATTGAATTGCCCTGAAAAACTGCTGGTTCATTCCTAAATATCATTCCTAAATATCATAGTCCTTTCAAATCTGGTGTCTGGATTTTCCTCTAAACTGAGAGTCTTCTACAATTTTAAATCCCTTTCTAGAAGTGTTTTCCTTAATTTTTTATGTGCTGCATTATGGTGAATTTAGGAAAAACAAACCCGGCGGTGGTGGTGGGGGATTATTCCTTTTATCTTTACCCCAATCAATCTAAATGTACAGTTACTTGAAATTGGACCAACCTGGGTTGAAATCTGAGAACTCTTCCTTTTTACTGGCTGTGTGATCTTGAGACGCTTGCTTAACCTCCCTGAGAATTAAGTTCTTCATTTGCCATGTGGGACTGATACTGTTCCACTGGGTGGTTGTGAGTATTTGGTGTGATACGTGCTTAGCAGAGAGCTTGGCACATTGCAAGGATACTTCTTAATATTCACTTACTATCAAAATGGTAATAATAGGCAGACCCAAGGAGGTGTTTACTTCTTACTCTGGAACCGGGCTGATGTATTCAGGGGAGAGAGAGACTCGGAAGTAAGAGTCAGGAGTCCCAGCTCTACTGCTGACTTCCCTGTCAGCTTGGCGAGTCACATCACCTCCCTCAGCCTCATGCCCTCCCCTAGAAAAATGGCCGTTGTCAGGATGAAATGAGGTGATATCCGTAGAAGCAGGTGGCTCTGTGCTTGGGACTCAGTGGTGCTCCATTTCAAAGACTGGGGGAAAGCTATGAAGCTAACTTCTTGTTCCTTCTCTTGACCCCATTCACTGCTCCCCTTTCCTGCGGATAGAGGCCCCCTAGGAGCACCACCTTCTGTGAGATTCTAACTTAGTTCTCACCACCTGGGAGGTGCTCACTATTCCGGGTTACTCCTGAGGAAAACGCCCTGGGCCTGTATGCGATAATGTCCCACAGGACATCTCCACCACATGTCACGCTCCTGAGATGCCCGGATCAGTGGATTTTGGCAGAAGAGCCTTGAGAGTTTTAAGCAGTTTGAAGCATGTGGGGAAGAAGGTCTTAAGATGGTGCTTTAGAAAGTGTCCCCCTTTTCCATGGGAGGTGTTTGGCTAAGTGAACTGGTGCCTGTAACAGGAGCAGGGTCCTGCTGAAACACGGGTCACTTGACTTAATTCTCTGAGGAAGTGGACTCAGGTCGAAGTCCAGTATGAGAATCTCCATCTATTTTCAGACTCTTTCCCTCCGCTTCCTCTCAAATGCTGGCTGAGGCCTGACCCACACTCATTCACACTGAGATACAATCGATGGTATTCATGCATAAACCTGGCCACAGGATCTTTCATTTTGACTTCCGAAGGAAGCCTCACCTTACAGGAATGTCTCTCTAATAAGTGAATCTTAGAAGTGAATTTTAGGCACTCTCCAGTGAAAGAGGTATTATTTCAGGCAATGAAACCCTAAAATCGCACCAGCAATTCTAAAGGCTGGCCTTGTAGACATGAATGCCTTTTATTCTGAAATCTTCAACGAGATGACTGGTGACAGTACGTATTGGTACTTATTGGAAAGTCCATCAAAGAGAGATTCACTCTTCGGATGGAGAAAATCAGTGGCAGGTCCCAGGTCACCATTTGCAACAGGTGAGCCCTCCTCCACTGGGCTGAGGAACAGGTCTGGGGGTGAGGGGACCTCTTCTTTTTTTTTTTTTTCCCTCTGAGCTGTCAGTTCCAAGGTTGTGGTCAGATGGCTTGTGCCGAGTTCTACTTGGGTCCCACAGGTGGCCGCCCCTGGGGGCAGCTGGGGGGACCTCTTTTGTAGGGTCTTTTCTCTGTACACAGTTTAGTTTAGTGTTCCATGGGTTCCATGGAAGAAGTCATGGAGTTAGGAGTAGAGAAGGCACGAAGAAACAGTTCGGCTGATAAAATGGATGGAAATGGATGGTAGAATAAAAAGCAAGCATATATGGTAAATTGAATTTCCATTAAAGACAAAGAGGAAATGAAGGCGAAATCAGGAGCCCTGTGATACAACCATCAAGTAGGGCAAACCGTTGCACTCTCCAAATGTGAATAACCAGTACCCCTGATGGCAGGAGGAAATGCTGCCAAGGAGGGAACAGAGGGAAGAAAGGGGCCGTTCCAGACACACCGCAGGTGGCAGAATAATGGTGCCTCAGAGATGTCCACGTCCTAATTCCTGGAGTCTCTGAATATACTATGTTACCTGGCAATGAGGGATTAAGTTTCTCATCAGCCGGCCTTTCAATACGGAGATTATCCTCGATTATCCAGATGGGCCCAAGGCAATCACAAAGGTCCTTTAAGCGTGGAGGAGGGAGGCTGAAGGTCAGGGTAAGAGAGGAATTGGGAGACTCTATGCTGCTGGCTTTGAAGATGGGGGAAGGGGCCGTGAGCCAAGGAATGCAGGCAAGCTCTAGAAGTTAGAAGGCAAGGAAATGGCACGTCCTGTAGAGCCTCCAGAAGGTAATGCAGCCCTGCTGACTAGCACCTCCCTTTTAGCCCAGGGAGACCCATGTTAGTCTTCTGACCTCCACAGCTGTAAGATAATAAATCCACATGTTTTGAAGCACCACTTTTGTGGCAATTTGTTACAGTGGTAAAAGGAAACGAATACACACGTACACACATGCACGTGCGCGCATGAGCATGCACACACACTTTCATGAGCTCACCGTTTTGCTCAGGCCCCTCACTGAGAATGTTGACGTTAGTCATTTACATACGCCCTCCCTGTAAAGTCCTAATTACTTCCACTGAAAAATGGGGTGGGTCCTCTGATATTTTGAGCTTCAGTGAAATACATTAACACTAAAACAAGCCCATTGGTAATATTTCTTTGCTAATTTAGAAGGCATTGGCAGGTTCTAGATGTCCCTGGATCCCCATTAAGAGCATTGATAGCCAGTGGGGCAAGCCTGCCAGCTCACAGAAGTTTCTGTTTGAAGGGATGCCAGCCGAGCCGACACGCATGCCACTGATTCAACCTTCCACGCAAGAGTGACAAACACAGAGAGAAAGTGGCCACTGGGTCCCTTGTCTTGGAGCCCAAGCTCTGGGAAGCCAAGCTCATCATCTCCTGTGTCTCTTGAGACAAAGCCACCAAGTGGCAGAGATGCTTATTCAAGTGTTCATCAAACTTTCAAGAAGCAGATCCCTGTTTCCAAAAACAGGCCTCTGAAAGGGCTTCCCTTTCATACACATCCCTTGATTTATGGAGGAGAGAGGGGCGCATTAATTGGGGCTGGGACTGAGGGTGCCCCCCTTCCCCACCCTATGCTAATGCTGTTCCATGGGGTCACATTCAGCCCGGGGTTTTAAATACACATTTCCTCCTGTGTGAGTGCATTACTGGCTGACTTGTTAATTAGTCCTCTGGTCCTGGTAAGTCTTTTAGTTACAGGCTAGAATCTCTATTAGTACTCCCACAATGGTAGTCACTCGTTTTGCCCATTATGTTTTGCCGTGGAAGAAAAAGCATAGGTTTTTTTTTTTGCCATTTCTTTTTAAAGCAAAGGAAAAGGAAAAAAAAGCACAAACACAAAGAGTGCAGCTCTGGGTGTCAGCTGTGGCCCATGTCCTGGAAAACTTGATTAGGTCCAGGGGATGAGCGACGTTCTCTCATGAAGTGATTGTAAAAACTTCTTTTCTTCTGCTAGAGCTTTCCCTCTGGGGACTTGTTGGCAGGGAGAATGCGGTTTCTCAGCAATAATACATTTTGAAGTTATTATGCGAGTGTAGGAAAAATACGGGGATTTGAGAGAATGTTTTTATGACAGCCCAAAGTGCTAAAAAATAACTAAACTAGTGCAATCTCCAGACACAGTCCACACTTCCGAGTTTGCTGAAAGTTGGTTGATTGCAGAATGACTTGCTTGCCTGGGTTGTATCCTAAGATAAGGGGAGTAAACGATGCACTTTCACACCCAGGGACAGAGGGGGCAGAGACAAAACCTTTCTGAGAGAATTGTGGTTCTCTACAATGTACAGAAAGTTTTGCCATGTTTGTTTCTCATTGGCACCTGCTTACTCTCTATTTTTAAGATGAGATTGTCAAAATCAGTGAATCACTGTGTTGCTGAGAGGTCAAAGTGTGGGGTTTGGGGTATTTCCTTGAGCAAAGAGAAGGACCTGGAAGAGTGGAAGGACCCTCAGTGAAGGCTCAGTAGATCAGACTCCCCAGGGATGGCATGGTTTGGAAAATGGATATGTGCGTCCATCCATAGGGTGGGAAAGCAATGGATCTGAATGATCGCCAAGCCTGAAGTAGGGGCGCTGTGTGGCAGAGCCATCCCTTTGAGGGACATCTGAAGGAAATCTCTCAGGACTTGGCTACCTGGCTGTGGAGCTGGGTCATTGACTCATTTGACCTTTTCTGGGGTCAGGATGTAAGGTTGGTTAGTTTTATTGAATAGTTCATTAGCTATTGCTGAGGACTTAGTTAGTGTCAACCGAGTCAAGGCTGTGCTTAGCAAGAAGGATGAAAACACTTGAGGAGTGTGCTCCTGATTTTCTTTGGCACCAGGGAATCAAATCCTTTGTGGCCTTACACTATCGATTCATTTGCTCATCCATTCATTCATGCATGTCGGTATGCATTCATTCAACAAACATTTCCTTTTGCACTGCAAATCTTGGGTTACAGTGGCACTCAATTGCTGAGCAGTCTAAACACTTCAGAAAATGGGCTTGCCATTGAATTAGGTACAAGAGCTTAGCACAGGAGCAGGAAGAAGACATTCTGAAAGGCATGGAATTATGTGGCTGGTCTCCATTATGTAGATGCAGTGTTTCAGATGGGATTTCAATTAGAAGTGTTGTCAGTGACATTAGGCACTGAACCTTATCTTAAGCACTTTGGATGAACAAAAAAGTTATTGTGACCTAATGAATGGGAACAAGATGTTTCCCCCACCACCGGGGAATGTGATTAAACAGTCATCATCATTAATAAGGCATGCAAGGAACAGGGAATGAGCACCTTCCCTGCTAGCGGGTTAAAATACATCCATTTCCTTCAGCTCAGTATAGTTTAATTTTTCACTGCACCTGTTGCCTGGTCATGTTCTAGTCTTTTTACCTAGGTTTTTTTTGGCAATGGGGGAAGGAGTGGAATGAAGGTATAGGTATATTTGTAGCAATGCATTCTCTAGGGCTAGACAACACTGAAATCTAACATTTGTGGGGTTTGTACTGGGTTCCAGAGACTGTGTGAGGTCATCAGCTGTCTTTCACCTGGGATGTGTATGCCTCTGGGAGTCCATGGAAACTTTGTAGGGGCAGGGATAGCTGTAAGGGCCTAGAATTCTGGAACCCAAGTTCCATACAGCTAACTTGGGTGCTAACCCAGCTCTACGAAGTCTGTCTGTGCTCTGCCAGATTCTTGACTTTCTTTTTCTAATCACCTTCTCCCCACATTAAAAAGAAAAGAATTCTTCTCACCAATCTTAGATTTTATGATGGTGTATTTTCCCCGGGGGATAGAATACCCCCAGGACAACCCTTAAAAGGGAAAATTTAGCAGTATATTGCTGTTGAGCGTAGGCTCTCATGAGACCAAAGCAAAAAAGAGTTTTCTTAAGAAAATATTGAAGGAGGGGCACCTGGGTGGCTCAGTCATTAAGCATCTGCCTTCAGTTCGGGTTGTGATCCCAGGATCCTGGGATCAGGCCCCACATCGGGCTCCCTGCTCAGTGGGAAGCCTGCTTCTCCCTCTCCCACTCCCCCTGCTTGTGTTCCCTCTCTTGCTGTGTCTCTCTCTGTCAAATAAATAAGTAAAATCTTTAATAAATAAATAAATAAAATCTTTAAAAAAAAGAAATATTGAAGGAATATTTGCACACCCACGTTCATTTTAACATTTACAATTGCCAAGAGGTAGAAGGAACTTGAATGTTCATCAGCGGATGCATGGATAAAGAAAATGTGGTATTTACATACAATGGTATATTATTCAGTCTTAAAAAAAAAGGAAATACTGTCATAGGCTATGACATGGATGAAACTTGAGGACGCTTTGCTAAGTGAAATAAGCCAGCCACAAATCGATAAATACTGCATGATTCCACTTATATGAGGGACCTGAGGTAGTCAGACTTATAGAAAGAGTAGAATTATTGTTGTCAGAGGTAGGGGGTGGGAAAACAGGGAGTTGTTATTCGCTGGGTATAGAATTTCAGTTTTGCAAGATGAAAAATTTCTAGAGATCTGTTGTGTAACAATGTGAATGTGGTTAAGTATACAGCTATACACTTAAAAGTGGTTAAGGTGGTACAGGTCTGTGATTCAATGGTCTTACACAATTCACAGCGCTCACCATAGCACATACCCTCCCCAGTGTCTATCACCCAGCCACCCCATCCCTCCCACCCCCCACCACTCCAGCAACCCTCAGTTTGTTTCCTGAGATTAAGAATTCCTCATATCACTGAGGTCATATGATACTTGTCTTTCTCTGATTGACTTATTTCGCTCAGCATAATACCCTCTAGTTCCATCCACGTCATTGCAGATGGGTATTAAAGAGGGTGCCTATTGAATGGAGCACTGGGTGTTATACGCAAACAATGAATCATGGAACACTACATCAAAAACTAATGATGTAATGTATGGTGATTAACATAACATAATAAAAAAAGTATAAAAAATGGTTAAGGTGGTAAATTTTATGTAATGTGCTGTTCATCACAATTAAAAAAAAAAGAAATATTGAGGGAGAGGACACCTTATTTCATCCAGGTGATAAACTCATGGTAGGGCTCTAATCTATTCATCTACCCACCATGCATCCATTTTGGAATTAGATCCAGAACGAAGGAAATAGTCATGGAATCCTGTATTAACACATTTGTTTGAGTTAAGGTAAAATTAGACTTTTTTCTTACAGTGAGTTTGACTTGATAATTGGTTTGACAATAAGATTTAGTTTTTCTAAACAGGTTAGGTGAGAGACATTTTCCACAAATTGGACTTAAATTCTTAGCTCCAAGATTATGATAAAAACATATTTAAAGTATGTGTCTAATATACTGGAAAACATATCCTTTACAACTTTTTAAATAATATAATTAAAATTCAAGGTATTAATTTAATGACATGAACAAGGAAAATCAAATTTAGACCATGACTTAGAGGGGAAATATATTGGTCCTTCCCATGATCTGCCTCCTCATTTAGTAATTTAGCTAAGAGTTGAGAGAATCTTCTTTAAACCTATAAGAATTTTGCAAATATTTCTAATATATTTCCAAGCATAGCAACAATGATTTGAGGTTAAAGTCCATTACTTTGATCAACAGAAAACGCTAATGAGGTAGCCCCTACTGATAATGGAAGTAAAAGATACTTGTTGTTCCATCTCCTGTCTCCCAGTCCATAGTTAACCATGTTCAGCAAGGCGACCTGTAAGCTGCTTATGTTTGTCCTCCTTAGCCTGAGGGCTTATCCTTTTGGCCATGAAAGGTGAAGCCAGGTCTGAGGGAGCCTCTGGCCAACCTAGAGTGAATCCCATTTATTCAGTAATATTTGGTGCTCGTTGAATTGCAGCGTACCTAGGGGCTTATTACCCAGACCCTGCCTGGTTGCTCATGGGCACCGTCTCCATTTGGAAGACATGTTAGTAGGATGCAGAGCAAGAAATCAGATACCAAATCTGAAAGGCAGAATCTAAATCTGGAGGAGCATTCCTAGACATTCCCAGCTTCACTGTACCCTCCCTGGCATCCTGTGCGGGCATGGTGCCATGAACCCTGGGGCTCCTGTGTTCCAATCCCAGCCCCTCCACTTTCTACCTGTAGATCCCTGGGCATGAGAGGTACACACATTTGATTCTGCCCTCCATTCATGGAAGTAAGTGTAAAGATTTATACATGAGGCTAGACTTTCTGGGATTGCCAGGATTTTGAAGATGTAGGCAGAGAGCATGCTCTAGGTCTAGAATGGTCTAAGCTCATGAATGATTTCTTGAACGGTAATTCAGCAATGCAAATGCCACAAACCCATCCATCATCTTGTTTCTTATTTATGTCAGGAGAACAGGGAAACAATGGGGGAGATAGGGATGGGGAAAATGGTAGATTCTGGGTACAGAGACAGAAAAGGTGTAGAGAATATTTTGAGACAGTTATGGTGAGTGCACACACCAGTGTCTCTCAGCCATTAGAGGATCAAAGACACGTGGGGTACTTAGAGTAATATCTGGGAGCGTGAATTTGAGTAATAAAAAAATGGCCCAAAGGTCTTTTTCGCTTTTGTCTCTTGATGAAAGTTCTTCTTCAGGGTCAGTCCCCACATGAAACTGTGAAGTTGAGGTTTTGTCTTCTTGCCAGAGCCCCTGCCTGTGGTTGTGCAGCTTGCGTACCCCTCAAGGGGGCCTGGTTGAGGAGAAGAGTGGGAGCTGATGGCCAAGCTGAATGCCCTGCTGTGGCTCTGAGTTTGCCAGGAGGAAGGCGTACTTCTCCTCATTCCACAAAATTGCCTTCTGGTTTCCCAGTGTAGCTCCCTGGACTATGGCCTGAGCACCTGTCCAAATCTGGGTAGAGCCTCCATACAGAGCAGTAGGGACCCCACTCCTGACCTCCATTTCTGTTGCTCTTAGTTCATGTTGCATCCTTAAATCTTCTTGATTTCTCCTTTGCTGGAGAATTTGCAATTATTACAGATGTTAATGAGCAAGGGATTTGCCATACACCCTCTTCTAGGAGGAACGTGTGGAGAAAGGCCATTCTCAACACACAGAGGTGAACTGATGCATCATGGGGAGGTTTTGTTTTGTTTTGTTTTTGAGGGGCAGACCTTCCTTTTCTGCATTTCCTTGAGACTACCAAATGCTGTCTAGAAGACAAAGCATCCTAGCCTTAAAAGGGTGTGTTCTCTGTAGACATGTGCAAAAACGTAGGATGAGAAGAATTCTCTAACAAAGGCAATGTGTTTATGTCCATAGCTTCCTGGAGACTTTGGATCTTTTCTTCTTTTGGCTCCGGCTGTTGCTTTTCCATCCCTCTCTCCCTTCTCTTCTTTCCTGGGAGTCCCTGAAGGAATATTGTGGCAGGGTTAGCACTGCCATCTTCCACTCTTGGTGAAATGGAAGCCTCTTTTATTTCCACGGTGAACAGATGTGATGAAGAAGGGACTGAGCAGTTTCAAGTTCTCCAAGGGATGGATGAAGCCCTCTGTTTCTTCCAGTTCCAGTGAGTGAAGAAATTAATGTTAATTTTTGAATTCAGTTCTGAATTTCAGGTCATATTTTTAAACTGCAGAGAACATCACCTTTGTTCTTACAATCTGTTTAGCTAATAAGGATTTGTTCTGTGAATCAAAAGGTAAACATTTGGTGAAATTTGGGAGTTTCCATAGCATAGACCATGTTCATCTCTGTTCTCCCTTGTTCTGTGCTAAGATTAGATTTCGTTGTTGTATTAACCCTGGATCCTTACATACTGTTATTCTAAATCACATGTTAGGGAAGGAGAGAACTGCCAACATGCCGAGTGGTATAAAATATAGCTCTATCCTAACCAAAAACTTCTTGGGTTGCATAGATAAAGGGTTTGGGGAAAATAGCCTGTGCTGTTTGGGGCTTGTCAGGCAAATCCATGTTCTGTGTAACAGTTGGATGAGAGTCCCAGGAGAGGTTTCATGGCTGCTGAGCTTCCCCCAAGTGTGACCTTGGAAGAGAAACTGGGCCTGGCTCCTGATCAGAATAGCCATCCAACTGGCAACCACTGAAATCTGCTTCTGGAGGGGACTTCCTGCCTGACCCAGAGGGTCCTGAGGGAGCACGTGCTGTGGGCTCTCTGGCTATGAGTAATAAACATGGTTAACAACCTGGCTGGCTGGTTAGTGCCAACCCAGCAGAAATAAAACAAAGTAAGTTGAACTATAACCAGGAAAAGAAAGCTGTCTAATTCTATCAATTTTATTGAGCTGTTTGAAATGGAGAATGGATCAGAAATCTCCCCCCCCCCGCCCCCACTGACGCCCCCACCCTTGGCTACGTCTCAGGGCAGAGAGAACTCTTGTGACTCACAAGCGACCAAGACTGTCACTGAAGGCTGGTGAGCTCACGTTCATGGTTGTGACTGAATTCTTAACCTTCAACAGGGGTGGAAAAATCATGATGTTTCCTCCCCATAATGGAGCAATCAAGCTACAGAGAGTGTGTGTGTTTATGTGTCTCTGAGATTTAGAGGGAGAGCAAATGCACGCATGACTTATATGCAGGCAGGGAGGCAGGTCAGAGAGAGGGAAGCTTAATAGCTATTTAACCATTTTTAAACAAACCATAAAGTCATATTGACCAAAGGCCTTCTGGGCATTCTCCACATCTGAGCATCATCTAGCGAGGTTGTTTCCCTAACAGAGAATTGTTAGCAAAGACTCACCCATCGAAGTTGTCAGAGTTGGTGGGCTCGACATAAGTGTGTGATTTCACATTGGCCCTTGTTAATATGCTTATGTAACTTCCTCTGACAACAGCTGTCTGGGGTTTCTACCACAGAATCTCGAAGTGTTTCATGCTCTGTGCTCTGAGATTCCCTGGGCCCCTAACAGAGGGGTAGCTGGCTGGTCGCTGGAGGATGATATACTATCCCTGTTGTTAGCACAGGCAACCTCAAGATACGTGGGAAAGAATTTTCAGAGACACCAGGGTAAGGAACGAGCCGCATCTACTTCTCATCTTGGCAGCAGGAGTGTTTCTGAAACAGTTTGTGTTGCACAAAATTGTAGTTTATGAAGAGCATTTTGTTGATTCAGCCATAAAAATTGACCTGCAATATGTTTGTTGAGGGGAATGAGCTCTGTTTCTTTTTTCTATTGAAGAACATACTCTTTATGTTTGAACCCAGCTTCTAAAAGAAGTCTTTTGTGAAATTCTGGTCGCTTCTTTATCAGGGACTGAGGAAGTGGTTCCTACAGAGTCTTATCTCACTGTTTGGAACATGTTAATTTATAAAATCAGCTGACAGTGGATGCCCGTGTCTTAGGAATAAGAGTCAAGGTTGGTTGTTGGAGTTGACTGAACAATGGCCCAGGAAGAGCAGGTTTTAGTCCCTGGAATGTGCCACCTTATTTGGCAAAAGGGTCTTTGCAGATGTGATTAAGTGAAGGATGTTGACTGGTGACATTATCCTGGATTATCTGGGTGGACCTAAATGTCATCACCAGTGTCCTGTAAGAGAGAGGCCGACAAACCTGGAAAATTCAATGTGGAGGTGGAGGCAGAGATTGGAGTGAGGCGCTCACAAACCAAGGAAAGTGGGCAGACACCAGCTCTTCAGCTGGAAGAGGCAAAGAATGGATTTTCTCCCAGAGCCTCTGGAGGGAGCGGCCAACACCTTAATTTTAGCCTAGTGAAAATGACTTCAGACCACTGGCCTCCCGAACTGTGAAAGAAGAAATTTCAGTTGTTTTGAGCCACCAGCGTTGTGGTGATTTTCTCCTGCAGCCACAGGAAACCCTATTCGTTCATCGCATTTATGTGAGATACAGCTCTACGTATGTAGGTGTGAATATAAACGTAATATGAATACAAATATTAATAGAAATAAAAAGAAATCTTCACAAAAGACTGGGTGTCTGTGTGTGGGTTGTGTTTGTGACTGTAGATGGGCACGCTGCGAGGACTCGGGGAGCTGTTCTCCTTAGGACCTTCCGTCTAGCACCTTGGTTAAATGCAAGGGTCTCTCGAACTTACGTGCAAATCTGTGACTTACGAGCTTTGTGATCTTAGAAAAGTTAAATAACTTCTTTGGGACTTAGTTCTTTGAGGATTAAGTGCACCGATCCATGTGGAAGCAGAGTGTCTGTCCCGAAGTTCTCGCCAATGTCAGACGTCGGTGATGGCTTGATGGCTCTCTAGATTGCTTGAGCTACAGTCAAGGCAGAATCGGACATCTTCCATATTTATGGACTGAACCAAGTACTTTAAGAAAAGAAAGGGAAAAAGATCACTTTTGGTTGGGGGATTAATGGAAGCATTAAGGACAAGGGGCATTTAGGTCTAGACTTAGAGGATGGGGAGGTTTTCAAAAGGCAAAGATCAGTGAGGTGGGGCCCCCAGAGACCATCTAGGTAAAGGAGACACTGTGGAAAAGGGGGCTGAGTGACAAAAAGCCCAGGATGTGGTCGTGGTCTGGAAGGATGAATCGAGGGACAGAGGAGGTCAGGCAGGTAAGACAGGTGAGGACCTGATAGGGAAGGGTCTTTGAAGACTCAGAATATGTGCAGCTCTACACAACAACAGCATGACTGATGAAGTCCCAAGTAATTAAACCTCTGGCTGGAAGCATGAGCAAATTCTTGGCATAGGTTGCTTGTGGAGTGGGAGGGGAAAAAGAGTCTTCCACTTGTAAAGTGTCGGGCTAGGGAATGGGCAGACACTCCCCACCAGTCTGGATAAAGGATTGCTCTGGGCCTGGCAATTTGTGGCCAGGTTTACAGTCATTGGAATGGCGCCTTCCTTATCTGCAAGGGAATCATTTTGCCCTGCCTTCAGCCATAGCTTTGGAATGTGTGCTGTTTAATGCATGAAAGTCTGCCCATTAACTAGGTAAGTTTTATGCTAGGAGTTCTGGAAAAACGCACGGAGGATAAATGGACTTTTTACAAAGCAAATTGCAAACCCAGTGTCTCACAAAGGGCTAGAGGCAAGTTGGACTTCTCACCGCAGTCAACCTTCTGGGATTTAGGCGCTTGCACAGGCAGAAGTCAAGGAGGGAAGACATTACACATTTAAGGGTTTCAAAGAGGCAACTGGGACACAAGAGCCAGCAATTCTGGGCTGAAAAGATTGACTCTGGAAAAGCAGCAGCCTAGAGCTGACACGGTGCTTGCCCCTGGAGCTCAGCTGTTTTAGCAAAGAGAAGTATACCTGTACAGTCCTTTCATTACAGAGAATAAGACACGGAAGTAGCCTCCCACTTGAAAATGCATCAGTCCTGGGCTACCTGGATAACGTATTGAAATCAGCTTGCATTATAATCAGTGGGTAATGTCCCCTGGTTGGGTTGAGGTCTTGGAGATGTGGTGGGGGAGGCAGATGAAGCCAGGCATTGGGACCCTTATGTGGGAACCCTGAAAGGGAAACGTTTGTCTCAAGTCACAGTGGATTCAAAATTCTAAAACCCATAATCAGTGGGGTTTCCAGTGAGATGTTTGAGTGGGAGGTAATTTCACTCTTTCTTGCTAGCTGAAGGTAGGTGATAAAAAAAAAGGCTTTATTTATGGTGGAGGTGAGATATTTGGAAGAAGAGCAAAGTAAGTACTTGCAGTGACAGATGAAGATGAATTGGTGACAGTGGGTCTTGGGGAAGCACAGTGGGGGAGAGAGTTAGAAGGAAATTCAGGAGCTATTTCCAGCTCTTTTTCTCTGTTCTCTTAGCTATTTATCTCCACTTGTGATTTGTTCCTTTCCGGTTCTGAATCTTTCCTTATGGCGGGTTTCCTGTTGATATCAGGGTTGCTAATTCTAGAACAAATCTAGACAGTCTGTGTTATAATATATCATAAGAACCCAATCTTTTCCAATTTTTAGGATGCCCTCAAACTTTCAAGATAAGAATTTAAAAACTCTTAGCCTTAAATAAACTATTAACACGTGCGTCAACATGGATGGACCTCAGAATAATGAAGCTGGGTGAAAGAAGTCAGCAAACAAGAGTACATGTGGTATCACTCCAATATGAAATTTTAGAAAATGAGAACTAATCTATAGTAATAGAAAGAAGATCAGTGGTTGCCTGAGAAATAGGCTGGGAGAAGGGGGGTGGGCGGCTAACACCGGAGAGTGGGGAAACTTTGGGAGCTAATGAATATGTTCACTGTCTTGATTGTGGTGATGGTTTTGTGGATGAAAAAAATGTATCTGTTTACCAAAATTGTACACTTCAAACACGTGTGATATTGTATGTCAGTTATAACTCAAGCTATTAAAAAAAATCCCAACCTTAGCTTTAGAAGATCAGCTGCTTACACATGCGGGAAGGCAAGGATCAGAGAAATAACCAGGAGGTCATAATGCGGTGTGGGGAGCGCTGGGGCAGAGCCACTGTGTGCAGAGAGGGGACCGCCAATGCAGCTTTGTGGGGACAGAGGGTGAGCTCACACACACTAGTGTGCCTGTGATTTAGGATCGTTTTCCCCTTCTTGCTGAACTCACTGTTCTCTCTGGCCAGGTCCACATTCTCCATGGAAAAAAGGGAAAAAATTCATAAGCCAGGAAGCAGTGCTCGTTGGCTCGGAACCAGTAGTGACCCTTATGGTCTGTTCCCTTCTAATTGGTTCGTACACACTGACAGCCCATTCGCTCCTGAGAGAGTGAACAGGCCTGCAGTGCTGGGCCTTATGTAGTCCCTACGTTTTGCTGAGCCTCCGTTGCTCATAGTCTGAGGAATAAGGAAAACAGAGAGGTTAATCTCTGAAGTTCTTGGTGCTGTGACAGACCCTGGTAGAAAACTATGGGCACAGACTTTTGGATGTCCTAAGACTTTTTCATTTATTTCAAAAATCTTTGTTGAATATATATTATGTGCCAACATCCAAGCTTATAATTAGCAGTGAGGTGGCAAATAAGATGGAAAGGGTCTCTCATGGCGCTTACTGCTTAAGGCTACTGAGATGACAAAAAAATAACCAGGGGATTACAATATGGGCTTTTTGTATCTAGGGAGGGCTAGGGAAGAATGGAGAAGACACCCGAGATTTGAGGGGTCGGAGGGAGCTTCTTAGTGCAAGACTCTGAGAAAATACTTAAGTTTTTCTTTATGAAAATATGATGGATGACCTTTTACAAGGAAAGCAGCTGAGCCCCCTAGTAACACTTAAGAACTTGGAACAAAGACATGGAGCAGAGTGGCGTTCACCGGCCTTTGAGGATGCAGCGAAGTCCTGGGAGGATGGGCCCCTCAGGTACTGGACCGAATGACCTAGGGCGACTGTGCTGCAGCCCACTGACGCTTGACCCGTAGGGTAGGACAGGCAGTACAAACATCCCAGTGCAACGGATCTGAGACCTCATGACAAGGAGATGGACGTCCAGGTGATCCAAAGGAGGCATGAACACACACTCCCTTCTCCCATGTGGAATTGTGAAAAAGTCTCAGGAAAAAACAAGACGCTTGGCCAAAATAGGAAATCAACTGTGATAACATGGGCCATAGGCTGTCATGGGGGAAAGAAGTCACAACTCAGTCGGTTTTTAGATTTGTCATTGATGAGCAGTTGAGCTGGGGGGATGTACAGTCCACGGTCCCTCCTCCAAGTGTGGCTGCATCCAGGGCATTCAGCACCATCCAGGCGGCCCACGGAGGCCGCTGGGGCCACCCCCAAGGAGGTGGGTGTTCTATAGTTTTCCACAAGCTGCTTTATCTGTTATCAGGATGGTCACTCTCTGGCTAATGAAAAACATCTCTCTGGTCCAAACATGACCTTGAGGTTTATCTAAATCGTCTGTTGCTCAGCAGAACAACATATATCAGAAGTGAAATATATGCCAAAAGACACTTCTAATGTACCATTTATCTTTTCTGTAATTGATTCTCATGCAGGACAAATACCCGGTGGGGATTCACTGAAGGCTTAACACACTCTGCCATTATGATGACATCATCTCACATAAAGCAGCCCTTCTGGATGCTTGATAGATGACAGGGTCTTTTTTTCTTTTTTAAGTGCTGCTCACAGCACTACATTTAACCGTGGGAGTACAAGGAGCAACTGTTCCTATCATACTTTCTACCCTTCATTTTCTGCCTGCACGGTCAGGCTAGTCCCACACTCCAATCAAAATGAAATTATTTCAAAATCCATACCCAATTGATTGCTCGTGCCAAAAGAAAGTAAGTAACAATACATAGCCATCGACTTTCAGTTCTGGCCGGTGTTGAGATTTATTGTCTCTAGGCAAATATTGAGCTGGATGAAGTTTCCGTCAGTTATGTCTTTCTCAGTCAATAAATAAGTGTTGACTTTGGGAGGAGTCAATGGCCACAATCAAGCATTTGTTTAGACCGATGCCTTTAATGACTGTGAAGGTGATGGAGAGCCACGAGACCTAGTTCAAAACTTTCGAGGACCTGTGGGTTTTCAAGAAAGGACTTCAGGATGTACAGTAAAACTTATAAACCAAGCCGCCGAAGGATGCTCCTGAATGTCATACAGGTAGAACAAGAAACCTCCTTGCTCTGAAGGATAGCCAAGGAAGAAAGGGTCTCCAGCTCTGAAAACCATTATATGCAGTTATACATCATGATAATATTAATTACATAATCATTGCAAACGGCCCTCCAGGATGTCGTCCTCTGACCCCGAGGGCTACTCCATGCAAGGCTATTGAGTAGTAATTGGTAGTTTCTCTAGATCTGTTAGGTGGAGAGGGTGGGAGGCAGAACTTTGCTGCTGAAACTGATGCCTTCCAGTGGGCAAGGGGCCTGGGGAGATGCTAGCAAATACATTATAGCAGCTGGGTTTCATAGGTTTGTTGCAGACTGCGAGAGTATCACTCAGCTGAGCATATTTGTTCTTTGAAACATAAGCATTCTGTTTAAAGTCCTAAAATTGCATTAAACTATTCTTTTCAAGTTCTGAAGGAAGGAGGGGGAGAGGAGCATATTGCTAAGGCATGCAGAGATCCCTGGCAGAGTCCGCATGTACCCCGTGTTAGTCAGGCTAGGCTAGGCTCTATGGCAGTAACAAATACATCTCCCCACCCAAGCAACTTGGTTCAACTGTTTATTTCTCAGTCTGGTGTGATCTGAGTGGCTTTCCTTGGTAGGCTCCTCCATGCAGGGACTCAGGGATAAACACTCTTCCTAGCTTGTGTTCCTACCATGTCGAGAGTTTAGCTAAGCTACTCCATGGTATTGCTGCCTTGCCATCCATTTTATTTGGCCAAGTGACCTGCAGGAACCTTAACCTGCCACTAGTCCCTCCTGCAAGCACGTGCCCAGACAGTAGCCCAAGTGTCACAAACACATGTAAGTTTCTGCTGTGAATTCCTCGACAGTCCTTGTGATCAGCGGTCTCGCTACCCCCAGCATCTGCTTGCCTTACGCTTACTAAAACCCGACTCTTTTGATTTGAATTGACCATCTGTGTCTGGCCAGGGAACCCCAAGGCACTCTACCCGTGGGCCCTCATGAAGGAATGTGCCCCAGGTGCCCTTGCTCCCTTTCTGTCTCCCCTCTGCCTTGACCTCCCCGTGTAGCCCCTCAAGGTGCGCCGTGTACTTCCTTCAGGAAATGTGAATATGAACATTTCTATTTCAGTTTCTCTTATGATCTGTGGTGGAACCGCAGCTCCCCATCTGGCACCCTGTGCTCCATCTGACACATGTTAATTTAACAAAGTCACAACATGCCACTTAAAACATGTGGCCTCTAAGGTAGTCGAGGAAGGCAAAACGAGAACTGTTGGACCACCCCAGATATTTTGAAGGGCCAGGCTGGAAGGGACTTAGGTCACTTCTTTCTATATTCTCCTGGGCAGAACTTAGTCCAGTGGTAACCCCTTCCCCAACTTAGTTGTGAATGAGGTGGCTTAACGACAAGGGAGCTGGGGACATGTGGTCTTCCTGTGTGCTTGAGGAGAGATGGTATGGCGAGCACAGAGCGTTGTCTCTGCCACAGTCTTTTCAAAGGGAAGCTTGCCTCCAGTGGGGCAGGTGGTATGCTGCTGATGCCTGGCTCCCGGGCCCTTGGCCCACCTCCGTGTTCCCCTGCAGGGGACAGGCAGTGCCCGTGCACACTGAGGGCTCCACACCCACATGCCCTGGTCTTGCTTCTCTGTCTGAGGCTCTGTCAGCCCAAGCACAGGGCAGACACCAGGTATCCCAGATTTACTGCCCCCCAGGGACGTTCTTAGCCAAAGGGTTAGGAATTGATGGATAAAGACTCCAACTTCCTTGGCCTCCCCAGAGACAACTGCAAGATGTACTCTCCACAGTTCTATGGTGAGTTCAAGCTCCAGAGTCCTCCCAGGGGAGCTCACTCACCACCTGGCTCTTTATTGTGTGTGTCACGTTCTCCACTGGCTCACTTGTTCATCTGGGCATCATTCTCCAGCACCCCTTCCCTCTCAAGTCCTTGTCCCAACAACTGCTTCCAAGAGAACCCAAACTTGGGGTGGATGGGAAGAATTTAAAAGCTGATTGAAAGTGTAATCCTATGGGGAAGAGCCCCCCCCAAGTGGATTCGTGCTGGTCTCTCTTCAGGAGAAGAGAGGTTTGCCTCTCTTTGCCAGGAGAAGAACATGGTTCAGGGAGCAGGGAGTTCAGTGGAAAGGCTGGGATGGAGAGGCCAGGGGAGCTTCCCATCAGGGATCAGGCTGAAAGGGTGGGAATACGAAGGGCTCTCTCGGCATATCACATGATTAAAGGCTCCCCATGGGGAAGGGATCCGAAGGTGAGCCTTGGCAAGTGCTGCTAATGTGGCACACTATCCAGGGACTTCTCCAAAATGCAAACATTTTGCTCAAAGTTCTTTACCTGCAAGACAAAAATGAAAACTCCAGCTTCCTCGACATGGCATACAGGCCCTTCATGACCCAATCTCTGCTTACATGTCCTTCCCTGTAGCATCCAGTCACACCACCTGCCTGGTCCCCCAGCATTCCAAGCAGACCCTCTTCTCCCACAAGGGATGTTTGTACTTTCTTCAAGAAACAATTTCTTCAAGACTAAGTTCAATCTAATGTCTTCTATGAAGCTTTCCCCGACTTCTCCAGAAAGACTTTCATTATTTATTCATTCAACAAATATTCGTTAAGTGCCTAAAATGATGCCAGGCACTGTTCAGTACGGAGGAAAAAAACTGACGAATATCCCTGCCCTTGTGAGGTTTGCATGATGGTGTGGGGAATTAGAAAGAAGCAGCTGTCTTTTCCTGGCCTTTAAGCCCCTCTTGGGCAATGGCCACGGCTTTCCATCTATTTATTCCCAGTGTCCAGCAGAGTGCTCAATACAGCCGCGTCCCGAACGTGTCCTCAGTGCTGGTTACAGAAGAGCTGAGCAGCGAGAACAGTTGTACTTAGTAGGAAACAATATTCAGACCTTGTTGCCTAGATTTCCTTTAAATCAGGCTCCATATTTTATTTTATTTTTTGTTTATTCATTTCTTAGGAAAAGCTGTTAACCTATTTAAAGTTATTTTATTAAGAAGAGATTTTAAAATTAAAAAAGTATGACCGCACAACACTGTGCATGTACCTAATGCCCTGAATTGCACACTTTAAAATGGTTAAGCTGGTCAGTTTTAGGTTCTGTGTATTTTACCACAATAAAAGATAACAAAAATGAGACTCTGCATTTCATTTCACAGAGAGACACCCACTATGGACCAGACGCTGCTCTCGGTTTGGGAAATAGGAAGGCAAGTAAGACGTGGTCCCCGTCCTCGAGGGACTCATACGTGTAGCAGCAGGAGACAGGCACATGAGCCATAGGGACAATCAAGAGCTGTTTGCATGCCTGGGGACAGCTCTCTGTTCAGCCCACAGCACCTAAGTCACTGGTGACAGCCACTGGATTTGGAGACACTGTGAGTGCTCAGAATGCCATAGAGGAATTAATCAGTCCTTCAGGGCTAATTTTGTATTTTCAAAAATGCCAAGTAATGGAAACGTGATGGAACATTCATAAGAGCAGTTTTCCAAGCTATCAGTTCAGTGGTAAACTGAGGATCTAGCCCTGTGTATTCTTATGTGACAAAGCCACTTGA
Source organism: Zalophus californianus (assembly GCF_009762305.2). NCBI lineage: Eukaryota > Metazoa > Chordata > Mammalia > Carnivora > Otariidae > Zalophus > Zalophus californianus. The sequence continues at coordinate 165,424,318 of NC_045597.1, read as the reverse complement.
TAGTAAGGCACATCTCAGAGCCATCGGACACCGCCCAGGGAGGCACCAGCAAATTGCACGTGTCAGGAATATTTAGGAAAGGGGCAGCTAGTTTTGAGAAAATTGTCAGACTGACATTCGGTTGAGAGAGATGGGGTGTGGAGAGCAGTCAAGGAATCACACCGACTCTTGGCTTGAGGCCAAGGAAGGCTCTCACCCACCGGCTGCATTACCCTGCCTCCTAGCAACGCGCATAGCCGCTGAGCGCAGTGGGTTGGTGTCCGGAGTCCTCCCACAGAGAGGTGTGCGTGCAGGCTGATGGGAGCAGGTTACTCCAGAGTTCATACAGCCAGACAGGAAGAGAAAACCAGATGCATATCAACACCCTCTGGGTCCTGGGCCTTGCCTGGGGGGCGAGGTGGCCGAGAAAGGGGGAAATGACAGAGGATGCCTTTTACAGAAGACAGATACATCATAATTATCTGAGTAGTGTATTGGCTTTTTGTTCCCAAACCCAAGAAATACTGATGGTGCTCTTTTGACCGGCCCAGGGATGCTTCTATTTTTTTGTGTGTTTGTTTACAGTAAAGAGAGATTATTAGCGAAGGACCATTGCAGGGTAGTTCTTCAGTGTGACAGAGCGGGAAGGGCTCTGAGAGTGTGCGTGGGATGTTTGGTGCAGTATTTGCTTCTGTTCCTGTGTTCCTTTTGGATGACACTCTGTGACTTGTCCCCTTTGGGGATGGTTTTCCTTCAGGTTGATTCTTACAGGTACCTCAACTTGCCAGGGCCTCAGTTTCTACATCTGTAAAATGGACCAGTTGGACCAGTTGATTTCCTGGGTGACTCTGGCTTTGCCTTTCAGTGATTAGTTCTATATAGATAATCCCAATTATACACCCAACTGGTGACTTGTGTCTATAATTACATTAATGAAGCCCCAGAAGCTGAGACAAATAGTGAGAACACCAACTGTGGGATCACTTGGAACCAGGAAGATAATGATATGTTGTATGGATGTGTTTTGTACACACACATCAACTCTGGAAATTTGTTCGAGTCCTAAGAGGGTTAATGAAGCTCCAAGCTGCTGCTAATGTTGATAAATATGAGTAACACCCAGAACACTAAACATTTCTAGTTTTGAAAAGAATACTTTGGATTTTATGATCGTTAGCACTTTCTCTTTCATTGTTTTTTCATTCTATATTTATTAGTTCAACAAACATTTACTGAGCATCTTCCATGTGTCAGGCACTGGTCCAGGTCCTGGGAATAGTGTGGTGAATGAGACAGACAAAAATTCTTGACCTCATGGAGATTACATCAGAGCAGCGGAGAGAGTTGTAAAATGAGTTTCAACTATTCATAACTGCCATACCAGCAATAACAAAAAAGGGCATAAAATAGAATAAAATGGAAAGGAGTGACTGGGCTGAAGGAGATGAGCAATAAACACGCAGGTCAAGGAAGGCCTCCCTGAGGGGGCAACCTTCGAGCTGAGCTCTCCATCAGGGAAATACGTCTAGGCAGAGGGCATGGCAAGGTCAACAGTTCCACGAATCAGGTGGGACATCGATGGTCCCTCAATGTACACACGAAAAGGCTGAGGCTCAAATGGATTTTCTGAGTCCTTGTTCCTTGTTCTTCAAATGTTACCATGTTGGGTAGGATCAGCACAGATGTTTGACCATCAGCAAACATTTATGGAGAATTGGTTACATAGTAGGCTCTCTTTTCAGGGACACAGCAGAACAACACAAACAAAATCCCTGTCAGGATGGAGCTCATATTGCTAATACTCAAGGGCAACACACGCAGGACAAAGCTTTCCATGTGAATTTGTCTTGGGATCGTCCAGCTAACATAGGCAAGGCGAGTGAACCACTGGGTGGGCCATTTGGGTTTCCCTCTGCTGCTGCCTTGCTGGGGGGCTCGGAGTTAACTGACAAATCTCTCTGGGGCTCGATTTCTTCATCTGAAGTTGGCCCTTCTGGGAGTTAGATACTATCCAAGGCCCCCACCCACTTTGAACAACGTGGAGATGTAGTTTGGGATGAGGAGGAAGGTTTTAGGTGCCTTAGGCCTACTGAGGGCTTCTCTGCTATGGACATGGGGACGTTCAGAACGGACTGCTTTGTGTTTCTATGGAGGCGACCATTTCCCAGGGCCAGTCCACGTAGGTAGCTTGTGGGCTGTTTTGCAGCGGGCCCAAGCAAATGTTTTCCTCAACCTTTCTATGGGGATGCCTGGTTACTGCATAAAAGGGCCAGCCACAGGCATTCAGACGGTTGAGATGTGTGGAGACAAGTCTCCCTAAACAGAAGCCGTGAGTTTAATGAGTGGAATTAAAAATGCAAATGAGGGGCACGATTGCTGGGTAATTTCATGATTAGAGCGGCCCTGTCAGACTGGGGCTCCAATGGTCTGTTTGTGGATCCATGTCCTGTTTATGTCTAGGCAACTAGCTTGAGGCCTCCCCTTGCCTTGGGCTTGCCATGTGGGGGGACCCGCTCACCACCTACCTCCTTCCCAGGGGGCTTATGGGACTAATGAGGGAGCCTTTGAGAGTCACTGATGAAAGGCGCTGTAAAAGTACAAAGTCTCATTACGCTCTAAGGAAACCACATTTCGGCATCTGTTCTCCACCAACTCCAGAGTGAAACTCGACAGTCTTTCAGCCCATTTGTCAAGTGCCAGTATTTCCCATCTCGGCACAGGTGAAACAACAATAAATAGAAATTGAATGTGTATCCTAGGTATTTTAATAAAGTCGATAAAACACAGTTGCGCTGGCCCTTTTGGCTCTTGCCAACCCTCGCTCGTAAACAGAAACCCCCATGGGGATATTCACTGGCTGGGGTGGGTGCATTCAAGGTGCATGCTCAGATCCCGAGCTCGCTATTTCGTTTGGAGGAAAGGGCTTGGTGGATGCACTTGGGTTACCATGGCAACCGAGGGACAATGCTCTTGGGCGTGCGGACCCCATGTTTGCAGCATTATGCTTCAGAAGGGGGATTTAGAGATGCAGAACAAAACATAATAAAGAAGCGTCAAACCTAATAAGACTAGGGACTGAAAGAAAGCCAGGGACTTCTGTTTAGACACCACAGCGTTCTCGCGTTGTGGGTCTGGGAACCGATCCAAGACTGAAACTTGTTCATTATACCTCCCAGACTGCAGGCATTCAGAAGGGCTCTCTGCATTGAAATTGCAACTTTTTCTCACCTGGCTGCAAAGAGAACCCACTGAGTTTAGAACAGTACATGAAGGAAGAGATTTTCTCATTTAAACAACATCCTTTTGTACCTGGTCGATAAGATAGAAGGAAAAAAAAAAGCCCAGCTTGACTATTGAGCAAGTTGCCAAAATTGAGCCCGGAACAACCCCATGGTGTCTTTATCGGGTAACATAAATATCATTCTTGGATATAGCCTCATTAATCAAAGCCACAAATGCTCCAAGAGTTCTGATGGAAAGGATGTAGCAAAAGGTGGCTTTCATCATTTACATAATTTAAAAAAAATCCTGGATTCTTGTCCCTTGTTTGATGCCTCTGGGTTATGGACAGCTGACACCTGCTTTCTGGGTGCACATTGTTTCTTCCTATAACTTCTCTTTTCTTATCAAAGAGTGGGCCCCACACTGCCTTGTAGGGAAGGGAAAGTTAACACAAAACAAAACAGAGCATTGAACGGAAAGTACATTAATCAAGGACGCATGTGGGTAGAGAAAAGAGATTAGGAAGTCAGGACACCCGATTTCTAGTCCCTTTACAGTCATTCATTTGGTGCGCACAACTTTGGTCAAATCATGGAACCTCAGAGTCTTGGTGTTGCTCATCGTATGAGGCTGGGAAGCTGATGCTAATCAAATGCAAGCTCTCTGATGGTCACTGTTACTCTTTTGTCTCACGTTGTACATGGTCAGCAAGATCTAACTGTGTTTTGAATGGTTGAATACCCAAGATTCTGCCCGTTTTCCGTAAGACGCTTGCCCAGAGTTGACCAATAGAAGTCATTTGGCACCATCCTGTTTGGGTGGGCAGCGAATGACGTGTCCCATGGGCTTCCATCATCTGAAGCTGCTTCAGAGGCTCCTCGGGGCAGATGCAAATGGAGACAACTGAATTTTGACCTTAGAACCTTAAAACCAGTATTTAAATATTGAATTCCATCTTGGCGACCCTGGCTCCCCCTCTGGTTCATGTAACAAATTGCTGATGGAGCTTGGGCAGGGTGGTATTGGGGTTTTAGGAGTAGACTTCAAGTTATTCCTTCAGCAGGACCCTCCCAATATTTTAATTCTGAAACTTTCCTTATTACAGTTCTCCCTCTAGTATTTGCTGATTAAGAAAGTCTACAAAGTGGTAGGTTGCATTCATGTTCATGATGTTCCTTCTCATAAGAGGGCTTATTTTTTTAAAAGATTTTATTTTCATTCTTATTTATTTATCTGTCAGAAAGAGAGAGGGAGCGAGCACAAGTGTGGGGGAGCGGCAGGCAGAAGGAGAAGCACACTCCCCACTGAGCAAGGAGCCCGGTTCGGGACTCGATCCCAGGACCCTGGGATCATGACCTGAGCTGAAGGCAGACGCTTAACTGACTGAACCACCCAGGCATCCCCTCATAAGAGGCTTATACATTCCTGCCCTTCCTGTGCCTCCTGTGAGGGTTGTGGATGTTTGCACTCCACGGTTGCGCCAGATGTGACTGTATAACTTGACTAAGTCTCTTGCAGCTTGTTACAGTCAGGGGCTGCTCCTTCAGCCCAACTTCCAGAATGAGGAGGCACACGGAACAGAGCGGAACTCAGCCTCAACCAACCTGCAGCCTATGGGTAGTCCGAGTAAGAAATACATGTTGGTTGTCGTAAGCCACTGAAATTTGGGGGTTACTTGTTACCACAGCAACCAAGCAACACTAGAAAGCAACAATACAATGAACTGTATCTTAATCATCTTAACATCTACAGGTGTTTGAAAAATAGTGGGATGGCAGTTGGACTGATGAATGAATGGATGATTCTGTAAGTCAGTCATACTTTTGTCTTTCCAAGTATTTGGGCCATGCTTGATGTCCCATCTGAATTAGATTTCTTGCCATAACTCGTCTGTATTCTTTGCCATAATTGGGTTTCTGATTCCCTCATTTGGGACTATCATTCTAGAGCAATTATTCTCCTTCAGATTTGTGGCAATTTGGAAAGAGAATGGATATTTGTGACAGTGGATGTGGGTTTGGGTCCTGGCTCTCTCACATATTTCCTGTGTGAACTTGGGCATGACCCTTGGCTTTTCTGAGCCCTTGTGTTCACTTAAAACTCTTACATACAGGGCTGTTTGGAGGATTAAATGGAACAAGCCTTGTCGATCCTTCTAATGTGAATTGTAGGTGTTATTCTTGGATTAAGTAACTCAAGGATAAAAGAGCCCTAACAGCTTCCCCCCTCCTCCCGTCCTCCCCAACTCCCTTCTCATGTACCCCCCAAGCCACCAGCTGTGTGCTCCCACACATCTGAGTTTGAAAGATGGCATTGAGGAAACTGAAAGTCCTTATCAAAGGCTTGGGGGCATTGGCAGCTCTGGTTAGAGCAAGGCAGCACTTTCGTTTGAGATGAAAGTTAATTCAGAATCTGACATCTAAAGGAAATACCCAACTTCGTATTACCCCCCATGAAAGGCCCCTACAAGCTGACGAGTGGTGGCTTTCTCCTTCTCTGCCCCTGCTCCTCCCCAACCCTCATGATTTCCCACTCTTTGGACATGGCTGTCTCAATATCCAGTGCAATGGAACTTAGAGCAACTGAGTTAATTAGGACCGAGGGAAGCCCCACAACCAGGCTGCTTAAATTACAGTCTCTGTGCCTTCCATTCAGTGGGAGGCACCTGCCTACAAGCCTGTGTCCAGGGTGAGCTGCTGAAGGGAGGGATCAGGGTTCCTGTCCTGAACGTCAGCTCTCTGGGGTCAAGAGGTGAATCCTGCAGGGCTCAGATTCAGGGGAGAAGTTCTGCCTCATGAAAGTGATTTTAGTGAGGTCAGAAGGGTCCTGGGTATGTGAGCGTGGGGGAAATGTCGGTAAGTGGCTTTAAAATGACAAAAGGGAGGCGGCGGGGACCAACCTTTGGCAATGCTGTGTTTCCAGAGCCTTCAGCACCATTCTGAGGCTTCTCATCTCAGTCGACCTCGGCTCCCCTCATAGGCCCCCATGCCTTCCTGCAGCCCCCGCTCCCCCACTTTCCACCATTATAGCCCAATCTGTGAAATGGGGATAAAATCGCCTTGAGGTTGAGGGAGCCCTGGCCACCCGCCAGCACTGTGCTGAGCACTTCCCATGCACAGGTTGAACGCTGAGAAATGGCGGGTATTTGCCCATTTTTGACCTGCATCAACAGCAGTGTCATACAGTGCCATCACATTTCATTTCTCCGCCATCTTGGGAAGTATAATGACATCTCCACTTTGCAGATGAAGAAACTGAGACGTTGAGTCACTGGCTCTAAATCGTACATTAGTAAACCACAGAGTGAAAATGTCTGTTCAGCGTCCTGACTCCAGGCCCAGCCCAGAGCCATCACACTCTGCTGATAAACACATTTATACTAATATCTAATTGATTAGTAACAGCTTCTAATGTCACCTCCTCCGCGGGACTGGGCTGGTTCATTAGGAAGTTATTCTAACGCTGGCACTGGAAGCTCTTGGAAACGAGGGGTACTTTTTGCAACCAGCTTGAACTTTCCAGGATGTCTCTGATTTGGTTTTCCAGGGTCTGCCTGGCCCACCTGGCCCATGAGACATGTGCTGGAAAGGGGGTGTGGGGGCAGGGGGAGGCGGGATGGCAGGGCTAGTGCAGAAACTCATTTCCTTTAAAAAATTTACTGTTTCTCTGATTTAAGGAGTAATACCCATTCAGTGTAGAAGATGAAGAAAATGCAAAAATAAAATAAAATAAAATAAAATAAAACAAAAATGACCAGCAGTCTTCACCTAGAGGTAGTCCCAATGTCTATGATTGTTGTGTATCTTGCTGTTCTCTCTCTTTTTCTCTCCACATGCATATATAAATTTTGGAGTGGGGTATCTATTGTAAACATTATTTTCCTTATTTATTCTCTATTTTCTTTTTTTTTTTTTTAAAGATTTTATTTATTTGAGAGAGAGAGAATGAGAGACAGAGAGCACGAGAGGGAAGAGGGTCAGAGGGAGAAGCAGACTCCCCGCTGAGCAGGGAGCCCGATGTGGGACTCGATCCCGGGACTCCAGGATCATGACCTGAGCCGAAGGCAGTCGCTTAACCAACTGAGCCACCCAGGCGCCCTTATTCTCTATTTTCTTCCAGCAAAGATTTAACATGGTTGACAAGGATGCACAAAATGTGACATGATAGCACAAATTAAAAGTGGGGTGAGGAAAGAAAAATCCGTAACATGACATATTCAGATGTGTATTTTTCCCAGCTTTACTGAGATAATAATTGACATAATGTAATGTACAACACACTGATTTGATACATTTACATACTGCAAAATGATGACCACTATAGCATTACGACTTCTTTTTTGTGGTGAGAACATTTAAGATCTGCTCTCTTAGCAATATTCAGGTATATAATACAGTATATAATATGGTGTGGATCCAAGTATATAATACAGATTGGTAATTTTAAAGAAAATTTTTATGGTAAGATAGATAGATTTATTTATTTATTTATTTATTTATTTATTTATTTATTTATTTTTAAGTAATCTCTACACTCAACAGGGGGCTCAAACTCATGACCCTGAGATCAAGAGTCACATGCCCTATCGACTGAGCCAGCCAGGCACCCCAGATCTGCATTTTAAAAATTTAACATAGCACCCAGAATATTTGCCTATGACATTAGGCATATTCCACAGCATCATGTTAAAATCATTTAAATTTAATTAATTAATTAAAATTAAAAATTAATTAATTAATTAAAATTAAAAAATAAAAAATAAAAAAAATAAATAAATTAATTAAAATCATTTAAAATTAATCCATTTAAAGTAAGTAAAACATATCAACACAGAAAAGTGCACAGATTAGAAGCAAATGGCTTGATACAGTTTCATTCTTAATGACTCTGCGCCATTCCACTGATTGGTGACATGGCTCTCTACTTGATCACTTCACTCCCATTGTCCCTTTAGTCTGTTCCCCAAATTTCCATATTATAAATAAAGCTGCAAAGAAGGTACATTTCTAGGACGGTTTTCAGCAACACCAGAAGCCATGGAGGTATCACTAGATCTGAATCCGTCTTTGAAATGAATACCATCTTCTGGGCCATGAATCCAGGTGTTGCCCCAACTTCTTTCTGCCCAAGTATGAACAATTTTTATCCTCAACCACGTCAGCTCACTTCCCATCTCCTGTCCCATTTCCTGCAGGATGCCCATTCCCTCTGCCAACTCCTGTCCCTGCCAGAACGCCCTCTGTTGGGGTGCGGTTGGGATTGCTGCAGGCAACCGTCTCTGTTGGATGAGGTAGGGAAAGAGAGTCAGATACTTGCAGCAGGTGAATGAGGTTGGTGAGGGAAATCGCCAGCCCTTTCCTTAATTCTGTTTGATCCTCACCAAGTGTTCTAAAACGAAGACGCTTCAGATTCCTCTTTCTTAATTGCTGAAAAGAAAAGTGTGTCCCGGGTAGTAAAAAAGCAACGGGACTCCAAATATCTTCAGCGCCAGTAACTCAATGACCCACAAGATGGCGCTGCTCCTCCATCGCAAAGAACTTGGGCGGGTCCTGGCGCCGCCGGGCCCCAGAGGGCCCCTGATTTAGCGCGTGGTGAGGGGAGGTGGCCAGAGGTTGTGGGTGGGCAGGGGGTCATGTTTGTCTTTTCTGTCATTCTCTTCCTTCTCAAAGCTTCTCCTCTTTCTCAGTGACTCCACCCCTCACATTTTTTCTTGGGTATCTCTGGGACGCCACAGGGTCAGCCCGGCCGCATCTGCGGCTCCATCTCTTTGCTCTAGGCGTTTCTCCCTCCTTCCTGCGGATTTCTTTCCCCTTTCATTCTTAAGTGGCTATAATCAAAATATCATATTATCATACAAAAGACATTATTATAAAAATAGTATAGTCTTGTGTACCTAATGTAAGTTTTAGGTGCCCTTGTAAAATTTTAAAAAGTAGGAAAATTGATCTCTTTGTATTCCTTTATTCGTTTTTCCTCTGTGAACGGAAACACACAAAACCGAGATTTTTTCCCTCTTATGTGAGGTCCCTGGTTGCTTGTTATTTTTATATTTATTTATTTATTTATTTATTTATTGTGGCTCCGTGGAGCTGAGGGGAAAACGGATGAGAAATATAACCAGTAGTCTGTAGGTTCTTGGTCTTTGGTTCATTACAGTAAGGGCTGTAAGCACATCTGCACGTGGGTGGAAATAAGGTGGTGAACTAATTCATAAAGCACAGCTGGGGTGTATGGAGCGAAGCGTGTGACTGTCTTCGCCCATGGTCCCCGCCCTCCAGGTGAGGAACAGGAGGCTCTGTGAGTGGGAAGGGCTTGGCCAGGGGGACCTGGACGAGAAGGGGGTGCAGCTGGGATTTGATGCCAGGTCTCAGCGGCTTCCACGCCTGTCCCCTGGGTGGCTCCGGGAACAATCCGGCAGGCCAGGCTGGTGCTCAGACCTGGGCAGTGAGTCCAGCCCGGGAGGTCTGGGAGTCCCCTTCAGATTGGAGCAAAGTAAGGAAAAGGGTGGTTCTGACGTAGGTCGCACACCTGCGGTCGAGGCCTGTTTCAAGCAGGAAATCCTGATTTCCTGACTCAGCCCGTTCCCTGACTCCTTCTCCTCCTCTCCTGGGAATGGGGGCATGATTGCATCTCCTGTGCGGATCAGAGAGCGCTAGGAAGCTATAAACAGCCAGCTCCCCAAAGAAGATTTGGGGTCGCTCCTGTGGGACGTTAAGGTCCAAGAAGACCCAGGTGAGTCCAGGGCTTTGGTTCCTTTCGGAGGCTATGCCGCAGAGGGAATCCAGGTAATGCCTTTGTTGGAGCTGAAAGAGCTGTTCTCAGTACTAGTGCCATTCCTGTGAGTGCAGGGCATCGGGCGCCCATGGGGACTGACGGCAGGGAGACAGGGGACGAGGGCATCAACCCATGGGGCCCCGAGGGTTGTCTGCGGGGCAGGACTTAGGAAGGAGGACTAAGCTACTAAAAAGTGGACCCCTCGATGGAAAAGCCCCCTCCCAGAGCACCCCACTAAGATCCTTGATGTTTATACCACGGTGTGAGAGTGGAGACTTGTCCCCCCTCACCTCTGGTCTAGAACTTTGCATCTTAAGCTTTATCTCATTGAAATGAGAGTTCCTATCCTTAGTTCAAAGCGTTTCCGGCAACTTCAGGAGGCTCAGGAGCTCTTTCCAGGGCACTTGAGATGATGCTGTGGAGGTAGCCTTGTGACTTCACGCCTCTCCTCAAAGTAAGAGGCATGATCTGATCACACCGGCAATTCATATCCACTGTAGAAAATTTGGAAAATACCGAAAAGCACAAAGAGGGAAATAAATTACAACTCTTTTCAGCTTAACATCTTTAGTTTCTCCAAAACAGGGAGTGTAGCAAGAAGGCATTAAGCTAAAGACGATTCACATAACAGAAAAGCCTCCAACTCCTCTCTAGCTGCAGTGCAGACCGAGGGCTTGGGGCCCAGTCTCTTGCTTGAGACAAGTCACTCTGCCCACCGATGATATTTTCTGAGACTGAAAAAAATATTCCCCCATTGGCAAACGTTGTCACAGGGCATGGGGGCACAGAGATGGGAACAGTTTTGTTTTTGACCACTATAGTCTACATTTTTCATTTTGTTTTGTTACATTCCATTTGTTTCCAAAAATAATGCTTTCCTGATTTGCTGTATTTGATAAAGTACACTCACATTTGAAAAAAAATTTTTTTATAAGCATTTTCATGAGTTGTTGCATACACATTCCTCGGAATCTGTCTTCACAGAGAGAAGACCTTCTTCCAGACTGCCTGGAATGCAAGTAGAGAAGGAAAGGTGGGCATGAGCCTGAGCCCCACGCTGGGGTGAGAAGAGGCTTGGAGGGTGCAGGCCCCCGGGGAGCGGGTTGGCAGCACGGTGCTAAGAAAAGCCTTCCTAGGGCGCCTGGGTGGCTCAGTTGGTTAAGCAACTGCCTTCGGCTCAGGTCATGATCCCGGAGTCCCGGGATCGAGTCCTGCATCGGGCTCCCTGCTCAGCAGGGAGTCTGCTTCTCCCTCTGACCTTCTCCCCTCTCATGCTGTTTCTCTTTCTCTCTCTCTCTCTCTCAAATAAATAAATAAAATCTTTAAAAAAAAAAAAAAAAGAAAAGCCTTCCTATCCTCTTAGTTTTTCCCAAAAGTTACTCAGCGGTTCTGAAAAATGGCATTAAGCTCTTTCAAGGCACCATTTCAAAATATGTGAATCACATTTATTAACCAAGAGATTATTGTAGCTATTCTTCCCAACTGCCCAGAGATGACTGCTCATAATATTTTAGTAAATCTACAGCATCTTTGTTATATAGAATATTAAAAATTCCCCTCTGTTCTGAAGCCAGCTTCTTTTTAAAAAATTTTTTTGTTATGTTAATCACCATACATGACATCATTAGTTTTGGATGTAGCGTTCCATGATTCATTGTTTGTGCATAACACCCAGTGCTCCATGCAGAATGTGCCCTCGTTAATACCCATCACCAGGCTAACCCATCCTCCCACCCCCCTCCCCTCTAGAACCCTCCGTTTGTTTCTCAGAGTCCATCGTCTCTCATGGTTCGTCTCCCCCTCCGACTTACTCCCCTTCATTCTTCCCCTCCTGCTACCTTCTTCTTCTTTTTTTTTTCTTAACATATATTGCATTATTTGTTTCAGAAGTACAGATCTGTGTGAAGCCAGCTTCTTAAACTTTAAAATATGTTGTGAGCCTTGTCTCATGGATGTCCTTACGTCCTAATTGCCAATGACTGCAGAGGGTTCTGTCATCCCTTCTTTAATGCCCATTGTTGGATATTTAGATGCCCTCCTCTTCAATTTTTGCTAATTATTTACAATGTTGCTGTTAACATACTTGGGTGTATGTCTTGGCACATGTCCATAATTATTTCCCTAGGTACCTTCTTGTAAAGTGAAAGGATATGTATGCTTCGGAGGTCATTAATAGGAGTTGCCTTAATTTGCTTCAGAAAGTTTGCATCAATGTATGGTCCTATCCTTGTATGAAGGCTACGTAAGCAGGCTACATCCAAGAACCCAGGGGAGGGTCCCACAGGACCAGCCAGGAGGGCGCATGGCTTCCCGCAGGATAGAAATCAAACACGAGCTGGAGGAAGTGAGAGCAGAATTTATTGAATGGGGTGAGTGCAGAGAAGAGCAGTCAGAGGATCTGGGAGACTCAGAAAAGAAAGGAGCGTGAGTCTTGTCATTGCTTAGGGCCGGGCTTTATATCGGGAAAGGGTCTAGGGTACGCGTTCCTTGGGGAATCCAGGGTAGGGTCCGATCAAAGGAGAGTGTTGGTGAACAATAGGTGTTATTCCATAAATTGCCAAAGGTAAGTGATATTGATGTCAGTGCCAGTCGAGGTTGGTTTGGAGCTGATGTCCTGGAACACGATCTGGCTCTTCTTAGGTGTTATCCAGTATCTGGGGCCTAGAACAAAGCTCGCAGAATGATTCACTTTCCTGCTTCCTTCTTGAAGTGGGAACATAGCTTCTTTGGCTTATTCAGAGGCAAAATGTGGACCAGGAGTAAATGGGGCCTGGCACAAAACAGCAGAGATGGAGCCTTTCTAAAATGGAGTCCCCTCAGCTTTCCTACGTCAAAAGGACCTCTTCCCAGCAATACTAGGAATTAGACATTTATTAGTGTCTCTCAGTGGCAGTAGATAAAAAAATAGTATCTCATTGGTTCAGTTTCGATTTCTAGAAAATATGGAATCTATTTTTAAGCCATGTCTGCACCACTTTTAACCCCTAGGGGGCACCATCCTCATTGCTAATGTTTATTGAACATTTACTTTGTATCAAGCACTAGGAGGTATAGCTTCAGTTGTGTCTTGGAGGAGGCATTATAGAAATTGCCCTAGGTTACAGAGGTGGTAAAAGGCAAATGTGGAAATTGGATCCACGTTTGTCTAATATTCTTTTTAATTTTTTCAGCCTGCAACCCAATTTCCTTGGGGGTTTGATTCTTATTCTTAACCACCTTGCCTGCCTCCCTTCCTGCTAGAATTTGCCAGGCCAAAACTTGGGTCTTATGTTGAGCTCAAATAATGTCAACCTGAGAGGAGAGAGAGCTGAATGATAGAGAAACGGAACCAGGAAGCAGAAACAAGATATGGTGAATATGTGTCTCTCTTGTCCCGTCTCAAGCATAGCTCGTGGCCATGATTAGCAAAGCGCAGGGTGTGGGTGGAATTAGGCAGAGCCTTCCCTGACTTGCAGCTGCAGAGTAAGATGGGTGGGGCCATGAACAAACCCAGGAGGAAGATGAAGAACACCTACATCTATTTCTAAATACTTTGTGTATTTGCTTCTATTTTAAATGGTATTTATTTATTTTTTTAAAAGATTTTTATTTATTTGACAGGGACAGACAGCAAGAGATAGGGAACACAGGCAGGGGGAGTGGCAGGCAGAGGGAAAAGGAGAAGCAGACCTCCCGCGGAGCAGGGAGCCCGATGCAGGGCTCGATCCCAGGACCCCAGGATCATGACCTGAGCCGAAGGCAGCTGCCCAACGACTGAGCCACCCAGGCGCCCCTAAATGGTATTTAAAATTCAAACTATTTTTTTCTCTCTTCTGGGTATGAAGAAATACAATGATTTTTGCATTTTGATTTGTGTGTCCAGAAACACTGTTAAATTTTCTTGTTTTAATAATTTTAATACATAAATTATTTCAATAAATAAATCTCAGTAATTTATGTATAACATCTTTTGAGGGTTTTTATGTAGACAATTACATTAACCAAATGGTGACAGTTAAATTTCTTCCTCTCTCACTCAGGTATTTATTCTTTTTCTTGCCTTAGTGCTCTGGCTGAGACTCCCAACAAAGTGTTAATAACCTTGGTAATAATGGGCATGTTTTTACTGTTTCACCCTTGAGCACAATGTTTCCTATAGATGTTTTACAGATACCTTTGTCAGTTAGAGGAACCTACTTCTATTCCTAGTTTGCCTTTATGCTTTATCATGCATGGTGTTCATTTTAAAATATATATATATATATATATATTTGGCTATGTTTTCTTTTGTCATTGTACTTTTGTTTTTATGAATGGGTGAATGGGTGTTACATTTTGTCAAAATATTTTTCCATCTTACTTAGGAGGCTTTTTCTTCCTGGGTTTGTGAATGTGATTATATGGTATTGTTTTCTGCATATTTTTTTTTTTTGTTTTCCCAACCTGTTTAAAAAAGACATATATTTATTTATTTGAGAGAGAGAGAGAGAGCGCACGCATGCATGTGCACACCAGCAGGCGGGGGGGAGATGGGGGAGCAGAGGGAGAGGGAGAAGCAGACTCTCCGCTGAGCAGGCAGCCTGATGCAGGGCTCGATCTCACAACCCTGAGATCATGACCTGAGCTGAAGACAGATACTCAACCATCTGAGCACCCAGGTGCCCCCATTTTCCCAACTTCTTAAAGATCAGTATTAAGCTCCCTTTGCAGATGAGAAAATTGAGGTGCAAAGAGGTTAAATCATTTCCCAAGGACTTGAAGCTGTAAGTGGGTAGGTTTAGATTTGGAGTCTAGCCCTGGTCACCCCAAACTTCGTGATCTTTATAGATGCCCTTCAGCAGAGGGCACGTGGTGTCATCTCAGGGCTTGGAGAAGGTGCCTCTGCAGGATGGACTGTGGGTTCAGGCACCCTCAAAGGCTTTAATGCTATTCGACTGGCAGTGGCTGCCGGACAAGGGGGAGGAGAAAAAAAGATTTGCAGATGTTAACAAGAAAAGAGGGAAAAAGAGGTGCTGAGGAAAAGAAGAAAGCAAAGGGCTATCTGCTCTGCACTCCAAGGTGACTTTCCAGCTCACTGAAAAGTATGAGTGCTGGAGGGTTCCAGGTATGGTGGACCCTACGTTTGCCACTCTGCGTCCTCCCTGCTAGAGTCAGGCTACTCAATGTCTGCCTTCACTCCCTAGGACCTGGAACAGGGTTTTGGTGCACTATCTTCGGGAGCTGCAGTAAAGACGTTCACTTGAGGTAGTTTGGGGATGGGCGTTGGACAATCAGTGGAGTTCCCCATCACAGGGGACCATCCAGCAGGGACAGGCAGATGTCTCATGGGGGGTAAAGGGTGGCATGAAAGATGTTCAATGGGAGGTGTGACTAGTTCACCTCTCAGGTGCTTCCCATGCCAAGATTTTCTGATTCTAGTGAAAACTGGTAGCATTTTCTATTTTCAGCGAAAACATATAGAGATTAGAAGTAATGAGACTTAAACATTTCCCCAAAGTGGGGGGCAACATATGTTAACCATACATCAACAGTGTGAGGTTGGTCCCTGCCCTTGAAGGTCTTGTTCCCTTCCCAGACCCTATCCGTGGGCTTAGTGAGGAGGACTTGGCAATGAGAGGTAGAATGTGCTCTGTCATTCTAGGCCCTGGGAGTGACCACACCCCTCTGGGGTGCCAGGCAGCTGTGATAACTCAGCTGAACAATTAGCATAAAGTGGGAAGTTGATTTGCTCCTCAGTGCAGAGGTGGCCCCTTGCCAATGTCCCAGTCGGCAGGCCGATGACAAACAGCTGTGCCTCATCCCATTGGTGCCTCACTCCAGCACGGGACAGGGAAATCTGGAGGGGATGAGCTGACCACACTGGCTGTCAGATCCAGAATTTATTTGTTTCCCTCTCCACGGGTGCCTGTTCTCTGTAACGTGACCATTTTACAGTGGCTGCTTGAGAACCCTACAAATCTCAAATTTGCCAGTAAGCAAAATAAATATATAAATAAATAAAAAAATCCATCATCAGCTCCTGGCCTCCTGACCCAATCTCAAAATGTGTTGCAAATACGCTGACACTGAGGTTGGTGCATTTAATGGCAAACAGCATCAGACTCCAGCTTACACCTGGGCTGGGCTGGCCTCCTACATGAACAGGCTTTAGGACGTTCTTTGGGCTGTGAACACCACAACACGCTCAGAATGATAAATCCAGGAGTAGGTAGGGAAGGCAGAACAGCAGAAGCAGGGGTCTGCCTTCTTCTAATTCCTTCCTTTAAACTTAAGCACTAATAATGACAATGGCCCTAATTATATCTTGGAGCTCCTCTCCCCTATCAAGGATCTCAAACATACCAGATGCCATTATCTCATTAATCTTTACCTATGGTTGATGAGCATTCAGTTTTAATTTAAAAAGGCAGCCAGGAGGGGAGATCACTTATCCAAGACTGAAGACAAGATAGAAAGTGGCTTTAAACCCTGGCAGCATATTAGAATCTCCTGGGGGAGCTTAAAAAAATACATGAATAAATACATGAATATTACCCAGACCAGTTGTTCCAAACATATTTAAAAGTTTTCCAGTAACTGAATTAAAACTCTCCAAGATAGGGGCGCCTGGGTGGCTCAGTTGCTTAAGCGTCTGCCTTTGGCTCAGGTCATGATCCCAGGGTCCTCGGATCAAGGTCTGCATGGGGCTCCTTGCTCAGCAGGGGGCCAGCTTCTCCCTCTCTCCCTGCCACTCCCCCTGCTTGTGCTCTCTCCATCAAATAAATGAATAAAATCTTAAAAAAAAAAAACCTCCAGGAAATTCCATTGTGCGGCCTCAGTTGCAACCAGTGTTGAGAGCCGCTAATATATATCCCTGTGGATAGGCTAAGCAAGCAGCCTTCTCTGAACCTACCAGTATGTATCACAACATGGAGGTAATAGTCTATTGATCTGAACTTAGGTACCCTACGTGTCTTATCATCCAAGGTTTTTCTCTCTGGCTGCTGAGGGGAAGAGAGACCTAGGGTTACTGATTGCTTACTCTATGCCAGGCACTCTATATGTATGAACCAATGTTGGTCATCATAGCAACCCTATGAGGTGGCCATAATAAATCCAACTCTACATGTGGGGAAAAAATGTGAGGCTTGGGGAGGTTAACTTCTTGCTAAAGGCAAGGGGTTGGGGGACATGGAGAATTTGAACCCAGGTCAGAGTCCATTGAGGCAAAGCTGGAAATGTGTACTGTTGTCCCTTTCATGTGAATGGAACTGTCTCCGAACCTGTCTTCTGATAGGGATAGGAACGAACACATTTGTCAAATCAAGTGCCACATAACACGGATGTAAGGCAGCATTAATCTCCTCTAGAAAAGAAATCACACCTAACACGATGGCTGCATTTGGGTTCTTTACCTGTTGAGTTCGTGGTAGTCTGTAGTACACTAGGATCTGTCTGGTTTTTGCTGGAGCCAGACTGCTGAGTTAAATGGAGATATAATTGGAACCACAGCCTCTGCATCGTTTAGACCAGTGCTTTCCACTGGGTAAATGATATGAGCCATATGTAATTTAAAAATGTTTAATAGCCACATTAAAAAAAGCAAAAAGAGGCAGTGAGATTAATTTGAGCAATATATTTTATTTAATTCAATCTATTAACAATATTTTAATATGTAATAAACAAAATACCATTGAGATATTTTACAGTCCTTTTTTGTTACTAAGAGTATTTTATATTTATAGTACATTCCAATTCAGATGTTAAGGTTTCATCAGAAATACTTGATCTATATTTAGGTTTCATAAAATTTACAGTTGAAAAAGTAGACTCATATACTCAAGTTTTTCCAAACATATTTAAACATTTTCCAATAACTGATTTGAGTATGTTTTAAAATTTTATTAATTAAAATTAAATAAAATAAAAAATTCAGTCTCTCACTTGCACTAACAACATTTTAAGTCCTCAGTAACCACAAGTGTTTAGGGATAAGAATCAGTGCAGTTTTAGATCTTTAGGAGAGGCCCCATTTTTTGGCATATCCCCTTGGGTATGATTTTATTTTTTTATTTTCTTGTCTGGGAGGTGGCAGGTAGAAGTTTCTCTACTATGACAGCCCATACCTCTCAGTCCCAAAATGCAATGTAGGGGTGGTGCTCATCACTGAGGATGTCTGTGCTGATTATACATTTGGGAGCTGAAGAAATGACTACCAGATGAGTTTGCAGACTCAGTGGACCCACTCTGAAGTTAAACTTTGGCCGAGATTCCATTTGTTACCTAGTTCCCACAGGCCCCTACTATAACAGGCCTCTGGATATCATTGTCAATCTGGATCCTATGTTCAATAGTCTTCAAAATGTTTGGGTATGCCCCCTTCTCTAACCTGAGTAGTTACCTGACCAAGTGGCAGAAGATCATTTTGAAGAACGGGGTGGGGAGGAGGGGGAGGCAGAATCAGAAGAGTGTGTACTTGCTGTGGTATTGTGGGGTCTTTTCCTTGGGCACTTGGCCTCTTCTTCAGTCATTGGGCTCTGGGTCATAACACTGGGCAAGAGATTATGATATTAAAATAACTGCCCCTGGTCTCCTAATCATCTGTGTGATTTCTTTAGTTGGTACAAGTTGAGTAGTACCCTTGTTGGTTGCCCATCTTTTTTGCCCCTGATGCTTCATGTTTTATGAACCATCAGCAGAAAACCTTTGCAGGGCCATCCCCTCTCTCTGCCTCCCTGCAATCTCGCTGCTCATTCTGACAAATGAATTCACCCAGCTCCTAAGGGTTATGCGTTGCCAACTTGCCCCTCTTGTTCTGGAGTCCTTTCATCCCCTTATTGTCAGTGGGTCTAATGCTACCATGACCTTTCCTACGGTGAGCCTGGGCCTAGAGAGGGGAGCTACCACTGCATTTCTTAGGAATACTGGTGCCCCTCCTACTAGTACATTCTTTGGAGTCTTTCCTGGGAACATAACCATCTTGTAGATTTCCCAGCCTTTCTTAGTACAGCCATTCTAGCATCTCCACTTTTCTGAGACTTCTACTCCCTTCTTCCACCACCAGCCTTGGTAGTTCTGGCATTTCAACCTCACTTAATGTGAGCATTGCTTTTTGCATTCTTCCAGCAGCCATCTTGTTGTAAGCTTACACCGTCTTCCAGGGTTCTTGCCAATATGTTAAATCTTTCATGCTGGGAGAGGATCTCAAATTGACAAACTCTTATTTATCCAATCTTATATGCCAACTTTCTTTATTAAGCATCTCCAGAATACAGTTCCATGAATACTCTCCCAGCTTTTGCTGGTGCATGCTAGCTAGGTCTTGGAGCTCCTTAAAAATATAACTCCTTTGGAGCATCTGGGTGGCTCAGTTGGTTGAGCATCCGACTCTTGATCTCAACTCAGGCCTTGATCTCAGGGTTGTGAGTTCAAGCCCCATATAGGGCTCCATGCTGGGCATGGAGCCTCCTTAAAACACACATACACGCATATATACACACATACACACACAAAAGTATAGCTCCTTTTTCCTTATCAGGCATGGCATGTCCTCAGCAAAGTTATGTTATGACTTAACTAAACCTAGTTGTAAGATTAGTGATCAGTAAGGGAAGTGGGGGCAGATCTTGAGTGGGACACTTGTAGCTTTGCAGGAGTGAAGACTCTCATAATCTCCAATCACTGATGGAGTACTGTTTCTTATTGGGAAGGGCCGGCCACTTCTGTAGGCTCAGAAAGTTTAGGGAATCCGTGGATTCAAAATTTGTGGTAATGGGAGGGGAGAGGAAATAACTCAGCCATTCCCACCCCTGTGTCAGGGTTTAAATTTTATCCTAACCACAGCCCTGACCTTGACAGAACAGATCTTCCTTGGCTGGAAATTTATAGTTTGGGCTCAGCTCTTCTGACCATTGTGTTCTGGTCCTGGCCTTCAGCCTTTTCTGCCATTGCCTTACATGAGATGAGGTTCTTTTTATTTGCTACCAAGGAGGTCTTCTGGCTTTCATACTTAGATTTCAGTTGGGATTAGTCCTCTCAGCTTTTTTCTTATATTTTTTCAGGATATCAGTGAAGCCTAATAATAGCCGACGTTGGTCTTATAATTACTATTACCACCATATTTCTCAAACACCTGATCCCCTTGCATTGGTTTCCATCTTAATACACCCCCAGTGGCTGTTTTTATAATGGGACTGGACTGCTCCATTGTGCCAGGGATTAGCAGTGCTCCAAATTCTACCAGTGAGTGACGGTGTCTATTTGCCAGCCAGACGGGAAATGATGTACCACTCAGGCCCCTAATGAATCCCCTGCTTCTCTTACCACTTGTTCTACTAATTTTTGCAGGTTGGTTTCCTTGGAAAGGAGGCTCTGAGGTTGAGTTTAGCATGCAAGAGGTTTATTAAGGGAGGCCCTTGGGAAGGGAGTAGAACAAAGATGTGTATGCAGGGAGAAATCAAGCTTCCATGCTGGTCTGGGACAGTCTCAGCTGAACTCTGGGTAGTCTCTGCAGCTAAATGGCTCTTAGACTTATCTAGAACTGATACTAGATGGCTGGGCCTCTATACTTATGCATTGTCCAGTCATTTGATGAGGACTATGAGAAGGGACTGGTACGTGGAGACTGTCTGCAATGGTATTTAGTACTGGGGCAACAAGTCCTTCATTGATGGAGGTGTAACCCTATGTCCACCACGATGTCCAATCCGGAGAATCTTCTTCTTTACTGAGGTATGATTGGCATATAACATTAAATTAGTTTCAATATACAAAATAATGATTTGATATTGGTATGCATTGTTAAATGATCACCACAGTAAGTCTAGCAAATATCTGTCACTGTACATAGTTACAGTTTTTTTTTTCTTGTGGTAAGAACAGAGATTCTTAAACTTGTAAAAATGAAGAGATATTGTATGCCTTCTTTCATGCACTTCTATTGGAGTCAGTGGCTTCTAGAATTAGAGTTGATTGTGTGTTTCTTTGTTTACCACTAAACTGAATTCTTTGAAGGGAGGTACTTTGTCTTCTGTATTCTGTATCCTGGGTCCTTAGTAAATGGTAAAAGGCCTAAGTTTAGACACATAGCAGGTATTTAAGATGTGTTTGTTACTGAATATTGACTGAGGTTTTATGACTGATCACCTTGGATGGGCTGATAGGCTTTTGGGAGTGAAGTTGTTAGTCATTAGAGTTCAAGTCTATAGCTAAAATGCTCTTCCCCATGGGCAATCCTGGTAAATTAATTCAGCAAATGTTAATGAGCATTTGCTTAGTGCCAGGCATGATTCTAGATGTTATGAGAGATATGATGATGATCATGACGTTATTCCTGCCCTCAATGGGGTGGCAACTTTGAGGACCAGGGCAAGGGGATTGGAGATGTATGAGGTCATAGTTTCAGATTCATCGTAGGTTTTGATCTTTGATTGGGTATCTCCAGTCTGATTCTTATAATTCTAATGGAGTGAATTCAGGCCAGGTAGGTGTGATAGGCTAGACAAGAAGAATTTGTGCAGTTCAAGCCTGCATAGTAATGTCTTTGATGATATTAAGTAGCAGTATACTGAGGTATAATGTAGAGTTGTGCACAATGGTTTACATCTGTGCTGTCTAATATGGTAGCCACTAGCCACATGTAGCTACTTAAACATAAAATTAAAATTAATTTAAAACTAAATAAAATTACAAATTTAGTTCCTCAGTTGCACTAATCACATTTCAAGTACTTAATAGTGGCGTGTGACTAATGGTTACTCTATTGGGTAGAACAAATTTTAGAACATTTCCATTCCTACAGAAAATTCAACTGGATGGCAATGGTTTAGACTATCACCGACTTATGGAACATTAGAGCAGAAAATGCCTTTCTTATTTATTAGGTAGGGACCCTGGGACCTATAAAGCTACTATGTCTGGGATCACCTGAGTCTCAGTTCAATGATTCTTTGTTTACAGATTTCTTATAGTTCATAGGCTTGTGGGAGCCTCTTTTAACAGCTCAAGATACCTAATATAATACAAATTATCCATCCATCCATCCATCCATCCATCCACCCATCCATCTGTCTATCCAGTTCTCCTCCTATCCTTCAACATACTCTACTTCTTCTTCTGTCTGAACCGGTTGCTGGATCTATACCAATCAGTAGGACACAGCTCCTGCCGAGAAGATGATTTTACGATTTAACAGAGGAGATGAGAACATGATGATGCAACATGATTTGTGCTATAGTTGAGGAGGAGCCAAGTGCATAGAGCCCAGAAGAGGTAGGATGAATTCTTCCAGAAGGCTTGGGATAAGTATTACATAGGAAGTGACATTTAAATTGGGTCCCAAAGGATAACAAGAATTTATCAGGCAAGGAGGAGGAGAAGACATTCTAGGAAGAGGAAAGAACATGTGCCAAGGTATGAAGGCATGAAGTGCACTGACCTTGGGAATGGTGAGTAGTGTTTTGTGGTTCCAGTGTGGTTGGGGGAGCCATGGTAGGAGACAAGGTTGTAAGAGTAGGTTGGGCCCGTCTATATAAGAACGTGCATGCCAGGTTGAGAGGGATGGGCTTTATTTAGCAGACAATGGAGGGCTTTGGTGGTGGCTAAGGAGGGGAAGGATATGATTGGATCTGTGTCTTTAAAAGATCAGTCCATGGGAGCATGTAGGGAATGGATTATGGGTACAGTTCGTTCAACTCTCTGCATTTGTCCAAGATGGAGTGAAGCTCCCAAACCTAGCACACTAATGATATTGCTGCTCTCTTCTTGGGGTTAAATAATAGTTAACATCCCTCCAACTAAGAATTTTCAACATTTCCATCTTACTTTTACCCCTTCCCTTCCTGACCTCCATACCCATCAGCCTTCTACTAAACCACATTTTCTCCAGCATCAGATCACACATAAGGGTGGATGGGAGATGGGAGAGGTGCCAGGAAGCAGCCACCCCCACCACCTGAGCTACTTGGGGCTTCTGCAGCCCTAATGCCTCTGTGTCCCTGGTTGTCCTTCATGAACCTTGTTAAGAGATGCTGCTCTGTGGTTGCATTTTCCTGGTGGATTCTGGGATGATGGAGAGGCATCCTGACATCTGGCTGGAAAAGAGTTGAGGTCATGCACAGAGATGAATAGAGCCTTCCCTTGATTTTCTCCAAGAAAACTAAAGGCAGAGAGCTGAGAGGGACTAGGAGAAACCACTTAACCAGTGGGAAAAGATTAGGCCGGGTCCCCATCCCCTTCTCCTGAGGAGAGAATGCTTTGTTGGGCTAACAGTTATGTTGGACTAAGAGCTATGACAATATGCAATTAATAGTGAGTTTCTTTGTAACAGATAATAGTCAAAACATCTTGAAGCCCATTCAGAGAGGCAACTTTGAAGGGAGCTTCGGCTGTCCACACACACATCGAACACTGTCATTAAGCCCTCCTGGGATGACAGCAGCTATAGTTCATTATCCTGGGTGGTGGCTGTGGGGGGACTCTATCCTTTAAATTTTCTTTGGGAAAAAAATGTCTTTTAAAAGTTAATTTGCAACAAAACACATGCAAATAAATGGAAGGGAATGTGGTCTGGTGATTCATGAAGGAACCCAAAGGAGGAGGGGCAGTGCTCAATTTCTGACAGCTGAGTGATTTACTGAAAAAGAACTCTCCCTCCCCCATTGGATACTTCCACTGGCCAGAGGAGTAGGAGAATTTCTCTGTAGGTTCTTATGTAAATAAAATTAAGTCATGTCTTCACCTGTGGATAGAAATGCCCAAACACATCTTTTTAAAATTTTATTTATTTCT